>NC_138575.1:67758066-68358066 GCF_964289735.1 Phaethon aethereus
CTGTCCCAGGGGCTGCGGGAGCGCCGCGACCGGACCCCGCCTCTTCGGGCATCTTTCGTCACTATTAAAAAACAAAACAAAACCAACAAAGCCAAACAAAACCAAAAACCACCCAACAAACAAACCAAAAACTAAAAAAACGACAACGTAAATCCCCAAACTTGCAGTTGTGCGCTAGGGAAGCGCTCCCTTTCGCGAGGTGCCAGCTGCCGTCTCCCCTCGCACACCCGCCTCCGGGTGCCTGTAGCTAAAGCGATTTAAAGGGACCTGCCAAACCTGTTGTGCACGGGGCTGCGCCTCGGCGCTGCGGGCAGGGCTGCACCCCGCCTGCCCCCGGGCCCCTCCGGCGGCTCTCTCCCGGCGGGAACGGCCCCGGCTCATCCTACAAAGAGCCTTGTCCCCGTCAGTCTGCTGACGGACAGTCCTTTGGACCCGAATTATTCCATAATCATTACCGTTGTGAAAAAGTTTGGAGCTGCACCCTGGCGCTGGAGTTCTGTAGGCAGCTGGTGCAGGATGTCGCCCCTCAGCCCGCTGCTGTGCACCTAAAGGCCGCGTCCCTTGGCCGGGCTGAAGGCAGGGACCCCCACCACCGTCCCCCCGCGGGTGGGGAGAGGAGAAGGCCCAGTGTCACGAATTGAGTCCAGAACTTCAATAGCATCGCATTTGTGGTGGAGGCTGAGGAACATACTTGAGCACAGCCTAACTGTAATGCGCTCTTTTTTTTTTTTTTTTATTTGGAATTTTAATTTAGCGCTGGTGGAAGCTGGTAGGTTGACAGCCATGGAGACATTCCTTTTACCCCTTTTACAAGGCAAGCCAGGAGGGCGATGGTTCCTCAGCAAACCCCTTTACTACTGTGTGTTTGCTTCCAAAGGTGAGCCTGTTTCTGTCAGGCGTGTGCTGCGGAAACCCCCTTCTTCCCTGTCTGCTCATAGCCAGATTCACTGGGTAGCTTACAGGTGGTGGTTTTTGTTTTAAAGAAAGAGGGAAAGATTGCATGAACTCTGCAGCACAGGGGCAGACAGTGAACTGGAGGCCTTTCTGCTGATGCCAGTGGACACCAAAGTCCTCTGGCACCCGGGTAAATTCCAGGTTTCTTGGGATCTCTGGTCTGTGGTAGAGAATCAGCCAGTAACAAGTCGTGGGATTTTCAAACACACCCACAGGCATGCAACATCCAGCTCCCACTGAAAGTAGGTGGGATTGAGTGCCAGAGCCTCTGGGAAAAATTCCTCCTCACTTCTCTCCCAGCCCGGGAGATTCTCAAAAGAGGAGCTAATTGACTATGTTTGCAGTCTTTCCTTTAAAAAGAAAAACATAACTGAATTCTTAGTAGAAGAAGATGTTAAAAGAGCTGATAAATTCACCCAGGTTGACAGTAAAGAACATGAAAACTGTGACGGTTTGTTGTCTTACTCATGTTGAACAGCTCTTCCTGTGTCACCAAACTCTGCTTTGCATCGATTCTTAACACCTGATGCTTTGTACCTCTCATAACGAGACCAATTGCACGCACAGTCCTGCATGACAACCAACTTCTCCTTCGGGCTGGTATCCCTTGTAGCACTTGCTTTTTAACAGAAAGAAGAAGCCAGTGAGCTGGGGCTTGAAAACTGAGTGGTTAAGCATAGTGCATGGGTGGGACTCCATTTCATGACTCAATCCTTTGCATTTCTGTAGAACGTGCTCAGTCCAAAGTCCAAGTGAAATGACCAGTAATATTACTTAAGCACAAGGAAATGTGTCCTTTTTAGTGAAGTCACTTCAGCTATTCTGCCAAATAAATACTACTACTTCTGTTGGAGTCCCCATCAGGTATGTTACCTTCTTTAAACAAACAACCCCAAACCAAAACTGTTCAGTGTCTCATGATCTCAAGTGACTGTGATGCTTTTTCAGTAACAGGTGGTTGCAAACAGCATCATAACAGCTGCAGTGACTGTACAGAGATAAGCATCGCAGACTGAACTTCAGCACTTGCTTGAGAACATCCCAGGTTTTCCTTGCAGGCTGAGCATGGTGTTATGCAAATAGAAGGGGGGGAGGAGGAAAGTCCTCTTTTCAAGATGGAATATCTGCAGGTGGGACAGGTTTGGGATTTCCTCCCCCCCCTGCAGATCTTACTGATTACTGTTTTCATGCTTTGGCCTGTCCCTTCTGGAGCACTAACCGCATGGTAGCTTAGAGGAACACCCAAGTGGCTTAGCCTTTCACTTCTCTTGGCTAACTGGGTTAGGTATTTATTTCCCACTGAAGATCAGCAGGTAAGTAGGCTCCTTTGTGACTTGACTACTTCTGAAAGCTTCACTCAGAACAGCTTGTGTGTGACCCAGCCAGGATGCTGTGGAGGCTCAAACATGGGAAAGAAATGTCCAGTTTGATTTTTGATACATTTTTGGTAGTTGCTGCCAGTTGCATCTGGTGTGCTGAGATTTCACTGCAGCACTGAGTGCACAACGGTAGCTGCAGATGACTACCAGCAAAAGCGTGAGTTACTTATCTTGGCAGCGGAAAGATTCCTGAAGATGTAGTTTTAACCTTTTACTGGTTTTGCTCGGCTCATCGAGTGAAAACTCCACAGGATGCCATTTCGTTCAGATGTGCCTGGGCTGTTAGTGGCCAAATACAGCTTTCCTCCAAGTAGCCTTGGTTTGGGTGGAGAGAGGAAGGGAAATGGAAGGAAAATCTGAGGATATAGGTGACCAGAAGAGTGTACAGTACGTACAATTCTAAGGTCATGGAGTTGGAAATTAGTCACTCTGTTTTGAGCTGCAAGGACAGATGACAGTGCAAACATGTTTTTGCAAATACTGAAGTTGCATTTTCAGATGATTCCAATTAGCTTGATCTGTTACTTCTTTGGAGAATTCTGGCTTTGGGCATGCTAGAATATGTTTTTTGGGGGTCCAATTTTAGCTTCTATTCCAACGTTTCTTTTTGCAGCATGTAAACTCCGGGGGGAGGTATGTTTACATTAAGTCTCTGATATAGATCAGCTCCTCCGTTGATGTATGATTCTCTGTCCTACAGCTGACTTTCAGTAGAGGTACTGCAGTTTATTTCAGCAGAGGGACAGGCCCAAGAATTTATTAGCAAGACAAGCAACTCTGCTTCTGGCGCCGTAGACAGCTCTGGAAGCATTTTTCATGCGTGTGCATGTGCCTGGGTGTATGCACTTGCAGATGTAAAAGCCAGAGCACGTATATTCTTTCTATATTAAGGCACTTGTTTCTTTCCCTTTAAAAGAAAAAAAATGTACCATTTTGGCTCTGTTTCTTAGTTCCAGTGAAATGTTGTAGAGATGAACATTGTGAGATTTTTACTGACAGGAACCAGCTGCATCAACATATGTAGGCTAGATCGTATTTTTCTGTAGCTCGACTTCAGGGAGGCTGTGCCAAGGCTGTTTTGTACACAGAAGGGGAAATAAAATTATTTGCAGGGGTTCTCCTCCTCTCTGACCATGTAATGGCAGTTTTGGGTTGCACAAAGGGTGAATGCTCCAGGATCAGAGTGAGGAGATGGGAAGAGGGGAAGGTATTGAGTAGCTGGACTGGCATCCCTCTGCTCTCCCATAACCCCAGGGAATGTTTCTCTTTCAGCTTTGCAGGTGAGCATGTTCCTTCCGACTGGCCTGATAATTGTGTTACAAAGGGAGACATGCCTGCCTTCTAGGAATTCCTTCCTTTCTATTATAAAAGGTTTTCATTCTTCTTGGGTGATCAGAAAGAATGCAGAAGGAATCTGGAAAGGCAAATGAAAGTGGCTCAGCTTTTCTTATTTTAAAATCTAAAAGAGTTCAGAAGTTCTTCCCTAGCTTGAAAACTTAATGAGCATCTGAAGCAATACCTCCTTTTAATTTAGATCATCAAATTAAATTTTGCAAAGAAAACTAAGCACCAAATTCTAGTCCCAACAGGTAACGAAAGCACAAAACCATTTTCACACACGGGTGATGCATGCTGCTTTATACCAGCCCTTCGCCCTTCACAAATGTAATAAGCAGGGTGTGTGTTTCTTATTTCTCGGCTACTTTACTGTTGTCTGCAAAAAAAAAACCTCAAAATTTTTTTTCAAGCCAAATCTCTATTTTTGATGCTGCTTTTCCAAAAGTGAGAGGGCAGAGGGGTGGACAGAGCTTTTTTCCTGCAGTCTTTTGAGTCCATTCAAGTTGCTAAAGCAGAACTTGGGGGAATAGCAACTTCACCTTTTGCAGGGAGACCAGGGAGGAAGAGGAGGAGGACTGCTTCTCGCCTGACTTGGGGGCGTACTGCTCCCCTACTAGTACAGGTAAATCTCCATTTCTACAGAATCACAAATACACTCCACTAGGATTTCGGATTCTTTGCTGGTGAGCTGTCCCTTTCACCTCTGTGCAACTGCTGATTTAAAAGGCGTCATATATTTTAACAACATGCTTAAATTTGGCAAATCGTAACATGTTTAAATAACATTAAGATCATGCTTAAATTTGGCAGAATTGTCTTGTGTAATGCTTTTTAACTTCTGTGGAAGTTGCTTCATTCCTGCTTGCCATCTTTTTATCTGTCCCAAATTTCACACGATTAAACTTCCACAGCTAAGATGTGGGTGTTACGGTAGCTGTCAATCTTAACTCCCTGGTTCTACTTTGAGATCCAAATTGCAGAGCTTTCAAGCTAAACTTTTTAAAGGGAACAGTCATGTGTACTTCATAAGTACACTTAAGTCTATAGAAACGTAGTGTCAACTCCAGCACTAGACACACAGTTATGGTTTAGAACGGTAGCTGAGACGGAGAGCTTTAAGTTTAGTAGTGCTGATAAGCACTTCTAGACTCAAATGCTTCTACGTTAGCCATTAAGCTCTCCAGCTGACAGAATATTTAGTGTATAATGGTCAAATGGCAACTGTTTAGGATTAAATGTGTAACTGGACTGACGCCTTCCATTTATAACTGCACTTCGATGCAGTTGTCAGAGAAATCTGTTTTACTTGTGGTTTTGTTACTAGCTCTTCCCCATTCAGGCGTGATATATGGTAATACTGTTGCTGACCATTCATCAAGTGGGAAACAGATGGCACTAGCTTCCCTTCTATTGAAAGATGGTGTTGAAAGGCTGCTCCTGTGAGAATGGCAGCAATGATGCAAAACAAGGTACTTTCAGAATATGTGTGTCTGATGCCAGCCTTTGCCAGAACATAAATTGTAAAATACGCGTCTTGTTCTACTGTGTTATAAATAGCAGCGGGTGACAGAGATCATCTCGTCAGCATCTGGATTTTTGGGAGAAACCAGGTTAGAAAGTAAATCAGATTGTTGAGATCAGTTCTGTGTCTTGCTCTGTAACAGCCAAGATGTTCTTGCTGCTTAAGTTTTGTGTCTGCAGTTAGTCTTTGACTTTCTAAAGAAAAACATCAGACCATGGACTTAATGCTGGGGTAGTCAACCAAAATCTAAAATTGCTGTTTGGTAGTTGGAAATTCCCAGGTGTGAGCATGGTGTTGGATCTCCAGAGGCTTGTTAAACACAGCATCCTCAAGAGACTGTCTCCTGAAGGAGCACATCGGATGCTAAGAAACAAAATACATACTGCGAGTGTTTTGCCTAGAACACTCCGTTGTTTATTTGTCTTGACAGCCCAGGGATACTAACCCAGTTTGGCTTTGCGTTCAAGTTCATTTGCTAAGTGTACCTGAAAACACACCTAAAGCAGAAGCAGAGAGTAGTTCTGAGTCTAGGCATCCCTCAGCAAACCCATTCAGCAGGTCACTAGTTGGATACTTACTTTGACTTACTACAGCTGCTCCTGGCCTTCAGGCCAATGCTGTGCTAACACAGGGAGCAATGAGCCTCCTAAGCAGCCTGGCAACGTTCAGGGTGACTTTGCTGGATATTTGCACAAATCATCCTTGCGAGAACCCAGCTCCTTGTGATGAGCTGCTTGTGCTGTAGATGTGCGTGAAGAAGAAAGGAATACAGCACTTCAAGCCTGTGGCAAACAGCGTGAATTGGGACAGGAGGGAAGGAAAGACCTATCCCCTCCATCTCTCTCTTAACAAGTCCCTTGCTGTCAACAGGCTCTGCAAGGGGTTTGGTCAAGACGAGCTTTTTGGAGAGTTTACTTGTCTTTCTACATGTTTGTGCAGTAGTTATTGCAAGGAGACACAACCCAAGTGGGCACCAAGTGGTCTTGTATATAATATGCTAGACTGAAATGTAAACATGTACACTTTCAGCTAGATATGGGTATTAACTAACAATGTTAGATAAAACTTTCACTTTTCTGTTGTTCCGGGAGCCTGGGAACCTTGTGCGTTTATTTTTGCATTGCTGCCTTGTTCTGATCTTCCCCTCTGGGGTGGGGAGGATTTATTTTTACCTCTGTGTGGAGGACTGTGACTAGACCTGGGTGGTACACTAGCGTTTGTTGTGGTCCTGCAAAAATGCATGGGATCTTTTTCCCCTCACACGTAATCTCTGTCCGTCAGCAAGGTAAGCACGATGCTCGGTATGGTCGTTTTGTGAAAGCATACTTTCGACCTCATCCAGAGATTCTTTTCAAATTATTTTATTGGTGTAATGATAAAGCAAGTCTAGGTGCTATAGACTTAAGGTTTCAGGTTAATTTTCTTGGTCCCTCTGGAGGATATTAGAATTATGTCCCTTACCTTCCTGCAGGTGGAAGGTCTGGGGACAGATCCCTGTGCCACATACATTCACCAGTAACCCAAGTTGGGTTGCTGGGACTTGGCAGTCCCTCAGGACTGAGAGGAACGTGACTGAGAGAATTCCCTCTCACCAGACTTGCCCACAAAGTGATGGAGATGTTGCTCTCCTAAAAGTCCTGCCTGAGCTACTGGGTCATTCAGTAGAGTTTGTGGGGAGGAGAGGTAGTTTTCTGTTAGCTTCTACAAGAATATAACAACTTGGCCTTTTGTTAAGGGAAGAGGGGAAGTCTTGTGTTATTTTCATGGCTCTAATTCTAATTTTTTTAAAGGCAGAAGTTCTCAGCAGTGGGAAACCTGCTCTTGTGGAGCTTTCTGCAGCCAGTGGCCTGTCCCTTCCCTCAGCGTGTGATACGAAGCAGCAGAGGTGGCTGCTTGCTCCCTGCAGCAGAGGGTTGAGGCAAACCTTGCACCATGGTCTGTTTAAAAGAGAACCTCTTGGAACGGTCCCCACCTGTGTTACAAGACCAATGCTGTGCGACCTGTGAGGACTTGCTGTCTGTCCATGCACAGCGCCAGGAAAGCACCGGCTTTGCTCAGTTGTTGGTTTGGTTTTTTGAAGTGCCGTGGGAGCTCTGTTTTGCTCTGACAGCTTCTCATGCCGTGTCAGACTGTGCCTAACACCAGTCTGCACTGGGGAGTGACCAGTGCCAGGACACAACTTGATTTGGTGGGGGGGACATCATGTGTTGAAGGGGTGTTTGTCATGGTGACTGCGGTAAATCGACTTGTAACTAACTTTAAAGGTTTCTGCCTGGAAATGACCTCCACGGTACGTTACCGGCTCCGAGAGCTAAATCCCAGCCCAGCCGTACCGCAAAGGATAGGCAGACCTGCAAGAGCAGTGTGGCTTTTGCCTTTCGGAGTGCGTGCTGAGCTTGCAGAGCTGGTGGTTAAGAAGAAACAACTTCCCTGTAAATGGGCTACCTTTTGCTCTGGCGTCGTTGGTGGTGGCTGGGATGTGCGGTAGGCGCAGGCTGAAATGCGCCCCCGGGTCCTGCTCCCCGGCCCTTTTCTAGCTGGGTTTCCTTCCCAGGGAAGCAGGGCGGGGAGGGTGAGTGCTGAGCCTGTGCTGACACGGAGCTGGGACGTGGCTGGGATGCTCACCCAGGCCTGAGAGCCAAGAAGTGCTCCCGGGTCCCGCGGTGCAGACATGGCCCTATTGAGGGACTCCACCCGGCTGTTTTTAGAGTGGCTTTTCAGGTATGTCTTCCCTACAGCCTAGAGGTATGACTGCAGCTCATTTAAAATGACTCCTACTCACTTTCAACAAAGTTTGGCAGGGATGTTTCCAAGAAACACCAGTGACGATGATGAGGTAGTTCCAGTGACCCAGGGTTCAGCTGCCAACTACTTATCCAGGGGCTGGGGCAGGATCACACAGCCTGTCCTGCAGCCTGTTTTGCCACATGCTGTGTGGCATTCATTAGCTTGGCTTTCATTAGCCAAGTCAGCTGCACTTTCATTAGCCAAGTCAGCTGCACTCACACCTCTGGGTTGTGCTGTTGTAGATGTGCCCTTAGAGTAGAATTGTGCAGTAAATGAGCTTGTCATGTGTCCTGATGGGTATTGCTTAATATTCCAGGTGTTGTTAATTTTTTTTTTTTTTTTTAAATAAGAAAGTGCATTCTAGGTGCTTCTGCTCCTCTGGGGCAATGCAGGATAGAGCTATGGCCTAATCTATCAGTTTCCCATCCTGAATTGTAATTTACTTTTGATTTGCCCGGTGAATTGCCCAGGTTTTCCTTTCAGTATCAAACAGTGATAAGTAACACCAGTTCCTGTTTGTTTTCACAGGCTACAGCTGGGAGGAAAAATGTTTGGCTTTCACAAACCGAAGATGTATCGGAGTATAGAGGGCTGCTGTATTTGCAGAGCTAAGTCTTCCAGTTCTCGTTTCACTGACAGCAAACGTTATGAAAAGGATTTCCAGAATTGTTTTGGGTAAGATTCTTTCTTTAGTCAACATTGTGGTCAGTCATGGTGTTGCTCTCGGGGCCATGAACCTGACGTGCTGTCCCTCTTGCTCTGAGAGACTGAAAGATAAGGTTAGCGGAGGTGGGTGGAAGGCTGGCTTCAGCTTCCTCACAACCTTCCTGGCCAGGCCAGGAGGGGCTGGATCCTCTGCCGCTGCGTACGGGACCGCTTGGTTGTCCGTCTGCTGTTGCTGCCAGTGGCGAGCTGCTGTAGCTCGTAGCAGCGAAGGGTCAGGCTTGTGCCTCTCCCACCTCGCGGCACGTGCGGGGGCTTGGAGCCCTCTCAAACCGTGCGTTTCGCACGTGTTCCTTAGAGGTGTAACTTCCCACGCGGGATGGTAAACAGCACAGGTGGGTGGAGGTTTTCTGTGGCTCTGAAGATTCAAGAACGTTAAACAAAACTTGATGGGTAAATATTTAGCAGTTCCTGCGGGGTTTATGCACAGTACCTTCTTTCAGGTACTGGTGCCTTTCTTCAAATAGGGCATATCAAGATGTTATTGAAACTTCCTATGGGAGACCCATTCTGATGGAAAGTGAGCATCTAGTAATTAGCTTCCCAGTTAGGTAATGTTGCACATAATATTACTTGAAAGCATTGGTAAGCAAAACTATAAATACACATGATTTCTTGTACCAGCTGCTGGGATCTTGTAACTTTTTTGAAATACTTCCCAAGAACTTTGAAATTCTATCTAAATTTGTGTCCATGAATTGTCAGCAAAGGAAATTCTTCTGTGATAGCTTGTAACTATTTTTTGTTTTGTTTATTTTGAATTTCTTTTCAGAGGCAATAAGAATCTCTCCAGTTTATGCTGTAGTTTTCCATGAAATTATTTCCCCTGGAAAGAAGTCTGTTGTCAATAGATATTTTCTGCTTTTTCTTTCCAGTCTCGTTGGATTACCTGTCATCAAAACCTTAGGCCTGAGTGGAAATTTCATGCATCATATTAAAAACTATATGTATTGCTGCTCTTGTCTCAAGTGCTTAACTTCATATGTGTAAATCTTTGCAATCTTTAGAAATATTTCCCTCTCCTCCCCTTTTTCTAGAAACACTCCTTTCAGGTGTCAAAAGGACAAACCCAAAGCTTTAGAGTGCTTTGTATTTACCATGGATTTTTGTACATAAATCTGGTGCTGACACTTTTCCTCATCATATTTCTTGGCTACTGTCCTTGGCAGTGGAAAGACTGTGAGAATGCCCGTTGCAATCTCTTGTTTTGTTTTGTTAACTACAGTAAAGAATCTTGCAGTATGCCAGGGCCTTTGGTCTTGTGCTATCTGAAATATGTTTGCCAAGGTAAAAATGCAGTCTTAACACTGAGCAAATAATGGCTTAGCTGAGCCTGCTCCGTTCATCTATAAATGCTTCAGTCTTCCCCTTTACATAGCTGAAAAATTCTACAGTGTATCCCCTTTATGTTTCTTTTTGCGTGGATTAGCAGTAGAGATGATTTCTGAAGAAAGCTCGTTAAAGGGAGCAAGTATTGCTGTCATTCCAGTGAATGCTGTTTCTGAAACTTTATCCTGTGCTTATGCAGGAGTGTGTTAAGTGGCGGTTGTTACTCATCCCTGAAGCTCTGTGAGAAAGTTACGCGCTGAATAAGCTTTTGTGGGATCTCTGAAGTCTGTTCCCAAATGTACATTCAAGGAATATGAATACATTCTCCAATCAAACCAACCAACCCACTGGAACTGTGTGTTGTGTTTGGGTTGTTTGTTTGGGGTTTTGTTGTTTGTTTTTTTAAAAAAAACAAACTACACAGTACAGCCAACTGAAGGTGATGGAACTGTTGTAATCTGCCTCCAGAGGGGCACTGAGAACAACACCTTTTTCTATGTGGAAGAGTGCTTTCTGAAAGTGAGACCTGGTCTTTAAATGTCAATGTTTGAGCACGCCAGATGAATTGTAAATGCCTGACAAACAGAACTTGAGAACCCTTCTTTTCCGTCAATTTTTATGTTTCTTGCTGTTATCGAGTGGGGGGGTGCTTTTATTAACTGTTGTCAAGTGATTTTTGCTTTTGTTTTTACCAGGCTTCATGAGGCCCGCTCAGGAGATATTTGCAATGCCTGTGTCCTTTTGGTGAAAAGATGGAAAAAATTGCCAGCAGGATCCAAAAAAAACTGGAATCATGTTAGTCATTTATTTCTCCTCCACCCCAAAACTAACTCATCTCTGCCTTAGCCCATCCTGCTAGAGAGAGGAGGTGCTGGCAAAGATTTGGGGTTTGCTATTTCCCCCACACTTTCCCTTCCCACCCTCAGCATCTCTAAATCCTTCCTGGAGTATTTTCTGTTACATGGCTCTTGCCTCTCTTCTTTTGGCGTACATGCAAATGGTGGTTAGGCGAGCCCAGGATGGAGTCACAGACTAACTTACCTTGTAATTCCTTGTTTTCACAAGCTCATAACTTTGTCCAAAAGTCTCTTATGACACTCAAAACGTTTCAGATTTGGCCTTTATCCAAAATTGGTGTCTCTTCTTTTTTTTTTTTTTTTTTGAATAGTTTGAACAAGCAAGGTGACTTGCTCAAGCAACACATAAATCAATGTCGTTTAGTCAGATAATTACAATGACTAATATCTCGCAGCTATTCCTACTCATATATTCTGTTTTGATACATCTAATTCAGTTTGGGCCTAGGGCAGGGACGATGATCAGGATTCTTTGTGTATGTTATAATCTTTACGCAGGAAGCCTTGATGGTAATGGGAGCCAGAACTATGGTTATTACTACTACTAGCTTTATTCAGAAGTTAAACTGATGATTTTTTAAGAAAAACTCCAGGGCAAATGCTTGGCAGACACTCTTAACTGAACCTGTATTGTCTTAAACATTTAACTGTTGTCTACTAAACTGAATTTGTCAAAAATAGGAAGAAAGCAAAAGTTGAACTGAATGTGCTTTTTAAACAAGTTTGCATTTTCCTACACACTCAGCCTCTTACAAACTAGATTTAAATGAAATGTAAGAGTGTTGGTGCACAGAACTGCCTTGGTTTAACACAGTTGGCCTTGAACACCTTCAGCTAAGTCAGTACAGATTAGTACCTGGACTAGGGCAGTATCTGGGCATGATGCAGAAGTATTATGCATGCATTTTCTGTGTTCTAGGTGGTAGATGCCAGGGCTGGACCCAGTCTTAAAACAACATTGAAACCAAAGAAAATGAAAACTCTGTCTGGGAGCAGAATAAAGAGCAATCAAATCAGCAAACTGCAAAAGGAATTCAAGCGGCACAGTAAGTGGATCCAAAGAGATTTTGGCAATAAACTTTGGCCTCCGCTAACATAGCTTCCTGTTAACTGGCCAGGCTGAATCACCATCTAGATTCAATTGCATGCTCACACATTTGGGCGCTCCCTGTTTTCACAACTTCTCATCCTCCGAGGTCTTGGGAAGGGGGTTGAGTGAGGAGGAAGAGCTTGTGTGCAGGGTGGGCTGCGAGACAGAGGTGGGGGAGTGGGGAGCCTGGCTTGAAAGTGTAGGCAGCTTGTGTCCCATGCTTAGATGACATGTCTTTAGAAAGAACTTCTTGGGCGAGACCCTCGCTGAAACTGAAGTTGGAAGAGGTTTCCCCCTGCCCTCAGTAATGCGCTGTGGCCATTTTCAGCTCTCTTTTCCCAAGCAGCACTGTTCTGTTGGTATCGCTGTCAGTCTTTTTCTTCCATACGTGTTTTCAACGCAGGCTTTCTGTTGAGCCTAGATTTCCTTCCTCCCCACCCCCTTAAATTCCTACCATGTTTCCTCTGTATAGTTTCCTTACTCCTTCCTCTGCTGGTCTCAGTGATTTCTTTCCACTAGCACTTAAAATCTTCAAAGAGATTTGGATCATAGTTTTTCAACACAGCCATCTGCCAGTTATGCTCAAAATATATGTCAGTACTTTAGCTTTTCCTCTAAAGCAAACCTTCCAGCTTCTTAACTGTTGCTGACTTGGTCTTCTCTCTCTTTGAATTATCCTACCTGTCCTGAAGGAAAAGCTTGCCAAAGAATCATTAAAGGCACTGACCCAAAGAGCTTGTATCTCCTCATTCAACAGACTATAGTTAATCTAATTGTGTACTGAGGTGCTAGAGATGGTAACCAACAGGTAGGCTAGTAAAGCTTCTGTTAAGGTGTGCGTCTGCACTGAGTCCATAGTTCATAGTCTCAATCCAGCAGAAGCTCAGTAATGCCTAACCCACTGCACTAATGAGAATTGCTTTGCAAGACTTTAATTGGATGCATAAGAAAGGGGATTTACAGTGAGATAGAAAGTACTAGGTCTGAGGCACAGATCCGCATCGTCTTCGAGGATCTTCCAGTGATTCCAGAGTTGAGGCTAGGATCTTGTCCAAAGCATGGCCTGCACGGGCTATGTTTGAAAGCCAGGAACTGAAGCCTGATCCTGAACCTCTTTCCAGTCCCTTGTGTACAAGGACCCCCTCCAGTTCCAAGGTCTGTTTCCCAAATGCTGACAGATAGTCTCTATTGAAGTCAGCAGGGGCAAGTGAAAAATGTGTTGTCGTTGTTAGGTTTTTCTTGTGAATTAAAAAAAGTCTGTCTCTCTCATTCCAATCCACATGCGACCTTTTTACAAGTCAGGAAGAGGGTAAGTCATCGGATGCATGTCCCGATTCTCACATTTATTCTTTCCCCTGCAGATTCTGATGCCCACAGCACCACTTCGAGTGCTTCCCCAGCTCAGTCGCCCTGTTACAGTAACCAGTCTGACGATGGCTCTGACACAGAGATGAGTGCTGGGTCAAGCAGAACACCAGTTTTTTCCTTTTTAGATCTCACGTATTGGAAAAGGTAAAAAGCAACAGAACACACACTCTGTGCAGATAATAGTTCACTTCGCATACAGTGTTAGATTCTGCTTCTTCAGGAATTTGCTGCTGCTGAACTTAATTTGTTTTAAGTCACGGAGTATTATACAACATCTGTCTGTCTTTGGAAAGAAATGCCATGTGTTTAAGATGTTTTCCCCTATCTCCTTCCTCTAAATACTAATACAGTTGCTGGAAAATATTTTTACGTTTTTGGAAGTAACAGATAATATTCCTGAGTGTCGTTCTCTTGTCTTAAAACTGTGCTCTGTAGACGTGCTATGTTACCAAGTACAACGCTGCACTCGGCTTGCCAGCAAAACATAGCATTTGATTTGGTTGACCTGTGATGGTGACCTGTGATGGTAGTCATTAAAAAAAAAAAAAATCTGGAGTAGGAGGAAAACCACAAAATTTTCTGGGAGCTGACGAGCTTGTTATCTTTTATTGTCTGTTGTGACACAGTATTCCCTTGTTTAGCTAATTGCTCTGTTGAAATTATTGCGACTTTGCTGCCTCCTCTCAAATAGTGTTTGCAAGTGCATCCTAGTCAAGGTTAGTTCAGGCCAGATAGTTGCATATCTGAAACTTCTCTGGGAGGCAAAATAGGAGACTAGTTTTGTATAGACATGGGGTGGGTTTTTTTTTGTTTTTTGTTTCCTTTTTTCTTCTTTTTATCTCTCTTTCAACCCCAAAGCAGTGTTGTGGATTGACTTGTCTTCTCTTTCTGAGCAGTCTTTTCCCTCCTGTCCTCTGAGCTGGAGGCTCCAAAAAGCAGTGTCTTGGGTCAAACTGATTGTTTGCATTTCTGTAAATTCTGTCTATTCAAAACACATAAACTATCTGTTTCTCTCCCTGCCATTTCCTCCAGGCAAAAGGTCTGTTGTGGAATTATTTACAAAGGGCGCTTTGGGGAAGTCCTCATAGACACTCATCTCTTCAAACCTTGCTGTAGCAATAAAAAGTCTGCCACTGAAAAGCCAGAACAAGAAGGACCACAATCTCCAGCAATCTCCACCCAAGAGGAGTGGTGACTTCCCTGGATAGCTGCAGAAGGTTATACAGATCCTCTTATTCTCTGGAAAAATACTAGAAAAGTGACCGTTCACTTTGGACACCTGCTATGCTGCCAAAAGACTATTCCCTAGAACTGTTTTGGGTTTTACTGCTACAATTCCACAAACTCTGAAGCCAGTTTGTATCCTTTCAGAAAGACTGTACATAATATTTAAGATGCTATGGAACACTTAGCAAAGCTGAATGCTGCTGCAAGGTGGTCTAATCTTCCCCCCTTCCCCATCCTCGCTTCACAAGTGAATATGAGGATGGGGTTTTGTATATTAAGGTATATGTAGTTCATGTTTCTGTATCGAAAGAAGCAGTGGTTGTAAGGCTTTTTTTTTTTTTAAGTTGGTTGGTAACCTCCCTTAAATCCCCAAGAAAATACTTCATTCTTAGTCAATAAGATGAACTAATACATAGAAATGTTATAAGTCACCTTTCTAGTTATATAAATATATATTTTTTTTTTAAAGGTGTGGAGATCTCACCCTATACTACTGACGTAACACAGACAAATATTTCATCCCTCCTATGTGACACAGACTGGTAAACTTCAGACATCTCTACTACAAGTTGTAGTTATCCAAGAAGGCCCCCAACATAAAGTGCTCTTCAGAAGGGGCGGGAGAGCTCTCCTCCTTAGCTAAGGAGAAAGATTTACCTAAGAATTGAACATTGTGAAACAGGAGGCTACTATTTTTTTAACCCAGCAGCAGATACCCTGGGCTTCATGTAGTAACTGACTGGTGATTAGAGGTGGACCAAGAAAACATCTTGATGCCCAAGTTAGGTGTAGATGATGGCCAAAACTGAGTAACTGCTATCTGTTGGCCCAGTGCAGCTGAAATGTGACCACAGACCAGACTTCCTGCTGGTTTTGGACCTGACACAGGACCAAACCCCTCGCTAAGCTCTGGTCCAGGCACATAATCTGATTGCAGCCTGGGGTCTGGGTTCACGATTGCTGTTCTGTAACCCTTCCTCTGCAGTGCTTCTCTGTGTTGGGGTTTTGTGTTTTTTTGTTTGTTTGTTTGTTTAAACAACCACCAGATCAATGCTTTTGTGAATACTGAGTATGAAAAGTTCTGTTAAGAATGGTGCTGTACTGAATCGAGGCAGCTCTGTTTGCATACGTGATCAAAAGATAGTATTTCTTACATGGATTCCCAGACAAACTCCTGTGCAAACCATTGTGACACTCCTTCAAACTCCACTTTGCCTGTAGGGTGGAAGCAGCTTCCTGGACGTGTGCTGCAGTTTTGGCTCCCAATTGCTTCTTTTTCCTTTTATGAAGGTTTAACTTGTGTAAATGGGGAATTCTGCTTTTTTTTCTTTCTGTTTTTGGGGGGAGGGGGTATTATTCTTACTATTACTCTTTTGGGATATTCTACAGTGGATTGCTACAAGCTTTCCTTTTGTGAGAGTCATTGGCATAATACTATGGTGGGTAGGGTTTAGGACTGGATTTCCATGTAATTTCACTGCTGAAATGGGAATGCTTAGCAAATGAAAATATAGGTAGGGAAACATGCAGGTTTTAAGAGGAGCCTCTACCCTCAAAGCTTTTTCTTTCCCCCCACCCCCCCCCCCTCCCGTTGGGTAAGCCAACCTCTGGAGAGAAGGAACATCAGGGGAAACAGGGCTTTGATTTATCACAGCCTTACAGCTTAGAGCTTTCATTGGTCTTATTTTGCTCTTCCTAAATTCTCTAAGATTCTGAAGGGCGGACAAAGCTGCCTACCTTGCTTTCATCTGCAACCAAATAGAATCATTTAGGTTGGAAAAGACCTTTAAGATCACAGAGTCCAACCACAGGTATAATGGATACTTCCTTGTATAACAGCTTAACTAGCTTGGTCAGGTCTGATAAGGGCTTGAGCAAGTCCTAGCTGTTTTTGCAGACACCTGCTTTCATTTGAATTTGTTTTCAGCATCAGTAATTCTGTACACCTAAGGCTGCAGTATTGGTGGTAGGATGTGCTTTGATACGGATCATCTCTTCTGTATTTATTTATTTATTGCTAGATTTCAACCGCCAACTGCTTCCCCTACTCCCTCCCACCTCTTCCATTCCCGGTAGTAATGCAAAATGAACTGTATGTAGTCATGCACTTTGTATTAATGTATTAGAAATCTATGGAACCTGTTTTGTACTTTTATACTGTTCGGACACTTGTAATCCAAACTTTTTTTACTAGGGTAATGAATAAATTTAGACTTATTTAGAAAATAAACAACTTCTTCTCTGTTTATTTCAGCTCTGTTTTGTTAATGAGATTTAGTGTTTGAGCCAGCCCAGGCAACCCATGTTTCTATTTGAACAATGCTTCAAGGTGGGGGTTTGGGGTGGGGGTGTGTGTGTGTGTGTGTGTGAGATAATTCTCTTCCTATTTAATTTGGAAAGAAGAGCAGAGCAAGGGAGGGAGATGGTATTTATTATGATAGACAGCAGTCTCGGGGCAGAATCACTGAACTTTCTGTTGGCACTGCAGTGTCAGGCGCATTCCTTCACTGGGAATGGGTGATGCTGACATTTGGTGTTCCCGAGGGGATTGCTCTCTGTCTAGCTCACCGGCACTCAGCATGGGCTGACTGAAGCCGCAGCATTAAAGGGTTGGCGCTAGACAGCGTGTGGAAACATCCCTTTCCAGATCCAGTGGAGTTGGTGGAAGAGACTAGTGCTCCTCTACTGAAGTTGGAGCCTGGAGTGCTTCTTAACACAACAGGTGTAGTCCGCCGGATAAGCTCCAGCAGACTGGTAGGATCAGGTCTCTGGCAGGAGATGGCAGTGAGTAATTGAGCTTAGAAGATGAGGCTATTCCCTGGTAATGGGGAAAACATTGCAACCTTAAGTGTGATGGCTTGTTGCAAGAGTGTATTTTGGACTTTAGTGGAGACACTGATTTATTCCTACTGATATGCTGGCTATTTTCTTATAAATGGAGCACAATGATATCCAGAGATTCATGTAGAAATCATTTCAGTGCAAGCTCTACATAGGCTGCAAGACCACATGATTTTACTACAATAGCATCTGTCTTGTACATACTTCATCTGCTGCAGATGCCTAAACAACCTAGGGCATGATTCAATTCACCTAAAAGGAAAAGCTCTATGTAAAGTCACTGAGGAGAAGCAGGTAAACTTGGTATGTATCCCACTCTTTGCAACTCCCACCCTTTTTCAAATAATTAATTCTTTTTCCTTCCCTCTTTTACACTGCTGCTGCATGCTGGTGACTAGAGGTATTGTCTGAGTAACTTCTGGGTGCTGAGAACATCAGTGTTGATGGACAGAGGGCTTGCTTTCGTGGGACAGGAAACCTAATGGAGGGCTCCAGCTGTTGAGGAGGAAGCTCCTATGGGAACATTGGAGAGGCAGGACTTGCCATCTTCAGAGCAATGTGAAATGAAACCAGGAGGCAAAACCCTGGGTAAAGCCCTCCTGTGCTTTACCTGAATCAGCCATCGTCAATGACAAGTGTGATATCTGCTAAACTACCTTACAGTGCAAGCAATCTTTATAAAAAGATGCTTTACAGAGGATCATATTATACTCAAAAGTTGAGAAAAACAAGGCATGTGACAAAAAGGTATTTTGCTGGAGATCACCAATGGACAGGGAGCAGATCCATCATTTTGCAAAGCCTGAGCTGAGTGCCCAGTCCCACTGCTGAAGCATGCGATGGCAGATTCTGTTTGTTTTTATATGGTGTTGCATGAAGAGTAGTTTTTGATTTGTATAATGTGGAAGTTTCTTTCTCTGTGACTTCTACAACACTGAGCCTATAACCTGCTTTCTGAGCAGATGACCAGGTGCCACACAGCCCCAGTGACTACACAGTTACAACTCTTCTGAAGTCGTGTAAAAATTTAGTTTCAATATGATTTAAGAAAAAGGGAAGCTCCTTCTAAATGCCCTTATGTGCTACAATAACCATTTTTAGGTTGTCCAGATGAGGGATAAGAGCAGCCTGCCGTGTATTCTGCAGACCTGGTCCTGTGATTGCCAACAACAGAAACATGGATCCTTTTTGGCTCGTTTTCCATTTCCTTCCCATGGGAATCTGGCCACAAGGGGGAAAGGGAGCACATGTCCAGGTCCCTTTTCAGACAGTGGAAGTGGCACCAGGGAAATGCTGCTGGCTTCCTCCATACAAACAGTCTACAGTAAACCAAAACCTGTGCTCCCTTGCAGGGTAGAGGTTTGTAAAGCTGTTGAGGTATCTGTTTGGTTGTGATAAGCATCATGTAGCAAATCTAGCTTTTTCAGCCAACCCCGTCTTGTTTGGAGAAGAGGTTACAGTTGGTATTTCTGTTGGAAAGTCCATGTTTGAGTTGACCTGCAATGGCTTTGAATTCTCTTGGTGCAGAACAGGTTAAGTTACATGGTTATGGGCCTACAGAGAAGAGGGAGTGACATACTCTGGGAGAAAAAATGGTACACAAAACACTTGTGTACTTCCAAATCCTGAATATATTTGAAGGGAATGTGGCACTAGCTTTCATGCCATGTATCATAAAGAATTCAAGTTTTGTTTTATATTTATTAGTGAGAGTTACTTGGAGGATATTTTCTAATGTACCCGAGAGAGGTTATCGCTAAAGGAGAACATGACATCTGCTTTGCTCTAGCCTCCTGCCCAGCATAAGACTGACTGGAAAGGGACAGGCTGACCAGGTGTCCTAAGCCTTCAGTTCCGGGCACGGGAAAGGACCATTCATGATCCTGCTTAGCCCTGGCCCTCACCATTGGCTGTAGACTTTTCTTCACCACAGATGCGGTCTCAGCCTCAGTGAGAACCTGGCCCCAGGTCTCTGCTGAAGCCAAACACAGCACTGGGAGAGCTGGAAACAGACTGGGAGATGCGCTTGTCACAGGTGAGACTTCTTAGAAAGAGGTGTGGGCATCGGGTGCTTTGGGGGCTGCAAAGAGGTGTGCAGGTGGCTTTTATTGCTGACTTCTACAACGTGGCCTGGTGGTACCAGGGAAAATGTCGATGCCTACGAGGAGGTTGAAAAGCCTCAGTACCCCAGGAGGCATTGCTGCGAGCGCAGGCTTCCAAACAGCTGACCCCTGAGGAGAAAGGAGCTCGCAGCTTGCTACTGCTGTTATGTCCTTTTCATGCCGCAAACAATTTTCTTCTGGCAAAGCCGGCAGTGCTGCAAACTTTCACTCCGCTGTAGGTTCTGTTGAGACCGTACACCCCCCGTGCCCAGCAGCCGCCTCAGCCGGGCCTTGCTACACCAAGTAGGCGACTGCTGGGAGCTCTTATTAGACTGGGTGAGTCCAAGGTGCGCCCCAGCTGGGAAAACGAGCTGCTGGGGTGGTAAAGCGGCCCCCGGTACCCGCCGCTGGCGAGGGGGCTGCGGGGCTTCGCAGCCGCTGGATCCTTCGCTTGTGAGGGGCCCGCCGCCATGAGGGTCCGGGCGCGGGGCAGCGGCTCCCTCCGCCAGGGGCCGCGGCGCCGGCGGGGCGAGGCCCGGCCCGGCCCCTCCTGGCTGCCGCGAGGTGGCGCTGGCCCCGCCGCTGCCCGCCCAGGGGCCGTTGGGGTGTTCGGTGAGGGGCGGAAAGGGGCGGTTGCGGCCGTTGGCAGACGGGCCTCTGCTGTAAGGCACAACCGCGCCGGTGGGGATTTCGCACGCGGTGTCCTTTCCCGGCTGGCAGTCACGGCGTCTTGCGGGAGTACGCCGCTCAACCCAGGGGAGCGAGCTTCTAATTGCCCTCGCTCTGTCATGGCCCCTTTGCTCGTCGGGCGCTGGCAAAAGCTGAGTCACCCAAGAGTATCCGGCTGTCCGTACTGCACCTACACAGCCTGCCAGCTCTGCTCCCAAGCCGCAAAAAAACGAGCATAATCCTCCTCCTCCTCTTCCTCGCTCGTGCAAGGAGGCAGGAGCCACTGCTGCTTTCTGCTGTGGCAGGAGCACACAAGGCTGGGTCTTTAACGGCTTTCCATCTCAGTGATGAGTTAGTGGACAAAGAAATAAGAAAAAAAACGTGTTTACCTAGGAAGACCTAACGGCTGGGCTCGTAACCGGCTGACAAATCGTACCAGCCAGGCAAATCAGCTGCCCGATGGGGCTGGAAGCTGCAGAAAGCTGAGCTTGGCTATTTGTAGCTCTTCCTTGCTGACCAGGTTAAGAAAAGGATGCGAGAGAGCATCCTGGAATGGCCCTGGGCCAAACCCCAAAGAAGAGAAATGGGGAAACAGAGGCAGAACATCATGTAGGTACAGGCAGCTCTTATTTTGCTTGGATCAGCATGCCTCAGCAAAGCGTTTAATCTGTCTCAGTAATCTCTTGCCTGTGAAGAATAGCCGCTTGGTGTGTTTAAACCGAGGGGAATTTGGGGGCAGTACTGGATGTGGGGCCCGTTTCTGAGGAGTGGCAGCCAGACAGAGCTCTGGAGACACAAGGAGCGAGGGCAAGAGACCAAGTAAGAGACAGCATTTGAGCCTCTCTGGCCACAGGGAGTTTCAGAGCACCTGTATAACCATGAGCACCAGCCTGGCTCAGAAAGGCTGCACTGTGGCCGGAGGTAATATCGTGACAGTTACACATACACCTGTGACAGCTCTTAAGAAGCTCTGACAGCAGCTTCAGGGCTATGGAAGATGCTTCTTTGTTGCCTCAGAGATTCTACCTAGCATCAGTAGAATAAAGCAACTGTTCAGGTTCTAGTTTAATTATTTGTTTGTTTGTATTCTGTTTTAATGACGGTCAGTTTTTCCTTATGTGGGTTTTATTGTAAGCATCATTGTGGCTCCAGGGCTCTTGAGGAGAGGTGAAGAGGGAGCAGAACACATTATGAGCCTAGATAGAGCTCAGCACAGATCAAGGGCTGATTCCAGTTAGCCAGCATGATTTTGGACACCACAAGATGCTGACTGTTGAGTTGGACTCAGTGTTGTATCCTCTGACTAATCGACGTGTAGGTGTTTGGAGTAGCGGTAAGCAGGTCAGAGAGCCACCCTGCCTTCTCAAACATGCTCCTGCTGGCCTGGCCTTGTCTCTGTCCTTCATCCCTCTCCTACATCTTAAAAACTAGAACACAGTGAGTGGGTAAAGCAAAAAGCAGTGCTCCCAGTCTGTTGAAAAGATTGTGAAAAGCTTGTGTGGCAGGGAAGGAAGTGGCTGGATATTCTCTATGGATGCCTTCAGCTGGCCTGTGTGACGGATATGGAGCCGCTTCTCCTCACCCTCTCTCCATCTCTCCCTGCCACCTTCCCAGAGTTGCCTGCCACTTCTAGAGGGAAGCTCAAGGCAAAATGAGACAGGCTTAAAAACACTTTAAGGTGAGGGCATCAGCATTTTGTATGGAAATGGAGATGCCTATCATTAAATGCCTTCCTGAAGGAAGGCGTGTTAAATGATAGGTTATTTCTCCATTGTGGAAAGGGAGAGTAAAATTCCAGACTTTACACCTTTGCAGACCCTTTGCTTGGGTATCGCTTGTTGTCCTTTAAATGACCACTTAGGAACCAAGAAAAAGCAAACCAGCTGAAACTCTCCAAGCACCATTCCCCAGGCCCTCCCTGCCCTGCTAAGCACAAGGACTTCCTCTCCTTTGGATCTAAATTCTCCTTCCATTTTTGTTCCCACAGTCATCTATCTGCCTGATTGCTCTTGGGCTGGCAGCCTTGATAGGTTGTTACGCTTTAGAGGGCACAAGTCAGGCAACCTCTTCCTTCCCCTGGACACAGCTCCCCAATTGTCACCTGCCCAGAGGTAAGCTGTTGAAGAGGCTGGTGCTGCTGTAGCAGTCTTTGTCCCCTAACTACAATCTAGCTTTTAATGCATATGAGATGGTAGATAAAAGATGGAAATACATGGACTTTTATGTATTTTTTTTTAAATCAGAGGGACCAGAGGCACTATTATAAAATAATAAAAAATTCATTATTTTTGAGAGTCATCATCCAAAATTCCTGTACTGTAGCAAACCTTCTCCCCTGGCACCTTTACATCTAACTGGGAGGGAGGTCAAAAGTAAGGACACAGAAGCATTAGTAGTATTATAGCAGTGCCTGGTAACAACACTTGCATTAAGGACCTTTCGCATGTTTTCACGTAAACTCTTACTTTCAGATTGTAAAACTCAGCCATAAAGTTTACCTCCTTGCTGACACCAGGCACTTAAAGTTTGAGAGTATCAGCACTTCAGTCAATCAAATTTCCAGTTAAAGCAAAGTCCTAAAATTCCTCCTACATATTCTAATTTGAATTTGCTTTTTTTACAGTCTCTGCACTTTAAAGGAGAGAGTGGTTGAGTGAAATTATTTATAATGTGCATGCTCTATAGGTTTCCAAATTAAATGCAAATGAACAACTAGTATATTTGATTTGGTACCTTAATTTTTTTGTGCCTTAAAGCAGGTCTAATCCTGATGGGTGCTGAGGACCCATCAGAAGCCCAGCTTCTTGTTTTGAAGATGACAGGAAGGCCTTTGTAGTAGGGGAAGGGGATGAAGATGGGACAAACAGCTGTACGGGGCTAGCACAAGAAAGTCCTTTAGCAGCCATGGAACAAAAAGTTCACTAACAAAAAATAGGATAATGTTTGCAGCTAGGTGAAAATCCATTGCCAAGCTGGGGTTTGCACACATGGTCACAGCTACCTGTGACATTCCTGGCAAATTTTTCTATTTGCCTCCCTCAAAAGCTCATGTTGTGAAGTGTTTGCCATATCCCAAGAGAACCAGGATTATGATGAGCAAGTTTAGTTGCACTGCAAAGGAACTGAGGATGAAATTAATTTGTCTAAAGGCAGAGCTCTGCAACATGCATGTTTCCTTGAAACGCTATACTTCATTTATAGCCGTCTCAGTTTAGACACTGTTATCTAAAGGAGGCACTTCTAGCGAATACTCCAAAAATCTTGGGAACATTTTGAGGATATTCAGAAATCCACCCCTCAGGTACATTTCGAAAAACCTCTCTATGGCATCAATCGGGGCCATCCTGAAAACCTGCTCCCTCAGCAAAAAATACTTTGAAAGAGCCTAAACTGGTGGAGTTGGCTAGAGGACCCCCTCTGTGCTCATTTCAGTATGCTCTCAGGGTCCCACCTCATGGAAGAATAGGAAAGGCCCAATCTGAGGACCAGCAAGGGAGTGCCCAGGCCATGGAGAGTCCAGTTTGAAAACTACAAAGAGATCATTGCCTTGGGAAGCTCTAGCAAGTCCCTGGGAAAATCACAGGTATCATTTTTAAACAACTGAGCAGCACCAGACGGGTCGCTTTGAATGTGCACAAGGTCCCCAAACAGAGGCCACCCCAATGTCCCTCTCCAGGATCAGGTCTCTTTTAAAATCCCTTCAGTGGTCTGATGGACAGACATTTATATACATCGCTTTTAGTTCTTTCTGTGGTCTTTTGAAAATGGTTCTCAAAAAATGAAGCTGTATTGAAAAATCACAAATAACTCTTTATTTTCTAACTGTCCCTTGGATCCAACCACAAAACTGGCTTGAATGACATGATACAAACACCACAACCTTCCTTCTGGACTCACAGTCACTTGTGAGAAACTGAAAACCTCCCAGTGATGTTCATTTCCAAAATGGCCTCTTCAAACAGAAAGGAATAATTTTTGAACAGAAATGCCACTCTTATTAAGCTGGACAGCATTTACCTTTTTTTTAATGACAAATGAAGTAAATCTGTTGGATGTAAAGTAATTTGAAAACCTAGATATTGGAAGAGGACATAAAAAGCCATAGTTGCAGTTTTCCCTGCTCCGAGGTACATTCCTCGGGCACCACAAGGGTTTAAGAAATAGCACAGGGAACAGGTTTAAAAGAGATGATGCTCCATTGCAGGGAGGTTGGAAAGATGGTTATGGGATGTTGTCTAAATAAAAAAGGATCCTTTAAAAAAATTACAAGCAACACTGATCCCATGTCCCAGTCCCCTCTTTGCCATCTCTTCTCCTGGGGCTCTGATCCTGAGGAACTGAGCTCTGAGCTGGTTTTCTTTGGGCCAGGCACCAGCCCTGAGACTGGCAGCTTCAGGTGGGGCAGGAAGGGCAGCTCTCACCCTGGGCCCGGGCAGTCCTGCCCAGAGGCAGCACACAGGACCTCTGCCTGTGGTCACAAGGTGTTTTAGGTTTGTGTGGCAAGGTTTTGGTAGCAGGAGGGCTACAGGGTGGCTTCTGTGAGAAGCTGCTAGGTGCTTCTCCTTTGTCCAATGGAGCCAGTGCCAGCCAGCTCCAAGACAGACCCACCGCTGGCCAAGGCCAAGCCCATCAGCGACGGTGGTAGCGCGCCTGGGATAACAGAGTGAAGAAGGGGGGGAAAAACCAGCACACAGCAATTGCAGCTGGAGAGAAGAGTGAGAATATGTGAGAGGAACAGCTCTGCAGACACCCAGGTCAGTGCAGAAGGAGGGGGAGGAGGTGCTCCAGGCACCAGAGCAGAGATTCCCCTGCAGCCTGTGGTGAAGACCATGGTGAGGCAGGCTGTCCCGCTGCAGCCCATGGGGCTCTACAGTGGAGCAGATACCCACCTGCAGCCTGGTAAGGACCCCACGCTGGAGCAGGTGGATGCCCAAAGGAGGCTGTGGCCCTGTGGGAAGCCTGTGCTGGAGCAGGCTCCTGGCAGGACCTGCGGACCCGTGGAGAGAGGAGCCCAGGCTGGAGCAGGTTTGCTGGCACGACTTGTGACCTCATGGGGGCACCCACGCTGGAGCAGTCTGTTCCTGAAGGACGGCACCCTGTGGGAGGGACCCAGGCTGGAGCAGTTCATGAAGAACTGCAGCCTGTGGGAAGGACTCATATTGGAGATGTTTGTGGAGAACTGTCTCCTGTGGGAGGGACCCCATGCTGAAGAAGAGGAAGAGTGTGAGGAGTCCTCACCTGAGGAGGAAGTACCATCAGAGACAACGTGTGATGAACTCACCGCAACCCCCATTCCCCATCCCTCCGTGCCACTTGCGGGAAGGAGGTAGAGAATTCAGGAGTGAAGCTGAGCCCAGGAAGAAGGGAGTGGTGGGGGGAAGGCATTTTAAGATTTGGGTTTAGTTCTCGTTACCCTACTCTGATTTGATTGGCAATAAATTAAAGTAATTTCCCCAAGCTGAGTCTGTCTTGCCTGCGACAGAATTGCTGACTGATCTCTCCCTGTCCTTATCTTGACCCATGAGCTTTTTGTTACGTTTTCTCTCCCCTGTCCAGCCAAGGAGGGGACTGATAGAGCAGCTCTGGTGGGTACCTGGTGTCCAGCCAAGGGCAACCCACCACACAAGGGTCTCTGTATGGATACTTGAATACAGTGTGCAGTTTTGAACCCCCTCAATGTGAGAAAACCATGAATAAACTGGAGCAAATTCGGCAGAGGGGTAACAAAATGGTCAAGGGGCATGAGCACTTTCCTTGTGAGGAAAGCTGAGGAAACTAGACTTCTTAAGCCTGGAGAAGACAAGGGTTAGGGGAGACCTAACAGCAGCCTTCCCAAGGTTAGCAAGAAGTTGGAGCCAGGATCTTCCCAGTAGTGTGTGATGGGAGGATAAAAACCAAGAGGCATAAACTGAAACAAGCTGGGAATGAGATAAAACTGTTTCACCGTAAGGACAGCTAGGCAGTCTCCACCTCTGGAGATTTTCAAGACAAGATTGGACAAAGCTTTGAATAACCTGATCTGACCTCATATCTGACCCTGGACTAGAGACCACCTGAGATCTCTTCCAACCTGAATTATCCTGTGATCTAAAACCAGTCAGAGGAATCACATCCCAAATGTGCTTCTGCTGAATTGAAAGGTAACGTGGGTAATTGCTAACGTGCAGAGGTTTATATTGCCAGTATTTAAAACTATGGATTTATTCAAGCCTGATGGGCAAAACCAGCCAGGTTTTAGTCCTAAGAGTTTACTAGCATATGACAAAAAGGAAGAGAGAGAAAAAAGACAGACTCTGGTTAAGTAACTCTGTGGAGGTACCTGAACTTTCAGCTGTTCTAGGCTAGTTTACAGAATTTAGAGTGTATGTTACCTATGCGTTGATCTTGAGGAACCTTACACTGCCAAGGTGATACAAAGCACCCTTACTATTCCCAGGGGTAGATTCTTTATTGCTAGAAAATAATTCTTAGAGAAAAACTCAAAACAGTAATTCACCCTGAAGCAAAGCAGAGTTTAACACACTCTCCTCTAACGCTTCCAGAGTGCAGAGATGGATGCACCACAGGGGCTGCACTCCTCCCAAACCGTACACATGGTAGTAAATGTGCTCCCCCAGCAGGCAACCAGCAAACCATCTAGCCCTGGAATATGATACAGATTCAAAATACAGAAGTGATGGGCTTGGTTGTCAGCCAGAGTAAATTAGTGTCTCATCCAAGCCAGGTGGCACCAGTTGAAGATCTGCCCCACTAAAAGTAGTTGGAGACTGTAAGAGGTGCAGAGGAATTACTGCTAGTAGGGTCATTTAGCAGGGAAAGAAGCTCAGCGGGCGATGCTCATATCTGTCTTTTCTCACCGCTGCCAGAGCGCTGTGTCGTGATGTGAGAGCCGTAGCTGTGCTCACGGTAATACTGGCCCCTGGTGCCTTCGTTCTCAGCATGCGGCCCTGCAAGGCTGTGAGAGCAGCGCTCCACTTGGCCATCCTCCACAGCAAAACAGGCCACGGTCCCAGCGCCGCTGCAAGCTGGTACACGTGGCGGGCAATTTTCTCAGAAGCTGGGCTGGAGATGCTAGATGTGTTTCCCTCCTGCCAGGTATGTTCCCAAGTATATGAACTGTGAAACAGCATGATGACCTAGTGATCAGCAATGCATCTCAAGAACGTTCCGGCTTCTGACACCCAGGAAGTAATTGCTCCCTGGTTGACTCTGCCTGATCTGACATAGTTTGACCCTTGGTATTTGTCTCTAAGAGATGATCTTTGGGCTGCCCTTCTGCCTGAAAGGGAGCTGACCAGGGACCATGACCTCTTTCCCTCCTTCTGTAACAGTGAGAGAAACAGATCTTACACCCACCTACAGTCTTTTTTCAACTCTGCTTTAGGGAGGGGACGCATCAGGTCATAAATCAGTAGGTGGACTTTGCTGGTAGATCAAAAGGCACTGGCATTCTTCATTGCCCCTAAGCCAGTGGTATGCCTTCTGTGATTTTTATCTTCAAGAAGGGAAAGTGGGGGTCATGCGGGAAGCATGCAGGGCATCTATTGCTTGCAGAATCCACTAAGTATCAAGGGCCAAATCCTGCTCAAGCGTGCAGGCCATTTCAATTGAGTCAAAAACTCCTGTTCTTTCATCTGAAACAGATGCAAATTAAATGGCTGTAAATTTTACAGCTGATTCTCAGACACGACATAACTAGGATCAACAACTTTTGTTTCACTGCAATGAGTTTTCATAGCCATGTGCTGCTGCTACTTGTTAACATTGCCTTAATTAGCCCATGGCATCATCCCACAGCAGTTTGGTAGTGAAGCAGAGTTTTCATCTACTATGAGGAGGTCTTCCACGTGCTTGAGAAACCTTACTAATTGGAAAAACGCAGTGGATCAAATCCAGGGGAGGCCTCAGAGGTCAGTCATTAATGTCTCCTTGCAAGGACTGCTTTTGTGGCGAGGCCACCTTGTGAGGAATCAGAGAGCAAACCACGGCCAGAATCCTTTACGGAAAGGCCACCGCCTTGTAACGGTGGCACAGGGCAAGTTCACGAGGAGCTAATTAGATCTATGTAAATAATTAACGATGAATGCAGCCTCCTTTTCATGTCTGATTTATCAAAATCCCCACGGTCTGATCCCTTCACACCCCTGAGGGTCCAGGGACTCTGTGCCAAAGAACCATGCTGGGGGGGACTCGGCAGGGGTTGCAAGGTAGCGCTGGACAAGATGGCCGCTATGGAGATAGCAGGTGCATCGGTGTGATGGGGTGGGTATACCCACGGGAGCGTGCTATATGGGTGCATGCTTCGGTGTGCCTGGCGCACAGCAGTGCCGCACGTGCCCCGAGTGCCACGCAGCCAGTCCACTGGCTCCTGCTGGAGCAGCCATAGGGGCAGAAATGCCAGGGGAGGAAACAAGATGGGCAGTTGTTCCTGAAGCTGCTGTGGCATAGAGACTACTGCAGTTAACATGCTATTCTATGTCCTGAAGGGGCAGCAGATAAAACAGGAATATGGGAACCCCTTTGCTCCTTTTTCTGTTATTTTTAATCTTCAGAAGTTACAGAGCTTCTAGAAATTTTAAAACAGCCATGAACAGAGGTCAAGGTACCCTAAGAAAGAAAAACTGAGTAAAATCTAATCATGTTATATACTAGCTCCCCTAAGCAACATCACCTTCTTAGTCTCACCCCCCACCCCTCGCCGCTTCTCTCTCTCCCCCCCCCACACACTTTGTCTCTTTTAATGTTGCTGTCATTTCTGTCTAGCCTGTTGGACACGCTTTTGAAGTCTGAGTGATAACTAATCCTAATGTTTTTGTTGCTGACTCTGCACCTTTGGGAGTAGACGGGAGTCACGATACGAGTTGAATGTTTAAGACAAAGATCAAATGGAAAATGGGAACAGACGGCATCCAAGTAGATTTCAATACAGGAAGACTGAGCAAATGTGGCTCTTAAGGAAGAAACAGAAAAGAGGAAGTTTTCTAAGTGAAGGAAAAGGTGGTTTTTCTAAATGTAAGCAGTGGCACTAGCATGATGCAGGTTCCTGCTGCAGGTGAGGAATGCGCCTTTTAGGAAAGGTCTGGGAGAATACAGAAATACATGGGAGTGTGGAATAAAAGGAAAGCTGAGAAATACCGGGACCTGAACAGATTTTCAGTGGTGTTAGCATACAGTAGCCATCTGTTGTCTCTCTTGCTTCTGGAAGGCCTCTGTCAGCAGACAGGAAGCAGGAGCTTCGCCCCATCTGTATTACCAGCTTTCCATGTGAGACAGGCTGTTTGCTAGGCAGGCACTTTCTCCTCTTTTGAAGGCGGGTGAGTGAAGAGCCCATCCTCTCTGCATCACCTCTCATCGTTTATACAAGCTAACCCTCAGCTATTGTTTGTGCCTACGTGAATAGTGCTCTGTACAACACGATGTACGGCTCCGAGGCTTACATGGGAAGCTTGTGAGCTGCAGACGGCTGCGCAGTGACAGCGTGGAGCTGCGGAGAAGGCACGCAGCTGAGCAGAGATCCGCTGGAGCAACAGCACGGAGGTAGCTGGCTTCCCACATGTCCTCCCTTGAGCAAAATCTCCATCTGCAGTGACCTATGTAGATGCCTCAGACCCCTTTTGACCTGCAGGGAAAACCGAAAAGAGACTAAAATTGAGTAGGAATTATTTAATATCCATCCAGGAAAGTGTAATTCAGACTTTTGTAGGCTTTGAGGGGCAGGGGAGAAGCTATGGAGGTGAAATTTCTGCCGTGGAGTTTGGAAGATGATTCTGGCAGTCTCGTATGTAGTTAGATTGGATTTTCTAATACAAAAATCAAGTCTCTCCCTTTCACATTAGTTCTTTATTGTTTCCTACATTGCTTGAATTAGATCTGCAAGCTGTGAACTATGAGGTAAATTTCTCTTATTTTTCTAACTTGGAGATTATGAACTTATGAGTTGGCCAAAATAAAAGGCCAGTTGTTTATATGAGGGATTATGCTTTCTGGCTGCCTGTGGCTGCAGGGGAATCCACTCCATGACCCAGGACACTCCTCCCAGCTCTATATTCTGTAATGAGAATGGAGATGGGATTTTAAACTGTGTAAATTATTGCCTGCCTCCTTGTTTAGAATGGTTTGGCCAGTTACTGCCAAGTTACTGGCCAAACCTAGTGAGAAGAGAGTTCAAAAATTATGCTGTTACCTCTGCTCTTGTCTAAACTGTAACAAAGTGAAAATTGCTTCTTTCTGTTTCACATTTTTCTCTCCTTTTATAGTCTTTGAAGATGAGTAGCTATTTGAAAAGTTAAGAAAGACCAAGAATCTGATTCCTGTTTACACTCAGCTCACAATACCCTGTACTGACAGCACAAATGCCCTTTAAAACGGCTGTAAATGTCCATGTAAAATTTACAGATAGTAAATCAGTATTTGTGTGCTCAGGACCCACTATTGCAATGCAGCAATAGTGTAAGTTATATGCATATGTGTGCAGGATGGGCAGTTTACCCAGGGCCCTTGCTAACTTTAAAGCTGCTCCCCCCAACTTCAAACTGTCTTTCTCTTTCCCCATTAGTTCCTTTGCCCTCCATTGCATCTATGTCTGAAAGCATGAGTTATTTAAGGGCAAGGATAATATACATAAAAATACAACAGAGTTACAAAAATACCGCATTTCCCACTGAAAGGGTATTCTTGTTGTGTTACAAGAATGAGTTCTTTCAGTTTGTCTTAACCACTGCCATAACGTACATGCAAACAAAGCCCACCGAAACACAGAAAGCAGGTACTCAGTGGGTTGTACATTCTATGTATTTTTACTTTTAGAACTTTGTTAGGGCTTAGATGCATGTGCATTGGTGAAAAGATTAATTGTTTGAGATGTTACTGTCTAGGAAGTCATTACAAGCTTATTTACATTATTTACATTACAAGTTGTTTGTCATGGTTTGTCTGCCGGAGGTGAGGCTACTTGAGGGAGAGGGCTGTGGGAAGGGAAACCCAGCGATGGCAGCGCACACAGAAGGTCCCATCCCAGTTCTGGTTAGGTAAGCACAGAACTGATGCTGTACTGTCATTTCAGCTCCATTTTTTCCAGTGTTTTGCTTGCTACGACAAGTAACTTCAAAGCTAAAATTTAGGACTTTTAAAATTTAATCCAAATTTAGGACTTGATTCTGGAAACACATCACAGACCCCGTGTGTACCGTATGGGGGATGGATCAGGCCACATGCCCTGTAGAATTACAGCTGTCTAGCACAGAGCTTTAAAATTTTAATGGAAATGTCTTAAATCAACATAAGTAAAATGGCTTGTCAATAAGGGCTATTGGCAGTAGTGTTAGATTAAATAGTAAAGGATTATCCAGTACTTGGGATCCTCTGGAACCCTTGGAACTTCTACCTTGGAATTTCAGAATAAAAAATTTCAAAATTTGTTTTTTATTTCAGGTTTTCTAAAAGTTTTTTTTTTTTAATTAAAAAAAGCCAAACAACAAAAAAACCATACAAATTAATTGTGGATATTAGCTGACCACTACTGCATACTTTCAGCTATAGCCCTTTTAAATACATTGGTTGTTGTAGGCAACACAACACAAGGGAAAATGAGGTTTCTGTTTTTAAGACTGTCTTTCAGTCATCTGTTGTAAGCTGTAAAATAATTTAAATTTTCACATTAGTTGAAAACTTATGCCCAACAGAATAAATAAAATGTTTGGCTTTAAAAAAACTCACACATTCATCATCACTTCTACCTGCCTTAGTATCTAAATAGCAATAAAAATAAAAAATGATGCCATCTTCAGTACTTTCATTTAATAATTATAATCATTCACTGGGCTAAAAGTATTCAAAGGAAATTAAAATGTGCAAGTAACGGGCCTCATGACTATGCAACAAAGTAGGAAATTTTCAAGTCATTGTTTTAAAGCATGTGTGTTAGTTCACTCTTCTCTATTATCTATTTAGAAATCACTGTCACAACTCTGTTATTAACGTATGAGGTAGAAAATAAATGTATAATAACTTCAATCAACTTCGTAATTTTTTAAGACACTGCTTTTAAACTCTTCATTATCATATGCAAAATGGCAAAGTCAGTTCCACTTAATTTATTTCATATGTTATTCCAACAGCATCACAAATAGTTCGTTGTTACATATCTCTCCAAATAATGAGTTCAAGACATCCTTTCCTTCGCAACACTTCATCTGCATGCTACACACTTCATATTGTGTAATTGTCTGATGAAGAAGGAAAGCAGGTAGCCTGAGGCTATTAAAAAGAAGACGCGTCAATGAAAAAATGTTGGACACAGGTGTTACCCCCTAAGGACAGTGGAATATTTGGAGGATGAATAGAAAAGGAAACAAGATTAAACTAATCAACAGATGATTAAAAAACATCATTTAACTTCCCTCCCTCATCAGGATGCTACCCATCACCACAAATGTTCTCTCCCAGGGTGGGAAACTTCCTGACAACCATGAGATTCCCATAAAAGGTGCTGGATAAAATTAACGGAGCTCCGTGCGTGGAACGCTGCACTTACAGTATTTGCTGGAACGGCAATTAACATGAGCCGAACAAGCCACTTATTAGCTAACTTGTGTACTTTAAAAAAGTCTAAAGAAACTAAAAATTCACAAAAAAGGTGTTTAAAATTAACTCGGAGTCAATTGAATTTCTTGTGCACTTAGGGGTGTCCTTTGCTGGACTGGCAACATAGTCATCATAAAAAATACATCTACTCAGAAATAACCCCGTCTCTTCTCAATGTACCAAATGTACCAAACGTGAATGCCCCCCCCCCCCCCCCCCCCCATGTTCCTCTTCTGGTAATGGCAATGGAAAAGAACAGCAAACAGGAGCAAACTAAAACGCAAAGCTGAAACTAGTAAACCTTTGGCCCTGTGAAACTAAGAGCAGCAGCATGGGTAGGTGTTATGGCAAGGTGAGGGGGAATGTGGAGGCTTTTAATTTAAAATCTCTGTCATAAAATATATCCAAATATTCATGGTGGGTTTTTTGTGAGCATGTAAGTCAAATTTAGGCCTGATCTCAATACACGAGAAGCCCAGTGGGAGTGAGGGGCAAAATACAGAGCTCCGAGAAGCCCATGGCAGTACTTCCAATGGCTTCAATGAAGGTCGGATGCTGTCTTGCAGGCTTACTTATGTACTTAAAGATAAACCTGTGAACAAATATTTACAGGCCCAGGGGCTTTTGGGTTTTTTTTCAGAGTGGCTGAGCATTTCTGGTTACCACGGATGTCAGAGGGAGCTATGGGTGGCTCAGCATTTCTGGAAGCAGAGGCTTTTAGCTACAGAGTTGTCTGCTTGGTCTAGGTCTACCAGGAGTCCTACCTACCCTGGGGGGCTTGAAGGGCGTTGAGCCAGACTGGCTCCTGCTTCTGCATGTGAGATCTGATCCACACACCAGTCACACAGCCCGCGCTGGGGTGTGCCCAGCCTCTGCCCCGGTGCATGCAACTGGCCATCTCGGGAAGGAAACCCAAGTGCAAAACAGGTGAGCGTTCATCAGCTCACACCCCTCTGTGTAACACTGCATAACTCAAGTTTGTTCCGAAGGACTCTGAGGCCTGGGAAGTGTGGCTACGATACAGGCATCCAGCGTGGCCCAGGATTTTGTGCTTTTGTTGACGTGCTGGTGGCAAGGACAATGTGGCCATAACCTAGGCGTGTAAGACAGGGCGGCATTCAAAAGGGAAATTTTTTTTCAATTTGTGTTATCAATCCTATGTATCATGCTGTTGACTTTTGAGTCAATCTAGGTCATTTTAGAATGTGAAATGAATGCATATTTATTTATTACTGAAACATGAAGATAACCACATCTGTTCGTGCTGCCTTTCAGCCTTACTGTAAGAGAAGATTTCAAGGTTGTGCTTTGTTGTGGTTTCTATAGTTTTCATTCCAAGCTGTAGGATGGTCACTAAATCTCTGTCCCTCTTCCAGGCTCACCTCTGGCTCTTTGTTTTCTTATCAGCAGTGGTAGTGGTGCATGAGTATAATACTGATCTGCTTTTCTGAGGATCTGAAAACACTCTCCTGCCATTAACTTGACTGGAGGCTGAAAGCTTACTATCTCATGGGTTTTTGTCTTCAATAGTGCTAGTCTACAGTCAGTTGAAATGCAGGAAAATTGAATATATTCTCCTATATTCTGGCGAACTTCAGAGCCAGTTCTGGTATTTTTTTACCAGAAAATGTTCCTCATATTCCATTAGCTCTAGGAGGCATAACAGCAGTATGCTTTTGACAACATGATTCATTGCTTTTTTTGTAACTACATTTCTGCATGTTTGAAGTGCTGCAGAAACACTAGGAAACAAACTAGTTTGTATTCCTTTTTTTTTTTTAAACAGGATCTCTGAATTGAGCAGTATTCATAACTTTTAAAACATAATAATACATATGTGTCTGAATTATATGAATAATACAGAGAGTAAACAATTATCCATAAACACTTTAAGTGAAGTTCTTTCATGTCACTTTTCCATTAGCATACAAATACTGAGCTGGAAAGCTGTCAAGATTTCTATCTCAAGGAAGCACTTACTGCTAGATTTTAAGAAGATGAAGACATCCTATTAAGACCACAATTCTTGTGAGCAGGAAAAACAGCAAATGCAAAAAACCCCCATTCTTTCCAATATGAATTTTTAATAAAAATGAAATTTGTAGAGTATGTTGTCTTAATGAAGTCAGTGGGATTAGTCAAATGGTCAAAGTTAAGCATGCACTTATGCACATGTTTAATTAGGGTCCTGAACAAAAAAATAATTTGCAGGCTCAACTGCAGTTTATACTCCCTGTGGCTCTGGGCTGCCATGTTCCGACACTTGTGGGAATGGCTGCACTCATATCACAGCCAACATAAAAGTGCAAAGTACTTAATCAAATCATTCCAAGTGAAAGCTTGCTTCTTGTGGCAGAAATTAATAAGGTAAGAGAAAACCAGATTAGTTTCTATGCAGACATTTTAAGAGGGAGTGTTTGAACTACTGTTCGTAACAAATATTGAGAGTATATGAAAATGGGAGTTAGGTGAGGCAGGTGATTAAAACAATGTCCAATATTTAATTCATTTTAATAGCATAAAAAATATTAAGACCTAAGTTGCCAGGATCCCCAGAAAACTGCATCCTGCTAGCTATCTAAGAGTTTTATGAAATTGTTGGGGTGGTTTCAGCCCTGCTATAAATTGTCAACAGGAATCCTATTTCTTATAAAAATCAACTGCTGTTTTTAAAATATATTGATAAATTTATGAGCAATATATTTGCTGGTGAGTTTTAAGAAAATCGCGGTTGCAATAGAAAGATAAGATTTCTATTAATTAAAATTAATTTTAGAATACAAAATTGTTTTTCATACTTTGGATTCTACAAAGAATCATTGGAGGTTTTCAAGCAACAGAGGCCCGGTATACTTAAACTTGTGTTTATTTGCATTCATGTGATCAGTATTGTTTTATTTTTTAAGAACACAGGCAACATAAAATTAAGCATATGCATGTACATTTTTAGAAAACACCTCTCCAATTTATTAAAATTGTCAGGGGGCTGTTTTCAGTCTCTGCTTTATGACTTTTTCCTATAATTTCTATTTACTGTGCATTTTAAACTTCTGTTATCATCTTCCCCACATAAATACCATATTATTTAAGGTAAATTTTAAATTTTTGCAAGAACACAGGTTAATGAAATAAGCTCACTGATACTACAAATCTCTACAGTCTTCAAGCTTCGTTCCCTAACCATTTGTGTGCTGTTTTTCTTTCCGACTGAATCTTATAATACGACTTTGTGAAGTTGCCAAATTCTGCCCCTCTTTCTATTAAATTACATACAAGTGCATAACATTTTGCATATGAAATTGCTCAGAACTTGCAGAAGAAAAAAAGTGAAGCCACAGAGTTCAGGTCACAGACAGATTTCAGGAATGTCAATTTGTCTGCCACTCATCCTTTCTTTCCAATGAGAAGTCATCAGAAAGTGGAGCCTATTTCTTTCCCTCCTCACAACATATTGGGTAATGATGCAGAGAAAGGTACCAGATTGCAGAGATAGTCTGTGATGGTCTGAAATCAGACTTTAAAATTAAGTTTAATCGGGTCCTATAATGCAGCTGGGACATAGTAAGATTCAAAGGGAAACACAAGTGCAAATATTTTCTACAGGTCCACCTGAAAAGCCTGAGATCAATGGTGTTTAGGTGGCAATAAGAAGGAAATAAATCTGTCATTAGTATTTCCCTGGGAATAACAAAAATCCATTTGCTTCTCTGGAGGAGTTAGGGTTATTGGTCATAGGATGAAAGGCGTGAACGCTTCTAAGCTGTCCAAATCAGTACTATCTGAACCATACCTAAGATGACCTACTGGATAAAGAAAACAGCCAAGTCAGGCTGTTATATTTGACTTAAACATTTTTGAGCCATGCACCATGGCCATAAGGGTACAGCCAGCCAGAGATCCATGCTTGTGAGATGCCAGGAGATCCTCTGCTACACAGAGTCTGGAGCCATTAGTGATTAAGGATCCTGCAGCTAAGTCACTGGAGAAGGAAGCAAATCAAATTCTGTGAGAAGAAAATGTGTTTGCATAAGAACTCAGAAATCTGGAAAAGAAGGACCCCAGATGTTTGAGAAAGGTTTTAGAAAAACAAACAAACAATTGGGAAGCTACTTTAATGGAGATGAAAACCATAGCAAAAAAGTGGTCTAACAGAGAAATACAACATAACAGAATAATATTTTAATGGAGGCCTGCAGCATCGAAGGGCTCTTCAGTGCTGCGTTTGAAGGACAGGGTCACTGAGCAATTTATAGCTACTTCTTGGGAAGCAAAGCAGCACTGGACTATCTGGGGTCTGCCACAGGAGCAGATGAAGGCAGCACACGTGGTCCACAGTATCGTGTAGTTAATCCCTGTGCAGAACGGTGAGCACGTGCAGTTCTACAGTTCCTATTTGTAATAAACTCTTCCAGCACAGAATTCTCCTTTACGTTTAGGAAAAGAAAACATTTTTGCACAGACTACCAAAACTAAACAATAAAGGTCTGTTCTGGAAATAGCATTGGTTTTGAATGGGGAGATACACTAGACAGCTTTTTATCAGCATTCCTGTGAATGGTGGAGGTGGGATTATCCCCCTTTTCTACAGGTAAAAGTTAAGATGCCAAGAAATTGTCACAGATGCTACTAACTTTTCGTGCATAATTTGAGACACTTAATGCCTCATTCTGCAGAATACTTTGTATGCAAAGGACTATTTTCATTATTTATATTATATTACTATTATATTACACTCAAAGCATCCCCCTTGTTTATGTTACTTGCAGCTGTGAATGCTCTATATCTACAAGCAGATCCTAAACCATCTAGAAAATTAAGATCATGTCCATGTAAAGTTCTTCAGAAGTTTGTAGCAGAGATAGGGATAAATTTAGCTTAAAGGTCAGGGTTCACTTGCGTTATCCATAAGAACATCTTTTCCTGCACTTATTTTGCTCATTCACTGTAAGTCTTCTAAATCCTGCAAAAGCTAGGTATGAGTCCGGAACTCATCAACTGTTTTAATGCACAATCCAGTTTTGTTCTAAGGCCACATCCATGCCAGGCACAGAACAAAAGAGGGGGAAGGGAGGGGTTCCATGGAGAAAATAACACTCTAAATGTGTTAAATTATCAAAACAAACAGACATAAAATGAACTGAATTAATACGGGTTTTAAAGGAAAATTTACTTCTACTATTTTCTAACTTTTCAGTGCCTAGTTTTACAAGCTTTCTAATATTTTAACCTCGTATTCTCAAGGTTTCCCCAATAGTCTATCACTCACACTACCCTTCTCTCCCATATATTATCTTCCTCCCTTTTATCTCCGCCGCAGCTGAGTTAAGCATCTTCTTGGCCATGTGCTCAGTAGCAGAAACACAGAAAACATAGGAGTATAATTCCCATCCTAAAAATGAGGGCAGTCCTCACAGTCTGCATGTTCTCTGCACATAAACTCTGGAGAGAGTTTAGCTGCCAGAAAACCTAACAAGCATAGGTGTCAGTTGCAACTTCCAAGACTTACGAGCAGGCAAACTTTTTTCACAGGGTCAATGAAAGAAATGCTTCTGACACAAATAACAAATCCACTTTCATGTGCCAGGCTATTGCAAAGCATTTATGGGCAAACATTCCCTTTAATCTCACCCTTGGAAATTAGTTAATTTCTTTTGAAATTTTCACTCACACACACACACAAAAGAAATCCTATATGAATGCCTGCTCTGGCATGTTTCCCCTTTTGCAGCTAAGGTTTGATAAGATCCTCAGCGCAGGTGCTGCTGCTTGTACTGCTTGGGCCACAACGTCTTTCTCCTCAGCTGGTCTCTCTTATTACTAAGATTGCCCAGCACTTCCCTATTTTACTTTTTAAAAATTTGCTTTTGCTCTAACAGCTTCTTCAGTTCCAGATGAACTCTTCCATTCCAGGTGTCTGCCTCAGCCTGAGTTGAAACCCACTGGGTTAGCCATTTTCGAGAATGGGACTGAAAAAACAAGCAGTTCACAGGGTCCCTTCTGCACTTCCACTGAAATTCCAGAAACCTGAAGCCTGGGAACAGGAATTTCAACTTTGCTGTCAAGGAGTGGCTTTTGTGCAGTATGCTTATATGCAGGCAGTTGGCACATACTGCACAGAGAACTCTTTCAGTTGAACTTGTAAACTCTCCAAAGATGCTTCTGCCAGGGAGCATAACTCCGTTCCCTTGCAGATCTTACAGGTGTTAAAGTGGGCTTTAATTAAACTTACTCTGTTTGGCCTGGAGCTACATAGGTGAAATTTGACTAAGCTTGTAATGGCTGATCCCAGTCACAGTAACTGTTTCTTCTTACTTGCATGGCTCCCTTTCCTCTTTCCCTTGAAAATTATGGAAGAATAAAATGTCTGATGAAATGCAGAAAGTGGAGGCAGGGAATCAAAATGAGCGGAATGGAAAGGAGTCAATAGAACCAAGAACTCTGGCGAGGTGAGGACTGAGTGAGGACATTAAAACCACCTGGGAATTGGAAAGGGTGCCTAGCACTGGTTGCACAAGAACAGCAGGAATGTGAACTGTTTGCCAGGCAGGATTGAACATAGGGGTGAAAAGGAAGGAGAAAAAGTTTCTATACAAGGAAACTCAAGCTAGGATCCTGTGAAGAAAACACAGAAAATAAGGCACTGGAGTGTAAAGGGAGAATTGTATCTTTAAGAAACATTTGCAAAAGTTAGAAGTCATTGTGATGTGCAGCAGCTTGTGTAATGCAATGCTGGACACTGAGTGAAGCACCCGGTCACCAGACTCCTTGGCTTTGACTTCTAAACAGCAGACAGATAGCCATGGGGTGTATATAAAAAACTCCTTGCAGCATAGCCTCACAGCAACATATTTCCTAAGATCCTCCTGGTTCTTCCAATAAATTGGGTGCAATTCTGACTTATTTATGCTCCTTTGTGGAATCTAATTTTTTCATCTGTTGCTGGTTCCAGAAATTCTTCAGCCTTCCTTTCTTAGAGATGTTCCATGACTGAAGCAGGCTTCTCTAGTCCATCACATCAAGGTATAATCTTTGCAGCACATTTACTGTGCGTCTTTCCTAAAGTTAACAAGCAGCTGATCTTATTCTACATATCCATTTACTTTCTGTTCTTTCATGATACAGTAATAAAAGGGATGTCAGGGAAGGAAAGTGGGAACCTGGTCTCAGTCTTTACCACAGCCAGCTGGCGGTTGGCCCACTGTAGCTGGAGAGAGGAAGGCTGCCGCTGGGATGCCACTGGGATGCCACTGGGATTAGGAAGGGTTTTGGTAGGCTGGATGGAGAGTCAGGTGTGGAAAACTGGAAGTGGTTGGGCAAAGGGTTGGAATTGCGTGCAAAGGAGATACTGCTGCTCAGAGGAGCCTGTGATGCAGACAGCATGCAGATCTGGGCAGAAAGACCAAGCCTGGAGTTCAGGAGTGGAAATAGGAATGCAAGAAAAATGAGACTGGGATAAACCGCTGGGACTGGGAAAAAATGAGGGCGGTCCCAGTTGGAGGGGATAAGCAGAATCAGTCAAACATGAAAAAATGAACAGCATGTTTTTCTTCAGTCATTAGAGTTCAATCCCCTTTGGATCCTGGAGTAAAGCGCACAAAACCCCTGGGTTAGGAATACAGAGAGTCTAGGACGTTGTGGCTGTGATCGATGTGCAGCTAGACTGTCATAAGCTATGACCAGATACTTAAAGATGATCTCACAATGGATCTGCAAAATGGCATTAAAATAATTAATTTAGGCTGTTCTTAATCCTGGCATTTCCTAACTTTGGTATGCTTGACCGTGCCACATTAGTAACGCTCTTTAAAATACTCTAGAGACTGCACACATATACTGTAAATGTATACACCATCAGTCTCAAATAATTATTCTGTATTTGTTTTAAAATGAAGTTCAGATATCCTTTGATTTTAAATATGGATTTGGCTTGTATGAATCTTCCTTTCAATTTTTTCCTCTTTTATACAATTTCCTAATTGTGAAAGTGCACTATAAAGTAGATTGCCACCTGTAATTATGATTTATAGACTAGTCCCAGGCATCTGCACATTAATTATGATGAATTATTAATATATGCATTAATTGGTCATTCATTTTATAATTACTTTGCAAGGATCATCAGTGCTAGCTTTGAACAAAACCACGCAAAGAACAGAAATCTACTAGAAGGACTTCCACCGTACGTTGTGGATCCTGGACACAAGCTGTGTCTTATTCATTAGCATTTCTTCTCAGTTAGGAAAACTAGCCTCACAAAATGACTTTATTCTAGGAGCAAGGGCTTTAAGCAAAATAAAGTATTTTGAGACTTGTGATTAAACCAGGAGAAGTGGCAAGATTGTGGATGCTACAGGTGGTTCCATATGGCGGAATCTGATTCTGCGATACTCTGCGAATTCTCCTCATTGTTTGAATCACTTATCATTTGCTTAGTTTTACTTTTAAATGCAATCTTTCTTTTGTAGAACCCATGCTCTCCAGTTCTTTCGTCTATCCTGTGTGCTACATGAGCACCTTTTGTGTTTTTTAAAACGTCTCTTCACAATCCTTCCTTACTGGCTCATTTTTGTCTCTCAAAATGTCTCTATTTTCATAACTTTCACAACTTTCAGAGTCCTTCCAAACTTGCTACATTATTTATTGATTTTTGAGGTAATATCCACAAAAAGAGAAACACAGAAAACATAATTGCAGCTTAGTCCTTTGATCTTTGGAAGGTCTGTTTTCTCCAGTCTTCCAACCTTTGATACTTTGTGTGGTGCTGACGGCATTGTTAGAGGTTAACAAAAACTCGTTTGTGATTATTTTATTTTGATCAATGGACTTAAATGCCATTACTAGCTATCAAGTGTTAACATGATTGGGTTGCATTTATAGAGGACATGCGCACCTTTTGTTACATAGGATGACCCACAGTCCTGTAAGTCTCAAGGGGCTCTGTACTGGCCTGGAGGAACCCTTCCGCTGGTTTAAACAGGCACAGACCAGCATTTCTTACTGTCCCATGGCCACCCAACCCACGCTAGTGAGAGGGTGTGGCTGGGCCCCGTGTTGGGAATAGGTGAAAAGTGGGGATCCCCTTGCACTGGGCTGATGAGACCCTTTTCTCAGAGCTGCCTGGAGCAGCCAGCCTGTCCTGGGCCAACTGTTTTAAGAGGCCATTGTGATACACACTACTAGACAGCGGATCACAGCTTCACTGGGGACCTGTGCGACCTCTCCCTTATGGACAGGGCAAGGCACGGGGTGGTGTCACGCCATACATCCCTTCTCCATATCGCTGGCGGCAGGCCATACTCTCCCAGGACACCCTGTTCCCCACCGCCCACCAGGGCTGTCACCCGTGTCCTTTGTCCACACAAAGCTCCCAGGTCTTGCCCGGGAGTCTGACGCCTCACCCCCTGAACCGAGAGGCTGCCCCCTATCCACAGGGGGCCCACGGGTGCGGCACCCTGACCTTCACAGGGAGACGCCCCACCCCTTCGCACGCGCTGACGGGTAACGGCCCTCCACTCTGAGTAACGGTCCCCACCCCTCCTCACGTCACGTGAGGCGCAGCGGCGCAGAGCGGGAAGGCAGACGGGCAGGTGAGGCGGCGCCGGCGATTGGGAGGCGGGCGGTGACCTCCGCGGCGGGTCCCGCCCCCGCCCCGCCCCGCCCTCCCGCGGGCGCTATATTAGGCGGGGGGCGGGCGGTGGGGCGGGCCTGAGCGTGTGCGGGCACCGAGGTGAGCGGGGAGGCGGGAGCGAGGCGGTGCGGGGCCGGCTGCGGCCCACGCAGCGGGAGCGGCGGCGGGTGGAAAGCAGGAGGTGAATCCCCCGGCGGCGACGCCGGCAGGAAGGAGTCTGCCGCTGCTCTCTTCTCCCTCCTCCGCCATGCTCAGGCGACAGCGGCGAGGCTTGCGGGTCGAGGGGCCAGCGGCCCCCCCGCCCCCCCCTCCCCACCGCGAGGTGCTTCCTCGCTGTCCCTGGCAAAGGCGTGACGAGGGGCTGACCCCGGGCTCCCCCCTCGGTGGGCCTCGGAGACAGTGGGGTGTGGAGGCATCTCACTGTCCGCTGGCGGGGCGGTGGCGGGGGCCGAGCGGGCGCCCCGGGAAAATACAGGTTTTCTCCTCCCCGGCCCCTCACCTTCCCTCGCCGTGGGCGGCTGGTGGCTGCCGGGGTCATGGGCTGCAGGCCTCCCTGGCGGGCAGGGAGGCAGAAATGTGGTGTCATTGCTTTCCAGGAGCAGGTGTAAGTAGCTGAATATGAGGGTGGAGGAGCATCTCTTATACAGAAATTCTCTGTTCAAGGTTAAAGCCCAGCCCCTCCCATCAAAGCTGGTGTCTTGCCATGGCACAAGCACATCTTTTGGGTGGGTGTAGGCAGAGACCAGTTCCTCACGAAGGATGATGCTGTTGTAACTGAGTCTGCTACTTGCTTTATTAAGCAAATTTAAGAAATTACTTCTGGTCTTTTTCAACTGAAATATTTTTAGTTTAAATTCTTGGCTGGATTGTTGCAAAGGTCATGAAGGGGTAAAACTTTTAATGGGGGTGAGAAGGAGAGGGGCTGTACCTTAGGCATGCCACCTCTAAATCTTCACTCAGGCTGCAGCCTGGATGTGAGGCTGGCGGCGTGATTTGCAATTGCTTGCTTGCAGTTTTTTCCCTTGTGGGTGATGTGTGCAGGAAACCCGCCTAGTTTTATATGGACACTATATTGGGTTTCTGGAATCATCCCCTGTGCTGTCTAATTCTGCCTGTGTAAAGGATTTTTGGTGTCTGGATGGGTGGGGAGACTTGAACAATAACAAAGTTTGCCTTGCTTTGAAATTCCTGCTACAGATATTTTGAAAGGGGGAGGGAGAAGAGTGTTGTGATAAATTCTTAGTGAGGCTTAGTTTTGTGGCTATGTGTTCTGAATGTGTGATAAGAAAAGACGTAACTTTAAAAAAAATCGAGGGGTGTTGAGAAAGAGCTAAATAAAATTAGTTTCTTTGCAGCTCCATCCATTTCAATGGTGCAGCTTTCCCAAGCCCCTTTCCGTTGCCCATCATCACCTTCAGGCTGGTCAGAGGAGGGCGAACGTAAGAGCATGAAGGCGGCCAAGCAGCAGGTGAACCCGTCTGGGGAGAACCAACCTCCCTCCAGCCCCTTGCAGTCTGCGCTGAACTCGGCAGCCTCTCCTTCCCAGGCGTATGAGACTTACATTGATAATGGGCTTATCTGCCTCAAACACAAGATCAGGAACATTGAGAAAAAGAAGGTAACTGGTTCTTCTTTGGTATGGCACATTTTAAATTGCTAATCATAAAGCCTGTTTTATAATAGCTGGAATATGGTTGCATGTGTATATTGAGAGTAATCATGGAATTTTTTTTTTAAATAACCTGTGGAAGGACCTAAATGTGGATTTGCTAGTGTTTTTTTGTTATTTATAACACCTGTATAGTGAAGAATGGCATTCTTTACTCTTACTGTTCTGAAATGGGCTACTTGCATTTGACATTTTTGTGAGCATAACATTATTGTTCCAGAGAATCAGGAATGCAGCCAACTATAAACCTGCTCTCAGCTGCTGGCTTTACAGTGCATGTCCAATAGTTAGCAAAAGTAATTGATTGGTGATCAAAACTGGGGATGCTTATCTAATAGACTGAATTAGTTAAGAACTAGCTTGGAACTGATTTGGAGATGGCTTATAGTCTTGCAGAAATCTTAATATTTCTTCTATCAATTACATGCATCTAATATTAGGATGTAGAGGTGTATGTAAAATTGGAAACTAGGAACGGTGTTTCCTCTGACTCATGGAAATGTCAAATTATATTAAATATGTATTGCCCTTCACTTTGCATAAATCTTTGACTTCTGTGTTTCAAATGTGGGCAAATGTCATTCAATTGAAAGCTTTTATACAGAAAGCCTCCAAAACCTGCTCTTTTGCTTTGAACTGTGCTTTTCTGGGGTGGGAGGGGACAGAATAGTGTTAATAAGATTAAGAACTAAGATGGCACACCTAAAATATTGTGGCTATAGCTGCTCAGGCTTTTGCATTTTAAGACTCTTCAGTTGATTGGCAGGTGACTGAAGGCTATGCGCATGATTTTTAATTGGGGAAAATACTATATTCTGTGATATGAAAGAAATAATGGTGCTGTTGCTTTCAGTACTGGATCAGGATTACAGGTGAAGCAATTGTATGAATTGTGTTTCTTTAAATGTCTGAAAAGCTTTATGCATTGTATCTTAGGGTGAGGAGAGGGAGTAGATCAGACTTCGGGCCATGTGGCTAGGGGACTTGATCCTCCTGCAGGAGATGCAGTATTACTGCTGTCTCATTTCATGCATCATGCTGTAATTTTGAATAATGTCAGATAAGCATGTTTTCTTTGTGTGATTAACCAACCTTTGTGTTGTATTCTAATTCTGTCCAAGGAAGCTTATTGTGAATTTCTAAAGTATCTTTGAATTTTCACAGGAATGACAATATGGCCTCACCAGCAAATGAAAGTGTGACTTACTAAAATGAGTAGAAAGTATTCCTAGTCCTAGACTCCTATAGATACATACTACCCTATGTGGGTAGATGTACAAATGAAATAGTATTCAACTTCATGGCAGTGAACTCCCCTTTCTTTTCCCTGTGTGTATAATGAAGCTTGTAATACCTAGTGGTTTAGGTTTTTTTGTATAGTTTGCATCAGCTTTTAAAGACTGTATCAATATTTTAGAAATACATTTTTTTTTCTTCCTTAAAGACATTAGTCCACATCCTTAGGAAATAGTGCTATAAAATCTTGATGAAAAAAATGAAGCCAGATTTTGAAAGACATACTCTGGAAAATTAAGTAAGATTATTCAAGGATAATTAAATTCCAGCATTGACTTGGAAAAGCTAAAAAAGCCTAATTTAAGATCACTGGGTGTGTTTGGAGCCCTTTACAGATCTAGGATCAATGCATTATTATTTCTTAAATGAAACTAAGGTACCAAGTAAGAAATGAAAGATCAAAGGTAGGAAAGGGAAGCAGGCAGTCCTGGAGACTGAGATTGTCAAATCAAAGTTGTAGCAAAACTTTCTATGTTCCTTTCTCCTGAAAATGAGAGGAAGTAGTAAAATTCCTATTCTGTTGCAGTATGCAGATGACTTAAACTACAGACAGAATATGTAACTTCACTCATACCCCATCTTCCATATTAGATAAAAATATAAAAATTTTACTTTGGGTTTGCCTACAGCTCAAACTAGAAGACTACAAAGATCGCCTGAAGAAGGGAGAAGCCCTCAATCAAGACCAGTTGGTAAGTTTGCTTTATGGAGGAGTGGATGGCCTCAAAACCTTCAAATATGTCAGAAGGGGTAGGTTGCTGAGGGAGGTGGTGGTGAAGTTTTATGGAAGTAATGCCTGCAGGCTTGCAATGATATTTTTCAAAATCAAATAGACAAATTATTGATAATTAAGCTGAATAGTGAGCCCATGAGCTTTAAGTATCCTACTTTAACCTTCATAGAATAGTTTGGGTTGGAAGGAACCTCTAAAGGTCATCTAGTCCCATCCCCCTGCAGTGACCAGGGACCTCTTCAACTAGATCAGGTTGCTCAGAGCCCTGCCCAACCTGACCTTGAATGCTTTCAGGAATGGAACATCTACCACCACTCTGGGCAACCTCTTCCAGTGTTTTACCAGCCTCACTGTGAAAAATTTCTTCCTTAGATCTAGTCAAAATCTACCCTCTTTTAGTTTAAAATCATTAGCCCCTGTCCTATTGCCACAGGCCCTGCTAAAAAGTCTATCCCCATCTTTCTTATAGGCCCCCTTTAAGTACTGGAAGGCCGCAATAAGGTCTTCCTGGAGCCTTTTCTTCTCCGGGCTGAACAACCCCAAATCAGCCTTTCCTCATAGGAGAGGTGTTCCATCCCTCTGATCATTTTGGTGGCCCTCCTCTGGCCCAACTCCAGCAGGTCCATTTCTTTCTTGTGCTGAGGGCTCCAGAGCTGGACACAGGATTCCAGGTGGGGTCTCACCAGAGCAGAGCAGAAGGGTAGAATCACCTCCCTTGACCATGCTTCTTTGGATGCAGCCCAGGATACGGTTGGCCTTCTGGGCTGTGAGCGCACATTGCTGGCTTGTGTCCAGCTTTTCATCTGCCAGTACCCCCAAGTCCTTGTGTACTAGAAGGTCCTTGTTTATGTTTGCTCTGAAGACTTTCAGTTTCAGTGCTCCTGCATCTTTATTTCTTGATGAGGTGTCTGTATGCAGCTTATCTACATGGCGTTGCGGTGTTAGAACCCAAACATCAAGAGTTTTGGGTTAGCTAATTAATCCTCATGCCTTCATTAACAGGTGTTACTTGCAGTTGCCTGTTGGCTGCAGAGTGCTGTTACAAGTGGCTGTTAAGGTGTAACTGACACAGACGATGTTGGTACAAATGAAGATGCTGGTTTAACTTGGATGGGATCTGAAGGCTTCCCTAATAGAACAATATAGCTATTTTCCACTGACTTAGGAATACTCTCCTGTCCTTCTAGTGCTGCCATTAGATGTCTGAGAGTTGCCAATAGTCTCAAATACTGTTAGAACAATATGTCTGTTTGGTATCTAAGGTTGCTAGAGTTAGGAATGCCAGGATGCAAGATCACTACTGAACAAAGGGGATTTACTTTGTGGAGTGAGCTTAAACTTGCCAGATGATGAAACAGTGGTTCTGGCTTTTTCCTGTCTTGGATTAGAATGTCCAAGTTTCTGTAACATGAAGCCAAGTTTCTAGAACATGAAAGCTGTTGCTTACGTGTGTCTGAGTAGCAATGTCACATAATCCAAAGGGTTTACTGCTCTAGTCATCTAGGAGTCAACTTTTTAAAATGTACTTCACACATAGGCTGAAGAGCAATTGTGTGATAAAGGGCACTGACACTTCAGTGATTGTGCTGATCCTGCTAATGAACCAGTTGGAAAAATACTTAATTGACCCTTAGCTTTATCACCGTGCAGCAGTATGAGAACACAAATACTATTTCCTTACTCTGAATCATTTGTAAATGAGAATTAGACATAAATGGGATAAAAGGGGGAAACGATAACTTGCTACTTAAAAGTAGGGTAGACCTATAGGAGTGACTGATCGTTTAGCACTTAACTATGAAATCTGTAGTCTCTTGCCATCTCACATGCAGAAGTAAATGAATTAAATCTGATGGTTTGAAGTGGGATGATGACCTTTTAGTTCCTCTAAAGTCAATTTGGGATCAGGTGGGCAAGAACCTTTTGTGTTTAGATCATAGATGTTGGATACAATCTGTTTTCTGTCACTAACAGACTATTGAACAGTATTCTGTGTAAGTTTGATTAGTCTTGAACATGTTTTGAAGCTACTTCTAAATTTGACTATCTATAGTATACACACTGGACTGTGAAAAGCTATTAGGTGAAAGTGAAATTAGGACATGGGGAACTAAAGAGGTGAAGGATTCTGAATATGTTTTTCTGGCAAATGCACCCAGCAGCACTAACTTTGGAAAGTGGCAATTAACTTGCTTACTGGCTTTCAGTATTCCCAGCTGAGCTTAACTTTTAAGTATTAGTATTTTTATCACAGTTTCTGGGATATCTTAGGCTTTTAAAATGGAGAATTAGATTCAGTCTTGCTAGTGAACTGACCAGGGGTAGTCAGATGAACAACTGATGACTGTTGTAGAAGCACATACCAACTTGGTATTTAATCTAGTCGAAGACCCCTGTTTCAGTGTTTAAGGTACACAAATACTGCATTCCTACCTTTTGGATGCAAATTTACGATGCGTGTACAAATATTGGGACCTGGTGTCATCTATATTTTTCATTGTTTCTCACACAGAGGGAGAAGTGCAAATCTGGTGATAAACTTGTTTTGCAAGCAGTTTGGATTAAACTGTAATTACTTACGGTGCATGCCTGCTAGAGCTACAGTGTGTGCTAGGCTTACTTTAGGAAACATTTGTTTCAAAAATGAGGAGCTTCCAGCAAGCTAAATGCTCTCACTGGCAATGTTGTGCTGTTATGCAAACTGAGCAGACTTTCCTTGGTACTGCTACTCCAATGTGGTGTTAATGAATGTTAATAACAGGTGTGACAAAAGAAAGCTATTGCTTTCCTGCAGGCTGAGTTATAGCTTGTCATCAGAGCAGTGGTAACTGTTCTACCTGTTTTCACGCAGGGAGTTTTACTCTGGGATTTGCATGGTTAAAGGCACAATTACCACACTATCTAGCAAGTTGTTGCTGTTGAGAGCCTTCCTCAAATGTCAAATGTGTGGTCGTTAAGATCTTAGCATGTGGGAGAATGACTTCTAAGTGAACTTGCTAATTAGTTCTTAAGAGTTGCTTGATAAATTGTGTGAGGACAACTTAAACTACCAGGTGAGTGCTTTATAGTAACTCATGCGCTTTGTGATGAGTACCATTTAGGCCTAGTAATGTCTGATATACTACAAATAAGTGAATACAAGTATCTGAACAATCAAACTGATTCAACAAATGAATGTGTAACTTGTTTTCCAGTTGCTTAGGAACACAGGGAATTTGCACATGTCCCAAATCTTATCGGGACAGTAGATTAAGCTTTTGTCACTGCAGTGATGAAACATTTAGCAACACTAACACTGCCCTGAAAGAGCTTTATATTAGACTGATGAGCCTGTTCTACAAAAATGTCTGATACAGTGTCGTAAGTATAAACCAAATTGAATGTAAAGCACATGTGAACAACAGAAATCAAACTGAACTTGTTACTTTCTAGGCATGCCCTATGGTATGAGGATATGAGCAGCATGTTTGAACTATACCTTTTGGCTATCTTCAGAGCTGTCAAGGAGACTTCTAAAAATGAAGTCGCTACTTAGTAGGGAAGAATTAATAAAAAAATAGGGTATATCAAAATGTAGTAGTCAACTTTAGTCTTTTGAAGACTGGCTAGTAAAATACTGGTTAAAGCCATTAATGAAGATACTGGTTTATTGGTGGAAAATAAATTTGAAAGACTTTTCTGAAAGTGTAACTTGCCTTTCTGTATTTTTTTCTGAAGTTTGTACAAATTATCTGTAAAAGCATTCAGCTAAGCATCAGGGTAAAATACCTGTACTGAATTTATTTATCTCCTGTATTCCTTCCAGCCTTTCATATCAGCATCTGATTTTAAGTAGCTGTTTACCTCTGAGACCTATGAGAACAAAAGGAAAAGCAAAATAACTGGCTTTCCTGTTTTAACATTAGTATACCAATTATTGCACAAGATGTTGCCTGGAAAGCTTAATACAAGACAAACTTGTGGGATATCTGTGCAGTGGTGTGAGCTGGCATTGTACTGCATCTCAGACAATCATGGATGAATTATATTCATGACTAAATTTAAAAGTACCAGTTGCAGACACAGTATCTTTAAAAAAAGTTACGATTTCAGAGAAGTACACACTAAATGACTAGTTCTCGATGAGAATTTAAGTACAAGGGGATTGAGATGCAACCAGTAGTCTTAAGCATGAAAAATACATTTTTATCTATTCCTTTGTAGGAGGCAGTAGAGAAATACGATGAAGTAGTACACAACTTGGAATTCGCTAAGGAGCTTCAGAAGACTTTTTCAGGACTTAGTCAAGATGTAAGTATAAAATGCTCTTTCCTATATTGTCACGAAGTGCACAAGCAAAGTTTGTGCTGCTCTTCTAATGGTTACACTTATATGCCAATATGCAGAATACTAGGAGGCTTCTATCTTGGAACTGGGGGGGAAATGATGTGCTTAGTGTCTGGAGTAGTGAGTAGAGCAGAGTAAATGTTGACAGTTTTGTGTACCACTGATCTCCACAATATAGTTATTTACTGTGTACCCCTGTAAGAACTTGTGCTTAAGTAAATTGGGTCATTGGAACTGAGGTGTGTTTGAGATTACTCTGGTTTAGTTTGGTTTGAAACCTTTAACCATCTTGCTGGTAGCTTTCATCACAGGAGAGATGGAGCCAGGCTTTTTTGCTTAGAGATGTGGTAGGAGAAAGAATGATCATAAATGGAAATAGTAGGTTCCAACCAGACAGGAGGAAAATGGTCATTCTAGGATAATTGAGCACTAGAGCAGGCTGCCTAGAGAAGTAGTGAAATCTGTCCTTGGATCTTTTCAAGACCTGAGTGCACAGAGCTCTGAACAATGTGGTCTTGATTCAGTGTAGCCCTTGTTCTGGAGTTGGGCTAGATGACATCCCAAGATCCCTTCCAAATGGAATATTTTGATGTTTCCAGTGATGGAAAGTGCTGTGGTTAAATCACTTTGGTTTTGGTGAGAGGTACAGCTCTCAGTAAAATGTTACTGAAGCATGTGGAGTTTGCAACTTATTATTCTGTAGTTGTCTCTAATTATGGCAAGTCATAGTTCTAGTGCTTTTAGGCCCTTATTCAGGGTTTAAAGCACTACATCCATTATTATGTAAGCATGTGTTTTCTCTTCAGAGAAACTGGTCTCTTGGCTCAAGCGAACACTATCCTTATGAAAAGATCTGATCCAAGGTAATGCTGGGGATGCTAAACATGATTAGTCATTGCTCTGGCATTATTTCTCTGCCTCTTACAGAATGCTGAAGGACTGGTAAAATGGCTTGTCTTGGTGTTGACCGAGACCCAAACAATTTTGCTAGAGAGGTGTTTCTTATATAGTCGTTCCAGATAGTGCAGTAAATTTCTTGGAGCACTGTGTGAGCAGACGTTTAAGAGCCTTTTCAGCAGTGTTGCTGCTTTGGGTTCCCTCAGTCATTGCATGTTGAACATAGAAACGACTGTACTGAACGTGAAACTTGGATTGCTTCGTGTTGCTTTCCCCTGTGTAGCTGCCCATAAGGTATCAGAAATGAAGGGTTGTGACTGAGTATTTCTTTATGTAGGTGTTTTTAGTAATCCAGTGTTAACTTCTACCAGTCTGTTTGTTCTTGAACTTATACTATACTTAAAGGCTAACCCACTTTGGTTTTTTTGGCTTTACTTCTACCAGTATGGATTCTACAGCCAATACCCGTTACTGGAACACTAGGGGCCATTCTGGCAATAACATCCTTATATCCTTTACAGTGTGTTCTAGAAAACTTAAGTTTTCATAGATATTGCAAAGAAACTTAAGATACCTCATGTTGAGGCATTTTAAATTCTGCAGTTACTTGGATAGCTTCTGCATAATTCTATTAGTACATTATGAGAAATTTTTCCTCAAATGCATGGGGGCTGTGTATGTTCTGTGACTTGTGGTTGCCTATTTAATGAGTGCTTCAGTCTTCTGCCAACAGAAATAAGAGTAACTGTAGGATTCTGCTGTATCATTTAAATTGGAGTATTCAAAAGTGAGGAGGCAGTTGTCTCATTAGGAGAAACTTGAGACAACTTCTGCATCACTAACTTCATGTGATAAATGTTAAAGGTCATCTAGACCTGGATTTGTGCATTGGTACCAATTCTTTATATTCAGCTGTGAAAGCTCTTAGAATAAAGCAACTAGCAGGTATAATCAGGATCTAAAGATCATAAAGGCATATCACAAGTGAAGCTACCAGTATCCAGTTTGACTAAAAGCTAGATGTCTAGAGAATTAGTGGATAAACGGGGAGTTCTTCCAGAGGAGGAGCTTTGAAAGATCTTGGGTCTCTGAAGGGAGAATTAGGAGACTCTGTTATTTAACAAAAATTAATATTTTGATTAATGTAGGATGACCAACACTAGAACTTGATATATTTTATCCTAGAATTCTGTTACTAAACTGTTGTGTTTAACTGTTGAATTCATGTTTTGAAATAGCTGCTGAAAGCACAGAGGAAGGCTCAGCGAAGAGAGAGTCTATTGAAGCTTGAAGCAGAAAAGAAAAAACTGCGTACAATACTTCAGGTCCAGTATGTGCTGCAGAACTTCACTCAAGAGCATGTTCAGAAAGATTTCAAAGGTGGTGTGAATGGTGCAATATACTTGCCTTCTAAAGAACTAGACTACCTCATAAGATTTGCAAAACTGACATGTCCAGAAAGAAATGAGAACTTGAGGTAAGTTCAAGATTTTTGTCTAATTAGTATGCTTCACTTGTTACAGTAAATGTCCTCTGCTTGACACTGCCATGTCTTGAAATACTGTGTTTTGGGATAGTCAGGTCTCAGGCTACAGAGTGCCAGAGCCTTTCACTGGTAACAGATGGCAGTAGTGAGAACAGCTGTGTGAGGTGTGACCAGGTGGATGATCTGTGCAGCCTGGTGGCAGAGCTATGGAGAGAAAGTAGAAAGGTTAAGGAGCATCAGGGGGTTAGAGAGACTGGTGGATCCATGTTCTCTCCTCCTGGAGACAGAAGCAGGTGCAGCCACCAGAGAAAAATCCAAGATCAAGGGGTCCTGTATCCTTCCCCTACCAGGCTGAAGACAGTAGCTTAAAGGAAAGGAGTGAATGGAGGTAAGTCCATGCTTGGGGGGGTGGCAGGTGAACTGCCTCCTTGTGCACCTTGCCTTTGCAGGTGCCTCTGTACAACAGGTATGAGGCTCTGGATGTGGAATGCCAGTCACTGGATGATATGGATGATGGTCCACCTACACTAGAGTTGTTGCCAAGGTCAGAAAGGCCTATGCCCTGTATCACAACCACCTCCATGAGGAAGAAAAGATGGGTTATACTTGTAGGTGACTCCCCTCCGAGGGGAACAGAGGGTCTAATATGCCAGCCAAACCCTCCTTTAGGGGAAGTCTGCTGCCTCCCTGGGGCCCAGGTTAAGGACATCACTAGGAAACTTCCTAGCCTGGTACAGCCCTCGGACAATTGCCTATTACTGCTCTTTCAAGGGTGATCAAGAGACACTTCAAGGGCCTTGGGATGGTTGGTAAGGGAATCTGGTGCACAGGTTATTTTTCCCCTCTTTCCAGTTGTGAGCAGCAACATTGGAAGAAACAGATGGGCCTAGTCCACTAATACATGGCTCCATGACTGGTGTTGCCACCACAGTTTGGGGTTTTTTGATAATGGGATGGCATACATGGCACCAGGCTTGCTGGTATCAGATGGGATTTGCCTTTCTCAAAGGGGGAAGAGTCTTAGCTCACAAGCTAGCTGGGCTCATTGACAGAGCTTTAATTAGACTTGAAGGGGGAGGGAGATAGTATCAGGCCTGCCCATGACAAGCTGTGGGATGACATGCCAATGTTAGAGGGATTGGATACTAGCAAGGGCCCTCAGCCTCTTGCTCAGACATGCTGGCTACACTGCAGCATGCTTGAAGGCTTATGGAGATGAGACAGGGGCTTCTGAGGTAATAGGAGCCAAGAGGGAAACACCAGTGAAATACCTCAAAGGAATTAAGGTGTGTTCCTCTAAGAAGGTGACATGGCTGACAGCCCAGCTGAAGTATCTCTACACCAATACACGCAGCATGCGCAACAAACAGAAGTTGGAAGCTGCCATGCTGCTAGAAGGCTGACCTACGTGCCATTACTGAAACTTGGTGGGATGAATCCCATGACTAGAGTGTGGCTATCAATGGCTTACAGGCTGTTCAGAAGGTACAGGTGAGGAAGGAGGGGTCAAGGTGTTGCCCTCTATGTCTAGAAATGGATAGTGTGAAGAGTTGTCTCTAAGGAATAGTCATGAGCAGGTTGAAAGCTTATGGGTAAGACTTGGAGACCGAGGCAACAAAGGTTGGTGGTTAATGTCTACTACAGGCCACCTCATCAAGGGGAGCCTATTGATGAAGCCTTCTTACTCCAGCCACAGGAGGCATCACATTTGCAGGTTCTTGTCTTGCTGGGGGACTTCAACCTGATATCTACTGGAAAAGTAGCATGGTGAGCTATAGGCAATCCAGGAGACTCCTGGAATGCATTGAGGATAACTTCTTAAGCCAGGTAATAGACAGCCTTGTCACAGGGAATGTGATACTGGACCTGTTGGTCACCAATGGAATGAGCTAATTGGTGACATCAAGATTGGAGGTAGCCTGGATTGTAGTGATCACATGGTGGTGGAGTTCACAGTCCTGAGGGGTATGGGTCAGGCGAAGAGTCAGGACCCTGAATTTTAGGAAAGCAAACTTCCAGCTCTTCAAGGAGTTGGTCAGTAGGGACCCCCTGTGAAACTGCCCTCAGGGACGAGGGAGCAGAATAGAGCTGGCAGATCTTTAAGGATGCTTTCCATAGAGTTCAAAACCTCTTGATCCCCAGGCATATCCTGGGAGGAGTATAGGGGCACTGCCTGGTTTTGTAGGGATGGGGTCAGGAAGGCCAAGGCACAGCTGGAGCTGAATTTGGCGAGGGGTGCAAAGAATAAGAAGGGCTTCTACAGGTATGTCAGCTAGAAAAGGAAGGTCAAAGAAAGCATACCCCCCAACAAGCAAGACTGCTAATAACAGATGAGGAAGAGATTGAGGTACTCGACTTCTTTGCCTCAATCTTCACTGTCAATCTCTCTTCCCACACATCAAGTGGATGGACTGCAAGACAGGGACTTGAGGAGTAAAATACCTCCCACTGTAAGAGATCAGGTTCAAGACTGCCTCAGGGACCTGAATATGCACAAGTCTATGGGACCTGATGAGATACATCCCAGAGTCCTGAGGGTATTGGCTGATGTAGTTGCCAAGCTGCTCTTCATGATATTTGAAAAGTCATGGCAGTTGGTGAAGTCCCTGGTGGCTGGAAAAAGGAAAATATTGCACCTGTTTTTAACAAGGGTAGCAAGCAGGACCCTGGGAACTACTGACCTTTCAGCCTCACCTCTCTGCCTGGGGAGATCATGGAACAGATCTCCTAGAAGCTATGTTAAGGCAAATGGACAGGGAGGTGATTCGAGACAGTCAGCATGGCTTCATCAAGGGCAAGTCTTGCCTGACCACCCTAGTGGCCTTCTAGGATGGAGTAACCATATCAGTGGACAAGGGAAGAGCTATGGATATCATCTATCAGGACTTCTGTAAGGCCTTTGACAGAGTCCCCTGCAACATCTTTCTATCTCCCCTGTTTATGGATTTGATGGGTGGACTGTTTGGTGAATGAGGAATTGGTTGGATGGTTGCATCCAGAGAGTAGTGGTCAATGGCTCAATGTCCAGGTGAAGGTCACTAACAAGTGGTGTCCCTCAGGCATCTGTACTGGAACTAGTACTGTTTAATATCTTAATGATGTAGTGGTATCAAGTGTACCCTCTGCTGAGGGTTTTGCATCAGTTGCAGATGTGCAGTTTGCACATCAAGTTTTGCATCATCAGTTTGCAGATGACACTAAGCTGAGTGGTGCAGTTGAGACCTGAGGGACCTAGACAAACTTGAGGAATGAGCCTGTGTGAACCTCGTGAAGTTTAACAAGGCCAAGTGCAGGGTCCTGCACAATGAGGACTTGGGGGTACTGGCAGATGAAAAGCTGGACATGAGCTGGCAATGTGCACTTGCAGCCCAGAAGGCCAACTGTATTCTGGGCTGCATCCAAAGCAATGTGGCCAGCAGATCAAGGGAGGTGATTCTGCCCCTCTACTCTGGTGAGACCCCACCTGGAGTCCTGTGTCCAGCTCTGGAGCTCTCAGCACAGGAAGGACATGGACCTGTTGGAGTTGGGCCAGAGGAGGGCCACCAAAATGATCAGAGGGATGGAACACCTCTCCTGTGAGGAAGGGCTGAGAGATTTGGGGTTGTTCAGCCTGGAGAAGAGAAGGCTCCAGGGAGACCTTATTGCAGCCTTCCAGTACTTAAAGGGGGCCTATAAGAAAGATGGGGACAGACTTTTTAGCAGGGCCTGTAGCAATAGGACAAGGGGTGATGGTTTTGAACTAAGAGGGTAGATTTCCAACTAGATGTAAGGAAGAAATTTTTCAGAATGAGGGTGGTGAAACATTGGCACAGGTTGCTCAGAGAGGTGGTAGATGCCCCATCCCTGGAAACGTTCAAGGTCAGGCTGGACAGGGCTCTGAGCAACCTGATCTAGTTGAAGAGGTCCTTGGTCACTGCAGGGGGGTTGGACTAGACCTTTTAAAGGTCCCTTCTAAGCCAAACTATTCTGTGACTCTGTAATTAAAATTCTATTCAGTACACTTGCTTTAGTCAGACTAGAAATATAACAGATGAGCATTAAAAGGAAGCTGCAGTAATTACAACTTTGGTTGTGCAAGTTACATACAGGCCCTGCTGTCTTATGTCCCTATGGGGTTGAGAGGAGACAGTCCAATACCACTGTAAGCAAGGAGACTAGTGGTGTGCTGCTTCCCTGAGGTCCCACTGATTGTGAAATGAGCAATGTTCATGAAATGGAGAAAAAAGTGCAGTAAACACAGGAGAATGGTTCCATTTCTATTTACATGATTGTCCAGATGTGCTGCTTCATTCCAAAGGAATGTAAGATAGTCCTGAGGCTCTCTTGCTATTTGCTTCAAAGTAATTTTAAAAATGTGGCTGAAGCTTTTGGTACCTTTTCACTAAATGTCAGACATCTTAAGGTAACAGTTTGTCAACAGGTGTAATGTATGCCAGTAGTAGTTTGGCATCATGCTTTTTATTATGATGACTTATAATGTTTAGCAGGACAGCCTGTCTGTTTTTAAGATAGTGTATTAAGAATTGTATTTAAGTATGGACAAAGCAGTTATTAGGTGATAAGTTGAAATATTTTGTGGAGAAGAACTTGGTCATGTTTGAATATGGAAATAATTACTAAAATTTGTAATCACTTGTATAGGCTAAACTTGCTTAATCTTTGTTCTTAAAACTTCTAAAGAACAGCTACTTATAAAGAGCCACACAATAGGAGTTTCTCATCCCAGTGAAACAACTTTATTTCTAGCTTATAATTCTCAGTGTATTACACTTCCACAAGAAGCATAATCCTTTCCTTTGGGACACTAAATTTCATCATGATGCGCTTGAAAATCTGTTGCCTGGGGATGGTGGGGTGGATCATGGGCCTATGTCAAAGTTTCTCAGTAAGTAGCAGAGTGGCAGGAGATGTTGCTGTTTGCTGCTGCACATGGCCATCCAATAAACAAGGTGATTAAGTAGCAATTGTTTCTGTGTTGGATTCGTGTCTTGGAATGAAGTCCAGCCATATGGTCTTGTGGGATAATGCTAGACTCTCTAATCTGTCTTAATTACCTTCAAAAGAATTTACATTTGCTAGATTAAAATCATGTACAAACAGATAGAGATGAATCACTTTCAGTAGTGGATAATGGGCTTAGGGTTCACTCTATGTATACAGCCTTAATTTGGAAGGCTAAACATTAGTCACTGTCTTAAATAGGGGTGTTGGGGTACTACAACACTATCTTGACTGTGATTCTACCTGGTAAAACTGTCACTTGTTTTAGTGTTGAAGACCAGATGGAACAATCATCTCTCTACTTCTGGGACCTTCTAGAAGGAAGTGAGAAACCTGTGGTTGGAACAACATGTGAGTGTCTTGTCTAGAGGAATAACTTGGAGATCTGAAATTTGTGTGCTATTTAAACATCTTAAAACAAATTAATATACATGGAAGATTACTAAATTAAGCACTTTCAAGTGCTGTAACTCAGTTATCCAAGGATGAACTGCTGTTTGGTTTAAGTTCTGTTTTCTAAGTGCAGATCAATAGCAATACAATACATCTTTCCCTGGAAAAAGAAAGCATGTTCTTCTGCCAGTGTCCTCACTCCTTTTTGAGGAGCAATGATGGTAGAAATTCAAAAGCTGATGCATGAATACCTTACAGAGCTAGCGATGGGAAGCTTTTTGGATAGTTACATGCAAATGAATTAAGATTGGAACACTGTTCCCAGCCATTAAATGCTTAGTTGAGTATACTGATGCATATTAACAAAGCTTCAGTGGCCCCATGCTGAAGGTTCCACAGCATTGAAGATTCTCTTGTAGAAATTCCAGGCTCATACTCATTGTGCAGATACCACACTGAAGAAAGATAGTAATTAATGGAACTTGCTGTGATCTCTAATCCACAGTGCAGTCTTGCTTTGACCTGTTGCAAATGTCCTCATTTTTCAAGCACACCAAAATCTGTGAGACTCTACATGTTTTCTTCCATCTGTGGCTTTTAGTTTCAGAAATCCTGGTTGTAAGCTAACATAAACATTCTATATCCCTATTTAGAACTTGCTTGTGAAGATGCCCTTACTTGGGTTGTATCTTTCCTATTGCAAACAGACCTTGCTTGTCCCATTTACTCCAGTCCTGTAATAGCTGTGTGGCAGTAATCTTTCATTTGTCATTGACAATGTTGTTGAAACTGTTAGATGAGCACTAATATACCCTATCTAATTTCCACAGAGAGTTGAAGTGACAACTAAGTCTTAACTCCTTATATAGTCTTAGAGAAAGTTCAAGCTGGTCTTGTAGAGCTACAAGACTAAAGTTACCAGCTTGTATCTGTTGAGATGAAGTGATAGTTGCTTGGTTATCTTGGACTCCAAAGTTTTGTAGCTTTTTGGCTAGCATCTAAACTTCTGTGACTATTTTTGTCAGTATCTCTGTCCCTTTAGTGTCAATCTTCCATCCTTTTATGTGGAAGCTAAACTTCAGATAAACCTGTTATGACTACTTATTAGCATTCATTGCCTTGGAAGGCACCTTGGAAGGCAATTTTTTATGTATTAGATTCTACCTACTGTTCTTGTTTATATGGTTGTCACTGGTAGGAGTGATCTTTCACTGGATATTCTTCCTGTTCTCAAGGCTGCTGTGCCTCTAGCTCCTCTGAAACAATTTTCATTATCACTGCTGCTTCTGAGGTATTTCTACTTTAAGCTGCTATCCCTTTTGCATAAAGGGAACTGGACAATGCTCATTGGAAAGAGTAGTTAGTTAAGTTTTCCTTCAACCATGTCAATGGACTTTTCTCAAACTTCAGAGGATTAAGTTCAGTCTGGAACAATCTCTTGCTTTCTTCCTCCTACTTGTTTTTGCAGTTCTTAACTTTTCCTCTAAGACTTGCCATCCTACCACTGGGAAGAGGGTGTTGTAGGGCAGTTCTGTAGTGACTTTGTTTAGCTTTACCTATGCTAAAGTCTGCACAACATGCTTTTAGTATCAATGCTGGCTAGTTTATAATGGCAAACAAATCCCTTTCTAAGCATGTGGGAGACCAGGTGGCTCAGTGATTACCTTGTGTGCATTTAAACACAAGCTGCAGTGTTATGTCTGGATTGCAAGGATGTTTCATCTGTAATATACAAAACAGTTTAATACTTTTCCTTTACTAAAACATTTTACTGCTCTAACTCAGTAAGATGTGTGAACTTGGAGAAGCTGCCATTTATACAAAGGGAGGAAGTAAGGAATCTGGATCTGTAATCTGAATACTCCTTAACCTGAAATTTTCATGTCTTAACTTAATGGATTTTTATTCTTTAGACAAACACATGAAGGACCTGTTATCCAAACTTCTAGACTCCGGCTACTTTGAAAGTATTCCAACTCCTCGTACCACTGTGCCAGTGAAAGAATTGGAAGAAGAAGTAAATAGAAAATCTGAGAGAACAAGGCAGATGTCAAAAGGAGAATCTGTCAAAGAACCAGGTGGAATATTACAGGGTTCAATTTCTGTAGCATAATGTTGAGAAGCTTGAACTGAGCATTGGCTGTGTATAGCTTGATGCTAAATCTAATCTTGTGCTATAACTTACTTGCAATGTAGTAACTAAAATGGAACCTGCAAGGCTTGCAGCCCTATTCTGGATAATGTTGTAGAAAAAACCTAATTCATAGTAACAGGATGTCTTTGCCTTCTGAGCAAGTCACCATGTTGAAGTGAGAATTGTCTGGTGTAGGGAATGTTACATATTATAATAAGTAAATTATGGATACTAAAAAAATGTGTCTTCCTAACTCTAAACTTCTGCAAATGTAAAACCAAATCAGAAAATAAAAGCTTGTCTAGAAATAGCATGTTGAATGGCAAGCTGAGCTTTCAGAATATCTGCTTTAGCAATTGGCACTACTATTTAAATAGAATTAAAGACTTGCTACTGTTTGGTCTGCTTTTCTGCATTTCATCAGTTGAAACAAATTAACATTCTTTCTCTAGAATCCCTTATGGAGCTTATGAAGTCTGAAATACGGCCACAGGAGGTAAGATACTCCACTGCTAAATGCTTTCCTTTAGTATTGTGATTTATCAGAAATAAATCTGCACTTCTGCAGCCTTTTTTAAAACTTAAAAAGGGAGTCTGAATAGCAACTTTGGTGTTGCTTTATGTAGGAAGCATTAAAGACTTGGTTGCATTTCTATTTCTATCCCCAAATTTATGGCTTCTCTGGGGTATTTAGGGATAAATGGGGCAGGATTATACGAAGCAGTGTAGTACTCTAATGCTCTGGCACTTTCCTGAATAAACCAAAGCATCAGCCTTCAGAGCAGAAACATACTGATCTTTTGTGTACTGCAGGATAGAGAAAATACACACCTATTAAAGCTGTCTCTAAAAGCTAAGCTTATTGCAGGAGACTTGATACTGGTGGGGTTGAGGATGATGTAGGTCTTGCTCTGATTTGCAAGGAAAGTGGGGATCCCAAGACAGACTTGTATGCATAGGGGTGTGTAGACCTGTTTCAACAGCCCTTCAGACTCCTGAGTTAAGTACTCAAGCTTCAACTGGCAGTAGCATAAAATATATTAGACTTAGTTCAAAAAGTGGGGAGGAGTGTCCTTTTGGAAGTGGGAATACTGGTTCTTAAAATGCGGAATCCCTATTTCCCAGGTATCCCGCTAGGGGGTGTACTCTAGAACAAGTTTTTTGTAACCTACTGGTAATGCCGTTACCTGACTAAAGCTTTTCTGGTGACTTGTCAGAAAAAATCTCAGCCAGTGAGCCTTGTACATTCTTCACTTCATATATTTACTTACTGTTTATGATAAAGTAGTAATGCAGAAAAACTTCAGGACATCATCATTGAACTCAGACTTACTGACAGTAAACACAGCCTGGAGTTTGAAGTCCAGTGGTACTAAATCTGAGAATCTGCTGACTTTTTGGTATTAAAACTCCATTAAGAATGAGGGTAATACTTGATTACTGGGCCAAAGATTTTGGGGGAAATGGTGCTGCTGTGTTTAGCAGAATGTCTACTAATATAGTACCACAGCATTTTAGATGCTTCAGAGAGCTACCTTTATAAAAATCACAATTGAGCTTTATTGTCATTGCCTGGGAACGTCAGTTAGCATTGAGGATAAGGGTAATAGATTTGCTCAGCACAAATATTTTTCACTTGTGCTGTTCAGGACAGTTTCATGCTTCTTTGTGGCATGCTAAGTAAAGCTAGTCTTGGTGTTGTTGGATAAAGACATGGCTGTTCACATAGTTTCTATGGCTAGTGCTTAAACTGTCTAGGCTCTGCTTTTAGTCAGAAATTTTCAGCAGCTGGGTGACCTAACTTAACTGACCTGAACTGTAGTAGCAAAATGTTTTCTTGGGAGCCATTAAGTTTCTCTGGTCTATATAGTTTCTCAACAGGCGTTATTTGCCTGAAGCAGAATACTCTGTCAAGAAGAAGCCAGAAGAGCCCAAATCTTGGGAAGCTGAGTGTGCTAGAAAGCAAGAACCTCCAAAGTCCTGGGAAATGCTTGTTGATATTGAAGAGCAGGAACAGAAGCAGAAACAAGAGACCTTAAAGCCTTGGGAAGCTCGTTTTAGACAGCAAGAACCAAAAAGACCAGATTCTCCAAAGCCTTGGGAAGCTCGTGTTAAAGAGGAGGAACAGAAGCGTGAGTCTACAAAGCCCTGGGAGACCCGTGTTGAGGAGGAAGAACAGAAGAAGCAAGAAGCTCCGAAGGCCTGGGTAGCACGTGTCAGAGAGGAGCAGGAGTCCCCCAAACCTTGGGTAGCAAAGGTTAGGGAAGAACATGACCAGAAGAAACAGGAATCACCTAAGCCATGGGTAGCCAAAGTTAGGGAAGAGCAGGAACAGAAAAAGCAGGATACCCCAAAAACTTGGGTAACCAAAGTTAAGGAAGAACCAGAACAAAAGCAGGAATCTCCAAAACCTTGGGTAACCCAAACTAGGGAGCAACCAGAACAAAAGAAGCCAGAGCCTGTGAAATCATGGGAAATGCCTGTTAGGGAAGAGGCAGAGCAAAAGAAGCAGGAGCCTGTGAAGGCTTGGGCTGCACATATTAGGGAGGAGCCAGAACAAAAGAAGCAGGAGACTCGAGAGGCTTGGGAGAAAGCTGACAGGCAGCAGCAAGTGTCATCACAGCAGTTACAGAACCCTCCGAAGTCCTGGGGAGCTGCAAGTGTTGGGCCAAAGGAGCAGATGGGGCCAAAGAAGTTTGATATGGAACCCAAAGAAGTGAGTTGGCATATGTAGTATTACCTGTCATAAGCTTTTCACACTAGTGTATTGGACTAAAGCTACCTATTAGCAGAGGCTTTATATGGTGCATTCTGTAGGCCTATATTTAGACTCCTATTTCATTCTTGGGGGAAATAATTCTAGCAATTAAACTTTATATATGAATAGCAAGATGGCCTGCTTTGCTTTTTACATCAACACAGTATTGCTGTGTTTGAGCCTTGAATAACTGCTTTATGCATAAGACAGAAGAATTAACTTTGTTCATCCCCAGCTATTGGCTCTGTCCACTGTTATCAGTACAAAGCAGGTATGACTCATCCAGGGATCAAATACTTAGTCTGTGGCTGCATGCAAATAGCACTTCAGTAATTTTTTTAGGCTTTTGATTAAAATAGCTGCTGATTCAAGAGAGATCTAACATCTAGATCAAGCAATACCAACTGTACAGGGGCTTAAATATGTATTTCCAGATGAATGCATAAGCCATACTGCTGTCCTGGAGAGTCTAACAATAGCATAGTTTGTTTTAGAAATGTAAAATGAAAGTTATTGAAGGGCTTACTGCAGAGCAGGCTGCTAGCCTCTGGTTATATTGCCTTCTTTCTCACCTGTGCTTGGGTAGTAACAATTCTGATACTGTGAAAATAGGTAGGATGGTAGGCAAAGCAGAGTTCAGTTACATCATTAAGAGCAGTGTTTACTTTGGAGTTAGACTTCAGGAAGAAACTACAGGGAATTGAACAATTCTCTTGTACACAATGTTAGCACTACTACCTTGTTTCTGCAAGAAAGCAGAAATCAATTCATTCCATATTACTGATGGCAAATAATTAAGCTTAAATCTTGTCAGTAAATTGGCATAACTGAAATGGATGTTTTTGTGCCTAGAGGCGGGACCGCAAACAGAAGGTTGAACATGAAATTAAACGAGTAGGTAACATGCAGCACTGGGTAACAAAAATGGGATTAAGGTGTCTCAACTTGATTCATCTTTACACTCAAGCTGAGTAGAATCTTGTCCACTGGTGGTGGTGGTACAGGTAACAACCTGGTTGCCTCATGCTAAATGGCTCTGAGCACAAGTAGATGTTATGCATAGTTGGGTGCACAGTATTACTGTAACTGAAACTATGATATCATATTGAAATAGTCTCAAGCACTTTAAGATGCCTTGGAATTTCTGGTGTCAGATTAACTCAAAGCTTAAATGCAAGATGCTCTCTAATGAGATGGGGCTCATTTTTGTATAGGATGGAAAGTGAATGGCTTAAGTCGTGGGCAGAACTTTGATGCGGTAAGGAAAAAGGAGGGTCTCCAGTCACTTGGAGAAACTTGCAAACTGCCTATGCATTTTTCATAGTAATATGCAGGTGTACAAGTCAGCTAAATTAAACTAAATTCAATGTTGGAAGTTAGATTAAGCTAGATTACTGAATTAAGTAAACAAAGCATATTTTTAGTGTTAAAACATAGATTTATATAGTAGACCATAGAGAAACATGATCTGGCTATATTTTTGCCTAGTAGCTATTGACAAATCCTGATATCAAAAGTATATTGAATGAGTAAAAAATAGTGTACTGTCAACCTAGCTAGCTTCCATAACCACTTTTTAAAAAAGAAATATTTCTTAATTTGATTTGAGGTACATGTAAAGAACAATTAATTGTATCTTAAACTTTTTGGATAAGCAAAGGCAAGAGAAGTTTCATTATATGAAGAAAGAAGAGGCAATGCAGTGCTATAGCTGGATTGATTTTCACTCCCAGGGAGAACCTATAAATGACCTTCTGCAAGGATCTGGGCATGGTAGATAAAAGGCTTATGTGACTGCTTTCTGGAGCTGAAATTAACCTTTCTTTACTCCCTGAAATAACTGTTAGGGTTCTGAGGCATTTTTTTTAATAAACTGCTAGGTTTTGAGCTCTTAAAATATGCTTATTTAACTTAAGGCACTATAAGGTGCAATACCTGAGAAGTTGGGCCTAAGGGTGAGCTGATATGGCAAGCCTGTTAAACTGTTACTCTATTTAAATGTTCATGCAACCTGTGGACTTCAGTTAGAGCTGAATTTGTGGCCTGCTATATGAAAAGAAAACAGTTTGGATTTTGCTGTCATCCAGTGCCATTTAATTCATACCTGCTGTGCATGCTGCTCTGAGTAGAAAGCAAATGTTAATTGTGTATCTACATGGCACAGCTGGTGATCACTGTGAGTACAGCTTAGGTCTCATTTAGTACTCCACAGCTAACAAACTTAGAGGAATTGAGGTCCTGTATCACAGGATGGAGATTTACTAGTACATGAAGTGGTTAAAATGTATGTTAGCGCTATGTGTAAGTAGACCTTCAGTCTCTTAAAAACCCTAAGCTTTAAGAAAAGTACCTATTATATTGGCACCTTGACTAGTAGAATTCCAGAGTGGTCGATGTGCCTTTACATTGGTTGGTTTAATATGGTTTAACAGGTCCTACAACAAATTCTATGTTGTTCAACTCCATTTTTAGTCAGTTCTCTAGATATGTATCAAAACAGTTTTTGCTGAATGTGTAAGTAGTGTTGAAGTTGGGTTTCAGAAATATTTATGACAAATTAGACCCTAAACCTATTGGTGATGTGTAAAACTAACCTGAATGTTGCTTGAACCACTAGTGTTAAGTGATCTCAGCATGTGTAAGTACTGGCCTAATAGGTTACTAAACTTGGAATCTGCTACCACCTTGTAATGACTTCCAGAAGAAACATCTAACTGTAGGCTAGAAAGAAAACTTGGTTTAAAACCATCTTAAGGATGTTAAGTACCTGCTCTTTTTCAAAGCATCTCTTTTACAAAGGTGTAAAACCTGACATACTTTATCTTTCTGATGCATTTTCATGTATGCTCTGTACTGCATGTAAATATTCTAGTTTTGAACACCTAAGAACCAGCAAAACAGCAAATCAATGAGGTAACTTCACTATAGCTACTTCTGGCTGGTGTATTTTAATATATGCAACAAGTAGAAAATTACTTCTACTGAGTGGAGAGTCTCAGTGTTTCAATCCTGGATTAAAGCCCTAATATCATATATGTAACCCTCTATGCTTGTTCTTCTAGTTGAAGTAAAGAATGCTACCAGCATAATGCACAGTATGAGCTGGGAAAGGAGATAAAGACTTAACAAGTTGTAAAAACATACAGAAGATTGTATTATCTTTGCAACCACAAGTGAAACACTGCAGTCTTTTCTGCTTCTGTGCTCTTAAGGCTGTCTTTACTTGTGTGTTTAATGTACAAGTCTACCTCATGTAGCTAGTGGACAATAGCTTCAGACACTACCAGACTTGACCTGGTTAGGTGGCTTAAAGGTAAAAAGCTTGTTATCCATTTGCTAAAATACAGAACTAGTTTGGTAGTATATTTGTATGTTAGCAAACTGTAGTGAAGAGGAAGAGGTAATAAAAGCATTAATCAGTTTTACCTGTGATGGATTTACCATGACAGCGTTTTAAGATTAACCCTGCTTGTGAGGGCTTATAAAGTGATGGACAGGAAGATTCAGATTCCAAGTAACTTAATCTATAACTTGCTGAGATATAACTTTATTCAACTGTATCTTTTGTCCTGCACTGAGATCCTTAATAGTTTTACTTCCTATTCATGATTGGAAACTATTCAGCAATATAAACGTGCATAGTCAGTTAAAGGTAGTGCTTGTGCATCAGAAATTCTGATTAAGATAGAGTAGTACAAAGCTGCACTCTTCTAGCTCTAGAATAAAGCTTCTCAGAGCTCAACAAGTAGCTGTCACGTGGGCCATACAGGTATTGGAAATTGAGTCCTCTAGAGTTAATGATGTGCTGCATGTACATGGATTATGCTTCGTGAAGCTCGCTAAACACTGCAAGCTTCTTCCCTGTGCATGCTGTTGGAATTTCTGCAAATGCTAGTGATTAGTTTCAGATAACTGAAGAGGAAATGCAAGAGTGTTTTTGGGCTTGTCCTAAAACTGGACAAAGAGCATTTCATCAATTTGTTCTGAGTTTAGTGTGACAATTAAATGTCATGACACATACACTTCTGCCATATAGTCTTCTAATGACTTCATACAAATACTCAACTCTACTGCTATACAGTGTATTGAAGTATAACCTCGTATTAGAAAGATGAATGTTTATACTGTAGGAAAGTAAAGGCTTTCACATATTCCTGTGTATCTTAATATTTGGGCCAGTTGAAATAATGCAACTAGTTAATGTCTTCAGATTTGCCTCCCTCTAGCTGCATAAGCCAAACATAAGAACAGCAAAACTTCAAAGAATCACTAAAAATCATGGTGTTAAAATACTTATAACAGGCCTACCTCTTGCCCAAGCTGTTTTCAAGATATTAGACTATGTACACAGTCTAATATTATTGTCACTCTGTAAATAACAGGGCTTCTGCTATTTAAGGAGTTTACTATAATGATTTTTCTGATACCTAGACTTGTGTATTCTCTGATAAAACTTCTTCCTCTTTAAAGTGAGGCGAGAAGCAGTTGGGATGAACTGTGAAGGGACCACTGGAGACAATCAAGGAGTAATAAGGCCCTGCAAAAGTCCTTATTTAGCTACAAAGTTAGGGTTCCATGTGGGAGCAGAGGTGTGTTTTTCATGCCAAACTTAGAAAAGTTGAATGTAATACTTTCTGCAGGACTGGTACATTGAGAGTATCTGGCTTTTTTAGTGGAAGCACTTGGTGTAATCCTGAGTAACCTGCTTACAGTGTATCTCTTAGGTGTAGTTTCTTCAGAATGTCTGCAAATGCTATCCTAATAAAAGATCTGTAGTTACTGATATGGGCTGTACTGGGAAGTATGTTTTAAACTTCGAGTGATGCAGCTTTGATTTTTAAGTTTGTTCTGGCCTTCTCTTTGAATATGTGGATTTCCTTAGATGGAGGTGCCTGATTTTGCACTAAATGCAGGCAACTTACTGTCTTCTCTTCATTTGACTGTAATAAACTGAGCAAAGTGAATTAATTCTGTGGCTTAACTAGCTGTGGCAACAGTAAGCTGATTTTTTTTTTTTAGCAAAGTGAAAGCTTGATTCAGGAAATATCAATGACAGCACAGAATTCCTTGGCCCATGGTGTCTGATGCCTAAAGATTGCTATGGCAGTATATTGGATAAGGCACCTTGTCTTGCTTTCAGTATTAGATGTAATATCTTTTCTTAGGTGCCTAAACCTGTACATCAGCCAGCTGCAGAATTTTGCTCTACTTCAACTCTTCCAAAAGATCCGGTATTGAGAAGGGAAAAACTTCAGGATCTGATGACTCAGATACAAGGGACTTACAACTTCATGCAAGTATGTTTGTTTTTTCTCAGCTGTTGTAGCACAAAGCTTCAGTTCCTACTGGGTTATGGAAGACAGTGCTGACAATGTGTGTTTGCCCTGAGTGAATGAATCTAGCTCTTAATTAGTTAACAGCAATTTGTCAAATGAGAATGTTTCCTTTGTATCTAGAGTTTAATTTTTTCTCCTAACTGATAATCTTTTTTTAAAAAGGAGTCCATTCTGGATTTTGATAAAGCTTCACCAAGTGCCATTGGTTCATCCCAACCACCTTCAGTTACTCCAGCAAGTAGTCCTGTAGGTAGGTAATACTGTAAGTGTAAATTGTATGTAAGCTTTTGCAAACACTAACAGGGTTTGCTTGGGCTGTAGATCAGTAGGTGTGGTGAAGACAGCTTGTCTAATTATAAAGAATATCTGATTTAAAAAAAAAAAGGTAGCTTGAGCCACTTACCTACTTATTTGTTGCTGGAGATTGCTTAAGTTGGTGCAATTGCCTGGAAATGGAACACTTGTATAATTGCCAACTGGCATGTGCATCTGAACACAGCTGCAGAATTGCCATGTTGTAGCTGTGTAACAAACTTGTCTAGATGTGGTATATACATAGACAAATGCTGTGAATGAGCTGAAGAAAAAGAGCAGTTATCTAGCTACACTTAAACTAGAGCTTTCTACAATGGGACTTGTTAAGAAACTGTTTGGCTGTCTAATGTGCTGTAAAACACAGTTACCCAGTTTATTAAATATTTAACTGCTTTTTTAAATCTGGAAAGTGGGTGTATCTACTGTGGTAGAAATATTGTTGTCATTAAATACCTCTCCTCTTTTACAAAAAACCTGAAGTTTTCAACTGGGTGTAGTTTACTAATGCTAAGTCTAAATATTTGCAGTGCATACACTAAAAATAGTGTATGCGTCTTCATACACCAAATGCTTTCAAAAAGTAGAACTGCACACTGAAACTATATGTAGTGTGTAAATTTAGAAGTAAATGTTGCTTAAAACATTCTTTTATTTACAGCTTCAAAAGAACAGAAACTGCCAAGTCAGAGTGATTTTCTTCAACAGCCCATTAAAGTAAGTTGAAGTTAGGACTGCCCTGAGAGGCAGAGCTGTAGCAAAGGAATGATATAGAGGTTATTCACTAGAATAGACTTAGTACTTTAATTGTTTTTCTTGTCATATGAACTTTTGTTACAAAACTACTAACTTCATAGCTTGCAAGTCTAGGATGACTGAAATGCTGACAAAGTTGGCTGCTCTTCTGCTTGAAAAGCAGCAACAAATGTTTGAAATTTTGGGAAATAGTACATTGAAAATGTGCTGAAATAATTTGAATATTCAACCCATAGATTCAAGTCATCACTAATAGTTGTGTGCAGGAGAACATGCTGCTTCTTCCCTGAGTAGTGCATGTCTTTGGCATAAGTGAGGATCTCAAAGACATCATAGTGTTTCAAGCTTTGGCAGCCATAGTTAAGGGAACCTTAAATTTCCTTATTGCACTTGTATGTCTTGCTACTTTGGCTTTTAAATAGGTTTCCTTGCCACTGACAAGCATTCCTAGGAAACTTTTTGACTAACTGATCAAAGCACTTCAGTTCCTGCCTTGTTCTGAGGTTTACTTGGAAATGCCCAGAGTGTGAGTTTCAGTGGGGCCAAACACTTAAGATAATCCAAAAACTTATCTCAGTTTTCTCTTCTCGCAAGGCTGCTTCTTCATCCATGACACTGCATGGTTCAAATACTTCCCTAGCATCTGCTGATCAGACTCTTTCTGGCTCTGAAACTGAAGACTTGGTGACACCACAGACGCCACAGGTAATATATTCTGGGGTTCACTGGCATTTGAAGATCTGCGTGATAGCCAGCCCTAACAGAAAGGTGTGGTGGGGCCTCTCCTGAATATATATTCCTGAACTGCACACAGGGACAGAATGCAAGTAACCGCAATAGTATAGCCTACATTCTGAAATACTTAAACATGACTGGAAAAGTCTTCCTAATACAACATGAATGCAAAGTGAACAGTCTGACCCTTGAGATGGAAAGGGTGTGGGATGAAAAATGCAAGCTAGGAAGTGTGGTGCTTATTCTTGTGGGAATGTATGAGCAGCATATTTGCTTTGGTTACAATGTAAAATACTCCCTCTAATAAACATAGAAGATGCATAAACTGGGATGGATATTGTCATGAAATAGCAAACTTCTGTGTAAGCTGAAGACAGAGATATGTTCTCTCAGGTACTCACTGAAGAAATATTGGGACTCTGACTTCCTGATGTTCAGCCAAGAGCTCAAGCCTTGCTTTCTTAACAGTATTTATGTGTAGCTAAATCAGCTAGCATTCAAATATTGTTTGGAGCTGAAAATAGCGTTTCAGTTCATGCAGATCGTGTTCTTAAGGATCTCTTGCTAAGGTGTTGCTGCATTAAGAAATGTAGCTGGGCCTTACCTGTTGGACTCTCTAATCCACTGTCTGTAGATTATAATGGGGAAATGGTCATGGCTTTTATTTTTTTTGCTGATGTACATGCTATCAGTATACTATGGATGTAACATTTACTCTATTCCTTAATATGCTGTCTATTCCTTAATATACTGTGTAGTTGAATGTAACAGTCATGACAGGGATATTATAGTTAGTCTAGCTGCCACTTGAATTGGCAGTTCTGTCCTGGTTCTTGACACAGTCAAGTGTCAAGAGTGTCATAAGACTTGTGCTGACAAGGTTTACATAATTTTGCTGTTTAATATGCATCCAGAAGACTTGTGCTGTGCTATAATGTAGAACATCTGATTTAGTAGAATGTTCTGAGTTTTTTTGCAAACTTACTGTTTAGAATTAGGGTTGCTTGCACCCAGCATATTTCTAGTCCCTTTGGCTTGAAGTGTCTGTCTCTTCCAGCCCTGCTTCTCATGGGAAGCAGTAGGTAAGCTTGCTTTGGTGCCCACACAACCAGGGAGTACACTCCATGGTGACAGTGCACTCTTCTGGTATGCAAGTGCAGTTCTGATGCATGTGTGATGGTATACGTGGTGAGAATGGGACTGGTGGTCTCTAGCCCTAGACTCTGTATCTAAGTATAAGCAACTCTTAAACTTAGTGTTACAAGTGTGAGCTAATTATACAACATGCAGACTTTGCAAAGGCAAGCCAGAGTTTGTCTCAGAAGCCTTGTTTGACAGAGCTTACCAGAAGTTGAGCATCAGACATATTCCATTTAACTCAGACAGGTGTGTGTCAGACTTCACTGTAAATAACTGCTTGAAGCAATCTACAGTTCTTACTTATATGACTTTGCAGGGCTAGTTACACAACTTCTTGGGTAAGAGGGTAATCTAAGTCTGAATCTCTAAAGCTAATTACTTGAAGCTTTTGGTTAAGAAGACTATTTAGAACATTTACTTTGGACTTAATGTTTGTCTTGGTCTTTCAAAATCTACTTGTTTCAACTTATGCACTGGTATTTCTCTACCAGAGTCTGCTCTACCAGAACTTTGTGCTTTCTGCAGTACTTGTAATAGCAGGTGCATGTATGGCTTCTTCTAGGCATCAGCATCGATTTCTCAAGAGACTGAGAAATACGCTTCCCAGTCACTGTATCAGACAAGTTCACGTATTTCTGAGCCACTGATACCTAAAAAGATTGAAATTGCCCAGGTGAGCACTCCCAAATACAGGTAAGGTAAATATATTTGCTGAAATGTGTCTAGACCCTTACATTCCTTTTGACTACTGATTCCTATAAATATTGGTATTCTAAACCAACGCTTCTCATCTGTGCAGACCACAAAATGACTTAATGCTGCTTAATACTTTGTCTGGACAATTCAGTGTTGTTTCTAATCTGAAACATAATTGATTAAGTTGGGAGGGTAAAAAAATTAACCCTCCTAAACTTCCTGAGTTCCTTTGGAAAAGTTGCTTTTAATATCAGCCAGAGAATCATTTTCCAATAAACAGAACAGAAGGCATTCTATGTTTCCTTAGTGGTGGGAAAAAACACCTAGTGTCTCTATAGTAAAATTATTACGATTGGTATGTATAGTAGCTCATAGGCGCACATTTCACTGAATCAGCAGGGACTGCAATAGAAGTACTGTTTGCTGAGAATGCACAGCAAGATTTGAAATTGTAAGCAAAAGCTATTTTGTAGCTCTACTATGTCCAAATGTCATCCTGTAGAAACTGCTGACTTTTGTCAGTCTAGGCTTTAGAACAAATTAGCTGCTTCTGTTACTGCCTGATAACTATCAAGTGACCTTTCATTACATTTGTTCTTCCCTCAGGCAACTATTCCTCTCCCAAGTGAGTCACAGTCACCATTGCCTACTTCAAGCACCTCTATGTCACCAGTACCACCAGCGCAAAGCTTTCAGTCTCCTCCAGCAAGTAGCAGTTCTGTCACAATAACAGCAGCTCCCTTTCAGGCTATGCAGACTGTAAGTATGCAACTTGAGGCCACAGAAGAATTGCAATAATGCTAGTAACTTAGTCCTAATACTGGGGAACTGGCTCCCCTGGATGTAGTACAGAACTTGATAAATCATTTAGATGTGTTAATCTTAAAAACATAGACTAGAACTCTCCTCCAATGCCATCAGAACTTAAAACAGTTCATCTAAGAACATAGATCCTGGTTTTGCTCTGTATAGTCCTAAAATGTAATACTGGGATGTCTTAATAGCCTCAAGGAACTAAGAGAATTCAGACCTGAAATCAACAGATTTACAGCTGTGCCCCAAGGTAAATTGGCTGTAATTAAACTATTATTATGCATGGATTTCAAATAAAGACTGCAGAGGAGAGAGGGAATCCTGAAGTATATAGCTGTTAGGACTAAGCTTTCTGAAGCCGGAACCTGTCTTGCTGCTTTTTAAACTGCTTGCTTTAGTGGGGTAGAACTCAGTCTACTGGAATCATGGAAGAGTTGTCATTGATAGGATAATGAGCTACACCATTCTTTATCTTGCTAACAATTAGTCCATATAGAGGTCTAGGGAATAGTCCACACAGACTATAAGTGGTGTTTCTTGCAAACAGATACTACTTTTTCAGGCCATACATCATTACTAACATTCTCTAGCGTTACTAAGATTGCTACTGTCTAGTAATCTGCAGTGCAAGCTTAGAGGCACTTGGAGGAAGGGTCTCCATTTAGTTGTTAATGTTCCCTTCCCTGTACTTGGACCTACCTACTCCTGATACCTTCTTCAGAAGATGCTAGAAACCTTCATTTAATGTTCTTGCTCAAAAGCAAGCTTAGAGATCATTGAGATTCTCCAAAAGCGTTCTCCATTTGAACAGATGTACCAGTGCAGTTCCACAACTTGCTGGACAATCTGCATCTTTCAGTATTGAGTCATATGTACTAGGATTTGGTGGAAGAAGGTAGCTCATAGCCTTTCAAAGCACAGGAATTTACCACTAAAACATCTATGACATCCTGGTGCGGTCTGTAATAAATCACTATGATTTTCTCCTTTGGTTTTCTGTAATTGTAGCAGAGGTTCAAGTACAACCTTCCTCAGAGGTATAGAATTTTGATATACATTATAAATAAGGCAAGTGGTGGTAGGGAGGTGGTTCTTTCTAAGCTTCATCTATTTGATTTATGCTAAGTGGCTAGGTGGTGATTTTTATGAAAGTGGAAAAATAGCAGCATGCTATGATCAAGTATTCCAGAGTATTTTTGGGAACGTGGTCTATAAGATAAACATCTGTCATGATATAGAGTCTTGGTCTCAGTCATCCTGATTATATCTGAACCTAGTGTCTGTTTTCAGAGTGCTTTTGATCAAAATGCTACCAATGAAAGTTCACTTGAATTAATGCTGTGGTGTTTTCAGATTTTAAATGTTCAGAATTTCTCTCTCGGGATTTCTGGGCCAAACTGGCAAACATCTGTCACTAAATTGCTAGGATGCTAATTCTTCTTGTAGCAATGGCAGTCTTTAACTTCATGGTGCAGGGTTTTCTTCCCTACCTTGCTTAGATTTTTCATTGCTGCCAGAAAAACACAGCCATTGGATTTCAGTAGATATCCAGGAGTCAGATGGTTCCTTGCCAGACCGTAGTAATACAGTGACAGTAAAGGAAGCATCTGATTACATGTCCTCAGAGATATCCGAAGACCCTATTGCTGCTGTTGTGCTTATGGAAGCTTGAAGGCAGATCCTACCTGTAGCTCAAGTTCTCTTATTAGAATGCCACCTGTAACCCTCACTAAGAAAAAGTAGACCGCTTGCTACAAATACTCTAGGGTATGGGTATTGACAGCCTGACTGCACAGCTTTCTCAAATTTCTTTTAGAAGGAGGATTGCTTTGGATCACTTCACCTGGTAAAGTAAAAAAAAATTGTGTTATTTTATAATGGTTCAAGATTTATACTCAACACTTCAGTATCATGAGGGGTTTCTGTGCTGGCTCCCTCTTAGAGGCAGTACTTGGTTTCTCAACCCTGGAAAAAGTATTCATTTGCCACTTTAATTATAGAGGCTTTTGCAAATGACAAGAACTGTCATGCTGTGAAGCTATTCCTTGCATCTAGCTGTAGTTAGTCTTGCCCTGGTTTGCCTTCAGACAGTTAATAGTCTTGCAAAATGGTTAGATGCACTTCTAGACTCAGTATCAGTGCTGCTGATGGCTTTTTATATGAAATTTAGATCCTTTTACTCAAAATAGACTTCTGTCCTGTTTGATCTTGATACTAGTTGTCACTTGACAGCATCAGTTCTGGTAATTTTGGGTTATTGGTTATAAAGCAATACAGACATTAGTGACTGAACTGGTTGATTAGATTTAATGAACTGTAATATGCATACATGACCCTACTGCCCAGGCTGTCACATTAAAATTTGAATTACAAGACTCTGTTACTCAAGTTACATGTTTATTCTGAGGGAACTTAAAACAAGAATAGGAAAGTTGAGGCTCAAGAAGGCTGTCTAATACAGAATGTATCTGAGTGGATAATAATGTTGCACCAGGTTCCAAGATGTGTATAAAGACCCCAATTCTTCCCAGACATGACTATTTCATCTCTGTATAGGCTGTCACAGCTTCAGGTCAAAAGCTTTAGGACAGGTGGTAAAGTCAATCCAACAGCTGACTTCCCATAGAAGCAAAATAGCTTACTGCATGGTAGCTGTTCTTTTGATCAAACATGGTAGCTAGTCAAGCTACATAAATAGGAGTAGGTTCTAGAAGCTTACTGAGATGGAAGAAGATGGGTTGAAATACAATGTCCTTGATTCTAAGAAACAGTTGGTGTTCTAGGAACTGATCTACATGTATGGATTTAAACCACAGCATAGCAGGGTAGTGGCATTAGGCAGAGACTTTAGCTGGTAGTGTAAAGTGTTTGTCTTAATATGTTGTAGGTATTTAAAGTGAATGCACCACTGCCTCCACGTAAAGACCAGGAAATTAAAGAGGATTCTTCATATCCGGCAGGCTATAACCAGAGTTTCTCTACAGCAAGTACACAGACTCCCCCTCAAAGCCAGCTGCAATCTTCTCATGTTGCAGAACAAACCTCTCTTTCACAAGAATCTTTATCTTCAGGTGAGAGCTTGTACTTGTCTCAGTTTCAAGTAGTCTTTAAAGTTCTTCAGGTTGTAGTAGTATTTTATTTCATTAATGTGTGCTGTGACTATATTCAGGTTCTTCTAACTCAGTGAATTCTTAACCACTGTTGCATATTAGGGTTACATGAGCTCTAATCTAGTTGATGGTATGGTATGTAAAATTAATTTCAAAACTGCTAGCAGGATGAAAGGCTGCTTCAAACTAGTTTCTATGCTAGTTGCACAGACAGTGTCACCTATGTGCTGGAAATACAAGTATACAGTGCTGCTTGTCAATCAAACAAGTGTTTGCTTGGAATTGAAGCAGTGATGAAATATCCTTATTTGGAACCATTAATTTAGTTTCTGGTAATAAACACTAGTGTTGGCTGTAGTGCTGGGAGTTGCTGAATGCTTAATAAGAAAGGTGGGATGAGCTTTTACTGCTGAGGTGGATTACCCAAAGTGATAAGTATTTTGCGCTACTGGCACAAGGCTAAATGTCATTTGAGAACTATTTAGGATTTAGAATTTTCTTGTTTTAAGAATGGGCTGGTGTCTTGTCTTTGAACTTTTAGCTCACAATATAATTAATGTAAAATACATGGCTGATCTTGACTGTACTAGTGCTTACCAAAATCTTCAGGTGTGTATTACAGCTTGTTGTAGAGGTAAGCATTCTAGATGTTACTGACAGGTCATGTCTGCCACCCCTACTTATCACTCCAGCTGTATCTTGATGTTGAAATCCTAGCTTTCTGTAGCAGAGATCCATGTTGTTCCTAATTAGGCCCTAAATTTAGTCTTTGTTACCTAGGAAGGCTAGTTTCCTAACTAGGAGGCCTCAGTCACAGGTTATTGTAATTTAGTGATGTATTCAGAATCAGCTGAGCTGCAGGAACTGTTCATGCATGTGCTTCTAGCCTGAAACAGGTGCAAGCTGATGACAGCCTACTCTGCAGCAGAAGATAATCCACTTTTTACTTCTGTTTATGTAGCTCTGACTCCTTATGAAGGCTGACTTTATTAGCTGGTTAAGTCTGTCTGACCTGAAGAATTCTAAACTTCTGATAAGTGGGGTCTTGAGCTGCCTTATTCAACACAAAACTTACCTGCTTGACATTCAGATACTGTACCAGGTGAATTTATATAGCTGACACTAAGAATTGGAAATGAAACTAGCCCCTAAATTTGCCTGAAATGGATTCTAGAATGAAAGGAAGCTGACAGTTAGGAATCTGGATTTATAAGACTATACCTAATCAAGTGACTCAAGGTCACTTAATCACTGTTTCTGCCAGAGAGGTCTCTTCTTAGGAATTATACTAGAGATAGACTGATACTGTGAAGTCAGTGAGACACATGAAGATTGTGAGCTCCAAAGAACAATAGAAGTATAGCAGTCAGGACAGTGTATATGTAGCTTGAATGTTGCTTCTCATCACTGAGACTGTAGGTGATCAGCCTTATATACAGTTTTTTTGATGGAATGTCATGTTTTTTTTACTAATCTTGTGCAGTGGCTCTGCACAGACTTCAGAAAGGGGTTTAGATTGTCACTCTGGATCAGAGTTTTACGCTTTTTGTATTGAGGTAAAGCATGGTCCTGCAGAAACATTCATGGTTGCAAGGTCTGTGTTTAAAACCAACTCAACCACCCTGTGAGTGAAAAGCATTGTTGATTACTGCTAAACCTGTTGCTTGGGGTTGAACAGCATAATAACATGTGGTAAGAATGTCTGTTGAAGAGACTGAACCCAAATATCTAGCTTTTCACAGGTGTCTTATTGCTATCTAGATAAGCCTTGAGTTTCTCATAATTTGAAGGATGTGACCTAGTTCATCAGATAGACCACTGAGGTCTTGCTAGTAGAACAGTGTTGGTTCTAAGTGAAAATTCTTAATTGGGTGTTAGATTTTATTCTAGCTTGGTTATTTTCTTGATGCTGCTAGCAAGCTTGTTCTGAGCTATGCAAACTGAATATTGTTGAATGCATTAGAGGCCTACACTGACAGCCTGGGCTCTCTACAGTATATTTTAACAAGCATTACACTCTACAGAACAAAGGGGAAGATCCCCACTTATTTGCAGTAATGAAGGGGCAGAAGAACAGAATATTCAGAGCAGCTTAATCAATCTTTGAACTTCCTAATGCTGCCCTTGCTTCTAGGTGTAGTAACTTATTACAGTTAAAAGCTTTGAATTCATCTGTGCCTTCTGTTTTAAGCAGTGAATTATCAACCTGATGGAGCTGTTCCTGTTAGCAATGGTAGCCTTGCCTTTTATCCAGCACAGACCAATGTTATTCCCAGGCCGCCTCAGCCTTACCTTAACAGTCGTGGGTCTGTCAGAGGATCTGCTAGAGGTGGAAGGTCACTGGCTAATTCATATCGTTCACCTGGTGCATACAAAGGTATGACTGTATTTACTACCACCTTAAAATAAAAAAATCTAATGTAGTTAACACTAGAAGATTAAGACAATGTGGTATTAAATTTAGGTTCTATATGTGAAACTTTTTAAAACAAGACTGAGTAATGTGCAGAGAATGGGGTCTTCCTTTGTAGAATTTAAGCAAGTTCATTCTGACTCTTATCTGTAGCCCTTGTATGTGGGTGTCAGGTGAACTGGCAGAGCAATTTCATAGCCTTTTGAATGATGAAAACAAACTTTAACTAATAAGTTATAAAATTACTTAATTGTATAGACTTTTCTACTTGCTATTTTATTTATCCTTCTGAACCTTTTACCCCCTTTATTCTTTCTCTTGGCATCCATCTTGCTAACACTCTGGGCAGCTATTTTCTATTCAGATGTCACTTGCCATATTTGCCCAAAACAAGATACTTTTTGCTTAACACTGCTGGCTTTAATGTTCCCAGCAGAAACTGGGATGGGGAGAGAGGTTCCCAGTAGTGGAGAGCCCTTCTGGATTAATAACAAACTGAAGAGTTTCAAGAGAATGATTGATTGGTTTCTGTAGATCAGTTGCTATTCTGCTGCTGGCTGAAGTACTATGGAAAGTTTCAGATGATTCTCATCAGATACCAACCTAAGGTTGTTGATAGTTGTGGCCTATTTGACTTTGAAGTAGAAGGGCACTTAGTCTGTGATAGAAGTTGTTTCGGTTACTGGGCTGAGACTGCTCAATACCTTGTAGGAACATGTGCAAGAAAATGAGTTACGTAGTTCTAACTTTGCAGCAGTTAAGTGTTGGTAGCTATTTAACACCTTTAGCTATTACACTATTACAGTACTTAAAGGTATAACAGTCATAGCTAAGCGTCTGTAATAGCAAAAGAAAGCATTTCTTAATTCGGCTAAATTCTATTTCTGCATCTAGCAAGTTTTTTGGCTGTTCTGTAAAGTCCCATTAGTATCAAACAGGCAATTGTTTCAAACAGGTCTGATGTTAATATTTATAAACATGTAATTTTGATACATATATTGTGTAGTTAGTGTAGCTAATGAAATGACTGACATAAGGAATAGGCCTGTAATTCATAATACAATACACATGATTGCCAAAAGGGAGTGCTAGTTGTATTCTGGACTTGTAAGCCAAACCATGAATAATAAGATTGATTATTCAATATTTAAACAGGTTTTGATGCTTACAGAGGCTCACCTTCAATAACTAATGGCAACTATGGCCAGCTGCAATTCCCTGGTAGAGATTATGCTGGAATGCCATATTCTCAGAGGGTAAGCATTGACTTTGTTTCCAGTAGCCTTCTTTTGAGCACTGTATGGGAGATAAGTCTTCTAATGCTGTAGCTTTTCATTATCCTAACAGGTGCACTATTCTTTACAAGCTAGAACTTAGTTTTGTTTCCTAGATTAAACCCTTTTTTGGAACAGTAGACAGCAGTTGAAATAGGAAGTCAGTTCAGACAGATAACCTCTCTGTATGACAGGTTGATTTTAGTCTGAAAGGAATCTCTAAAATGCAAACAGATGGCAAATAAGATATAGCATAATGAGTTCCATTTTTACTATGGATTTTAAAGTTAGCCCTCAATGCCCCCGTAGTATAAAGTAATGAACTCTTAAATGGGTTACTGGGAATGTGGTTAGGCAAAAAAACCCACAAAAACAATATGTAAGAATCCAAAGGTTCCTGGTGAGAGGAAGGTTTTCAGCTTTGAAATAAAATACATTCTTATGTACAGATTCAGACTTGTAACAGACCTGAGATTTAAGGTAATACTTGAACTTAGCTTCTGAACTATACATTCAGTTAACTTGCTAGAACTGGTGTTGAAATTGCTTTTACAATAGCTTGTATGAAATTTGAGCTAATTTTCCCTAAAGAAGGCTATTTATCTAGATGTTAATTCTGAACTCCATTGTCTATTCTAAAGCTTGAATTAATTGTGCAAATTAAAAAATACTATATATTGGTAGTCCCATTTGTTCTCAGATTTGCTTATAGCAATCTTACTAATACTTAGGTTCTTTTTAGGACGTTAACTACCAGCAGTGCTATAAACGAGGTGGGATAACTAGTGGTCCTCGAGCAAATTCAAGAGGTAAGGCTAACATCAGGTTCTCAGTGGTACATGTATGTACTTCAGCATAGCAGATGCTGAAGTGGAGTGTTACTGTGAACAGTGAGGAAAAATAGTGTACTATCATGGATCAAACAGATCAAGCTTGGTATAAATTAACCAAGGTAGATGAAAGGTTAAACAGCCGGCATTGCATAGCAGCAGATTTAATGTTGCCTCTCAATTCTGTGTCTTTACATGTCAAAGTTCTGACACAATGGCACCTTACTGAACTTTCTTCACAAATGAACTGACTAGGGAAACACAGGGTGGTTCTGATGTTGCACTTAGGTTGTTCTCTTAATTGCATGGTCTCTGATCCTGGGTAAGCTATCAGATCCCAGAAATGTTGTAAAATAACCTTTTCTATGAAAAGTTTTGGGAATACAACTTTAATTTGTATTTCCATGCTGGAGTACAGAACCTAAGGAAATACACAAGACTAGCTTTTTCAATCCAAGTATGAACAGTATGCATTTTGAAGAGTTGTAAACAAGATGATTTAATCCTTTTCTATGTGCTGGAAAAGCTGGACTTACAGTGCTATAGGTGAAAAGTGAGATGAATAGTAACTATAGATCACTACTTTGAAGAGCAAAGGGAAATTTATGACATATCATGGAAACTTTTATGAGAAAGCAGGTCATCTCAGTCTGAGATGGGAGGACTCAGAACATACTTCAGGACAGTATTAAAAGAAGTGAGATTGTGGTGAGGTAGCAGTTGACAAAAATACTTATTAGCATTAAGTTGTTGTAGCAACTTTCCTTAGTTTTATGGATATCTTAAGGTGTTCCTTTCCAGTGGAAATAATGGTAGCTTGCAACTTGAGCATGACTGCTTTAAATTTATCAGCTCTATTAATGTTCTAGAACTTTTTAATTTGGATATTTGAAAAGGAACCACTTCACTTGCGAGTAGGGTGCAGAACGCTTAAGCCATTCTAGTTTTTCAGACTTAGAATATTCTAGCATCCTAAGTTGATGTGACCTATGAAGGATGCAACTCCAGAAGAACAGTATTGAGGTAGCTTGAAGTGGAATTTCAGGCCTTGAAGGTGACTAAATGACTACTTGGCTTTCAATAATTTTGGCATTTTTTTAGAAATTACATTTTATCTCAACTAGCAAGTTAGCACATGCTTTCATGGTAATATATGTCTGTGGCAAATACTAAAGCTAAAACCATTGTAGGCTGCCCAATTCTAAAAAGTGAGAAGTCATTGTTCATAGTTAAATTATGATCAATCTTGCTGAATGCTGCAAGTGTGGTGAATGTAAGCCAGCTTCAAAGTTCTGTTCTCACTGGGGACCTTTGACAACTTCTGTAGCTGAGAAACAAATCTGTTGCAAAGCCTGTACACTTGCTACTTAAGGTTATACCCACAGGTTTAAGGGTATCCTTCTGTTACAATACTTACTTATCATTGCTAATGATCTTTAACAGCAGGGTGGAGTGATTCCTCTCAGGTGAGCAGTCCAGAACGAGACAACGAAACCTTTAACAGTGGGGACTCTGGGCAGGGAGACTCCCGCAGCATCACCCCTGTTGATATGCCAGTGACAAGCCAGGCTGCCACCATACTACCAGTGCACGTCTACCCCCTCCCACAGCAGATGAGAGTTGCCTTCTCTGCTGCTAGAACATCTAACTTGGCCCCTGGAACTCTAGACCAGCCAATTGTGTTTGATCTGTTGCTGAACAACCTTGGAGAAACTTTTGATATCCAGCTTGGTAGATTCAATTGTCCAGTGAATGGCACATATGTCTTCATCTTCCACATGCTGAAACTGGCTGTAAATGTTCCCCTGTATGTGAATCTCATGAAGAATGAAGAGGTCCTAGTGTCAGCATATGCAAATGATGGGGCTCCTGATCATGAAACAGCTAGTAACCATGCAGTCCTGCAGCTGTTCCAGGGAGATCAGATCTGGTTGCGTCTGCATCGGGGAGCCATCTATGGAAGTAGCTGGAAATACTCCACCTTTTCGGGATACCTCCTTTATCAGGACTAAAATCCAGTGCGATGTTTACAAAAGAGCTGCTCCGAACACCTTGGTGGAGGGGGGTGGGACTAGCTTTGCACTTACTACTGACTTTGTAGAAGATTATGTGGTTCCATTATTGGGGGAAATGATGGTCCTGTTGTGCAAGGTGAAATCATGGAGTTGGGGTACTGAATCAGCACTAATTTGGCACTTTATCAGTTGTGATGTAGCCTTGCTAGTAAAGCTGTGAATGTATATTGTTTGCACTTACCCTAAACTGTATTAATGTCCAGCTTACTACACTATTGATTGCCTCAAGTATGGGCTATTGACAATGCCTTGTTGTGCCTCAATAAAACAAGTTAATATGCATTTTAGTATTAATCTTGCTGGTGGTCTTTATTTTTAAAATATGTCAAACTGACCTTATTCCTGATGTGGCATGTACATGCATGCTATTACACAGAACTGGACTTCAAGTTTCAATAATTTGGGGTAAACTGTACAGTTTAAATGCAATTACTTGTTTATTTAGTTCTTGCTTGATGTCATTCTCAAGAGTGTTCCCTTAATCAAAATGAATTCAAGATTTAGTTATGTACCTGCTTCCTTTTTAACTGATAGGTCAAGAACTGAGAAGTGAAATGCTACATACTCATTAGGACTGTTTATTTTAAATGCATAGCTTTGTCCCATCACCTGTCCTTCAGTAGTGATGTAGTTGAAATTCTTGAACTTCGAAACAGTCACTGAAGGACTGGCTCACACTTTGTTAATCAGCTGCAAAATATTTTAAAGTTAAAATTGACCTTTGTGAAGCACAAACATGTACAGCTTCACTGCCCCATGAGACTTGAATCAGCTTGTAATGCAAGTTATCCCCTCTTTTCAGAGAACTGCTGAGGAACTTGGTATTTGTAGTTGAAGCCTGCTGCTTCCATTTTTAAATCAAACCTGAATCCAAATGCTTGGAAGCATTTATGAAGTTCTTTTCTTACAGCTAAAGGGCTGTGTGACTAGTCTTCAGCAATCTCTTGTGGCTGGAGATCTGAAGAGCCATGATGTATGTCCTTGTCTAAGCTGCAGCATGTCAAATACTGTAAAGCATTTCAGTGTTTAAAATGGAAGTATGAACTAGTAAGGGGACTGTAGATCACTGTCTCTCTACTTTTAAAAGCTTCAGTAGTTTGTTTTGGCAGGTATGAAGTACTTTATCTTCAAGGTAGCTAGTGCAAAAGCCTGACTGATGTATCTAGGGGTGAACTAGAACTATGCAAAGTGAAAGCAGTTCAGCTATCTGCTTATTTAAATGAAAGTAAAAACCTAAATGGAATGTACTTCAGACCTGATATAAAGCTGCTGTTTCTTGGTAACTGGTTTCACAAATTCCAACTTTAAACAGTTCTCCCCTGCTACCATGCAGATGCTGAAGTAAGTTGTCCGGCATGACTTCATGAAGTTACTGCTGTAAAGATCTTGGTTTTGTTCCAAGCTTAGATTTCTTTTTTCATATAGATTTTCTGAGTGTGATCATACTTCAAATCTTGGTTTAATTCCTTCTGGCAAGTTTTGTGATGAAATATTTAGGTAGGATAAAGCTTTAGGGAACCTAGTTTTTGCTACTACAGATGAAAATGTCAAGCCTTAACCGTTGAATACTAAGCCTGTATTTTGTATTTTTAAACATGCTAAGCCTCTTTATTGGCTGAAGTCAGAATTATTTCTAGAACACTCAATAGAGTATAAGTGGCAGGAGTTTAACACTTTTTTCCTAGACTGTTTAACTCTCCTTGTATGTTACTGTAGGAATATGGTAGATAAGCCCAAGTGCTAGGATAACTTTTAGCTTGTAATAGCTATGTAGCTGTGGACAGGCAGACTTCATTGCTTTTTCTAACAGACCTATAGCTCTGGATTTTTTTTAAGACATGGCTAAAAAAGGCTGTCTACCTAAGGACTAGTAAATAAGTGAGCCCTATTGTGCATATAGCAGGGTATCGCTGGCACTTCAGGCTGCCTTAACACAGATGTTTTCATTTAGTGTGCAGCTTATCCTATTTGGTTTTATTATATGTACTTGTATGATGGATTTCATATGTTTAAAGAACAAGTTACCAGTACTTCTAAGCTTTGCTAATAAGCTCAGCCTTTGGCAATCCCAAACATGTGATTACTGTGAATATGTGAAGCAAATGTTGCTTTCTAATGCTCCAGTTCAATCAAGTCTGGGCAACTAGTTGGTGGACCTATTTGTTTAAGGCTTATCTTGCTTCTTACTGGCAGATCTAGCAAAGCTCTTATGTATCTCTAACTTGTGTATATTTCAGATGCCTAAGATAAGCATCTCAATTTCAGAACTGGGTTTCTGTATACATAAGATGGATTTTTAAATTCCTAACTAAAGGAGTACACACTGTCACAGCAAGAAGTGTGAAGATATGATGAAATATGAATTCTAATCATTATACCATTCCTTGATAGTAAACTTGACTGTAAATCATATAATGGATGGCTTTTTAAAAGGCTTCATACTTTTGTAAACTTTATCAGCCTGAATTGGAATCATCTCTACAGTACCAGCTGCTTTAAAATAAAATGCCTGGCTTTCCCCTGATATGTGGTATTTTTGAAAAAAGCCTACAACTCGGACAATTCTCTTCCATACAGTAACTGAACATGTGATCAATTTTATCCTGTAGCATTCTCATGTGGTACCTCCTTAGCTAGAACTCTTGGTTTCTATTGTGTGTCTAGTTGCAGCTGTGAACACAGCTCTAACCTCTGTTACAAAAAGGAATATAAGTATACTTGAACAGGTACTGTCAAAGTTCTCAGACTAGATGTGCCTCAGAAGGTTAGTACTGAACAATCACTATTAAGGCTACTTTAAAAAAAAAATACTGCAAAAGACCAAGCGAAACACCTGCTTTCCACACTAATAGCTGGCCAAAATCTGCTGGTAGGAAATTGCTATTCTAATCTTCAAAATGTCTAGAAATATGACTTCATATGATTTCCCATAATGACAAACACTAGGATATTGATACCTCAATCCTCATTCTTTCTGCTTCTAGATTAATACTTGTTTTGAAAGCTGCTCAAAGTACTTCAGAGTATTTCAGTGCATTATTTACCAACTGTCACAGTTTTAGTCTACCTCAGTATGCCCAAACTGGAGACCTAGATATATATGCTGCTTCTTGGGTGAAGCATTTAACAGGTGAATTTCACAACTTGAAAATACTTGAGGTATCACTGGTATTGACTTTATGTAAATACTGTCTGCCAATACTTTTTTGCTCCATAGTTGTTACATGAAGTTGCTTGAACTGTTGCACTGTTGCCTTACAAATATATAAGGCTGATAATCAGGTCTAATTAAAACATACAAAGGGGCATCATAGTTCTGTTAACTTCCTATTGCTGTCTTTGCTATGCAAATCAGGTACCACCCTAATTCTCTGCAGCCTGATGAAGATAAACTATAAGGCTAAGGACTGAAGACAAGGTTTTCATTTGGAGTGAGAGAATTTCCATGTTTCCTTCTCCCAGTTCAGTGAAATACTGGAACTACCCTGAAACAGGAGGGTGCAGTGGTCTTGGCTTGAATAGTGTTAATTTTTGTCAGAGTAGCTGCTATGGTGCTATGTTTTGGATTTGTGACCAAAACAGGGATGTTGTAGCTTATGACTGAGCAGTGCTTACACTGTGTCAAGGCTTTCTCTGTTCCTCACGCTGCTGTGCCAGTGAGGAGGCTGGGGATGCCCAGGAAGCCGGGAGGGGACACAGCCAGGACCGCTGACACATCGGATCAAAGGGATACCCCAGACCATACGGTGCTGTGCTCAGCAATACGAGCTGGAGGAAGCGGGGGGACGTTCAGGGTTATGGTGTTTATCTTCCTAAGTCACTGTTACATGTGATGGAGCCCTGCTTCCCTGAAAACAGCTGAACACCTGCCGGCCCATGGGGAGTGGTGAATGAATTCCTTATTTTGCTTTGCTTCAGCATGCCGCTTTCGCTTTAGCTGTTAAGCTGTCCTTATCTCAACCCATGAGTTTTTTTCACTTTTGCCCTTAGGATCCTCTTCCCTGTCCCACCGGGAGGGAGGGAGTGAGCGAGCGGCTGTGTGGTACTGAGCTGCCTACTCATGGGGTTCAACCATGACAAAGGGTTTCTTCATGTTTTCAAAATACTAATGGACTTGTGACTTTTGTGTTTTTTCCAGGGTGTAGAAGTGAGAGGAGACCACGAATGATCTACCAGAATGGTCATGGCTAACTTCCTGCAGCTAAGGAAACCTCCATCCTACAGACTACGGTGGGGGTGCAGAGAATGCCACTGTTCTGTTGCACTGTTCTGTTTACTTACCTTTTCCTCCCTAACTGCTGTAAATTATCTACAGCTGCTGCGACAAAACAGTCAGTGGGAGACTGCTTCGGAATTTTAACTCTGATCAGTCTTGTATCTGGAAGCCTGGCATACGTTTAGCTGCTGCACATCATCTGTGCTAGCTCTTTATTAAATCTATACATGTCTTTTGAGAAAATGAAGTTTGGGAGTCTTGTGGAGGATAAGTCTGTTGTGTCTTCTAATTGGAGAGGTACTGTACCATAACCAGATAAAAATGAATTAACTCTACTTACGCACTTGTTCGCGAGTCTCTGATCAACTTAACTTTGTGTCTTGTCTCCCAACTATAAACAATTGTATTAAGAATGAAAAGGCTTACAAATTTGCTATCTGCTGACTGAACATTTCTAGTGGTGCTGTACTTGGAAAAAAATACTGTGAAGTACTAATTTGGCTGATGAGTACTAGTTCATACAGCTTTTGGACTGTTTGGGTCTTAGATGGGTAAGGATTGTGGTTGACTGGGAATGAAGGCTTTAAGCTAAGTACAGATCCAATCACTTTCTCATTAGTTTAACTACAATGAAGCAAACCCTGTATTGAAAACAGTGTATTACTTTTAGCTTGTAGCACATCACACAATGGATTGTTGTCTTCTTTCTTATACTTTTCCATGAGTATCTCTTCTTTACAACTTATAACCAGATGCTTTTCAAGTGGTTGGCATGATAACAGCTGTTCTATGCCAGCAGAAAGTGTGTTACACATAGCATTCAGCTAAAATGCTACCTGCATTTCAAAACAACCAAAAGTCAAAGGACTAATTCTAAGTAACCTGCAATATGTAAGGCTTTTCTAGTTTTTCTCCACTGCCCAAAGTTCTTGAACTTAATCAAGGTATCTTGATAGCAACTCTGTCAGGAACTTGGTCTGCTTTTTGTTGAGGTCAAACTTACCTTGCTTTAGAAATCCTTGGTTTCAGCTACTGAGTTTCAAAATATGGTTGCTTGTTCTAAGTCCTTCATAAAACTCTTATTACAGTGCACCTGGAGAGTTTTGGAGCTAAAAAAAAAACAAAAAACCAAAAAAAAACCCCTCAAAACTTTGCTCTCCCTTATCTTCCCCACATCCCTTTTATTCTCATCCTTTTTTTCTCTAGTTGCATGCTGGTGCAACTGGGACTTCATTTACTTGGTTTTAGTTTCTTTGTATATCCTTTGTCCTTTTCACATTGGGTCTTCTCTCAGCAGCAGTGTTAGACAGCTGACAAGAAAATCTCAGAATTTCTTACCTCAGATTCCTTAATTTTGCAGAGTAGCAAAACAGATTAAAAAAAAAAATCAAATCTACTTCAGTTCCAGATCCATTATTTTGAAGTAGATGAAGGCCAAATTATTAACAGAATCTTTGCTCTAACAAAAAGGTATATGAGTTCTTGTTTATAAGAACTTACTTTCATCTTGAAGTTTTTGAAGTTACATAAAAATATTTCAATTAATGACTAAACCTATTTTTGGAATAACATAGTGACTGGTATCTGTGGAGGTTCATGTTTTACAGAAAGAAATATCAGGCAAACATCAAACCCAGCGCACAGGTAGACTAAAATGCTTGCAACAATACTATTCACAACTAGATCACTGCTGACATATTACAAAGGAAATAAGTGTTACTGAACTAGATGTTACTTGATTTAGAGACTTGATGGCATGGCCTTGTTCATGGCTGTGTGCACAAAAAGCGTGTCTTAAAAGCAAAATCCTTGGTGTAAAATCTTTTCCACTTTTTTTGTAGTGAATATTGTGTGTTAAAAGTGCTATTTTAAATACAAGTGGCAAGTGCAATAAAATTCTGCAAAACATTTGACAGTGTTAAAATAGCCTTTAAGCATATTTTGTTCTTTATTGATAAGCTTTACATCACTAGCTCCACCAGACTAAAGTTCTTCAATGAATAAATTTCGTAACTTTTAAGTTTTCCTACCTCAGATGAATACACAGAAACCAAATAAACCAGAACTGCTTTTAAACTGTCCATAACATGCTAATTTGGGAAAAGGAAGCAAAGGTGTAACACTAAAATCCTTTAAAGTGTTTTTTTTTAGTATTATACATGATTCAAGATCTTTAAAATGGGCATTTTTCACTGGGCTAGTCTTATTTACTGCCCTAACCAAAATGGCAAAATGACAAAGAATTACCAGCGTTAACAATATATACTTTTTACACTCACATTGGGTTTTGTTTGATATATTCTATGATTACTGAACGTACTCTTCCTTGCTTCTAAGAAGAAATGAAAAGGTGAACAAAAGTACCTACAATTTCTTGCTAGATGCTGTAAAGCTGCATTACTGGAGAACAGAAAGACAGTTCTTGAGCGATAATAATCTGTACTACTTCAAAAAGTAAAGAAAACCACAATCTCTGAATTCTAGGTAGGTGTAATTCCTGTTTACAGCTAGATTCTTCTTTTATTCTAAGCAAACTGATTATGGGAAAGTTGGTGGTTTTTTTTTTTATTAATGATTACAGTATTAGATGCCTTAACATTTTCCTTGTAAGCAACTTAGCAACTTATTTAGTGGCAGTAAAGATGTTGTGGCAAGCACTACCATACAGCCCCCTTGGTTAGAGAAGTGTGTCCCTGCCATAAATGGCAATCCTGTGCATTCACCATTGTTAAGAATACTACTCTTCGGTATAGGTCGGGTAATATATAAGTTGAGGGAAGTACTGCTGTTTTCTTAATTGAGAAGCCTTAATGAGAAATGACATTTTATACTGTGATTACAATGAACAAATAACACACTGTCCAATTGTGTTCTTAAGGCATCTATATGATCTTGTAATCGCCCCTGTGTTTGACTCTTCCAGAACACAGCAAATCGTCCTTCTGTTCTTTCCACCAGTTAATAACATGTCTCTGGTTTGTAAATGTCATGTAAACATCACCTGCAGAAGTAACTAAAGGATTTGGCTCATTAACATCATATTAGTCATGAGGTTTTTCTGGCATGCTGTTGGTCTGTGAACTGCACCTTTGATAGTCATCTTATACCTGCACGGATGTTTAAATCTTCCTTTGGTTCACCTGTGTGTTCTAGGATTTATGGGGAGAAATAGAAGACAGAGGCGGCAAATCACAGTGTGGATGAACGGTTGCAGTTAGAAGTGTTTTATGTTCCTGACAAGCCTGAGTGGTAAGCACATTCCACCGACTTTCACAAGCAAACAAACACCATTAAGATAAACAAACCATTTTCAGGGTCTACTAATCTACATAATGAGGAAGATAAGTATCAGAAGCATGGTAGGAATTGTGATGTGTCCCCCAACTGCACATTTTAGGAAGTGCCTTCCGGAAAATTTCTTTCTTCCTGCATGTTGCGAGCCTGTCTTGTGCAGTAGCACATACCTTATTCACCTGGTTATCCAGGTACCTAATGTCGGTTTACCACCATGGAATTGACCTTGCTGCCATTCAGTCTTGGTGTTTGTGCAAGCAACTCACGTGACAGTACATACAGAACAATCAAGTCTGGTACTCGAGCTGGAAAACTACTAGGAAAAGAAGTAAACTATTTGTAAGGAAAACTAGGATTTTTTTTAAGTGCAGTTCAAGTATGTGCTGGCGAAGAGATGGCACAGAGGGTCTGGAAGCATCCTGCGGGTTGTGCACCCACATGTCTGTGGGATGGGCATGCCTTAGCCAGTGCTGTCACCTGCTGTGAGGGACCAAAGAGGCCACCAAGCAGCGATGGCTGCAGGTGCCTCAACACAACTGCGGTAGCGGCAGCTGTGCACAGGCTGAAGTGCGGGGCCCCAGCCACCCCCGGCCCAGCCGTCCGCTCGCTGCCGTGGCGTCTGCAGCCCTCTCCATCGCCATGACAGCGAGCGTTTGCTACCAGCTGGGACTCCTGTGGTTGTCTCCAGGGATGAAGAACGGGCAGGTGCGTCCCTAAATGCAGAGCCTGCACGAGAGGAGCCAGCAGCCGCACATACACCGTGCGCACAGCGGCCTCCCCGGCCGCTCTCCCCCTCGGCGAGAGGGGCACGGCGCGCTCCACAGCCTGCGTTCCGTACCGCGACATGGCCGCCACCCAACGCGACTTATCCCAGCTGACTTTTGTCCGTACAACAAGATGGCGACCACCTCTCGCCTACCTGGGCACGAAGCCAGAAGGAGGCGCTGCGGCCGTAAAGCAGTGCCCGTTTCCCGATACCCAGCTGTCGCAAACCGGTGAATGGCTCTGGAGAGGGGACGGGGGGGGTGGGGGACACGAGCCTGTGATTGTGGCACGGGGGGGCGGCGGCGCTAGCGGCGGCTCCTCTTCCTCCTCCTGCCCCCGGGGAAGCGCTGCCTGCCGGCGAGGCAAGGGGAAGATGGATCCCAACAGGATCATCCAGGCTCTGAAGGGCACCATAGACCCCAAGCTGCGCATCGCCGCCGAGAACGAGCTCAATCAGGTGAGGGAGGCGGCCAGCCCCGGCCGGGACCCGCCGGCGGCCTGCCCCGCCCCCGCCGCGCCTCACCCCGGCCGCCGCGCGGCACGGGGTCGCCCGACCCCGCCGGCAGGGGCGGGGGGCGCTGCAGGGGTGTCGGGGTGCGCCCCCTCGTCCGCGGCGGGGCCGCCCGCTCTGCCCGGCAGCGAGGGGCTGGGGACGTGGGGGTCCGCGCCGCCGCCCTCTCCCCGCGCGGGCTGCAGCGGAAAGTGGGGCGGGGGGCGGCGGCGGCATCCCCGGCCGGAGCGGGCCCTTCCGCGCCGGCTGTCAGCGGGCGCTCGGCCGCAGGGCCGGGCGGGGGCGGCCTGGCAGGGGGAGGCAGGGCCGCCCCGGGCCGGCTGCCGGGACCCCCGGTGCGGGGTCTGCCGCTGCGAGAGGCGGGCGAGGAGCGCGGGCCCTGGCCCGTGCCGTAGGTGCCCGGCCGCCGGCGGCTGGGCGGGATGGCTGCCCTCACTCAGCGCTGTCCTTAATTTTGTGACCCTGGGAGCGCGGCGTACCGAAGTGCGGCAATCTAACCCTCGGCGGGGCCTGGGCGCGCACGGTCTGTGTTGGGTGCTGGAAGGAATGCCGTGGAGCTCCGCGCTGCTCAGACCGGTCTCTTCCCTCTTGGGGACGATAGGTATCAGTGACTCTCGGGGATTCCTTTTGTCCCGTTCAGCAGTATGCCAAGTAAAACCTGGGAGAAAGGCACGTTACATTTTTGTGGGTAGTATTTATCACAGCATCCCACGGTTAATGTAGTGGCAGCATGCACTGAATCAAAACTGTGACCACAGTCTCGATTTGGACACTGGATAAAAGAGAAAGTTCCCTTGCACAACATTACTACAGCTTTAACCTCTCTACTTCGATGGAATACTTGATCAACTCTATCAGAGGACTTGGATTTTTTTGACCATGTTTGTGTGTTAACAAAACGGTCAACGAGAATTGGCTGTCAGAAATTACTGCTACTTCAGGATTGCTGCTCTGGCTTAATTTTATATTTAGGCAACTTAAAACTCCTTCAGAATTAGCTATGGCTAATCCTTGCTTTAGCAGTTGGCAAGTTCCTTTAGTAAATCAGTGGATTAAGTGTTGGGCATTGAGAATGCTCTTGTGGATAGCTAGATGAAAATGCAAAACTTTTTTCTTTATTTGTCATAGTTACTTTGAAAATTCATCAGTGCCTATTTTTATCCCTGCTATTAAGCACTGAGAGGGAAATTACAAATATTTGCCAGCAACCTGTTCACAGGAATCAAAATTAAAATAATAAGCTGCTGCATGTTTGTCAGGCTCAGAACAGAGAGGCAGCTGTCAGCATTTCTGCATCCTGCTCCTAACACTGTCATTTTAACATCACCAATAAGTACTGTGAAGCTCAGGAAGAGTTTTGAAAGTATTTTAACATTGAGGTCTGTAAAATCTTTTAAGTTCAAGTGATGAATAATGTAATTCTCATGAAGGACACAGGGTTTAGATTCAAGAGTGCAAGTATATTTATCAAGAACAGGTTGAGATTTATTTAAAATAGCTGACACTTTTTCTCTTTTCTAAGTATTATAAAGAATGAATCTTGAAATTAAGACATACCTATTATTGTGTAGGCTTCCTGCTACTAAATGAATGTATCTGACTGACATGGGTTTGACATAACTCTTTGGATGAGTGGAACAAAAGTGCTCCTGAGGAATGTCACTTAACGTAGGCCTTTGACATCTTGAGGCCTTCCAGTGCTTTTGAAGCAAGACTTCAAAGTGACGTAACGTGTAAGACTCCCATGTATCTAATGATAGTGTTGACATGTAACTGTGTTCCTGCAAGTACTGGAATCCAGATGCTGTTTTAGCAAAGGAACCAATCCACCAACCAAACAGAAAACCCTCCAACAATAAGTGCTTGAAGTGGTAATACCACACATGGCCAAACAGAACAGGGATCACCTTTATTCCATGCACTAGTTGAAGTGATGCTGCTTCTGATACACACTAACGGGTATTGAGGTAAAGCTTCTTCTGTGTTAGCCCGTCTGCAGTGTGCATTTGCTTTCAAGTTTGAATCCAGGTAGTGACAAGAGCTTCCCAGAGAGCATAAATCCTGCTAGTCCACCAATATAGCACCTCTCTGTAGGCACCTCATCGCTTGTACCAATACAGAAAGTCCTTTAGATCAATATAATAGTCCTGACTCCATAATTTGCTTACAGTGTAGAGCATAGGGAATGGAGTTAAAATGAATGAAAGCTTGCCTACTTGTAAAAAGTCCCAGCATGTTTGAAAATGCCTCTTTCTCTTCTGTAAGTTCCTGCACCTGTGTAAAGATAGAGCTAAATCAGTGAAGTTGCTGTCTACCTTCTGGATGATCACCTAACTGCATTAAGAAATGGAATCAAGATTTCCCCCCCCCCCCCCTTATTATATCAATTGGAAGGCTGTTTGTGAATTTGGTTCCTTCCGCAGCTAGGAACAAGTGTTGGTTTACATCCTAAATTAATTTACGGTCCACTTATATCCATTTGTGCCAACCTTACTTCTTAACTAGAGTAGGTTTGTTGGTACTTGCTCTGACATACTTGTTAAAGGCTGATCCCTACCGGCTTGTTTTCCTAGCCTCAACAGGCTGTATTTCCTTTGCCTTATCATAAAATTGAATTTATGAAATCTAGTAATAGGAGAGCACAGCTCTTCTCTGTACTTGTTTCCCTTTGAATTAATATTTCTTGTGCAATCTGGTCATTTCTGTTTGCAGCATTCCAGAAAGTCTCACACTCAGTGCCACTAATACCTTACTTGATACATCCTAAAACTACAATTATCTATTTCGTGTCCAACGCCTACATATTTCTTCCACTTAATATACTAAAGTCCTTTTATCCTCTGGTTCTTCCTCACTAAGAAACCTCAAGCTTTTAGGACAAATTCCTATTATCCTTGAGTGCATGACCATGTACTTTGTCCTATTACCCCACTCCATTTTTGTTGGTGCAGTTCTAAAGATCATTCCGTTCTTTGTAGGGTTTTTCTGATCTTTCTCCTTGGATGATACATGCTACTTCTGAGTCATTGACAAACTTCACTTCTGTTGGTGACCTGAACATAACTCTAAGTGTGGGATTTGTCTGAAATGTGATTCTTGATAAACTAGAGCAGTAATTTCTGGCCAGGTCAGTAATCTCTATCATGTAACTGCTGTCATTTCCCTTCTAACCTCTTGATTTTTGAAGTGTACGCATCTTTCCATCCCCCTCTTTTTCTTTCATCTTCCCCATTTTTTTCTTCAGCTCTGTCACATCATAATCGGGTGCACTTCATGAGTGTATTTATCAATTACACTGTACTTTTTAGACCAGTCAATTATCTCACCAAAAAAGATACTAAATTTCTGTGCACCCTTCTTTGATATCTATTCTAGGCTGTTACTGTTTTTAGGTCTGTCTCATGGACTTCAGGGACTTTTGCTGTTTTGGAGTTTTTTTTAATGACTAAATACTGCTTTCATGTGCCAGTTCTCGGAGTGTTGTGGAATGTACTGTCTGATTAGGTGAACATAAAAAGTGATCTCGTGATTCCAGTTCAGATAGGATTACCATGCAATTTTTGTGCATTAATCTTAATTGGCTTAACCTGCTGCAATACGTTTCTTTAGCCTGTAACAAAGCGGAAAATAAGAACACAATTGCAGAAACCCAGCTGTTTGTTTAAATATTGAGAAGGAGTTGCAGAATTTGGCTTTGATGGGAACTGAGCAGCAGTGCTGGGAGAAGTGTGAGAAGATTGCACAAAAGCAGAAGAGTCCAGAATAAAGTTGGGCTTCCTTCCATATCTTCCACATTTTGTTGAGCTGGCTGCCATAGTAGAGAGGGATCTTAAGGCCACTCTGAAAGTAACAATGAGCACCTCATGTTATCTAGAGGAAGGAATCTCAGGTACTTGTATTGAAGACTGATTTGATGAGGAAGTTGACTTGCATGAGGAATTTGACTTGCAGAAGGTCTGTGAAAAGTGGGGTTTGTTTGAGACTGGATAAATTTGACAGCAGAACCTACAAAGAAGCGAAGCTCAGGTAGGTTCTTACACATGCCGATTTTCACTGTGTATGAAAGCCCTCCCCACACAATACCTTTGCATGTAGACAGGGAAAGAAGAAAGTGTCAGCTGAAGGTCTATTTTGTTTTTAACAACTGTCTGTGACTGACAGTATAAAAAACAAGAAGAAAGTACTATTAACAACTGCAAAAATATTCCCGAGTGTGACAAATACCGATGGAATTTCTAAGTAACACATTTTCAGTGCACAGCAAAGAGAAAATAAAGCTTAGTAAACCTGATAATTGAGCATTCAAGTCCAATGTACATAAGCCTTAAAATAATCTTTGTGAATAGTTTATTGCATATGTATTCAAGGTACAAATTTCTTTTCTGTGTTTGTCTTTGCAAAGAAAGATGTAGCATCTTGATTTTTCAGCAATTTTTTTGTGTCATACTTGGATTCAGAGATACAGAGAAAGAGATGTTTATCGCTGGCAGAGAAGGATGGTCTTGGCTTCACATTCAGAATGAACCTGAGAGAAGGCTCCAGTCTTCCATATCCATTGTCCTAGATCATCCCACCGTTCTGCAGGGGAAGAAGTTCCGTCCAGTGCTGTTCTGCACTCAGCCACTGTGGTTGCCATCAGTGCAGTAGGATGGTCACTGACAAACGAGACCTGGGAGCAGTTGCTTGCTGTGGGCTTTAAATACAACAGCAAACAAGACACAAGAATAATGCTTACTGAAATGAGATTAGTAGTATATAATGCATGGTAAACTGGGAGACAAATCTCAATATTAGATGTGAAAAGTATTTATTTGCTTCAGTAGGATCCATTTGGGGAAATTTTTGTATATTTTTCCTGCTTATCTCTCCTCGTGTTCTAGTCCTTTACAGGTGATAGTGTTCATCTTAATGTTTTTCAGTGGCCCATCTGAGGCTTTCTTGGGTATCATCTGTTCTATGCCTAATCAAATGGAAGAGGAAGTAGGCAAAAATGATATGTTCTCTGAGCTTTTGAAGAGTGGAGCTGTGATGCTGAGATGGGGAAGAATGCATGTGAGGCCAAAGGTGAAAGGACAGAGTGCAGAAAGCTACATGTCTGCAGTGCACAGATCCTGAGAGAGTGGACAAAGGTGGAATGAGATTGTGGGGACATATGCATCTCCTTGGTCATCGCTGTAAATTTACCCAGTTGTATCTTACCAGTGCTGTATGCCTCTCACAGTTTAGCCGCTAGCCTTGCACAATGCTGTGTCCCATCCTCTTAATCCCAATGAAAATTAAGTGACGTTTTGGGGTCTTTTTAGCATAAATGCTCTGACCTGTGATTCATGCAAAAGCAGTCAGTATGTGTTTTACACAGCTTTAAAATAATCATTCTTTGTAAGTACTCAGTGAAAGCTCATTTTTCAAAAACTTGCACTTTCTCCTTCAAAGTAAACATATGCCCCCATTGATCAACACCTTCATAGAAAGTTTTACCAAATCACAACAACATGAATTCAAGGCAATGTAATTATTCACAAACTGTACAAAGCAGCGTGCTGTGTTGTACGGGAGTTGAGCTGAAGGTCTTTTTCAGCCATCTGGTGCCTCCCTGCGGCTCCTGGGCACGGCTCTTCAAAATCAGCAGCTAGCTTTCCATTCCTTCTGTGGGACTGACGATATTCCTGCTCTCCCTCAGTAAAAGTTCAGGTGCGGCTTTAACGATACAAATAACTGTCTTGCTGAAGTCATCCAGCTCCGAGGTCTCTTCCTTGTCTCTTTCCATTTACACAGTGCACACCTGGCAATTGCTCTGCACCTCCTTGCTTGATACGTACAGCTTTACTTGCTGGTGCCCAGGAGCCTGTTGTATGGTTTCCTGAGCAAGGCAGGGAAAGGATACATCCCAAGATCACAATTAGCATGACAACTAAACCAACAAGAATGTGCTGGTATAGGAAAAATGTTGCTGCATGCAGCTTTTTGAAAAGTCCTCTGTTCAAAAAATTGCAAGCGGCGTGTAGTTTTCCTGACCGGGTTTGTTGCTGCGCAAATGAGCAGGATGGTATTTGAGCTTCGCAAATAGAACAGAACCGGGTGTCTTGTTTCTAAAATGGGCACACAATCTCTCTATCTCTACAGTATTCATGTTTCTGATAATGAGTAGAAAACGAAGCTGTGTAAAAATGTGAATTATGGTAATGACCATAGCATAGAATAGAAGGATTTAGTGGGAATTTTATACTGTGTCCTTGTGATCTCTTTAGGGGTGTTAGTATGTAAAGTGTAAAGAAACCCTCCTAGCAGTTTGCTGGTAGGGATGGGGCCTCCTCTGAGACGCTGTGCATACCTTCTGCGTAACATGTCTTTTGTCAGTCCAGGCACTTGCTGAGAGGATTTGCTGTTCAGGCCAAGTAACCGTATTTGTATATATCCTGGCAAAACTTCAGGGATAGCGGTTGTGCGCCAGCACAAATGGTACTAATAAAGCTTCCTGGAGTAGTAGTGACTTTAATGTAGATTCAGTAAAAGCTGTTTGCAGAGAGAAAGGGAAATAATTTATACTGTTATCACTGTGTCCACCCTAAATGTGATACTGGTAGGAATATTGCAGAAAAACAACAAGAAAGCAACCTCAAAAATGGTTGTGCTCTTAATGTGTTTATAGTGGTAAAATCCGTGTGTAGATTGGGGCTGAGGGTAGGTAGCATATTGGCACTGTTTAGAAGAAAAAGGACAATTAGAGTTCATGCACTTTTTGGTTTTTTGTGCTGCTGGGTTCCCTTGTGCTTTCTGTACCTCCTTGGGAGTTGGGTGTTGAGTGCTGGAGGCTGCTGCAGCCTACCACAGCCCTGTGGGTCAGAACCCACCAACGTTGTACAGATTCGGTCTGGTAGCAACTGAAGTACAAGCTCTGGACTCCAGTATATGCAATTAAAAGCTGACCTTTGGAATCCAGTATGCTTCAACCAGTTGACGTTGAAAGCTGGTATTTCAGCGTGTCTGTAGATAAATGGAGTTCCTGTGCTGTCTGTTAACAGCTTTTACTTTATTTTGAACATCGCTTATGGATAATTAAAGTTTATAGAGAAGGGAATTGCAAGACAGTATACTTTTGATTTGCCATTACTGCTTTTATCTGAGATCTCAGACTACTCTATAAACATCAAATGAGTCTCTGAGCATAGAGTAGGTTAGAATTACACTATCATTATAATGACTAAAATGAGGGCCAGAAAGTTAAGTGATTTGCTAAAATTATTGAATAATAGTGTTGTGATGCAGCTGTTACACTTAGGCATCATGAAAGCAATGTAATTTTACCTCGTTATAGAAATGTTAGATCAAGGAACTGGGTACATGAAGAGTAACCTGCTGTTATTTCACAGCTTTTGAATGAGGCAAAGTTTATGGGAGGACGTAGTATACTTTTACTTAGAGCACAGCTCTGGAAACAGCCACAGAACTGCCAGGCATAATCTAGTTGGAAAGAAATACTATAAAAAGTGAAATAAAGAAAGCTTCTGCCATCTAGCCCCAAGAAACATCTCTCTTTGAACACAAAGCACATGGATCTAAGTGATGAAAGATTTGACGTACTAGTAACTACTGGTGTTGCCAAGGCTTAGCAGTAACTGCACCATGCTGAGTCAATGATTCTTCACGTTGTAGGACCCCTGTTGAATGACAGCAGTATAATGCTATCAGATTTTCACATCTTTTAAACCGGGCATGCTTTGCTCAGAAGTTCAGTGAACATTATTTTCTCTTTGAAATTCTTCAGCTGCATGGCTGATGTAGTGTTTGAAAAGTTCCCAGGAAGGCTGTGGGTTTTGAAATGTTATCTGTGTTTGATTTTAATTAAAAATAGTTATTCCACTGTGTTTCCCCAGTTTTTATTTCTCTGTTAAGATGCACTATACATCCTCAGTTAAGATGCACTATACATCTAGATTGTTAAAAGATAGCTTTATAATATATGGCTAATGCAGATGCTGTTTACACTTGAAAATAATTTTAAATGGTTTTCTTACTCTCTTCAAAACTCAGTTTTGCTATTATAGCACAATCTATTTTGCAAATAAATGATATGTATTGATGAAGCATGTCAATATCCATTTGACTTACGAGACTAAGTTAAATAATTCAAAGACAGATCTGAAGTGCTTCTCATTATGCATTCTCAGAATTATTTAAATATTCATTATCACTAATCTCTAATAGAGAGCCTTGTCACATTACTTATTCCACCCATGTGCCATTGTATGCTCAGCTTTTACAAGTAATTATTTGGATTGCTGCAGATCTGGGTAAATCCAGGTGCGAAAACCTTTCATACTTGAGGAGAGTCAAAGAACACTACAAAATCCTTAGTTTGTATTTCTTATTCAGCTTTTGGTAATACAGTTGTCTTTAAACATAGTGATTTGCTAACTGTGTTTTATATGTATTCCAGTCCTATAAGATCATCAATTTTGCTCCAAGTCTACTGCAAATCATAGTATCAGATCAAGTTGAATTTCCAGTGCGTCAAGCAGGTGAGATAAATTCCTTGCTTCATTTTCTTTCAGTAGAAACTCAGTCTGGTAGTTATTTCAACAGAGTATTGAGCTGTTGCAATGTAAGTAAGTTCACGTTTGTTCTGAATGTGGAAATAAGGATTGATCTTTGCCGTTTCGTTCCTACATGATGGTCAGATAAAGCCATGGGTATAGGGTAGAGTCCTCCTTTGGCTTCCCTGTGTTTCTAACAATCACTACTGGATTGCTGTGATGCTGATATGAAAAGAGAATGATTTCTGCTCAAAACTGAGTACCCACGGAGCCTTAGGTATTCTTCCTCCTGTTGATGAAGAAGTAGTGATGCTAAGACAAGTGGGAATTTAAAGAAAAGTGGATTTCATGTGAATAAATTTATAGTCTGAGCATGTCTAGAAAGATTGCCCAGCTGTGTGTGTGAGTTCCGGTATGGTGATGCAGTTAACTTCAGGGTTTACATTTGTGTAAGATCAGAGTATAACTTCTCATAATCTATCTTAACTACTCCTGTACAATATTTTTGACAGATACAGAAAATATTCAGCTTTTTCAAAAAATTGGTGAATACTGTTTCGTTCACAGCTCTGTTTTTATTCTATGGAACAGCATTTCCCATAGAAGCACTGTTGTGTTTTTTTTTACAGATCCTATTAATCCCCTGAGTGCGTTGAGGCATGCTGACATATGCTGTTTGTCATGCTGGCGTTTATTTTTTCAAAGATAATCCAGCTTTGAATGGCATTGTTAAACCATTCTGTAGTAAAATTTGATGCTTAATCTACACTCAATAAGGTCATTTTAATAAATTAATCTCTCATTTCAGTTAATTCAGGGAAAAAAACAAGCATGTAGAACATACTTTTTAAAATGTTTGTCTAATTTTTTCATTTTTCACAGAGTAGGGCTGTAAAATAGAAAAACACATTTAAATTACATTTGTAAGTCAACAGATTTCCCTGGGAATTTTTTAAAAGCCAATAATTTGTATAATAACAAGATCTATGGACAAAGTAAAGTAAAGTCTTGGGCTGGTCTTTCTGGGCCTGTTTCTTGCCTGAATATTCTGGCACATCATAGACAAAGAACTATTTTTCCACTTGCTCCTATAAAATATTTTACAAACTACATGTTTTCATACTTTGTAATTTGTCATCACCAAAAAAAATGATTGTACCCAAGGATATCTTATTTGTACTTTAAAACCCTAGCTAATAATCAGCCAAAATAGTACAGGGATAAGAGTTTATTAAGAACATTCCTTTTATGTCTTACACCATATTTCCTATGTTTCCTAAAGAATGCCTACAGGCATTTTAGTACTGAGGCATAAATGCTGCTTTATTTTCAGTTGAAGATTAACTTTATTTGTCCTGGTTTTTCATGTGAGACAGAAATGAACAATTCTAAGGGATTATGGGAAATCCTCATAGTGAGATAAAGCTTAGGGAATTCACAACAAACATTTCTGTCTGAATAGAAGGTAGGCCACATGCCAGTTGCATACTGGGCATTTCCCCAAGCAGTGTGTCCCATCTGCATGTGCAATGATTTGTTTACATGAACCTTCCAAAACTTCACTTACTGAGGTTGAGTAGTTGTTTTAGGGATGATGACTAAAAATGCAGCTAAGTAGATTTTTGTTTGCTTGTTTAGAATGGTGGTATATTATGTCCCTATGGAAGACTGCTGTAATAAAGAATGTACCCCGATAGAAGCTAACTGAAATGTTATCTTGTTCTGTTTATGACCAGGCACTGGAGCCTGATCTTGTGTGGAGTCATTAAAGAAATGGTTTTCTGACTCAACTGTGCTTAGGGCCTAAAATTGTTAAGAACTCATGCAATGGTTTTCAGTCATCTTTTCAACTCTTTGTTCTACTTTCAACTATATTACAGGTTGAGTACAGAGTAATGTGGTGATGTGTTAGAATTAAATTATCATTTTCCCAATGTTTATACTTAGCTGCCATTTACCTGAAGAACATGGTGACACAGTACTGGCCAGACCGTGAACCACCTCCTGGAGAAGCAGTATTTCCATTCAACATTCATGAAAATGATCGTCAACAGATTCGTGATAACATTGTGGAAGGAATAATTCGTTCTCCTGACTTAGTGAGGTACTTTACATTGCGTAGAGATATTTCTGTAGCTTGAGTTTTCAGACCTACCGTTTCGGATGTACTAAATGTGAGAATCTCAATTTCCTGGGAGATGACGCAAGTACTTGTTTTGAAAATGCAATAATAATCAATTTTAACATATTTATGTGCACTTGTTTTTCAGAAACATAGTAACCCAGCTAAGAGCTCTATGACGTGATTTATACTCATGGTTTTGTTTGAAGTATCTTACAACACTTGCGGTAGTGACAGCCTGTCTATTTGGCTGATTCAGGGCAGACAGTATAGAGGGATACCTGCAATACAGAATCACAGAATCATTAAGGTTGGAAAAGACCTTTAAGATCATCAACTCCAACCATCAACCCAACACCACCATGCCCACTAAACCGTATCCTGAAGTGAATTAACTAATTAAGTGAATTAAGTGAAGAAGAATTAACCGTTCAGAGAAATATGGCCCAAGATCTGTTTTCTTTTTTCTGGTAGCCCTGTTCTCAATTGTTTTTGCAGTTTATATGTAATCTCAGTATTTAAATGTGTATTAGCATTCTTGGTTTTAAGATGTTGAAAGAATGAAGAAATGCTATTCTCTTTTTGCTGGAAGAACAGTTAAGATTCACAGACATACTACAATCTATGATTGTTCACCACCCTAATTAAAGTGAGGCTGATAGGATGGGATTAGGCTGTAGTCTAGAGATGTTAATCTTCGAAAAACAGAAGAAAATCTTCCTTTTCTCTCCTCCTCCTTTCCACCAGCTGGGTGTGCACAGTGTCTTTTTTTGTCAGTAGTCATATCTGGAAGAGGAGTGATTGACTACAGGTTGACATTGGGATTAGAGAAAACACCTTAAAAAAAAAAAAAAGAAACACTGGAATGCGTTAGACTGCTGTAGCATTGCTGTCACTGGAGGTCTTTATGAATAGATTAGACAAACAGCTGTCAGGAATGCCTAGGGTATAAATGGTCCTGTACTGAGACAAGAAAATGAACTAAATCATCGTTTCCAGTTCAGCTTTTCTAACACGCTCTGACACAGATGAGTAGTATCTGCACTCACAAGAGGTAGGTGCTCCTTGCCAAGGTTTTGCTACAAGGTAAGGAAGCTTCTGTTGTGTCTGTGATAATGTAATAAGGCATGTATGTAGTTTCCCATGTCATCACATCATAAATACTAAGGCTAAGTTTATACAAAAGAACACAAAATAATGGAAGTTTGAGTAGTTTTTTGCAAACTAGTTAGGGCATCATTTCATAACTTGATATTCAAAATGTCGTGACATTACAATGACAATCCACATCCAAAAGGATTGTTGAAAACCTCAGGACAATCATCTGGAATACGGTAGAGGGTTTCTAAACACTGACTAGACTTGTAGATTTGTGAGAGGTTAAAAAAAGTCAAAGAAACTTTACTGGAACTAGTCTGATGCTGTAATACTGATATCTTTCACTGTTTGCCTGTGAGAGTAAGGGGGGAGGAGGAACCAAATCAGCAACAAGCACAAACTCCAAAGGCTTGAGGAGGGAGGTAAGTTTGTGCAAAGCTAAAAGGATCAGTAGGTGGAGGGGCTTCTTATCGAACTGCTTTGTAATAGTAGCTCCTTATGTAATGGACTGCAAGAGGATACCCAAGGAAAACTAAACATAGAAGAACCAATATTTTCTGCAGAATTTTTTTTCTCATTCCTTAGCAGAGCCAAGAGTATTTATTTACAGCTTCTAGTTGAGTGCCTCTCAGCTTTTTTAATCACAGCTCACTTTAGTCAATTAACAATCCTGTCTTGCATCACCATTGTGAATGGCATCTAAAAGTGTGTGGAGGGAGAGGAATGGTAAGATGCTTTTACCTGATTGACTCTGCCATGTGCTTTAGAGGTTGAGAAGTGCTGTTCTAGAAGATCCTGGGAAACCTGTAATTTCATGAGGAACCCTTGGCTTGGATCATAACATAAGCCAATATTGTTTAATAAAAATGTACAAATTTTTGTTTTTGTGGTTGCTTTCAGGCTCATAAGCATGTAGAAGTATAAACATTCATTTTCAAAGTACAAAGCTAGCTGGCTTCATGAGCAATTAATTTTTTTCAAATATTGCGTGATGGGTGTGGAGAGGGAGAAGGAAGGGAGAAAAGTAGCTAAAATGTTCTGAAATTAGTTTCTTCCTTAAAGTTAAATCCCCTGCGATTTTTTTTAATTGCTTTTCCTCTGCCACTTCTCAGAACTCTTTCAGTGCTTGCAAAATATGTATGATACTTATGATATAATATGTATATTGTGGCCAATAAACCAAGATTTGGGATCTATCCTTTAATATTAAACACTATGCTATGACCTTACTTACTTATAATGTATTTCTTTTTCCCTCCTGACATAGAGCCCAGCTGACAATGTGCCTCCGTGCTATCATTAAACATGACTTTCCTGGCCACTGGACAGCTGTGGTAGACAAGATAGGCTACTACCTGCAGTCTCAGAACAGTGCGAGTTGGCTTGGGAGCCTCCTGTGCCTCTATCAGCTGGTGAAGACTTATGAGTAAGTTGGTGTCCATCAGTAGATGACAAATCAGTAGTTTTAGTCTCAGCTGATTACCAAGAATGATGTTCTTAAGAGCACTGTCAGTTCTACAAGGAATTCAGATAGAAAATGGGAATTAATAATTGTCATATGCTTCCTTTCCTGCAAATAAATTAAAACTATTCATTGTCTTTATATCATCAGTGAATTGAAAGCGGAGATGCCAGCAATAATCTGTACGAATTTAGCAACAGTTTTTCTTGAGGCTTTGTATTTTTGATCTGATTTAACCCATCTGTGAAAAATTTCTTAAATGTTTATAACTTCTTTTGTTTGAAGATTCCCCAAATGCTGGATATATGAATGCAAATTATTTTCTACTTCTATGTCATGCATACAGTACTGTCATTGTTATATATTCCTATTGTGTATTCTTACCTGTACCATCCTCCACAAAGTGTAAATTAGGGGAAGTGTAGTGAGCTCTTTCAGTCTTTTTTTTAAGTATCTGTTGTTAAAAACATACGTATAAACTGCACAAAAGAAATGTAAAGGGAGACAGAGAGAATCTTGTCAAAACAAAGGAATTGTCTCTCCCTTTCAATGGCTGTTCACTCCTATTTGTTCAGCACCCAACTTGGGTTTGACATTGGTACGACTGTCAGAGAAATTCAAGTTCCTGCTCCTGTGAGCTGACAATTCAGTAGTAAAGAACATTAGTTCTTCCTCCCAGTAGCTGCATTTATATAAGGTAACTTTTGCTGTTTTTCACTTCTCTATTTATAGGTTAGAGAATTTGCACAAATTGTTGAGATGGGGGCTAGAGGAGGGCGAATGAATGAGTGCTGGATATTAAATTGCTGGTGGGGAATAGGCATTAGAATCTCCAGTGTGTAGATTCTGGACCAACATTTTTGTTTCCTTTGCAGATATAAAAAAGCAGAGGAGCGAGATCCTCTCATAGCAGCAATGCAAATATTTTTGCCTCGGATTCAGCAGCAGATGATCCAGCTTCTGCCTGATAACTCCCATTACTCTGTACTGCTTCAGAAACAAATCTTAAAAATCTTCTATGCTCTTGTTCAGGTTGGCATCTGGGTACAGGAAACCCAAAACTTTTACTTTGGTGGGCACAACAACCCCCTTCAGTGCACTCAGGGGTGTCATTGAATAAAAATACAGATTTGGATAGGAAAAATCATACACAATAAATAACTTTTATAAAAATATGATTTATTTTTTTTTAAACTTAAAAACTGGCCACATGATCCCCCAGATTAAATTTTTAATGAGCCTAGGTACCTCTGCACATCCTGTCTGTAAGCTTGCTGGAGAAATATTCCTATTTTTATAAAGTCACATATAACCTGATTCAAACTATATGAGTATCTAGACTGTGCTGCTTAGCCTCTGAAAGTGGCAGTAGTGCAGATAGTAGTATTACTGTCAAATAGTGCGCTTCAGTAGGTGGTGTTTCTTATTATCTTCTGAAGATTTGGCAGAAATTACTTATTGAGGCACATGCATTTAACAGAGATGAGTTTGGCTTTTACAGGGATGAGTTTGTTGAGGAAGTACTCTTAGAGAACGAGAGACAGAACAAGATCCTACATAAGTCTGAAAATTCTTACTGAGAGTTAAAAAGGAAAAATAGTTTTTTATTAGATGAGGGGAAGATTAAAAAGATCCTGAGATCGTATTTTACTTTTCAATAGCTTGCCTGAATATTCCCACTTTGCTTTTGATTTTTTAGAGAAGATTTGCTAGATAGTAACTAGGTAGTAATTAGGAGTACATTTCACTTGCTTACTAAAATGCTATTGGTTTCCCCAAGTCCTGTAATACAGACACTGCTGTGGTCCATGAAAGTTAGCTGGGCTATTGTGAAGAGGAAAAAACAAAAAGAATTAGCAAGTCCTCAGACCAAGGAACTTCCCTCAAATAGTGTTTGCTCAGAAATTCCTCTGTAAATTGTACCAAGAAGGATGCAATTAGAATAGTATTGATATCTAACCTAATTAGTTTTAATTTTACTTAAAACCTTATCTTCCTGGAAATGTAACTAATGTAGAAACATTTATCTTTTTCAGAGAGAATTAGTATTTTATTACAGTGGAGTTTTTTCTTGTTTCAGTATGCATTGCCGCTCCAGCTGGTGAATAACCAGACTATGACTCAGTGGATGGAGATTTTCCGTACTATCATTGACAGAAATGTACCTCCTGTAAGTTTTAGTTTTGTAAAGACCTCTGATACTTGTGTGTTGGCATTTGAGGAACAGTCGCTGTGAAGATATTCTAAGTGTTCTTAAGATGTCATCTATTTAAGATTATTACCCTTGGAATTAGTGGTGTTTCTGACAGAAACACAGGAAGATCATGTAAGCTGTCAGAATTTCATTGTCTGAGGTAGTGACACTATGTAAACTCCAACCTGGGATATTTTGGAAGTTTCCAAGTATTTTAGGCAGTTTCTCTCAAATGAGAATCAAAAGCTCATCACAAAACCCATTATTTGTCTCTGTTACTCTTTTTCTTTCATCTGTCCTTCATATTTCTTGAAGAACAAAATAAAAATAGAAATTAAATTCTTGTTTGTGTGTGTACAACATTAACTCGCATTTCCTAAATTTTTTTAGAAATTTATTTCGCAACCTTAACATTATTTTAATGGCTTTTGCATCAGGATATGGTTAGGGTGCATTTATTTGGAGGAGGTAGTGCCATGCTTAATTTTAAGTGCACACCACTGTGAAGTATTCAAGTATAGATGAGTTTTGGTTTTTCAAACTTGCATAATTTTGAAAATTAAAGTACAGACATTACGCAGATATTGCACATATGCAGTTATATTGACTAATAAAGATTTTTGTAAAGTTCGTGAATGTTATATAACTGTTAACAGAACCAAAGCTTTAGTTGATGCTGTGTATTTGTATTTGTTTACTCAGCAAGGAATGTTTAAAGCATAATTTCTCTCAACAATACACACAGCTAATTTAAAATAAATGTATTTGTTTATAGGAGACTTTGCAAATTGATGAAGATGATAGACCAGAGCTGGTATGGTGGAAATGCAAGAAGTGGGCATTGCATATTGTAGCTCGTCTTTTTGAACGGTAACAAACTAACAAACTGATTACAAACTAAGCTGAGGTTACAAATCTGTAGCATTACTTGAGGTGCAATTAGACAAGACAGTTTAGTTGATTTAACAGCTAGTGGTCACTGAAGAGGTGTTCCTGCTGCTGTCCTCTGCCTCGCACTGGCACAGCCACTGGTCTGAGCTCTTAGTGAAATGATTTGACTCTCAAAGATGGCAAGAAAGTAGCCCCACAGGGAAAGTACATTTTTTGTTTTGTTTTATTTTTTTACTACATCCAGCTACAAATGCTTATATTCTCAAATATATAGCCAAGGGAAGATTTGAAAAGAAATCATAAACATGGAAGTTACAGAGCTTGTGACAAAAAGGTGGCTGTATTTATTTGACTATAGTATTGTATCTTACAAGAATCTAAGAAAAGGAAAGGGAAGTGGGGCATTATATGGCAAATAATGGCTTAGAAGGAACCTGTGGGAAAGGATTCCTTTGGGGATAGAGACTACTCAGGGTCCTTTGTGTTTTAGAAAGTACTGTGTTTTCCTGACACAGTAAACTTCTCACAATGTAAATATCTGTGTTCTCTTCTTTTTAAAGGTATGGAAGTCCTGGAAATGTAACTAAAGAATACTTTGAATTCTCAGAGTTTTTTTTAAAAACTTACGCTGTGGGCATACAACAGGTAAGTGCAGTGCATTAGTTTCTGAATGAGATCATTTTGGCTGAACAGATGTATTGGTTTTCAACAGTGTGCTCATATTGAAGTTCATTCATTAAATAAAAATGAACAGTGAGGCAGGTTTTACTTTTAGTGATTGAGAAGTTCTCTAGAACTTGGTGCCATATGCAACTGAGGTATAATAACACAAATTTTCAGCAGTTCAAAAAAACCCTGCAAGAACGCTCTCAGAAAAGGCAAGTGCTGATAAAACAGTATTATCACCATGTATAAACATTCTAGATATAGCTGAGAGAAAAAACTGTTTATGCAGAGACCTCATGTCATAGAAGGGTGCATTTTCAGGCCAGTCTTTAGTAAATGTTTTTGCTGCAAACAACTTAGGCCAAGTAATCCAACAATGCTGTTTTATTTCAGGAAGATACAAGCAGATTAGGAAGTATCTGGAGAACAGCAATAAAGTTATTTTATACCTGGAAAGCATATTTTATGAAAATATAGCATAAATTCACAGTTTGCAAGGAAATTATTTTTGTTGTGGAATGCTAATTATTTGTGATTAACATGGTGTTGTGGAGACAGTTCAGTTCTGAAAAAGTTGCATAGAAGAGAGGCAGTTCTCATCAGAGTTTTCTGTGTTTTTCTGCTAGCTCAACTGTGGGCCCCTGGGAATGTGGGCTTCCAGCAGCTCCCTGGTGTGGTGGAATGGCTATAGCAATTGGGTGCCTGGAAGCCCTAAGAGTGCTGACTCCCAGGCTCGGATGGTTTTTTGCACATCTCATCCTATTTGTCATTCAGCATGCCATATACTAGATGACTGAGAGCAGTAGATCCCAGGCTTTTGGCTCAGCTAAAGCTCTTGGGTCTCCAGGGTTACATATTCCAAACAAACCTCTAAGAAGCCAGGTGAATGTAGTACGCTGTCCTGCTTGTGATTCTGGGCTCCTGATTCCCTTTGGCCTGTAAACTTTAAAAAACATCTGGGAACACTGTTTTTCAAGTGACAAGTATTTGGACAATGTGTATTTCCAGGCTATGTGGCTTCTCAGCGCACTGCCAGATGAAATATCCCTGACATGGCATCTGCAGGCTTCTTACAGTTTAAATTTCCAGTGTCTTTGATGCAGGGTGCCAGGCTGTTGTCACTTCAAGTCAAATTTAAACTAGATTTCCATACCAGGATTGCATGCAAAACAAAATTACTTTTCTCTATCCAGTTTGACAACAAAGTAGTTTTTTAGTCATGGATACCCAGACCAGCTAATCTCAGGGTATTCAGCTCCCTGAGCTGGAAGACAGGGATGGAGAGCAGAATAAACCTCCCATAATCCAGGAGGAAGCAGTTAACAACCTGCTAAGCCACCTGGACACCCACAAGTCTATGGGGCCTGATGGGATCCACCCAAGAGTACTGAGAGAGCTGGCGGAGGAGCTTGCCAAGCCACTCTCCATCATTTATCAGCAGTCCTGGTTAACAGGAGAGGTCCTGTTAACAGACGACTGGAGGCTTGCCAATGTGACACCCATCTACAAGAAGGGCCGGAAGGAGGATCCTGGGAACTACAGGCCTGTCAGCCTGATCTTGGTACTGGGGAAGATTATGGAGAGGTTCATCTTGAGGGTGCTCACAGGGCATGTGCAGGACAACCAAGGGATCAGGCCCAGCCAGCACGGGTTCATGAAAAGCAGGTCCTGCTTGACCAACCTGATCTCCTTTTATGACCAGGCGACCTGCCTAGTGTATGAGGGAAAGGCTGTGCATGTTGTCTACCTGGACTTTAGTAAAGCCTTTGACAGTGTCTCCCACAGCATTCTCCTGGAGAAACTGGCAACTTGTATCTTAGACAAGTGTACCCTTTGCTGGGTAAAAAACTGGCTGAACAGCTGAGACCAGAGAGCTGTGGGGAATGGAGTTAATCCAGTTAGTGGCCGGTTGCATGCGGTGTTCCCCAGGGCTCAATTTTGGGCCTGGTCTTGTTCAATATCTTTATTGATGACCTGGATGAGGGGATCGAGTGGCTCCTCAGTAAGTTTGCAGATGACACCAAGTTGGGCGGGAGCGTTGATCTGCTCAAGGGCAGGAGGGTTGTGCAGAGGGATCTGGACAGGCTGGATCGATGGGCAGAGGTCAATTGTATGAGGTTGAACAAGGCCAAGTGCCAGGTCCTGCACTTTGGTCACAACAACCCCATGCAACGCTACAGACCTGGGGAAGAGTGGCTGGAAAGCTGCCCGGTGGAAAAGTACCTGTACATGCTGGTTGACAGCTGCTAAACATGAGCCGGCAGTGTGCCCAGGTGGCCAAGAAGGCCAACAGCATCCTGGCCTGTATCAGAAATAGTGTGGCCAGCAGGAGTAGGGAAGTGATCGTGCCCCTGTACTCGGCACTGGTGAGGCCACACCTTGAATCCTGTGTTCAGTTTTGGGCCCCTCACTACAAGAAGGACATTGAGTTGCTGGAGCATGTCCAGAGAAGGGCAGCGAAGCTGGTGAGGGGTCTAGACCCCAAGTCTTATGAGGAGTGGCTGAAGGAACGGGTTGTTCAGCCTAGAGAAGAGGAGGCTGAGGCCTTATCACTCTCTACAACTACCTGAAAGGGGGTTATGAGGTGGGTGTTGGTCTCTTCTCCCAAGTAACTAGGGATAGAACAAGAGGAAATGGCCTCAAGTTGTGCCAGGGGAGGTTTACACAGATATTAGGAAACATTTCTTTACTGGGAGGGTGGTCAAACCTTGGAACAGGCTGCCCAGGATGGTGGTGGAGTCACCATCCCTGGAAGTATTCAAAAAATGTGTGGACGTAGCACTTCAGGGTTTAGTGGGCATGGTGGTGTTGGGTTGATGGTTGGACCTGATGATGTTAAAGGTCTTTTCCAACCTTAACAATTCTGTGATTCTGTGATTCTGTGATTTTATCCATCAGCATATAAATGACGTGTAAATATGTAAATATTAAGAACTAAAGAGGGGAGTGGTTGTGTTAAGGCTGTAAGCATTAAAGAAAGGGGAAACAGTTTATTCTGAACTCCTTGCAACAGTTAACTTCTGAGTGGAAAAATTGACTCCCATGGGCCACTGTCATTTGAAATACTTACAAAGTTTGTCTGTTAAGAAGTTGGGCTATGTAGCAGAGGGAGCAGTTTAGCTTTCAAGATAAATGGACTGGACAGTCTGCACATTTCTTCCATTTCTGGCTTTTAAATTCTGATTTGTCACATTGCCTTGCAGAGTTAGTAAGAATTCTATTGTGAATAGTACATCACTAAGCCTTCATTACTTATTTATCAGTTGTTAAGTGCTGACATCGTGCTAGAGTCTATATGAGATATAGACAATTCTTGCCCAAGGAGCATATCATATAAAAGAGTTAAGATCAGACTTAGTACTCCTAAGGAAGGAGTTATGTTCAAAATAAGATTTATTATAGTGGTGTGAAGAATTATGAAGCAGATTGTCCTTCTGCAAATATATGACTCAATATTTTGTTGTGCATTGCCCTTGATTTTTATTGTTATTCATGTACATGCCAATTCTTGACACTTATTAACACTTAATAGTTCATCTGCCATTAGTGCAGATTACTGGCTTTGTACTGTAGGTTTTTCTTAGTAGAGCAAGCCTTTATCTTAAGGAAACATCGTGTGATAGAGTTTGTGATACTGTCTAATGGTTACAGTAGGTAATAGAAGTTAAGGGTTTTACACCTCTTCCGATTCACAGATTTAGGTGCTAACCTATTTATCTTTTCTAGCTTAGTATTCTTATCACTGTTCTTCTAAAGTCATTTGTCTTCTTTAGGGGTCTGTCCTTAAAAAATGAACACGGATTTAGAAGCCGACCAGTTTGAAAATCTAACTGTGCCTTTTCCTTATCTATTCCAAATTTTGCTGAGGCCTGTGTAAACTGTTAGCCTGTGAATATTGAAGTATATCTTTGGTTTACAACAAGTGGTCGCATGGTGGGGCTAGTAGTAAAGGTAAACATGTACATAAAGGCTTGCAGGATTAGATCATTGATATTTAAATTATTTCTGATTTTTGGATCAAAGACATTACAGTGATTACTAGCACTAGAACCTCTGCTGTAAAACTGATTAATCTGTCCATGTACATTCACTGAAGAAGTACGCTGCATGTCTGTGCATGAGAGAGACTTTTCAATCTTCATTTAAAAATAGTAATCTGTCATTTCTTTAGGTTCTCTTAAGAATCTTAGACCAATACAGGCAAAAAGACTATGTTGCACCACGTGTTCTTCAGCAAACGTTAAATTATCTGAACCAAGGTGTTATTCACTCTGTAACATGGAAGCAAATGAAGCCACACATACAGGTCAGTGCATAAAACCCAGTAAACACTGCATGTCATGAGAGTGATCAAAAAAACCCTACCAATTTCGCAGTTTTAAAGAAAGTTTCATGAATCTTTCACACAGCAATTGATCTGGGCAAAACAACAGCATTTCTACATTAATGTAGTGGTTTTTTTCAGTATTATGACTGCCTTTTATTGCAGATATTGTTAACCCAATTAAAGATTCAGTTCCGTAAGTTCTTTGTTTTTATTTTTGAAGTCTGCTGTAAAGTTGTAATGTTCTGGCTTTTACTAGTTGCTAGTGTTCAGAATTGTCTATAGATTTGGAAATTCATAATTGATTGTAGTGCAAAGATGGTGGGCAAAGAAAACATGAACTGTGAGGAGCTGAACTGTGTTTTAAGGACATGTTTTATAAATGAACTCAGAACAAGTGAGAAGTGATTTTCATGCTTTTATTTTTTCATTTCATAAGCTCCTCTCTTGTAGGTAGTTAATGCCATGAGTGTTAAGAGGAAGGACTCTCAAATCCATTCTCATGTTGTGTTGCATTGGTGAGATCCTTCTGCAGAATGTGATATTCTGCTGTTTATAGACTATGCCCTGAAGTATATTTTGTGCACTGTACTGTATTATTATACAGTTACTGCTGTCTGTTACTGTTGCAAAAGGAAAGTATGTATATTGTAAGTTTGTTTCTGTTAGCCAAAATAAAAAAGCATTGGTTAAAAGAATTTTACTCTTCAGAAAAGTAGGTCTAGTAAATTAGTGCATAGTGGAGAGAAGCTGTACTGGAATTTAATTTTATGTGTACTTATGTGTATTTGACTTCTCTAATATTAGAGTATAACAGAAGAAGTGATATTCTCTCTAATGTGCTACAAAGATGAGGATGAAGAGCTCTGGCAAGAAGATCCATATGAATATATCCGCATGAAATTTGGTAAATGTTTGTGTTTAGCATTTTCTGCTTTCATCATAACTGTACCCTATAGTCCCAATTAACAGCATGGCCGCTGCAACATCTCTGTCTTCACCAGTGTCCTGAACAATAGGAAGAAGAAAATTTTTCTTTCTTAAATCTCACCAATCTGTAGTTAAAAGAAGGCAGCAGATCAAGTGAGTTTTGGCCATTTGGTTGTTAGTTTTAAATTAAATGATTCTCTTAACTTTTTTTCTATTTCACATGTGCTCAATGCAGCCCAAATAATCTGGCTTACTCACTTTTTAATGCCAGTTTCAGAATCCTGAACTTCAGATGCGCCAGCTGCCTGCAAGTTCTTGCAGCTCTCGCTTTGACCAGAAGAGGCCTGACTTGTTCTTTCCCTTTTGAAAATTGTTAACAGTTTCAGCATTTTTTTGCCAATTATTATTACTAAATTGTAAGATAATTAGATATATGTATTCTTTCAAAAAATGCAGTGTAAAATCTTGGGAATATCACATAGGACCATTTGGGAATTTTTTAACTAGTTGATTTGTGATTAGCGTGTGTGAAAACAGAATTTAAATGTTAATAGAATAATTTAAAAAACTTGGAGAGTTGCTCTGCAAAAAATTAATCACAATATAGTGTTTTTCACTGGGCTACAAATATGCTGCTGATTTTTGGTATATGAATTCAGTTCTTTCTGTGTAAGTAGTGAATCCTATTTTTATATGTAGCTGAGACACTTAAATACAGATTTAAATTGTATTGTGGAAGGTAGGAAAAAAAAGCATGAAAGTACATTAAATTGAAGTTTAGTGAGATGCAGTTGGGCTTGGAATGAGAATTCCAGTAGCCTGGTAGTATTTCTTAATCATGTTTTATCTTAAAGTTCTCAGGAAAAGTTAATGTGTAATTTTACCCACATTTTAAGATTACCTTTTTAGATCTTTTCACTTAATTCAATTGGTTTAGGGATGTTTGGATTAGAATATGTTTGGCAGCACAGATTTTTTTCCCAAGATATAAATTATATTTTCAATATGATTAAAGGAGGTTTACTTGTAATGAATGAAGCTAAAAAGCTTCAACTTTCAGCAGATTTAAAGCTACTCCAGATCCAAGTAGTTTTTACAGACAAAGTTTCCCATGAGGTTTTAATAAAAGCAAGCCAAAATTTTGTACATATGGTATACAGATGGTACTGGAATGTATTGTTTTCTTCCTATAGTGGTTTTAATTAAAAAAAAGCCACGATTTTTCATCCTTTAAATACATGGTCTCAAAAGAATTAATGAATAAAGAACACATTGCTAATAAAGGGAATGATGCGTGGTCAGTAGATTTGGAAGGCAAGAAGTAAACGTTTTCATAAGCTATGTGACTTAAGCTGGGGTCTGACTCTTTAACCATGAAGACAACCATGTCAATAGTTTTGAAGTTATATATTCACCCTGATTTTGTGATACCCCACAAACAAGGTTGTTTATGAAAAAGTTAATATTATGTCACTCAGAAAAGGACATAGTTCTTTTTTGCTTTTTTTTTCTTAATATGTTAGATGTATTTGAGGATTATGCATCCACTACAACAGCAGCACAGAATCTCCTTTATACTGCTGCAAAGAAGAGAAAAGAGGTATGGTTTTTAATGATTTGAAGTTTCTTTAATAATGTCATTTTCCCTTAAATTTGAAGACGCTACAGAAAGCTAGTCTTGAAAAATCTACTTGCTAATACATGGTCAAAAAGCTTTCCTGGATGAGTGCTATCAATTTTGGAAGAATTAAAATATGTGTGTATGTATAAATAAATAAATTAGTGGATTCCTCTTGCAGCTTTAAAATTAACCTGCCGGATACGAACTGAGTTGGAATAGATGTACTGGTATTTTCCTAAGATTACAAACAGCCTCTGTCACGGCTGTTCTGAGATTCCCAAACTGTAGCGGGGGAAAAGTGAACCTGATCCTTATTAATTTTCACTGATGCTATTTAAAATCCTGTTGACAGAAATGAAATTAGCAAGAATGAAACCAATTTCATACAGCTGCTTTTTAAATGAGGACATAACTTTTCTGTAGATCTTTCTAGCTCTGGAAAGCATATGTCAGTTTGCTAAAACTGCAAACTTTTTTCTGGGTACCAGTTTAACATCCAGTAAACATGGAGCTCTGTTTCCAGAGGAATTTTCAGAGAAGAGCATAGTCTTTACATCAGGTGGAATAGCCTATGACATTTCTACTTCTTTATTGTCAAAAAAGTCCTTGCCCACTGACCTTCTCATTTTCATAATTAGTACTGAGACCGTCAAAATGTCATAATTATCTGAAAAGCACATAGTGGGTGAGGAAATGACATTAAACAATTAGTTTTGCCAAGAAGCCTTTCTAAGTCCAGTCAAGTTCAGAAGTTACTGCCAAAATCAATAGATTAAAATAAGTTTTTGAAGTTTTAGTCCAAGCTCTTTTTGAAGATATGTTCATACATATGCATACACACACACATGTATCTATATACGTGTGAGACAAGTCAGAAGAGAAGTTAAGGGGAAAAAAAATGAGTGAGGTGCTGATTGAGCCTCTTGCCTTTTGATCACCTTTTTTGATTTGCCTCAAGACAACAAGAAAAATACCTTATTTACCATTGCTAATGTGAAATTTCAAGGAGATAAATTAAATCCTGACAAGTTTGGCTGAAAAGTTGAAAAAGGAACCTTCTAAGTATTAGCTATGGAAAGATGCTACACATAGTACCTCACAGTTGCTTTGGCCAAGATAGAACTTCTACTTTAAAATGTCATCTGAATTTTTTATAAATAATTTGACAAAAGGAGATTGTGTGTTTTGTCTTGCATAGGTATTACCAAAAATGATGGCATATTGCTACCAGATTCTGACAGAGCCAAACATTGATCCGAGGAAAAAAGATGGAGCTTTGCATGTTATAGGGTCCCTAGCAGATATTTTACTGAAGGTAAGTGGGTAAAGAACTGAAAAAGGTTTGTAATTCCTATTATCAACTGCCTTTTCCAATAAAAAGATCTTAGCTTATAAAGTATGGCTAGCCCTTAGTCATATTTATAAAGTCTGTGAGAGATTGCACTGTACAATAAGAATCTGAGGATTTGTTTCTTTAAAAATATTAACATTCTTTCCTGTTTTTTATATTCCCATTTTATACGCAGATTTTTCTTCTCAAGTTTCTCCAAAGCTCTATTTGTTTGCTACAGAGCAGTCCCTTGGTCCTTTCCTGCTTTACTAGTGAAGTGGCAGGGTGTTAAAATAGCAAACATGTATTCCATCAATAACATTGCCTATGATTCTTTAGCAAAACCCCCAACAGCCTGCACTGTCGTGGGCTGCTTCTGGTTCCAGAAAAATGTTTACTTAACATGTTGCAGGAATGTTTTGTCTAGCTTTCCAGCTTTCTTACCCTGCAATGTGTGGCTCTAAGTCTTATTTCATCAGCCAGTTGGGAGTTTTGGAAAGAGCACAGAGTTTCTAGCCTTCCTCCATTTTTTTATAGACAGTATCTTCAGAATCTTGGGTATTTTTCTGGAATTTGAATACACATTTAATCCACATTGTTGCTCTCTAATGTAATACTGGTTACAGTTTCCCTTATGCTTTTGTAGACAGTGGAGTCCAAAGTATGCCCTCTCTCCGTGGCAAAAGTAACTGCCAAAAAGTTACCACTTTTAGCATGAGAATGGTGGCCTTGTGCTGGAGGCTTCCTTTTAACAGTAATTTACTTTATTTTATGCGAGTTCTCTATCTGTGCAGGATATGTCTTCATGTTACAAGCAACATCTTACCTACATTTACCATTTTTTTTTTCCAACATACCAATCCATGATCTGATCTGAAATCCTGAAACAACCTGTAACTTTTGCAGAGTTTTTGTAGATTATGTTGGATTGTAAATGTCCTCCCTCATGCTGGAGTATAACAGTGAAAGAGGAAGACATTGTTTGTGTTGTGAGGAGCCTTTCACATTGACTGGGGGCTTCTAAACCCGTTTATCTCTGTCCTGAGGGGGAAAAAAAAAAAAAAGATTTATTCCAGTGTACTGCCCCTATTTGAAATTTTCAGTCTTGGAACATGAGGTTATAATATACTTTATAAAAGAGTAATATTCCCCAAACACTGCAGGCTTTTCTGAACTCTGAATTTCTTGTGTTTGGGATTTGGCAGATTGAAAAATTCCATTAACTGTTTCTGCATAAAATACTCAATTTGTAAATGCTTTCTGGCTAGCAAACTGACTGAGACATAGGGAGCTCATAGACACAATGACCCTGCCTTAGCCACCTGGCTTCCTGTGAATATCTTGGGATTTGCCAGGGTTGGAATAATGAGGGATCATTATCATTGAATACCCTTCTCCAGCCAAGGAGATTTCTGTCACAAAGGTATTATCTTAGTCCATTAATAAACATTAAAAAAGATGTGAGTTCTTGTTGCAGTGTCTAAAATAATTAGTTTTGATGCTTATAGTAACAGAAGATTGTTTGAAACTCAGATCTATTTCATACTAATATTTTCTTCAGCTATGTGTGTACTCCTTTGTAGCAAGAATGGAGGTACTAGGTTATTGATCCTAATTAATTTTTAAGAAAAATTGGCTGGAATCAATTGCCTTAAAGAAAATTAAAATTCCAGTTTACAGTATTGTAGTAAGTAATGTAGAGTTGAATATTATATGTATAGTTCTTTCACTTATCTGACTTTGAACTTGCTGTGCTTATGAGGCTAGTCCAGTTTAAGGTGTGAGAACCAGATCTCTTTGTGAGAGGATACCGTTATTACATAGACAAATCATTGTATTTCCCATGGTTGATAGTTGAAATGGATTACTTGCTAGAATGAAGTATGTAAAATGAATAGTCTCCAAAATTAATTTTTATTTACACCAACAGAAGAGTGTCTTCAAGGATCAAATGGAGCTGATGTTACAGAATCATGTGTTTCCATTGTTCATGTCTAACCTGGGGTACCTCAGAGCTAGAGTAAGTTCACCGGTTATATCAACTTCAGTATTTGCTGTGATTCTTTCCTTTGGAGTTTGACTTCATTCTGAATGTCAGTGAAAGAAATAAAGCAAGTACGTAGTAAAATTTCGGGTAACTACCCTGTACAGTAATTTTTCATCATTTTGGTTTAAGAAATGATTTGTCAGTTAATGAATTGATGGAAGGTCTATGTTGTATTATTGTTTACCTCTTTGACCAGACTGGAGAATTTGAGCAGTGGTTGTGTCCCAGTTGTGACCATTTTTCACTAGCAGATCTCAATAACTAGAGTGGCTGGACTGCTGTGAAGAATAGGTAGACTTTCCAGACTAGATAATGTCAGCTTGAGTGTAGCTTGAAGAAAATTCCCAAATGCCCATATCGGTCATAAACAAACAGTGAATTTTCTTTAATTTCTGTTCTGAATTTTTTTCCCCCAGAAGGACCAAAACTATGAATTCCAATTATGTGCATACTGAATTTATTGGAATTTGGGAAAGGAAAATAAAGAACTGCTTAAGTGCAAAAACTGTGTTACATTTACTGTACGAATACACCCTAATTACGTGGAAAAAGAAGCAGTGCATGCAAAAAGATAGATAGATAGCATTGGTTTTGAATCCGTTAAAAATACTAAAAATTGCAGTAGTCCCTAACTTGCTTTTCTTTTTGTCACGCAGTCCTGTTGGGTACTTCATTCATTCAGTGCTTTGAAATTTCACAATGAGCTAAACTTAAGGAATGCAGTGGAGTTAGCAAAGAAGAGCCTGATTGATGATAAGGAAATGCCTGTCAAAGTAGAAGCAGCCATAGCTCTTCAGACGTTAATAAGCAACCAAGAGCAAGGTATGCTACAGTGGTTCATCAGTTTTATACAGTGATTGTTTTGTTGTTTTGGGGTTTTTTTTTGGTAGAGCTGAGGAGCACATTTATCTAAACATTTCTACCATTTAAAGACATAGATTTCAGAACATTTCATCATATTTAGACATCTTCACTTGCTCATTAGTTACTGTATACATCCCAGAATTCTGACTTTTAAAGTTTTTATGGCAGGTCTCTGCATAAAAGAAGTTAGAATCAACATAGTTCTTTTAATAAAGTAAATAACACCTGTCTTTGTTTTTCTTAGTGAAGTGAAATACTGTGTATGTTTAAGAACGAATGCTGCCTATGTGTGAGGGCATGTATTCCACCAAAACAGTGGATTTTTGTTGTAGATGACGTTTCAGTATTGAATACTGTAAATGTACAATTTATTTACTTTGTTAGTCCACCAGTTATAGACTCTAAAAGTGCCTTTGGTAGATTTTTTGTTTAGTTCTAGTTGTTTGGGTTTGTTTTTTTTTTTTAGCAAATTAAACCTTAAAAAATTATTTTGCTCAAGAGTAGTCAGCTACCTAGTAGCTGTGAGGTACTGTGTATTTGTGTTTATGGATAGTTGATTTTACTTACTGTCAATTGTGCTTTTTTAGCCAAGGAATATGTGAAGCCTTATGTAAGGCCAGTTATGCAAGAACTATTGCACATTGTTAGAGAGACGGAAAATGATGATCTTACTAATGTAATCCAGAAGATGATCTGTGAATACAGTCAGGAAGTAGCTACCATCGCCGTTGACATGACTCAACACCTGGTAAGAGACAAGAGTAAGATAACAGTCCAGTCAGAAGCACATGCCTAGTTTGGTAAACATTAATGAACTTTGAAGTGCACACTCTTTAAAGTAATCTTTATAAAGGTCCTCCTATAGTATTCACAATATCTTTTTTTTCTGTATGAGGCATCTTTAACATCTACAGGTTTTCAAAGATACTGAATTTTGTCACTGGTTTTAATGAGCCAAGCTCTAACTATTTAACATTTCAAATGACTTAACATAGCCAGACTTCTCAAAAAAAAGAGGAGTTTTTAATTTTCTATATTCCCCTTTCAAAAGAAAGGAACATATTTTTCAACGCTGACAGCTCTTACAGAGAAGGCATTGCTGCTCTTGCGTTAGCTGTCTTGGTTTTGCATGACAAATTAGAAATGTGAGTTTGTTCTTGAATGTCAAGTTGATTGGTTATTTTTGTAGGCTGAAATATTTGGTAAAGTACTTCAGAGTGAGGAATATGAGGAAGTAGAGGACAAAACAGTTATGGCCATGGGCATCTTGCACACAATTGACACTATCCTGACAGTTGTGGAAGATCACAAGGAGGTGAGATTTTCTTTTATACGTCTTTTCTCGTGCTGTTCACTCGTGCCTTTCGTTCATGGCAACAAGCACTTCTATGTATGTTACATCACTTAAGTTGACATGAATGTGCATTTACTATAGTAGGATGGTGATCAGTACCAACTGCTCTCTGACAAATTTGAATTTAAAGCCCAGTTTATTTTTGTGATTTCTTAATTGTTTAGCTCTCAACTTCGAGAAGAATTTATATCCTGAGTGTAAAATCCTTAGCCTTTATTCTGGTAAAGACTTCATCAGATAATTGTATTACAGACTATTAAAATAGATTTTAGGGTGAAATATTTTGCATAAGGCTCATTTTTTTACAATGGTGGCTCATATTTTGTTGTTTGCCCAGCAATTTACTGGATAGAATTCCTAGGAATTGGTCTCCCAGTTGTGGTGCAATGTAAGTCTACATTTCACATACTCAGGGGGGAAGGAGATTCTTTGCTCATGCCACCTGGGCTGACTGAGGTAGGAAGGAGTATAGTGACTGACCAGAGAGGCAAAGTCAGTCAGTAACTTCAAGCTCAGTTGGCATAAAAGTGCTTTGTCCGAGATTGTTTTGCTTCCTTATTTTACAATGAGAATGTTTCATTGCAAGTGTGAAATCTTTTTATGAAGCTTATAATTTTAATTTTACATTAAATAGTAATTATTTTCTTGTACGACCATTGTGTTCCTTTGGATTTTAAGACATCTTTCATTCCTTTACAAGAATCCCTTGCATCTTTTGAAAGCTAAAATGAAATCTGGTAGCTAAGCTGAGCATCAGGAATAATACTCTGAAGGGCATCTTCAGGTTTTAGCCTAGGAAGACCTCTGGGGTTGGGATATTTTTGGTATGAACTTAGCAGCTTGTTTTTTTGTTGTGTGAAGCACAAACTAAAATACTGTTCAGAATGCTCTTCATCTCAGGATCTTAAATCATTTTAGAAGTGATATAAATGATACAGAAATGATATATGAGGCTGAAAATTCCTTAGAAATCCCTTTCCTTTTCACCATTAAGTATGGAGAGAGTTTAGGGGATGATCATTTCTGAGTCAAGTGAAGGTAAGTGGATGAATCTGTTGTCACATACTTAATCCTTTGGTTAGAACAAGCCGAGAAAGCCTGACATCCTGCAAGATTATGTCTGTAATGAATGACCTGTGGTAATAACATGAAATGTTTGTATTTGCTTGTTTTAATTGGACTTACAATGTGGCCATATTGTTCTCCTTGTAATTTAGTTTAATTCATAAATGTGGTCTGTCTGTAAAACATGGCAAGACTGAATCCTGACTTCAACACAGTTCTATGCTCCCAATTTCTGTGTGTTTTCCCCTTGCTGAGGCTACTTTGGGAAGCTCTCCGTAGACCTCAGGGAAAAGCATCTATCTCTTCCATTCTTCCTTTTAACCCATTCTACTTCAAAGATTTTGGACAGAGGCTTTATCTCAAACACTTTGGGTACAGTGTTACTTTATGTCCAGACAGGATGACAAACACAGTTTTTGAATAGGATCTGTAGAATAACCATAACATAATATTTTTTTCTTAATAAAGAAAACTGCTGTAAGAGGCAAGTTTTAGAGCGACACAGTTTACTGAAAATTTGAGTACATACATCACTGAGACCTTATTTCATGATACTGTGATCCTTAATGCAGTATTTAAAAAGTGATAAAAGCCTTTTTGCTTTGAAGAACTGCTCAAACTGAATTAGTCAAATACATTGATTAAATCACTCTGTTTCTAACTTTTTTAAAAAACCTGCTTTATGTTTTTATTTCAGATAACTCAACAGCTCGAGAGCATTTGTTTACAGATCATTGGCCTCGTGTTGCAGAAACATGTTATAGGTATGTTTTAGAGATAATTTTTAGAAAAAAAATACATGATTTTACATACAAAATTCTTTAATTATTTCAAACAATACTATCTTCCTGAGCGGAACTTAATCTTTTTGTGTGTGTCTGCTTCTTTAAAGAAAAAAGACGTTTATTTTCAGTTACGGTTTCTCCTCATCTACTCTTGTACATTAGTCAGGCTGGTTATTGTGTTTTGGAGGTCAGACTGAAAAGCAGAAGATGCGGTTCTGATTGTAGTTCTAACCAGCTATGTTAAAGGACAGCATCTACAATTCCATTAGTAGTTTATGGACATGGTCTGCAATTAAATTACTGCTTTATCAATACCTTGCAGTAAAGAGCTATACAGTTTTGTGATAAGGCCTTTAAGAAAAAACAAAGGTTGAGGAAAAAAAAAATTTTTCAGTAAGTCATTTAGAAGCAATGTCTTTGATGTGCTGGTAATACATTTTTCTGGTCTGTATTTATAATGAAAAACTATAGCAAACATAAGGCCTGTCTAAAAGAGTCTTTTCCAATTTGTATTATTTTTCTACATACTGATTTAGTTACTAATTGCTGTCTTCTAGTTGTTACATGACTTGGGGCTTGGTTTCAGATTTCAAGGTATTTGAAAGCTAAATTCATTTTTTAAAGCACTCTACTTCAAATTGTTTCTCCTTTCCAGAGTTTTATGAAGAAATTCTCTCCTTGGCCTACAGCTTGACATGCCAGATGATTTCACCTCAGATGTGGCAGCTTTTAGGTGTTCTATACGAGGTTTTCCAGCAGGATTGCTTTGAGTACTTTGCGGGTATGATCATATCTATTCTGTTGATGTTTCCACTGCTTGGGAATTCATCTCTAAAACCACCTTAATAAGGGTCGCTTCCATTTAGTGTCTTGGTTTAAAATGATCATGTATTTGAGTCATGCCCTGACCGTCTGTTTAATGTGGGAGTGTAACAGTAGCATATTTAATTAGAAGTATGTTCAAATCTGTCAGTGTGATCAGTTGTTGCAAGAGGTCCTGAACTCAAAGAAAGCTGAAATATACAAAGTTAATGTGAAACTACAAATTAATTAATTAAAATGTAGTCCTGTTCTATTTCCTCTTCTGAGAATGCACCCTGTGTGGTGCACTTTATGAAGAATTCTGCTGGAATAGACTTTTGCAGAGTTTGAATTTCAAACCATATCCAAGAATCTGAGCTAGTGAATCCTGTTACAGGACTGCAGCCTCACAAGTTAGCACTTGCATGGATTAGTTTGTAATTTTTTTCTCTTTTGCTGTTCCTGTTCTGCAGATATGATGCCTCTCTTGCATAATTATGTGACCATTGACACTGATACTTTACTGTCTAACCCAAAGCATTTAGAAATCATTTATGCTATGTGTAAAAAGGTAAGGCTTCTGATTCTTACTGTTGCGCTTAACACTGGTACATAACAATCAGATTAGTGGAGTGACCTGAACATGTCAGGTGGTGGCTAGTCATTTCAGAACAAACTGAAATTTGGCCTCAGCTCAGTTCCTAGCATACATAGCACCTTCACACTTTTTAAGTGACAGGCTTTTTTAAAAATTATATGCACAAATCTGTGTGGGAGAAAGTTGCTGTTCATCTTGACTCTCTTCTATGAACAGCTATTTTGGTAAGTAGAGGAATTACTGAAGCCTGATTTCCTTGGGTTGTGCATCTTGCAATTGGATTCTCTGGTTGTCAGCTAAGGTACAAACTCATTTGAAGTTCTTCCTACATTTATAATGTTTCTCTTTTATGTTGATTCTCTCATGTATAATAAAGTATGAGATCACTCTGCAGCCTTTCTCTGATTTTGGGCATTATAGAGTGTTAAGCATCTAGCTACCTGCTTATTGTTAAGAAACTTACAGAGATTAAATGTGTTTGAGAATTCTGCTTCTTTGTCAGGTTTGATTGACACTGACGATAAAGTTGAAATGTACTGAGAAGCAGCAGTTGGTTTCACATATATGCGCATATACACAGAGAGATTGCATACATCTTCTTTTTAATCGGAAACTAGTCTAGAGATAGGACTCACATTGCTGTTAATCTGCCAGTGTCTATTAGAATTGAAGTAAAAAAACGGAAACAGAATGCGGAAAACATCAACTATTCTTTTAAGTAACTTTTCCTTTAAAAAAGGGAAAGCAATGCCATATAAAGAATACTAACATTCATAAAGAACTGTAGCAATTTCTTCTAATTTTTTTAATTAATCTTCAGCCACTTATCCTTGTTTATGTCCTGTAGAGGTGATTTTTTTGTGTGTCCTAAATCCTCACAAAATACAGCATGAATAGATATGTGTATGCCATGTAGAGGTTTTTGATGCATGCAGGTACAGGAGCACTTGCTTTCAAAGTTGTCAGTCGTTAATACTGATAAACTGAATTGTCATTCTGGTTGTTAGGTTTTAACAGGAGATGCAGGAGAAGATGCAGAGTGCCATGCAGCCAAACTCCTAGAAGTAATTGTTCTTCAATGCAAAGGACGGGGTATTGACCAGGTGATACATGTTGAACAGGCTTTTTCTTCTACTGGTTTCCAATGATATGTATAAGATTCCTGAGAAAAGCAGTTGGAATTAGAGAATTTCAGGGAAATGTGAAGTGTAGGAATGGGGAGAAGTACAGAAATAAGTAAATGAGCTCTGGAGAGTTTTTAAGGTTGGGGGTTTGGTTTTTGGTGTTTGTTTTTTTTTTTATAGATTAAGGGGCATGACTGGAAAATAAATACAGACTGAACAGTAAGGATATCATATGATGTGCAGGATTGTCTTTTTTCGCTTTCTCCTAATAGGATTTCCCTTTTGATGCAAAACACACATTGTTAAAACTACTGTGGCTGAAAGGTTAGCTATACATATCCAACTACTGAAGCTGTTACTCCAAGCAATACAGACTTGGTTCTTTTCAATATTTTGAATTGCTCAGTGCATTTGGAAATGAAGACTTTTTAGCGTGGCTGGATTGTGATTGCTGGGAAAAATATAATCACAAATTTCCAAAGTTTATTAGAACACACTTTTAGATAGTAGCCTTTTTCATATTAAGGGCGAAATTCTGGTTTTATGTTTTAGATAATGCTTCAGCCTAAATAATTTTAACATACCATGTTTGATGTTGCCACAGTGCCATTCATGGACTTCAGTGATAAATTTTCAGTTAATTTTACTGAAACCAATATAAGTTTAGTAATGTAAATCTGAAGTAACTGAAGAGAAAAATGTTCCGTGAAAGATTTTATTTATAAAAGAAATCTGGAAGGGATTAAAGTGAATTATATACATTTGCACTGAAAGAAGTATGTGGTGGAAGGCTTAGCTGAGCTCCACAACTCTGAATTAAAATGGTTGCACACTGAACTGATACTCATGAACTAAAACATTCATTGTGCTTCCCAAATTACTATAAAGCATAAACCTGCACATTGAAATATATGTAGATGTTTATTTCATTGTGTAAAAATGTGTGCATACTTGCTTTTATCTGAATAAGTCTCATTTCAAACTTCTATAAGAAATTTAACATCACTTTACATTCATTAGGAAAAACTGCTTTTCTTTTTCTTGAATATTTAGGTAATTTCATTTTTAATGCCTGTTGGTTTTGAAATTGTTGAGTATTCAAAGATGAAAATGTCTTTGAGTTCTTTTCTAAACCTTTTAGACATGCTAGAACAAATTCCACCAAATGGCCCCAAATATTCTCCTCTGTGCTGAGAGTAACATTGGCAATTTTTAGCTCAGAGAATAACTGTTTTGGGGAAGATTTATAAGCATGTAATCAGAGGCTTAAAATGGTTTTATACTAGGACGTGAATAGAATGCTTTCCTAGGTTATACCTGTACTTTAGTTAACTCTGGAGATCAATTCTGATAAAAGTACTTTAAACTTTGGTATCATCTTGCAACATGTATAATGCCTGATTGTTGGTTGTTTGTTTTTTTCTCCTTTGTTTTTATGTGCCCAGTGTATTCCACTCTTTGTGGAGGCTGTTCTGGAGCGGTTAACGAGAGGAGTTAAAACAAGCGAGCTTCGTACCATGTGTCTTCAGGTTGCCATAGCTGCACTCTACTACAATCCTGACCTACTTCTACACACCTTAGAGAACATCAGATTTCCACACAATCCTGAGCCCATCACTGCACAGTTCATAAACCAGTGGATGAATGACACAGACTGTTTTCTTGGGTGAGTATTGTGGGTTTTTTCTTTTAAAAGAAGTCCATGGTTTTGATTTTTTTTGTTCACTTCTGTTTGTATCCCTAGTCATGTTGAGGAAAGAGTTCTCATTCCTTGATTAGTCTAAATAACAGTAATCCATGTCAGGTCTAATCACCACATCTTGCTGTGATGCCAGTAAAGGTGACCTATGTCCATGTAACTTTTCCAGGTCTGTTGAGTTACATGCTGAATTTTGTGTGTTGTGAGGATGCAAGGGTACGATACATATCATATTTCAGAATTCTTTTAAGTTCTTTAATGACAAACTGTCTGCTTCTCCAAGAGATGGTCCAGCATGCATTGAGAGTAATATTCAGAGCTGACCAGCAGGATTTCAGCGAGATGTTAACTTTTTTCCTGAAACACAGTGCATACATATTTTCTATTCTATATTTATAAAGTGGTTTTAACTGCTTTATAAAGTTTTTTTAACTGTGAGTTGTTCATGATTAGCTTTGTGTATTTATCATTATGGCATTGATGTACTAACTGTTGAGCATACTCCTGAACTTAAACTTCGTTCCAACCTCCCTTGAACATGTGTGTACACTGCACTAGGGTGCAACTTGGGCAGAAGCTGAACATTTGTAAAGTAAACGGAGGTGGACAAAGCCTGTCATCACACAGCTAAGCATGCACTTGGTGCTGGGTGGATGTGAAGTCCGGTGCTCGACAGTTAGTGCTTGCCTTTCAGCTGAGATGTGGCATCTGACTGTGAGATTCAAATCCGCCTAAGGGCAAAGCGGACAGTCAAGATGTAGTTAACAGCTACCTCTCACCTTCCTTTTATGAGTTACGTTTTGTCATTGGAGGCTGACAGCTGACAGCCGGTGTATGGATAGGCTTAGAACGCGTCCTCTCTGTGCATAGTCTATGCCAACAGACTAAGTGAAGTGTCGGCGTGTTAGGAGTCATGCCATGAATGAGCACGGGCCGAGACAGGCAAGCTCCTGACCCATAGATGCATACCTTGTTATAGGTTTTCATTCTTTTCCTACTTGTTATCTATTGATGCAGTCTTGTCTTTCCAATTCTAAACAGGTCTTTAGAGGGACTTCTTGTAAGATGGTTTCTCCACTCCCCAGTCATCCAAATAGCTTTTGTCCACACCAATTCTTATTGAAGTTAATACTTCTGAAACAGAATTATATGGCATCTTGGTGTAGCTGCATTACTGCTTCAGTGTCCATCTTGAATTCAGAACTGTGTGGTGTACTATAGCACTGCGTTACCTTTCATAACTGTAATAAAATAATGACTCCCAGTCAATCAATGACTAAATCTTGTATGTGAGTTTTGCTCTCAGCATGTCCTTTTGTAGTATTTTTAAAACACATACCAAACGTACACCGTAAAAATTGTTTTCCTTTGCCCACAATTTAGTGGGATGAGGATGAAAGCACAGTAGTTTGTAGAACTGCAGCATAAACTACCTCATTTCATGTCTGCACATAAATACTGTCTGTTTTACTAGAGTGAAAACCAGATGGAGATACAAGAGAAATTGCCTGCTTTGGTGTATACAGGCTTTGTGCTGATTCCCCATTCGTGTCTGTATTTGAAGGTATTACCACAGCAGTCTCTTCTTAAAGAAAAAAAAAATTGGAAGTACTAAATTAAACAGATAAAAAGTGGGGGAAAAAATCTCTTATTCATTATATCAAAACTGGACAGTTCATATTGTCACAAGCATTCTGACGACTTCTACCTGCTGTGTATACAAAATGTCTGTAGTACGTATTGTATCTTAACATAAATACACATCTCAATTAGAGGGATTACTTGAGTTGGTGACAAAGAAAGCATAAAGGACCCAATGTTCCTCATTTCTTTTGGAGTGCCAGTGGCTGAAAAAGGGCATCTTTAAGTCTGCCTCTCCCACATCTTGTGGTAATATTATTGTTAATTACTGCATTATTTTTATATCTGTCAACTTTACAAAAGAGCAAGACTTTTTAGGATTTCCGTATACCGATTTTTTGTATGGCTGAAGCAAGGTTCTTGGGATTCAGCTCTTTGTGCTGTCATTTTTTCTACTGCATATCAAATGCTGAATGCTTAGAGAGACAGTATGAAAGAAGAAATTCCCTATAGGTGGTAAACTTGTAATTCCTTTTTTAAAAGAAATAAATTATTTTAAAAGAAATAAAAAATGAAAGATATTTCTAGCCTTAAACAGTTCATCCTAGAGCATTCAGTGAGAAACCAGTCAGATCCAGAGGGGAAGGTGCTGCAAGGTGTGACTAGGCTCCAACCTCAAGCTACAGCTTAACTTTCAGTTCTTTTGTGTTGCTTTTCAAAAAACATCAGCTACTGCAACTACTGTTCAACTAAATTCTTTAGAGTTGAGACAAAAGTTGACAAAGCCTATGAAAATTAAACACAGAGATTGTCATGCTAGATTCTGCTTAGACTTTGCACTTGAACAGCAGTAGCAGGAGATTAAAATGTATCTCTTTGATCTGCTGCTACCAGCAGTGAAATAAATATCTGTAATATTGCTTAAATCTAAAAAATCTCTTCCTTCTGTGCTGTCTCCTCAGTATATGGCTTCCAGGTATAGTACTGCTTGTCAGGCACTGTGGTGTGATGTAAGGGACTTCCTCTTTTTCCCTCCGGACAGCACTGCTTTTATAAGACCATTTGTTTTAGTAAGGGTAGTAAGGGTCACAATCTGAACAGCAGCCAGATATTCAGAGGCCTAACTGAACAGGAGAAGACAGAAATCCAAACAAAATCTGGCTTTCTTGAAACACTTCCTTGGGTCCACCTCTGCAGACTTCATGTCTTCATCAGTGAAGACAGCACTGGGCACCCTGATTTGTATAGTCCTTTTTCTCACCAGCCATCATTTAGTGCTTTACAGTTAGATTGCTTTCCAGCAAGAGGCAGTTTTAGGCTTAAAGTCAAATCAGTTGGAAGAGTCACAGATCCTAGAGAAACTGGAGAAGATCAAAGTAGATTCACCTCCAGGTGTGAAAGACCAGGTGAATTTTACTGCTATTTCTTTGTCCATCATGCAGAAAATCTGTGACTTACTGGTAACAGTGGCTCTTCAAGATGCTTTGTCCACATAAATCCCAATGTCCCAATTATTTGTCCCCATAATCACAATGACACCCCTGTGTCATTCTGGTCCTGTGAAGTCTAGTACCTATAGATCCTGCTCTGCCAGCAGTCGGGTTGTGCGTGTCTGCATGCTCTCAGGCTGGAGCCAATGGTGTTTGCCAAAAGAATGCAGTATTTCTTGCGCAGCTCTTGTGAACGCATGAGGTGGAATCCATGAGAATAATACATCTTAGGTGGGGGAAGAGCAGCTATGGGAAGTAACTGTTCTTCCATGTTATTAAAAATATGGAAACTATTTAGAACTGATTAGAAATTGGGAATGTTAAAAATGATCCAGGCAAGGAGAACTCAGAACTCATTGTAAAACTGTGCATAAATCCAGTATGTCATTATGGATGTTACACGTGTGTGGATGTGGGCCCATGTACCACAGTTTATTGTATTTATTTCAAAATATTTTCTACAGTAACTTAAAATTGGATAAGAGAAAGGGATTGAAAAACCATTTGTAAAAACATTTGTTCCTTACTGCTTTCCACCTTTGTACCTGACAGCCTGAAATTTGGGTGAGACTTCTGCGTGACTTAATGCTTACTCTTATACTAAAAATTCTTCTGTAGAAACTGGGATGAAAGGAAAATCTAACTTGCTCAAAAGAGCCCTAAATAAGTGATTTTTTAGTTTTAGAAGCTGAATAGGGGGATTTATTTGATAGGAGTTTAAATAGTTAGAAATCCTAGTTTTCTCAGAGTTGTATATAAAATCCCAATCTTATACAGGAAAACAGGGTTGGTTCCAACTTTGCAACTGGAAGGCAATGGCTAATTATTTGCAGTTCGTCCAGTAACTGGACGGATGTAATAGAAAGCAACTTGGTCCTCACATAAAGGAGTACAGCAAACCAGTAAAGGAAAGGCTTAGTGATTTCCCTTTGAAATCCTTTCAGCTTGGTTTAAAATACAAAAGATTCTTAGATCTTTTTGTCCTGTATTGAAAAGAAGTGTATTAGCAAGAAAAGGTACTGCAGATTATGAAGACCACAGAGAGCTTGTTAAAAACAGACTTGCCTAGGAGTTGTGCATTGCACTGTCATGTGTTGCATGTTTAGCACTCCGGGCTTGATATACCACTGAGGGAGCAAGCAGAGACCCTGATTATTAGGGAGGACTATTGTGTGCTGCCGAGCAAGTAAGTACGGATCTCAGAGCACTAAGGAGAATTGTATCCAGGCTCCCCTGTGCAGATGGAAGGGTGCTGAAATAATGAGCCTTTTGATAGCAAAGGAATGGTCCTGAAACCATTCTTTGCCATTACAAAAATACGTGAATGACATCAAACTCTGTTTTGCTTGTTCAGTCCTGTGTGTACTTGATACAGCTGGGGCGTAGCAGAATGCTGAACTTCAGGTAAGGCAGATGCTTATCCTGCTGTTTGTCTCTACTGGCAGGTGGAAGAAACAAGAGTCCTGGCTCAGGTTCTCTAAAGATGGCTTGATGCCTGCATTTCTGCTGTCCTGCTGGCCCTTCTAATAACATGCATATTCTGAAGACATGTGTTCATTCTTAGAGCTTCTCTGTTTAGAAGCTTGAAAATGGAGCATGACAAATATGCTGTATTTCTTTGGCCATTTGGGCTGCTTCCTAATGATGACTCCCTTTTAAACAGTAATGCTTGATTCTTGCACTTTCGTTTGCTGTCCAGAAAAGATAATTTAGTATGAAGTTAAGCCACTCATTAGTAAGATCTTTTTACATTATACTGTGTTGCATTTTGCAGTTGGCATTGTGTAACAGTAGCTTTTTCAGATGTGTTACAAAAGGTAGTGCCACGTGTCATTAACGACTGACGCATGTACACTGAAATTCCTTCGTTGTACATTTGGGGCCTGAAGAAATTTCATGGCTTCCCAGTGTCAAGATGCTGGATAGAAGTCTTGTGGATAAATTACAGAGCGTTGGTCAAACTTGGATGAAGGTGCTGGCAGAGGGAGGAGGTAGAGAAAGTTCTTTCCTTTTGTACTTGCAATAAGGACAAGTGTCCCAGAAAAGCTATGCTTCATTCATAAGTAGCATCATCTTTAGCTTGGATTTTGGTCTTCATAGTGTTGGCATGAAAGCAAATGGCGATGAGCCTGTTTCCTCACAGATAAAGTGACAGAAGTGGTTTAATTTTTTTTCCATGAAAGCTGACCCTGTTTCCTCTGACTCAGTTTCTTTGGTTGATCTGTATGCCCTCTTCTGTGCCCTGTTCCTTCTGAAAAGAAAGTATAGTTAGCGGTGATAGAAGGACGCTCTTCGCCTACTTGCATTTTGGTACATTTTTCAACATGTGTAATGGAGCAGCCAAACCCAACATGATGAAGCATGTCATTTGATATGCCAGCTGACTTTCTTTTTTTTGGAAGGTCTTCTGTGATCATAGTGTTATGCATGATCATATATAATTTATTGTTGTTGTCAACTACTCTGAGAATGGAATCACTTCGCTGAGCCCTAACAGGACTAACAATGTGGGAGGTGTAATGAAATCCCTCGAGGTTCCCAGCCTTGTTTAAACACATGTAAAGTTCATAAAGCTGTAATACATGATCACTTGTATTACTTAAAGAATATTATAGTTCAGTAGCATGTTATATGGGTCTTTGGTAATGAAATTGTAAACACTTTAAAAATGGTATTTCTATAGCAATTTTTGAAGTCGTGGATTGAGCTGGCTGTTCTTCTGTAAGCTTTATTGTAGTCTGTGGTGCATATCTTACTAGTTTCTTCTCTCTCAACTTTTATCCTCTTCATTACAAAGTAAAACTGATTCAGCAACGGAAGTATCTACCGATAGTTTGGAGGATGGCCATTTTCTGACAGCTCTGGAGGTTTGCTTGGTTTCTCTAGGTTTTGCTGCAACTTCTTGCTGGAACTACTTGTTCTGCAGAAGGCTTGCACAGAAGCTGTCAGCATCAAATTTAATAGTTCAAACAAAACAAGCTCCTCTCAAGCCCTTAAAAGCAAAATAACAATGTTAAGAGAAGAGTTGAATACTACTGGTGTTTCTAGTACACAAGAACCAGAGAGTATCTGCAGAGGCAGTTAAAGAATGTTCCCCTTTCTCGTTTGCAAATAACTTCTATTTCTGAAAGTGAAAATAAATTCTTATTTTTAAGAGCATAGGCTCTTACCTAGTTTCCGGGCTATGGTCACATAAAAAACTTTCTCCTACTAATTTCATTATTTTCTTTCCCTTCAGTTATCTATAGTTTGTTTGGTTTACTGGAGGTCTACTCATTTGCAAGTTCCCTGTTTGAGTATACTGCCAGTTACTCTTGATACGGTGGAATTATTTCCTTTCTTTCACTGGAATTAGCAATGTGGCTCAAGGTGGTGTCGGAAATTGGATGTATAATACAGCCACTCTGATGGACTCTTAATACATGTTTAAATACGGCTAGTCCTGTGGCACTCTATAAATGCACCCAGCAATTCAGTGCATTCCTGCATATCATTACTCTTCACTAAAAGTCTTCTTGCTGATTTCAATCCCTGCAACAGTATTGCTGTTGAAGCCAAGGCAAATTAATTTTCCATCCTATTTAATGATGATAATCTGTATCAAATGCTTTATTAAAGACAAGATATTCTACATAATTATTAAACAGTATTTATTTAGCATTACAAACTTTGCATTTAGTAATCAGAAACAGTTGTTGCAGGAATTTGACCAGTGCTTGAAAGGTATTTAATTGTTATTGGACAAATAATTCCCACTGGGGAACTTGCATTCAGAACAAAGGAAATAATGTGTTTAGGAGCTTTGAACATAGTCTCTGTGACATTGTCTTCTGCCATGTCAAGCACCAGGACTTGAATGCTCTCTACATATCCTTGCAGTGAAAATCTGTTTTTGGTTTAACATGTGTGTGTTGTTTCAGACTCCATGACAGAAAGATGTGTATAATAGGCCTGAGCATCCTAATGGAATTGCAGAACCGACCACCTGCAGTGGATGCTGTGGCTGCCCAGATTGTTCCTTCAATCCTCCTCCTCTTCCTGGGCTTAAAACAAGTTTGCGCCTCACGAGAACTCACAGAACATGAGGATCATGCTAAAGATGAAAAACACGTTGCAGAAGATAATGGTAAAATCTCCCCTTTTCACATTGTGGATTTTGTCTGGATTTAATTTAAAGGGGGTAAGAAATTGCAGTTCATTTTTAAGACTCATTAGTCTGCTGAAAATAGCTAGGCTTACTGGGTGCTTGAAAGATCATCTTAGGAATTGATTTTTCCTCCCAAAATATAATCAAAATATTTCAATGTATAACAGCTAACACTTTGTGAAAGGGCAGTGTTAGTTTAAGAGTAACCATAAAACTTGCGAGTCCACTCTTCTGGGTTGTGTTGTGCCCCATCTTCTCACACAGGCAGCAGGAGTTTGCCAGGACTTCACTGGTTATATTCTTGATTCTGGAGAGGAGCTCTTCCTAGTAGCCAACTATTTGAAACACCTGTTCTGGTGAACTTTGAAGGAAATCCTAGCAAGTTGTCTGTGTCCAAATGGAAAGTGATTTGTAAAGTGAGGTTTGAGACAACTGAGGTCCCTGGAGCAGACACCTCTTATTGCTGTGTCTGCCAGAAGAGAAAAAACATCAAAGAATACCTTTTGGAGGGAATTGCGGGGTGTGAATTTTACACAGCATTGCAGGAAGATATGTGTGACTGATTTGAGTTGCAACAAGAGATAAATGGTTTGAGGTCTGAAAATTAGATTGGATGTAAACAGATACACTCAAATTTCACACATTTGTTCTGTAATAGAATTACAGAATTCTTTTCAATGCATAGGAATACAGTATGGAAACAGCACAGTAATTTTCAAATCTCTGTTCTGTGATTCAATCCCTCTGCTTGTTGCAGATATAGTCATCTTTATTCCTTCTAAACTGTTAACACAGGAAGGGCTGAAGGTTTGGAATTGGAGGGGAATTTTTTTAATCTTGATTATAAGTCAGGAATGTTTTTCCTTAAGTAAGAAATAGCAGCATTGAGAATTGCGTGTTGGAGTTGCATTTACTTCAGGATGTAATAGTTGTTTCATAAGTGGAATGGAAGGTAAAGTAAGCGAAAGATGCTATTTTAAGTTTGTTCAAATAAAGGAGCACTGTGAAGAATAGCAGGCAAACATTTGGTCTACATCTGGTTTTCTCTTTGTTCTGTGTCAATTTGTGAAGTCTGTGTAAGTCTCTATTTGTTCGTAATTTAAAAAGCACAGTGATGGAACACTTTGGCAAAGACACATTTCCTCAGAATTTTTGGATCCCATAATTACATAATGACAGCATAAATGAAAGAAGAAGAAAGATGGCAGTTTCACATTCCCCAGGTTTGCTTTGAAACAACTGATCTTGAATGTAGGAAACATTTAACAGCTTCATTTTTCTAGTTCTAAGATTTTGGGGGAAGGGTATAAACAGAGGGTCCACTTTCTAGCCAAAACCTAGATTTATTAATTGTTCTTCATTCATATGTCATTGTTTCCTTATAATTTTTAAACTTTGTTTTACAAAATGCATCAATGGTTTTGCAGAAGAGATACCGAGTGATGAGGAGGAGACAAATGAAGTGAGCCAGGTGATGCAAGAGAACCCTGGTGGAGGAGGAGGGGGTGGTGGTGGAGGTGGAGAGGAAGAGGATGAAGATGATGATGATGATGACTGGGATGAAGATGCATTGGAAGAGACTGCTCTTGAAGGGTTCAGCACACCTCTTGACCTTGAAAATGGTGTTGATGAATACCAGTTTTTTACACAAGCACTTTTAGGTATGTGTTTGCTAGTTGGCAGAATGATAGAAGGTGATGAAATAGTTGAGAGATGCTTATGGTCATCACTGAGAAAAACCTTTTTCTTTGAGTAATAATTTAGATTATTAAAACTGGAAAATGTGATCTTGCTTTCTAGTGTTATTCCTAAGATTTTTGTTTGTTTGTTTACAAGTACTGCAAAAAACAAATGGTACCAAATACAGCCAGAGATTCTCTTCATGTTCTCTTTCAGAACTTTTCCATCACAGCTTGAATAAGTGGGACTCGGTCACTAGAGGGACTCCTATATATAGAAATATTTGTCACTTTCTAGATGTTAAAATCATAACAGAGAAATTATTTGCTCCCTTTGCTGTTTGACTAATCCTGTTGCTTTATCGAAGATACAGGTTTCGAATTAAAAGATTCACTTCATCATTGTCCATGAATAATGGCCACATGGTTAACTTTCTGTTTCAGAAAGCAGAGGATGTAATTAAGTTCTCCAAAATGGATTGCCTCTACTACAGTGGGGATTCTGTGCTAAAAAAACTGACAGGAATACCGAACCTGTTTTGCAGTGCAAATGCTGTTCTAAAACCAACCAGGGATTCTGTGTGGTTTATTTTGTTCTTAGGAAATTAACTTGCAATGTAACCTGATAATCACTTTTTATTCATTCCTTTTCTGACAGCGGTGCAGAGCCGAGATGCAGCCTGGTACCACTCGCTGACAGCACCACTGAGTGAGGATCAGAAGAAACAGCTGCAGGAAATTTATACATTAGCAGAACACCGGCGAAATGCTGCAGGTGAGTCACTCCTCTGGGGCCATTTTATCTATTGCAGGGATATTGGAACTGCATCTAATCTGTAACAACAGAGAGAATAAATATCTGTGCTAATTAACTTTTCCTGAGAAGTGTGAGTAGGATATTGTGCTTATATTATCCCTTGCCTGGAAGTGTATGTTATTCACAGACATTACTGTTGCTTATAATGAATTTCCTTCTCATTGACATGTGCTGCTCTTTGAATAGGGTACGAACTAGTTTTGCACAATCTCACATGTGAAATGAAGAGCAAATGAAGGCAATATCTAGCTGTCAGCCAGGCATTTGATGAAGATTACCATGGATTATTATGTGCTTAACAGTTATGTAACTTTTTAACCACTAACATTGCCTTCACAGTCAATGTAAGGTTTTAGATGTTTAGAAAGCTTGCATCATGGAAAATAAATTCAGATTTAATCAAAAAGCATGTAGAATAGTGTAACATAGACTGATACTGTGGGGGATTAATTTCTCAGCTCTGTTGTAGAGGTGTGTGCATTTATGCATTTAGAGAAAATCTGAGTGTAATTTATTACCGTCACTTCATTTAGGGAATGAAATTTTGACTCGACCAAGAGTTTTTTCTACAACTTTGCATTCTTAGCTGAGCTGCATTGTCTCTGGCAAAAGAGTTCTCTATAGACTATTTTTCATAGCCTTTCCCTTCTTTGAATTCTAGAGACTAAGACAATAGAACAGCAAAGTGGCTACACATTTGACAACAAAGGACTGATCACACCATTTAACTTTGCTGGAAGTACTCCCGGTGGCAACTGAAGGATCAACTACAAAGGTCAATGGGAAGGGTCTCATCATTACATTTTCTTGAAATCATCATGACTTCTGAGTGATAGGGGAGGGTAATTTAATGCTGCTGAAGGTTTTCTGGAAAATAGCAGTGTGCTTCCCCCACCAGAATGCTCTTTCTAACCAGCTACTGTAATGTACAAATTCTTGTGGTGTTTTTATAATTTGATGGACTGAAAGGAAACATTTGTCCTCACGGAACCTGAATGACTGGGAGGGGCCAGGCTGCATCTAGTTGAGTTGCACTTCTCAGGTTTTTGCTGTGCAGAGTTGATAGATCCATATGGATAACAGTGCCTTCTGTTGTACATGGATTGCCTGAACAAATGGATTTTGGAGTGCATTATAATTTTTTAAGTGTAAGGACATTTCTTGATACACTGTAAGCCTTGGTTCCATGTTTTCCTGTCATCTGATTTTTACTACTCGGTTTAATTGTTTGTTGGTTGCATACACATTGCTGGATTCAGAATATTATCTCATCTTCCCTATTTGGTGCAGACCAAATGTGTAGAGGGAGGTGTCTGTTGGAATTGCAAAGCATACACTGGTTATGTCAAAAGGTCTCAAAACTGCAGATTTTCCCTTGATATAGTAGTCTTAAATTATTTCTCTCAGCCATGAAATCAACTCACTTGAGTTATGGTGGCACACATGGCAGGTGGCTACCCTAAATCTACATTGATATTACCTCCTGCCTGGACAAGTGGTGTGGCCCTCACATGTAGATGTTCTACGTGACAACTTTTTATTTCCACTGTTTTTGATGAATATTGGATTTTACTTGGGATTCTATAAACCTCTTTTCTGTTTTTATTCATTACCATTCCAGTGGTAGCACTGAATAACATGGTACAAAATATTTACAATATTTTGTTTATCTTGATAGAAGAAAAACAGCTCCAAACTTATTTCTTCTTACTCTTAAACTTCCGTGATTGAATTTCTGGTCTGCATTCCATTTGGCTGTTCTTGTCCCATGCTGAAATGTCATTATTTGCTGGATTTTTTCCTAAATTTCAAAGACTGGTTTCTCATAAATTGAGACACATACGACAAGGTGTTTGTGAATATTTTCATTTAGTGAGAAACTGATAGCAGTACTAATTTGAATAGGTGCCCCTCTTTTAGATCTATTTGGGTTCACAGTGGTGTAGCCAAAATAAGTAGGGGTGCTTTAGAATGTGAAGTTTGGATTGGAGATAAAATGTTTAGACCAGATTTTGTCTCTATGTGTTAATTTCTTTATGACATAAAAATATTTATCAAGCAATTATAAGCACATACTGATAATGTATTTCTTCAGAGCAGTACCCCAGCTGAAAAGTCAAAGCTCTTTCCATACCCCCTCAAATTTTCGACGACTGTAGCAAATTACAGATTGCTGGCCCTGCACTGTGCTGAAGCTTTCATTTTTTATATGTCAGAGTAATTATAACTCAGTCTGATATATCTGAAGTGCTCTATGCCTTGTCTTCTGGAAAAGGTCAGAGTGTCTCTGCCTGTTCCTTGCCCCATCCCCTGGAATTTTCTCAGTCTGGCAGCTGTGGGGCAGAAGATTTCCCACTGCTTTGCTTTTTCCTGCACCTTTGTGTCAAATTCTGTCTGGTGCTGTTTGCTGCTCTTTTTTTTCCCCCCACAGCAGCTGCAGAGTAAAGTTGGCCTGGTTCATGTAGGTTTTTCGCTGCTACTACTCACTTAATAGAAACAGTGAAAATTTCTTTTAGGTTTTTGTACTTTTAGGTCTGTTGTACATATGGAAAACTGTGAGAATTCCAGGGTCTGTATTCCCGAAAGTGAACAATACATTGAGCTGCCTTGGACAGTCTCTTGAAGTTCAAGCAGCAGAGGGCCAAGACATCCTTTATTTTGAACATCAGGCCATGAAAATCATAGGTCACGTTTGCTAGTTTATGCCTGGATGTGTATTGACTGAGAAAGTAGGAAGGCATTACATCCAGTTTGTTGGTGATTTTGTCAGAAACCATAGAAGTTTTGAAAACCTTCACAAATTTAGAAACGGTTTTTGGAAGTTAAGGACACAGACGACACTTATCTGACACTCTAAATTAAGTTTTAGGCAGGTAAACTGTTTAAGCCCTTTATTATTTTATTTTAAAAAAATGAGATTGTCGAGTTGGGTTTCTTTCAAAGTCCATTTTCCTTCTCTACACTGGCATTCAGAGTAAAGAGGGATTTATTTTCCTTCTGCTAATGAGGTTGCTCGCACAGTCACAAGCTAATATTTAGGAGTTAATGCATTCAAGGAAAAATCTGCTTTTGCATAACATCATCTTTGTGTCACTCAGCTGAACTATAGCTGCTCCCTAGTTCTGCTTCTTGTACAATTTTCAAATCAACTGCCAAGAAAACTTCATCCAGATGTTTCTTACAAGGGGTTTAATCAGCAGCGCAGAGTCAGGAGTCTTTGTTGTCTGTTTGGCAGTGGGGTCAGAGATGTCTGAGGGGTTGGCATGTAAAAAGGTTAAATGCCCTTCCCTTCCCGGGAGATTCATGAGCAAATGTTTCTACTGACAAAAGCAAATGTTAATTATTTTATTCCTTTTTTTGAAAAGGAGTTTCATCCTAAAAGATTTATTGGGCTCTAGCCTCCACTTTAACATATGGTTCTCTTTTAACATGATAAATATCCATTTGTACATGATCATAAATAGGTAATGGATTTTAGAGATTTCTTTCTGAGCTGTGTCCAGCTTTGTACTACATTAAAGGCAGAGTAACACAAATGTGCATTACTGTCTCACTTTGAAGCCAAGATAATCATGGAATATCAGATACCATCATTGGCCAACCAAGCATGATGTATTTGTCATTGGAAGTACAGAGAATCATGAATGTATTGTAAAATAAAACAAAGGCTGATAACTCATCACCTATGTTGCCCCATGCCAGTGTTCCCAAAGTGTGAAGGTGCCTCAGATGAGCACCATGGGGGCTTTACCTAGGAAATTAACGTTGTATAGGTTACAATCATAGCAAAGGTTAACTTGCATGATAAACTGCTTTTTCAGCTAAAATTAACTGATCTTCAGTATTGAATTGCATATGCCATTTTGTCACTCTAAAAGGAAAATAAGAATCACCATGTTTTGGGTGCTGCTTTTTGCTCGCTCTCTTTCGAAGTTGAAATACTTGGTTTGCTTTCATAAAGCAAAATCTTGACTCAAAATGGCCAACTTCAGAAAGCATGCAGAATATCAAGCTGAAGAAAAAGCTAAAAAAAAACCCCAAACCCAACAAACCCCCAAAAACCCACATGTGCGCAGTTGATTGAAATGAATGTGCTTTGGGAGTGTAAGTCAAAATATGTAGAGAATGTTACAGAAAATGATATTGTGAGATTCTTTACTTTAGGGGGAAAGGCTGCATGGGAGACATGAAATGAGCTGCTTTAGGACATGCCTTTTGCCTGTGAAGTCCGGGCAGTTTGTGACTCTGGATTCCATCATACATTGTAGAGGAGGGAAGGTAGGACAGTAGAGGATTTTTTTTTTTTTTTTAAACTGTAAAGCAAGAGTCTATCTTGAGACTTTTGTGAGCCAAAGGAATTGTAGACAACACGAATGATTAACTGTCTTCTGTTTCCAGAATACTTTTCAGCCTTTTTTCTTCCCTCCTTTCCTTCCCTTTGCCAACTACTATGTTATCAGATATTTCAGGAGATATTAAAAATATCTGAAATACAAGATATTAAAAATATCTGAAATACAAGATATTAAAAATATCTGAAATACCAGATATTAAAAATATCTGAAAAGGTATTAAACAAAATTTTTTAAATCCTGTTGTTCTTGAAGAAATGTGACCTTCCATTGCATTTGTATCAATAAAACAAAGTCTCGTTTGATTTACGCAGATGATACAAAAATCCATCACATATGCCTGTGGTTTGACAGGACCCTTTTTGTGATTTACTTCTTAATAAGGGTACTTTGAAATCCGCACACCTTTTACTGAAATTTACTCAAAGGCAAAAAATGCACTATGTAGTGGAGTGCCCACTCCCCATTCTAAGATATGCCCTGGTCAATCTTTTGATAATGTTTGACAGTTTGGTAGTCAATTCCTCAAGGATCTCTACCTTTGGTTGAGGGCATTCTTCAAGTCCAAGGGACTTTGTGTCTTTGCAGGTGGACAGAGAATCGTATTTCCCTCATCACAGCAAAGCATACAGCAAGGTATGGCTAACAATTTCTTGACGTTGTGAGTGAACATAGCACTCTCTTCTCCTGGATGTCAAATCTTACCCCAAACAGGTGGGATATGGTAGAGATGGATGTTCCCAATGTGTTAAAGGAAGCCAGACACTATTCCAGATACCAGTCTTAGCGTAAAGCCATATCTTAAAGAGGATATATGAACAGGCCAAGTCACTTGCTTTGACACCTCTTTCCACTATTTCTTTTGTAGAAGGAACCAAACAAAACCAGTGTAAACCAAAAGAGAACTAAAGCACTACTTGTGCACTAGACAGATAGAAGCTTCCCTGGCCTGTGGATCTAATCCCAATACTCACTGCGAATACACTCCAATACTTTTAAAATAGAATATGCAATGTCTGTGTGGATATCGGTACCCTGAATCTGACAGCAATTAAGGAGAGGTAAAGACTTAGTGTGATTTTACTCTGGCAGAGAACAGATGCATCCCTTTAAAATGTCTGGGAGCCTCTTGTCCTGGCTGATGTGCAATCACCAAGAGACGCTCAGTGGGATTACAGCCTTTCTTAAAGATTGTCAGCATACCTCCTACCAAAGGGCTACCTAAAGTGCACCATGTCTAGGGAGCTAACTGATGAACCACTCCTCAACTACGGAGTTTTGGGGACAGCAGTTCAAAGAGAATCTGCAGGCATATGTAATTGTGATGAATTGGGAAAGCATCCGTTTAAATTGAGATGATGTGTTTGATATGATCTCACATTTGCAGTGTTCCTGATTTTGCCTGGATCTTCTAGAGTAGTATCCAAGAACTTTGTCCCATGCCTTTCTCGAGGAAGAGAATGTACTTGACTTTCTGAGCAGCCCCAAATTTGATGCAATGCTTTCAACTCAATGAAAGCAATTTTCATTACAAGCTGGTAACTGTCTGTATCGGAAAAAGGAGGTGAAAGTGGTATATTAATGCAACAGTTCTCTTCACAGGCTGTATAGAGGTTCACAATTTTAAGTGCTTGGCTATGTGCATGGTGGGGTAGGAGATGAACTTTCAGATGCATTGATTTCTCCAATGTGAATGCAACAGCATCAGCTCCAGGATTCACCTGAGGCGAATGGAGAGTGTTGGTCAGGTGCTGCCTGCTGGACCATCCAGGATTATACTAGATGAAGTGAAACTCAAAAATTACTTGACAGTTGAAGCTGTTGAGCAACAAAACCGGGTATTTTCTTGAAATCAGATTTTAATGTTATGTTCAGGTATGTTTTAATTTTCAGGTTTCTTGCCCGTATGCAAAATACAAAATTACATGACATGGAAGCCTATGGATTTTTCACGGGACTGTTTACCATTGAAGGTGTTAATCCAAGAATTGTTCCTCATTTTTAGATGTTTTCAACACGTTTGTTAGTAAACTTGCACATATCCCTCTTTCACTACTTTCCACACACAGAGATCTTGGAAATGAACTTAACAAAAGGAAGAAGAACAGTGCTTTGAAAAGAGAAGACTATGCATAAGCAGGTTATTTTTAGAAAACAGAAGAACTATGGCCTCTGAAGAAAATATAAAACAATAAATATTTATACAAAAGTGCATGAGGTAAAGAAATGAATATAAGACAATACAAGCAAGACTGTTCTTTGATCACAGCTGTAATTTTTTTTTTTATTGCCAAACAGTGTGTGGAAATTGCTTTTGATTGCATGTGCTGTTGGTAGTACACGTAACATAAATCACCTGCAATGGTTTTGGGCTCAAAAAGAGACCGAAGAGGCCATGCAGATTTCTTTTGGTATTAAAAGGAAAGATATGAGCCCATGCCTGCAGTGACTAGAGGGAGACCACTATGGGCTACATTAGCAAATTGAATTGCAGGTTCATCACCTTTCTAAGAAGCCTGGGATACTAAACTGTGGGTTGGCTTTGAGGGCAAGAATTGACAAATGCAAAACATGCATCCATGACAAGAAGAACCTCTTCTTAGCTTAAAGAATTCTGTACAGTGTTCTCTTAAGCTATGCTGAATTTGCTTTAAAAATAGTAATAAATCTTACTGCTTAGGTCAAATGTTACATCTGTTGTGCATTTATATGGGAGGAATAATATTTCTTAAAAAAATGTAACATGCCACCTACCAAAGAGCCCAGTCTCATTTTATAGCCTCTCTTCCTACAGCCGTAAAACTTATTTGCAAGAACACCCCAGAATTAATTTTAAACAAATGTGTGCGTTACCCAGAGTTAATATGTGCATTTGTGTAGCAGTGTGTGTTTGCTAATCTCAGACTTGTGAAGGCAACTATTCACACGCATGGTTTGCCTGCAAAAGAACATAAGTGACATTTTATGTAGATAAGATCATTACGGATCATACAAATACAATTCACAAAATATCAAAATAGTGAAGATAGTCATCTTGCAGTCCTGAGAGAAGGGATTGCACCAGAGCTTGGGCCAGTCTTCTGTGCATGGAATTCATACAGAAGATAGTTTTACCAAGCCTTCACAGGACACGAGATTAATCCTGCTCAAAATGCAAGCTGGGCATTTGTATCAGTGGAGTATTTCCCTGATGGTGAGTTGCTGCAGTAGCCTGTTTGCGAAACCTCCCTGTTTGATAATGCTTGCCCTTTCCTCTACAGGGCACTTCTGTGAATCCTCCACGGTATCTCCAAGAGCAGCGGTTAGTGGCCCATTTTTTTATAACTGAGGAGGTTGAGTTAGTGTAGTTTGCCCAAAGCCCTAGCAGCTGGCATGAGAAATTAAAATTCTGTCTCTGTAGCTGTGGTTGGGAGTTTTTCCATTGGCTCTAGTGGAACCAGAATTTTGCTCAAGAAATCTTCTAGGTCCTGGTGTTTGGATCACTACTAATACCTTCCAGGGAAGCTCTGCCAGAACATACTTAATTTGTGAAATTACTTAGTAACAGTGAGTTCCTCTACTGAGCTGCAATTTTAATCCGTCTAGCAGTGACATTGTTGAATTGTATCTTGTGTGGGTTGCTTGGTATGACAAGCTCTCCTGTAGAAAAGTGGTTCTCTGCTAGGTGATGAATGACATCCTGATTGCTAATTCCTCTTGAGGTTTTGAAGTGAACCTGATGAGGTAGGAGCAGAACTCCAGGTGACTTGTGGTATCTATACCATGTATCAGGGTGCTGGGAACCTTATAGCCTCTGCAGGTATTAACAAACATCCTGGATGGGTTGTGAAGTTGTGGCTTGCGATTGTCACTTTTAACAGGCTCTGAGGAGTGTATTTATTACCAAAGTAAATATATGGCTCCTATGCCTCCTTCTGCCCTCAGAGCATTGATTCTTCTTTTAGCTAGGATCACATTCTTAAGCTGAATTCTAACTCCAAATCTCTTAGAATGGTAATTTGTTTTGGTTGGTCCCCAGCAAGGGTGAAAGATGACCAGTGTTTGCTTTCTCTTTGTATCAGGTATGTTAAATGAATAATTAAAATTATTAATTACCTGTTTGATGAAATCACTGGAACTTCAACCACTCCCATGCAGTTTCCTAATGAATTTACGTTTTTTCTGGCAGATCTCAAGCTACATGGCTTTGTGTGCACATGAGGAAAACTCTCCACAGTGATATAAATGAGATTCAGAGTAACATATAAAGAGAGAGTCTGGAAAGGTCATGTCAGTATATGAATAATGGATACTTGCTTTATTATTAAAGATATTGGCCTTCTATCTCTCAGCATCTTGTAGAGCAGAGTATGCAACTGCAACAAATAAGGGTGCCTTAAACAGCTTCAAAGTTTCCCTACTCTATTAGATATAAATAATCATACTGTCCTTTTTAGCAGAAGACAAGACAACTTGCCTTGCACCTGACTGCCTCGACGGGTGGTTGCATAAAGTGCGATAATGAAGGGAAATGGCTTTTGTGTAGGGATTTGGCCGCCACTGTGGGGCTGACGCTTGGCCCTCGGTAGCCGTTGTGGCTGTGCTCTGGAAGAGCTATGTCTGTTTGGAGAAAGCAAACCCTGTGTCACGTTCTCCTCTTGCCACAGATATCTTTCTGGAGGATGCAGAAGGGTAAACAAAAGCACAACAGGAGTAGTTGGAGAACACCACAATGCATCTGAACGTGTGCTGAACAGAACCAGCTATTGCCATCCATTTCTATGGATAGACCGCTCAGAAATCTGGCAGCACGAGGCGAGATTAAACAGATACATAGAGCCTAGTTCCTCAGCACAAGAAGGATGACAGTTGTTCAATTCTGCCAAGCAAGAATCAATTCAGGGTGAACAGCACGATTAGCTCAATTTGTATTATTGTTTTTGAAAGAAAGTCTGACAGGATCTGTCTGCATCATTTTGGGGGGGTGGGCAAAATCCTGGCCAAGAGAGTGTCCATGCACAAGAAGTCCCCCAGGCATTGATTTCATTGGAAGATAAAGCGTGGAAGTTGCTCCAAGGATGAGCTCCTACTCCTAATGTTCAGTTACAGAATATTTATTCCAATGTTTTGATAATCAAAAAGTTTACTGATCGCATGAAGGTAGGACTAAGGTAAGGAGGCTGCTAATACTTTCCCATTGTGCTCCTCTGCCCTGTAAGTACGGCCGATTTCAGAACCCAGGGCCAACTGAGCCACCAGGCCGGAGGATCGGAAGGACTTTTCCTGGCTGCCAAAGGTTGTTCTGTCAAGGGAGAGTTCTGCACAGTCTCAGGCTGCCTCGGTTCTTGTGGTTGCTTCTTCCTAACTGTTGCGAAGGCGCATTTGATGGTTTAATGGGAGTTTCTATTACTTAGTGATTGATACCCTTCTAATAAAATACACGTACTGAAAAACCACTGCCACTGCGTGGCTGAAGTAGCAGCTGTCTGTGGGTGCAAGTGAAGGCGGCTGCCTGTCACGGAAGGGTGGGAGAGAGTGCTTGCCTTTGTCTGCCGGCTGCTCTGGTTAGGCTTTGTCACCCTCTGGCTTTGCTGTCTGTCCTGTAGCTTTAGGATGCAGTGGTCCTCCAGGGCGCAAGGATCTTGCCTTAGATCTTCTGCTTTTGGTAAACAAAGAAATATTCTGACTCAGTCGTGATTCTGGATTCCTCTGTCTTCCTCCTCTCACACGCGCAGCTCGGGGCGGGTGCAGCTGTGCCGCGCTGCCTTGGGAAGAGCTGTGGAGTGATGCCAGACTTTTCTGTCAATAGATATTCCCGCAAAGCATGGATTGTTAATTGCGAGATTCTCTTACTATTCTGTTTCTTTCTTTAGATGCAGTATTGTGTAAAATATTTTCACACAGATTTTGTGAAAAATTTTTTCAGTGTTTCAGGGCCCAGTTACTGAATCGGGGCCCAAATCCTCATTGAATAAAATTCTGTAACTGTACAGCAGATTGAGGAAGATACAGAAAACATGAGGCAAACAAATCCAAGGTTAAGTCTGACACAAAAAGAGAGTATTACTTTGTTTATAAACTGTAAATACTCAGTTTATAGCCTCATATTCTTGCTCTGTTCCTGATTTTAGGGCAGGGGAAAAGGTTTAATTTTCTTTTACTTTTCATTTGGGGATGGAGTTGTAGTTGACTTTTAACTCCAGATTTTACTTTATGACAGTACTGCTGCAGGGGAAAAAAGCACTGGCTACTTAAACATAATGTCAAAAGACATATGCTAGTTTGTTTTTGATGCCATCTTTGTGGCTTTGATCCAAGGTCACTTGTGTTACGGGATGCCTGAGTCCAAGATTTATTCTGGTGCAGGAGATTGCCTAACAGGACGCTAACAGTTTATAATCTAATAAATTTCCAAAGTCATATTAAAGCATTTAATCCTTTCCTGAATTATTTCTGTTTCACAATATAATTTTGTACAATATCATTTTGTTACTGTTTTTTGTAATCTCTCTTTTTTTTGTTTGAAGGAGAATAGTGGGGAAAATGACCAGCTGTGGGTATGACCTTTAAAGATGCACAGGTGAGCACTAGTATGTGTGGTGCTAATGGGGAGATAAGGAAAAAACTAAGCACACCACCTGATTTTAGGCACCCAATTTAAGTTAGGAGGCTTATCTTGTTACGCTTTTGTAGGAGAGTGGAGGATAGCCAGAGTTGTCCTCCTAAGCTATTGGATGCTCCCAATCATCCTCTGGCATAAGCCTGCTTCTTTCTCTGCCTATAAAGTGAGCTCAAGGAAATGAACCATCCAGGTTGGGTGGATAATTCTGCTAATGTGAGCACACCCCTGCTGGATTCATTTGGAGGGGAAAAAGAAATACTCAGAAGGATTATAACCAGGAGTAATTAGAAAATAAAAGTCTGCACTTCTTGTTTGCTGATTGTGTGCAAGTGTGTAGTCAGTTTTGGTGATGCTTGTACATAAGAGAGATTCTGAAACATGGGAGTAATTTGATGCATATGCTTTGTCTTGCTACAATAAATTAACAGCCTTTTGTTGCCCAGGAGCTGAGCTATAGCTTTTCTTCTGTTTTACACTGTGTTATGTTGCCTTAATTGCACCATCTATCATGGTGGTTTTGGTGCTTTTCATTTTTGTCTTTTACTGTGGATGCTACAACCCAAGTAGATGATACTACAGCATTCAGGAATCTTGTCAGGCTGCATTAAAGTCAGCAGCTCATCAGTGAGTGCTACGAAAGATAATCTGTGAATGTCAAAGTTGTAGGACCTTGAAAAAAGGCAATCAGCAGGAACAGCTTGGAAATCTGCTGAACAGAAGCACCTGAAGGTAGGTAAGGTTCTGACTGTGTGTTACTGAATGTGGCAAGCCCCTGGGTGTGTGGTGACCGTTAGCCTACCCTTTAGAACTGGGGGAAAACCCTAAAGAAGGGAACTCATGGTGGAAGGGGTATGGTACAAAGCTGGATTTTCTAGCAATTTCTATTACTATCTCTGCTTGAAAATGTAGAACCACCAAATAGTTCAGGCTGGAAGGGAGCTTGGGAGGTTTCTAGCCAACCTGCTGCCCAAAGCAGGGTCAGCTCAGAGATCGGACAAGATTGCTCAGGATTTTACCGTGTTGGTCCCTGCTCATTCTATAGGATGGGCAGGAGGAATTGAGGGCTAGCAGTGGCAGAGTAGCTTGGCTGGGCTGCGTGGACAGAGATGATTAGGAAGGCAGGTGTTTGACGTGTTCAAAATGTGGTAATGGCAATAATCTTGAATGAAGTGGCTCCGCTTCAGGCAGTCAGATGATAATTCGTCTTTGCATTTGAAAGGAAATGAGCAGAAAAAGCAATTGGCATTAGGCATGAGTGCCACTACGGTGCAATTTCTAACCCTGGAAACTACAGCTTGCTTGAAGTAGCGTTAGCTTCAATTGCAAGGGTGGGTCACTTCCTCAGAGCAGTCCAAAAGCTGAAGCATGAACTATAGAGTTCTGTGGGAGGGGGAGGTATAACAGGTATAAATTCTATAGCATGAACTGTAGAGTTTTGTGGGAGGAGAAGGTATAAAAGGAAAACTTACATGAGAAGTCAGTGTCTACTTGGATTGCAAAGTGTCAGCAGGTGTCAGGTAGGTTCTGCTTGCTAAGGGAAGCAGGTGGCTCATTATTCGCAAGAGAAGAAGGAGCATCTCGCTGACAAAAGATCTAAGCATGGGAGAACCGGATGAATGGAGGGATCTCTGGAGGTTTCAAGGAGATGGGTTGTGACCCCGATGTTCTTAACCTTTTCCAAAATGACAAAGCTTATTGGTGAAGGAGAAAAGGCTAGACAGGGCAATGCTGGCTGTTGAAGGTTGAAAAAGGCACCTGCAGTCATTTACTTTGTGTTACTGAAGGGGAAAGGAGAGGCACATTCCAGACCCTGAAACTATTTTGCTCAACCCTAGTATAGCGATACGCAGCCAGCACAACTGTGCCTTCCTCTTTCAAGCTTTGCCATCAAGCTTTAGCTTCTTTGCAGTGATCCAAAACTGAGGAGTGCAGGTGTATTGTCTCTTTAGGGATGTACTCACGGTTGGACTTGATGATCTTAAAGGTCTTTTCCAGCCTTAATGATTCTGTGATTCTGTACTGGAAAACCAGACAGGAGAGACCAGGCTGTGGGAAGGTCTAGATGAAAACATGGCAGTGAGGAAGGGGTGGTGCAGAGGGACGCACAAGTTTAGGGAGAAGATGCAGAGCTAATACAGTTACAGAGCCCATGTTTTCTCCTTCACGGCAATTTATAACACATCTGTAACTTTCCGAGATTCCTGCTGTCACTTGTGGGGGAAAAGTTTTTTCTCTAGTACCAAGCCCATGTTGCTGCCACAGAGTGGACGCTTGCCACGTTCCGGTACAGCTCTGCCATGAAACACCCAGGCCCAGCAGTTCCTCTAGCGGCAACTCTTCATCTTCTTCTCGAAAGGACACCCGTGGGGGCTGCCGCTCCGAGGAGCGCGACCTCGGTGCTGTGCCAGTGTTTAATTCATCCTGCCAGCTGTGTGGCGGGGAAGGAGGGCGGCTGCCCGCGGATCCGGTCCCGCGGCCGTGGGCGCGGGGACACGCGTGGGCAGGGCGGGAGCGGCCGTGCCGCTGTCCGCGGTGCTGACCGCAGCTGGGCTGCCCCGCCAGCGGGGGGGGGTGGGGGCGTGGGGGGTCGGGTCCCGTGGCTCAGCAAACCCGGGTGAAAACGCGGAGGGGTGTCCGGGCGTCTGCTCGGGCAGGCTTCCGCGGCTGGGCAGGAACTTATGTTGACTTCCTGCTTGGTCTTAAAAAGATTGGCTGCTCTATAATATTTCTGTCTGGAATCGCTCCGTCATTTCTCAAACAGCGTGGCTTCGTGGCCCACTGGAACCCGGAGATTTTCACCGTGGCAGATAGATAACTCCGAATAGCTCCAACCAGAGCTGCCTTTCCTATTTCCTTGCAGAAAGCTACTATCACTGAAATAACTATCCACTAAGCTGAGCACAGTGGGGTGTTCTCAGGAAGGTCGTTCTTCTGAAAATGGCTGTGCTACACCAAAGCAAGGAGCAACTCTGCTCGTACCATCCCAGCACATTAACCGACAGAGCTGCAAAACATGAGTCCTTAAAATCCTGCCTGAACTGATATAGCTGAGCTTCTGTATGCTCTTGATTACAACACTTGATTGCCTAGAACTGCTTACAGTAGCTAAAAATATCCGATATATTCAAACTATCAACGACACATCCAGCATATAATACTGGATGCCACCCACTGACTTGAAACACTTTTTCACCATGTGCCTGACTTGCTACAGGAGCCAGAAGGCAGGGAGTGAGAGACAGTCAGGGGTGACACTGAAAGAAAGAGGATCCTTTATTACTTCTCTAACTTGTTGGATCAGTTTGTGGTTCAGAGTTTTGTAGTACTAAAAGCTCTTTGCGAGGTGTGATTATTTAAATTGGTGCAATCTCTCTGATGATGTTGGAGAGCTGCTTCAAGTCCAGAATTTCCTAGGAAAGCTGATAGCAAAAGACATTTATATAGGTTTTATTACATACTTCTGACACTGTGGTTTGGCCTACAGCAACTGTTGGGTCTATGAGAAGATCATATTGGGCTCAGCTGTACCATTCTATGGGTGGCTAACATGTAAAGATTTAATATTTTTAGAATAAAGATAGATTTATTTTTCACTTTGTTGGCATATTCTTGGGGTTCCTTCTGACAGAACATGTATGCCAGTCAGACTCAAGGAAGAAGAAATCTCAACCCCACCATCACCTTGATTCCCCAGGCCAGCTGAGCATCTGAGCAAGGACTATTTGAGAGGAGAAGATCCTAGGTCTCTATACACGTGACTTCTGATGCTGTAACCTCTGTCAAGCATCCCTTTTGGCAGCTTTATGGAAAGCCCTTGTTAGCAGTCTAGGGCAATTTTTCCTCCTGCTCCTACCTTTATCTTGCATTTGTGCCTTTTTCTACTTATTTCAGGGAATGACAGAATGCCTTTATTCAGAGTGGCAAACCTTGGTTGTAAGATTCACAAAGTTGCTTTGCAACTCATGATGTACAAGAGCTTTACTTCTGTATGTGTTGTTCCCTTCACTTGCAGTTAGGATGTGAAGTTTCATCTACAGCAACCTTGCTTTCAGTATAAGGGCTTGTCCTCAGGATTCATGTTAGCATGGGACATTTTTTGTGTTATGTATTAGAATTTATGTGATTCTAGGAATCTCTGCTTCATTCCTCCCCCGTGTTCAAATAACGGCTGTACAAAGGAGATTACTCATGTTGCCTGTGCCAAGCAAGAACTCTGCAATTGATGTAGCATCACCCAGTCTTTGCCTGCAGGACTATATTCTCTGCACAGGAAGAGTCAACTCTAGGGGAAAAGCTCCAAGGGTGGAGTACAACCATTTGTAAACCTTCTACAACAAATCACAAAAAGTGTTTCCCATTACATGCCAGAAGTCATGCCTTGAGGTTTTTATCATGTTTGGTTTTTTCATCCCATGATCTTCAAGAATGATGTGCATGTAACTTTTAAATTTTTTTAATAGTGAGCACATTAGGAAGATCAGGTCAGGCAGAGCTCAGCTAACTGTCAAGATGATTTTCATTCTATATGTCACCAATTTGTCAATTTGTCATTCCCAGAAGGCTAAATTTTTGGTTAGGTTTGATTGCATGAGGTGACAGATGTAGGCTTAGATTTCCTCTTCTTTGCAGCATTTGAAGCTTAATTGATGGTGGTTGCAGAAAGATACCAGATACCTTCAGACACCAAAATGTTTAAATCCAGGTAAGAAATTTTCTGTCGGGCCAGCATATTCTGCCAAATGGAAGAGAGCTTCATTAAAGTAGAGCAATGTTTGTTATGCTCCTGTTATAAAATACTAGTTTTCTGACCTGATTTTTCATATGGAGATTAGAGAGAGACGAGGAACATCCCAGTTGCTCTGTGAACTATCTCAACATACCACTCCTTTTCCAGAGACATTCACCTCTCTGATGTGACTAGACCCCAGGGAAATATTATATATGCTTTTCTTCCCTATAAAGCAGGAAATGGGCAGTTTTGCATGAGCAAAGGAATGAGAGTTTGATGGAGCCCTCTTTATGCTCCACTATGTTTAAGGCTATGCAGTAAGTGTATTGATGGCTTCTGCTGCCCAACAGGATGCCCACCCCAAGACTGTTCTGGTTTTGGGGCACACGTCTAGGGTATTATGTCTCTGTGATTAAAGAGTCAGCAGAGCAGCTGTAGCAGTGTGTGTTTCATCTTAATGGACAAGGGAAAGGCCCTGATCTACCTGAGTTGGCCCTGCTTTGAGCAGGACATTGGACTAGATGACCTGCTAAAGGTACCTTTTGGTCTAAATTATTCTGTGATTCTAATATAGCTGCCTGAGCATATAGCCAGAATCAAGGGTGGTTTATACAACTGGTGCTGGAGCCATTGCTGCTGCAGCTGCTCTCGCATGGAGGTTTGCGTCCAACAGCTGCCTTCATTTCTCCTGGTGAGCGTGGAAGCACTTGGTGATACGGTTTGTGGGACTGCGCCATGGTGTGGCCAACTGTGCAGTCTGAACCCTGTAGCACATGGCAGTCCTGACACACCTCTGCCTCCCACGCTCGCTTCTCTGCCTGCCGCCATGGATGTGGCTGGATGACTGCCTTTCTGCAGTACTTGCACTGAAGACGAATCCCTGCAGTCAGACGGAGCCCCTTTGGGCAGCTCCGGTGCTTTGTGAAAGGCTCAGGAATGTCCAGTTGTGAAAACCTAAGGCCACCTGCCACCCCACCTGGCGACCCACTGCTCTCCACTGCGGGTGGGTCATTCTCTGTGTTTCTCGCAGGGTTGCTGGTTGCACAAGCCAGCACCAGTTTATTCTGTGGGGAGTCCTGCACCTGTACTGGAATGCAGGTTCCACATGTCCCTTTCTACCGCTTCCAAACAAGATAAATCACCCAAGACTTTAACCTTTATTTTCTACAGATTGTCTTTTTCAGCACTGTGTGCCATGAAACCTCCCCATAAACAGACAGGAACTGGAAGGACAGGAGTTCCGTTGAATTAGACATAAACCAAGTCTGAGCCCAATCGGTGACATTTATAGAGGCAGGTGGCTTGTTCAATAGTATGCTCAACTGCAAGCCACGATACTAAATGTCAGTCTGGGAATGCTGTAAATCCTATCTAAAAAGTGCTCAGATTGTTCTATTTTTCAACATGCTAGCCCAAAGCTCCACACATAAGAAAAGAATAAACAGTGTGGGTGGCATAATTGTTACTTTTTTATATCCCAAACATACACTTTTAGCAATCAGGACCTCATAAATTTTCCCTTAATGCTTGTCAGCGTTGCTTTGGTTTCCAACGAGGGGCTTTGAACTCTGCTGGCCCTTCTCCAGAGCTATGGTCTTGCCTGCACTGATGTCTGCAGTTTTGGGAGTCTAGTAAAAATGCTCTGAGAAACAAGCATAGCTTCTCTCAGTGAAAGACAGAACTTGACAGGTAGGAATAGGATGTGTTCCCAGTTTAAACGGACCCTCCTCTACTAATCACCCTCTCCTTTTTACTCCCAACCCCACCTCAAGCTGTGGCTAATCCTACAGTTCGGTCCTTTTAGGTTTAGCCTTTTGCAGCCTGCGCTGCTCCCGTACTCATTTTCTCTACAAGTTTCCCACCCGATTGGCATTTGAAAATCCTGCTCACCTCCTCAACAGGATCTGTGTGAACAGTGTTGCGAGATTTCGAGACTGCGCTTCAGCTGCCCCTTCTGACCTGCGGATAAGGCTCCGCGAAGCCAGTGACTGTAGTGGCCAGGGACAGGCTGCTGCAGGGCTTGCAGCGTGCGGGAGTTCTCAGGGAAAAGGTTTTGATTTTATTTTGATTTCATATGGCTTTCTTGTTTGCTTTGCCACGTTTCTTTCTTTGATTTTTTTTTTTTTTTTTTTTTTTTTTTTAGCCTCCCTGGTATTGCCCAGCAGTCAAGGTCTTTTGATTAGTGTCTCCTATAGGTTGGGGTCTGATAGGTCCTCAGCGCTGGCTCCAGAGATATCTCCTACGGTGTGACTTCTGCTTTCCTCTCTTCAGGCCCTCATTGCTCGTCTGACGACAGGACCCCGAGCGCAACGCTGCTCAGAAGGCATCCAAGGAGCTGGAACGGCAGCGTCCTGCCTCTCCCACGGCGTGAGCTGATTTAACGCTTCAGCCTTGGGATGCGAGTGCCAACACGTGAACGGCTGCTGCCCGTGTGGACTCTGCTGCGAGCAGCAGGCACGGGCTGGGCTGGCGCTTGGGCAACGTGCGGCGGGGATCGCGCGGCCTGTCAGCCTTCCTCGGCCATCGCGGCTGCAGGGCTCGCCGCCCCGGGCTGCTCTCCTCTTAGCCAAGACGCGCCTTGGCCTGGGGAGGGTCCTGTTTGCCTCACAGCGAGCACCCTTCCGAGAGTGGATGGGAAATGGTTTTCCCTCACCGAAACATAAAAAACCGCGGTGCTTATTTGGGATGTCTCTGATGACAGAGAAGTTGGGGTTGAAATTTGGGGTCGTTTGCGCAACCCTAAACAGACTCGTTCTGAAACCTTTTTTCCCTCCTTTTGCTGAAAGCAGATTTCACCTTGATAAGACTAACCCTTAACTATAGCAGACCCACCACAGGGATGAAGGTCATCTTTACGGAGGTAGAAAAATTACAGGAAGAATTATGTAGTGCTGCAGCTTTTCAGTGTGGTAAAATTCAGGTACTCAATTTACACCGTTATAACTCTTCAAAATGGTCTAAGAAAATCAACTCTGACACCCAAACTTTGCTTATTTCTCAATGCAAAGATTAACCTTTTGTGAAATCTTCATGTTAAACCGAGCTGCAATTTGGCAGGAGTTTAGGGAGGGGAGAAGGAAATGGTCTGGAAAGACGATCATGGTTTAAGAAGCTGTTCGCAAACAAAGCGGCCTCATTCTTTTATTTCTATTTATCTAGCCTGTCTTTCAGAGACCATTTTTTGGCTATCAAAACACATTTATTTAGACCTTTCTTTTATGTGCCTAAGACCCTGTCAGCCAGTTCCTGGCTTGTAACTGCTTGATTCTGCAACCTTAATATTCTCTTAAAGTTGGTTTGTATATCATTTCCTACACTTGGTCTTAGGAGCAAGTTAAAAAAAAAAAACATCTTTCCCACCATATGGAACCATATGTACCCTCACAGGGGTCAGCAAAGGGGCTGAGCTATTTAGACTGAGATTTAGCAGAGACCTCCACTTGATTTGAGTATGCAACTGAAGAGCTATTTGCTCTGGCAGGGTGGTCTGCAGTCCACAGCTGCCAGTGGCCGCGGTGAGTGGTCAACAGCCACTCTGCAAGAGTTGTGTTAAACATCCAAATAAATGGAAGTTAAAGGTGGAATTCCCTATTTGAAAAACATAGGGTGTGCTGTGGGTTTACTGGGAACCACTGGGCTGCAGAGCTTGGGAACCACTGGTCTGTATGGCCAACTGCTAGAAGAAGGTGGGCCACTTTCTTTGCTAGGAAGTTCTTCAGATGGTTGAAGAACCCGGGCTTTGATTCGCGTTGCCGTGGAGGAGTGCATCCACCGACGTCCCTCCTGTCTCAGCTCCTGTGTCTCCCTCGTTGCTTGTGAAGGTGGTCGTTTCCTTCCGCCTGCACAATCTGGGTGTTGTCACCAAGAATGAAGTGACAGAAGAGTTGTCATCTGTGCGTGCTGCTGTTCTGTCTTGGGTCACAGGGAGCGCCAGCAGCAGAGGATTACAGAAAAACCTTGCTTGGTCCTTGGCCCCACTTTAAATTGGTGGTGAGATGTTGGACCTTTTAACCCCAGAGGCCTGGTCCACCCTAAATTTTTCTGTTTTCTAAAGACAGCTCGTGCACCAAGCAAAGCACATGGTTCTGCAGTGTCCTCCGTATTTCCTTAGGGGTAAGCAGCCAGAATGAATGTAGTCCTGCCTGAGCAAAGACAATAGTTGGGATTTTTTGGCAGTGCTAACCAGGGCGCTGCCAGTAGCTTTACAAAAACAAAACAAGACACAACCCTAACCTCGGGCAGCTTTCTTGTTGTCCCTTTCTGGCCTTCTCTAAAGTTTGCTGCTTGCCCGTATCGCCCAGCCGCCATCTCCGTGGCCCTCTGAACTCAGCCAGCCCCTGTTCGCTGAAGCCTGCAGAGCAAACACGACGTGGTGGCGTAGCAGAACGCTTGCAGCATGGATCAGCTCCTTGTAAATGACTTTATAAACACCCACTGTGGGTTTGCCGCATGCCTCGTGCGAGCACAAGGATCTCCTGTTGCGACGGAGCGCGCCAGTGCAAGCGCACGCGGGTAGCTGGGGACCTGGTGCACAGTCAACAGCTGAGTGTGGACTCCTGGTTTTGGGCACGTCTCTCTCGGGTGGTGGACAGATTTCCAAGGCAGCAGCACATCCACTTCTGGGATACAGCATACTACTTCCTTTCAGTGTTTTGAAGCCATGCTTCAAAGCGTGGAGAGCTTCTAAATAAGGCAGTTGGAGCCTTTTGTAATATTGGTGAAACACTGTGGTTTTCCCGAAATTCATCTTAAAAATGGCTGGACTAATTTTGCTGGAACTGTCTGAAAATATTTAGCCTGAGGCAAGCACATTAGAGGGAAAATTTCTGCCTGAACACTGAATGTTTGGCACTTGTAAGCAACTGAAATCAGGGTTTATAAAAGGCAGTACGAGGCAAATTTAACTATTGTCATCTGTGCCAGGTGTCTGCCTATACTAGCGTTTCTGGGTGGATACACAAGTAATGTGTGCAAGTTCATAATATATCCTTTCTCTTTAGGAACCAACTTTATTCTGGTAAAACTCATTAAAGTCTATGGAATTACAAGATCATAAATCTAATATAACACTGGAAAATCAGGCCCTATAGATGTGCTCTGTGTGTGGTATCAATCTATTTGCAGTGTATATATAAATAAGATTTGTGGTGAAATGAGAAAAACAAGCTGCTTATATATCATCTAGGAATGAGCTCTATGTTGTGCTTAATATTTTCCAGAGACAAATGTGGCGACAGACTTATCAGAAACACTGGCTGAAACGAAGCTGTTGATCCAAACATCCTCACCATCCTTTATGTTAAAGCCAAAGCAAAAATGAGACGTCCCAGTGGGTGTGGGCCATGGTAACATTACTTTTTATCATTATTATTATTATATTCAGATGTTGGTTGTGTTTACAATTACAGTGCTGGCAGACAGACTCTATTAGAACTGCCAAAGCTGATCATCTAGCCCCAAATCTGATCATATTACTGAACGCAGCCTGGGATTTTACAGGGGCCGGAGACAAATTGACTCTTTCTTCTTCGCCAGCTCATCTTGCCGTATCTATTGCAGAGTGAGGCGCAACATCTATTTTATTAAGCCTCCGCCACTTGCTTTGGATCCTTCCGGGTGGCTGTCGGGCAGAGACCGAGCAAAGGTAGTGGCTGTGCGCTAGCGGAGGGAATAACACGCGGGTATCCTTGCGGGATCGGTGGGTCAGTGAGCTCATGTACACTGCGTGGAAGGGATAAACAAGGGCTTTCTTTTCCATTTCGGCACTCCTTTTGTTACAAAACAAAACAAAAAAAAAAGAGTTGTGGAGGAGAGGAAATGCCTGACAAGCCAATATATGTCATTTCTCTGTGGTTAGGCTGATTATTTTTTCTGTCCCGGGGATAACAAGGCAGCAGCGCTTGCATGGTGTACATTGCATCCAAAGAATAAAGTGGGCCTAGCAGCTAAACTGGGACAAGAGATAACCTCCAGGCAGGTCTAGCAGCCACCGCTTCAGTGAGATTCCACTACACAGACTCTGTGTTCCCTGGATTTAGTGGCTCACTGAGTGAAAACGAAGAAGTGAGCAGGTTAACTTGCCCTCTGGAGAGAAAGAGACATCTTTGGAAAGCAAGGTAAGTATTCAGATTATATGCAAGCAGAGCCAAGGAAGCAGGAACCCCAAGGAAATGGCCATGCACAAAAGGATTCTTCTGAGGAAATGGTCTAAGGTAAACAGCAGAGCAAAACTACTTGAGTTTTGATCCTGACTCCCAACAGAAGGGCTGTTTTCTACCGTAGGAATGACTCCCTGCAGCTGAATATTAAAGACTGTCTCAAAAGACAGCACAAACCTTCCAGCTGCTGCTTATTAAATCTCAGGACAGGAGCTCATGGGGCTTTGGGACAGCAGCATTCTCCTGTCCCACAAAATAGGGAGATACCAAAACCTCCCCTTTTACCTGACAGGGTACGGCAAGGACACTGAAGTCTGTGGGTCCAGCCCTAATTCAGGGAGTTCCCATATCCCAGCTGACTCTGCCAAACACTTGGTTACTGAAGTGGTGTGTGGCAGCATCTCCTTTCTTTACCGCTAGCAAGAGCTGTGGCAAGTGGAGATCTCCTAAGAGAAGGTGTTTGTTTTGATGAAGATGAGATTTATGATTATGTGTTTTTTCTTTGGTGGAAACTGCTTGCAGATGTCCTGGGGTTTCAAGGAAACTGAAATTGTCTGTTTGGTGGCAAAATTATTCATTCCATCCTCCCCTGCATTGTACAGTGCTGCTGGCATGAGGAGTCTTGCAGAAGGGATGTGCCTTCAGGCTCAGCAGGAAACAGTTTCAAGAGCAGGCAGCCGAAAGCAGCTTCTTCTCACAGCAAAGAGATGCCATGGGAGGCAGGAATCTGCTGAATCCTGAAATCAGTGGGAGACACGTGTCAGGAATCTGCTTCCTGCAGAGACAAGATCTGCCTTGGATGAGTGCAAAAGTCTTCTGACACATAGCTTGCAGAGTTTCCCAGGTGCTGAGCACCACAGTTGGTTGTCCCTGCCATTTGTGGAGGCAAGGCTGCCCGGCGGAGCTGCTGCAGTTCGGCCAGTTCTCTCACAGCAGCAAGACTGCAGATCCAAAGCGCCTACTCTGTTTTGAGCTCAGGAAAAACTGTAATCTTGCTCTGAAAGTGGCAGGTTTTCCCTGCCCTATTCAGCTCAACAGCCATGGGAGAGAGAAGGTTGAGGAGGAGGAAGAGAGGAAGGTGATGCAGAGCTTCTGCCCCTCAAGGTGATGTCCGGCTGCCTCAGCAACGCGCCGCAGCAGCGGGAGGCAGTGATTCCTGAGCCACTACTCCGCTTCCAGAGCCTGCAGGCTTTGACCAAGAGCAATCACTGAGGTCCTGCAGCCATCCCCAGGCGGGGAGTGTCTCCCTCAGCTCTGCATCCTCTGGGAGAGAAAGAGAGAGGGGAAAAAAAAGACATGTGCACCATTACTCCACACAGTGTGGAGTAATGGTGCACATGTCCCACTTCAAAGACTGCCTGGGCATACATTTACCAGGCTAAGAAACAGAGCTCCTTCCACATACCGCTCCGATTGCTAGCCAGTACGATATTTCCCCGTGCCCTTTGCTTTATGAAATGGTTGTTCTTCAAACTAGCAAGTATCTTCCTTCCGTGCCTTACCTCCTCTTTCTCTCTCTCCTAACCACATAGTTACCATCCTTGGCTTTCTCCCCTTCCTATCTGTTCCTTACCCAGCACTGCCAGTGAACTGAAAAACATGTTTCCATAGACCAAGAAGCCCCCACAAGAAAGCCATAAAATCCCGCCACCCTATCCCAGCAGCGAGGCCTTCAGAGCTGGTCGGGAAAGGGTTGGTGTTCTGGGCTGTAAGCCCACTACAAGTTTCTGAGCCCTTTAGGTTTGTGTGAGCTGAAGGAGCTTCAAGGACCCTTTCTCTGAGTTCTTATTTTCTTGTTTATTTATTTTCCCCAAATTCAATTTTTAGCACCTCTTTTGGAGAGTTTGTAGGTAAGTAGGAACTATGTTTAGCCTTACTCATCTAGTGTTTGTTCCAACAGCTCTTTGTTGTGGACAATTCAGGCACATCTGTGTTGGATCTTGATCCAGAAAATTGCTGAAACTGAAAGAAATGGTGTTGAGTGTCCTGGCTGAGAGAAGCTCAGCGCAGAGTTGAGCCCTTCTCAAGAGAAGACCATCTGTTGAATGGACAGCGACAGCAGGAGTCTCCATCCCTAGGACAGGTTGTCAACATGTTCCTTCAGATGGGTAAAGGGTCCTCACAGTTGCTCTTCCTGCCATCCAGGTCTTAATATTGGTAGCATGTTCCCCTTTGAGCTGGTAAGTTTCTCCTAGTTTTCTCTGGATTTTTCTAAGCATACACTTGAATTTTTTTAATGGATTTAAGAATTGATTCGCATCGATTTAGTGCATGGTGTTTCAATGTGCTGTGATAGACAATCCAAACGGGACAAGTAAAAGCCACTGTTGTGTGGGCAAGAGTGAAAACAGGAAGGGGAAGGTGCTGATAGTGCTGCCAGCACAGTTCATGGGGAGAAACCATTTTCCCCTTCACTCTAAGCCATAGGTATTTAGGTTTTGCATGACTAAGAATGCTGCATTAACTCTTGCTCGTTCCTACTTAGCTGTTGTCTTTTTATTTGAACGAATAAGCAGCTCTGAAGAGGAAATACAGCTGTCTGGCTGGCTGGTGGTCTGGTGGTTTGTTCTTTTTTTATTTTCCTGTCGACAAATGCCTATATAGAGGAGCAGTGAAGCTCAGCTTAGATGCTATTTTAAGCATCTCATTTTTGCTGCCTGACCTGTATGATTGATTTAAGGTTACAAGAAAGTGCATCTTTTTTCACAGATTAGATGATGTGCTTCTTGCTTTGGACTGATGCTAATAATTTTGATTTCTGGGACTGGAGGTAGAGATAAAAAGGCACCTTAATTTCTACTAGTCATTGCTAAATCTTCTCAGAGGAATTCTGTAAGCTCCCTCTGAAAACCGCATCATCCTTTGGTTTCATCTTCAAAAGTAAGGGCATCAACTACCCCGTGAAGGACAGCAGCACAGGGTGTTTTCCAGCAGAAGAATGAATATGGCATAACTGTCAGTCCTGCTCCATTATGAGTTTAAAAGTACCATTAAGCTGACTATCATCTCTTTCATGGTGTTGCTTCCAGTTATTTTGTATATTGGGAGTAGTTGATATGCTGGAGGACAAGGCTGCTGTCATTCAGTGGGGCATGAACAAGATGGAGAAACTGGATGACAGAAGCAGCATGAAATTCAAGAAGGTGAATGCAAAGTCCTGCACCTGGGAAATAATAACCCTATGCAACTGAACAAGCTGGGTACTGGCTGGCTAGAAATCAGCTTAACCTAAGAGGACCTGGAGGTCTTGATGGACATCAAACCAAACATGAGTCAAGAATGTGCCGTTTAACAATGAGAGTCAACCACACTAGACACGGGGCACATTAATACCGGTACAGCTGGAAGAGTACTGTCTGGTTGAGGGGAAGTGATTGTTCTCCGTCGTTCAGCATTTCTGAGGCCACATCTGGTGTAATGCATCTGGTTCTGCCTCCCAGAAAGTATGAGAAAGACATTGATAAAGTGGAGTAATGTTAGTGGATGGCCACTAACGTGGTCAGGGGGTAGGAGTTCGTAATATTCAAGGAAAGGCTGAGGGAGCTGGGTTTGTTCAGCCTTAAGAAGAGAAGGCTCAAGTGGTAACTTATTGCTGGTCCTAACCTACCTGATGGGGGTTACAGAGACAACTGAGCTGCTGAGAGGTGCTCAGAGAGAAATGACAAGAGGCACCAGGCACAACTTGTACCAGGGGAAATTCCTACTGTGCCTAAGAAAAAGTTTTTCCCCCAGAGAGAGATACAGAGCTGAAGAGCTGCCCAGAGAGGCTGGAGGCCCTGAATATTATCAAAACTTGACTTTTCTAGGCCCTGAGCAACCTGAGCAAATTTTGAAGGTAGCCCTGCTTTGAATGGAATGGTTGGACTAAATCTTCTCTCTATTATTCTCTGCTTCACTTTCATTTAGTGGCCCTGTATTTAGTCTTTTCCCAGCTCATCAAATTTCTCTATCAGACTGGTAGATATTGAAGTTCTAACTGTTCGTGGCATCGTACAAAGGAAACACGTGCGGCCTACAACTCTTGAAACACAGATGTAGACCTAAGCCTGTGAACACCTAGGTATGTCTTGGCACTACGCATTGTTATGTCTAGTCCTGCCCTCACTGAATGCAATAGTTCAGTATTCAGTGGCTTTGGAGAGGTTGGGTCTATTGCCCTTAATATTTAGTTTTTATTGATGTCTTTGGGGCTTTCTTACAGAATAAAAATTTAACTCTTTACAGAAATGAGATCTTTCAGATGTGACCCTTTGCCTTACAACATTGTATGGCTGCTCCTTAAATATACATTTCCTATGAGGTGTGTTCACGTTGCCTTGTAACCATAATTGCCATTTGATTCCCAAAACTGATTTTGGGAAAAAAATACCCCTGTAACCATTCCTGTTCCCTCACTAATGGTTCCCACTCTTGTCTTCCAGTCTGTGGAGTAGTAGACAGGACTGCGGTACATGTCTACTGAGAATGTCAGAAGTAGCTGAAAAGGAGTGGGGCTGTGGAACGGCTCTGACAGGTTCCCAGTGAGCCACCATGCCCCAGCTTGCACCCCTGCTCCCTGGAAGAGCCCTCCCATCACCTCACCCATGCCAAATGTCAGATTAACCGTTTGTGTGGCCCTGATCCAACTGAAAGGGCGAAGCCCTGTGGTGACAGCCAGGTGTAGATGGCTGGAGGAGAGGTGGGAATACCTTCAAACTCCCACAAAAGGAGAAGCTGATGAAGCCGTTCCCCCGTGGGCATCAGTAGGCAGGTGACAGTTTCACAGCTCTCGTCTGTGTCGGCCAATCTGTCATTTACAAAGGCAATTAAGAAGTGCACTGCAAGAGCCTGCTTTGCTGAGCAGAGGCAGGAGAGCGCGGGCTCTTTGAGATGGATGTGACCAGGAGCTGTCGGGAGGTGCTGGCGTGGGTCCCCTGACGATGTCAGCGGGAGAGCCGCAGCGGAGATGCGTGGAGAACATCAGGCTGCTTATCTCAGCCGCAGCTCATTCTTGCTGTGATACGGGAAGGGGCACGCTCCTGACCCCTGCACTAGGCTTCTTTCAGACCCTGCCTGGCAGCTGAGAATGAATATGGAAGAAAAAAAAGAAATTAAACCAGAAGCCAGTGATGAAAAGAAGGGGAATGCAGCCGTGACTGTTATTGCATTGAGAACGTGTGCTTTTGCCAAATACATCCCGCTCCTTTTCCCCTAGCAGACAATCCACAGGGAAAACAAGCCTTTGCTGTTGCTGTCAGCTGATGAGGTCATTCCTTTGGCAGGTCTGAGGCTGGAGTTCCTGGAGTCCCTCCTCGCCCGTGTTCCCCTGCCGGGGCGTTACAGTGGCTGTAAGCTTTCCTCATTCCTGCACTTTCCCTTAAAGATAGCAAGGCTGGCCACAAGGAGACAAAAAAGAGAGGGGAACAGATGACAGCTTTGTCACTTTTGCTTCCTTGGTAATGGCCTGTCAATTTGCTTGGAGAAAGTCAAGCAACTTGGGGATCTTGAGGGCAAAGTTTCACGGGTCCTTCACACTGATCGTGTGCTCTGCTGCCCTTTTGCAGGGCAAGGACACTCTGCTTTCCTACCAACACAGCACTGCGACGCTTTGTATTAGCTCACTCCATTGCTTGGTGTATTCAGAATACGCCTTTTCTAATATACAGGAAAAAAAGGAATTCATTTTCTCTCTTCTTAGAATTTAGATGATACTTTCACCGACGCCTCTTTCAACAAAGCCATTTTTATGTAATGGAAAACACCACAATTTTATTTCTCTCTGATATAATACATTTTTACTTCGCAATAACGTGGCACAGCGGTTGCATTTTCAACGCCAGCGTAAATGGTACCCACATCGTATTGCCAATGATCATACCATACCTTGACACGTCTCTGTAAAGCTCGCCTGCAATCTCAAGTATTTTCCTGTTCCCTCGTAAGGCCTGAGGAAGATTGTAACCTAATGGAAATACATTTGAGGGAAAAGTGTTTTGGACATCTGTTGGCTTCTTTGGACTGCATTAGAGTACAAGGAGCAGAGTTAAGCTGGGAGCAGGGTAGAGCCTCCCCATCCTCGAGCCTCTGAAATGCTTGCAACCGAATTGCAGTACTGATCTGTATATTTTAACTGGGTCACTGAGTGCGAGCCATTTGAATGCTTCATGCTCTGCATCTTCCAAGTAATTGCGGTTTAAGGATTCATTTTACTGTTAATTTTCCCACTTATGTGCTTGAAGCCGAGCTTGGAGTTATACAAAAAAGAGACATATCTCAATCTGTTTTGAATCTGAAACCAAGTGTCAGTATAAAACCAACCTACATTATAACTTTACACATTAAAACTTTTTACATTGCGCTTTTGAGGTGGTGACAGACAAAGGACTCTGCCTTTTAAAAATGACCCTGTTTAAAGAAAAAAGGTTGGTAAGTTTTCTGACGAAGTGCAAAACAAGATGCTGCTTCATGCATCCATGTCTTTGAAACACCGGTTGTTTCAAAGCAAGGAAAAGACTGGATCTTTACACTGCTTTATCTGACTCACATCCCACCCAGCTTCTCAGTTCATTTATTTCTTTTTTGTAATTTTTATTTTTTTATATATTTTTTCCAAAACATGGCTCCTAAGAACAGTCCTGTTACCTCCGGGCACTAGGATTGACAGGACCTTTAGGAAAATGAAAACCAAGAGAAGTTTTTCGATGACTGAGTGAGATTTAAAGCTGGGGGCTGGGGATCCTGAGTTCTTCTCCCAACTGCACCCACAGTCTTCACCACGGTCAGTGGGCTTAAAACGTCTACACTTTGGTTTGCCCAGATGCTTCAAGGACTTTGCTGCCAGAATCAGTTAGAAAATATTTTTCTCGCCATGGGATATTCTCAGTTTGGTGGTTAAAAAAAAAACAAAAGAAAATGAATTTCCATCCAGACCCTCAAATTTGTAGCTAAAAGCTGTATCAGGCTGAGAGCTCTGGCTGAGGACCACCACCATGATGTCTCCAAGAGCTGTGACTTTGGTGCCTCGTGCCACAGTCTCCAGTACAGGAGAGAGTCTGGGCCTGAACAAACCTCTCCTCATTCTCTGGTGTCCTGCGCCTCGCTTAGCTGGCGTGGGGTGCAGCTGGTGTGGTGAGTCCTGGCAGATGTAATCCAGCGGGAAGCCTTGGCCATCCCAGGCTTCGGAACTGCAGCTCCCATGAAGAAATTTGGAAGAATTTCCAAATGTGTGGATTATTTGCTTCTGAACAGATAAGTCAGCAAAACGGATAATGAAAATTGTGGCTTAGCCAGAGCAGTACCTGTCCATCATGACTGACGTTACTGGCCCTTTACTGAGACGGTTGCACTTGCTCTGAGCTGGCTCTAGCCTGCAGCTAGCTAGCTGGTACCCCAGCTGCCAGCCTCGCTGGTGAGGCTCTTCCAAGCCTTGTCCCTTCCCCGAACCCAAAAGGAGTGTGAGCATCCAGCTCAGGGCTTCCTCCCCATGTTCTGCCTGAGTAAAAGGGACGTTTCAGCTATGAGGAACTTTGGCAAACCTAACCTCCTGGCTTCTGCCTCACAGCAACCAGCACAAGTGTTTCAGGGGCTCTGTGTCCCCTCACTACAAGACTTGGAGGTCTCCAGGGTCTGACAGCCCTGAAGGCAGTGCAGTTCCAGGTTGCACTTTCTTGTAGTCTCTGGGACAGTCTTCGTCTTGGCTGGAGACGGTTACTCTGTTTGCGTTGCAGTAAGTAACCCTTGTAGTTCGTTAAACCCTGTGGGGGTCCACAAGGGAGAACAGACATTTTCCCAAAAGAAGAAAAGAGGAAGAAATTCCATCGACAAAGGGGTTTTGTAATGTAAATAAGTGCTTTTGCCAGCTGGCCACTGGGAAGGGGTACCTCAGATGCACTTGTTGGCATGCTGGTGGAAGGGGCTTTTGAGGCAGTTGGACAGCCTTATTGAGCAGAACTATCAACAGCGAGTTGAAGTGGTCACTGACAGCAGGGACAGTGACTGGAGGCATGAGTGGGGCTATTGGGATGGACAGAACGAGGAGAGACTCTGAAGATAAGCAAAAAGCGGCTGAATTAGATTCGGGATTCAAAGTGAATGGCATTCTTCAAATGACCAGGCAGGAAAGGCAGCTTCAGAAGCAAGACAAAATGATAGCCGGACAGTAAAGAAGGTTAATAAGTGAATGATACAGATTTTATTGCAGAAATATGCAGCAAAAGAATTTAATTACAGTCATGATTTATTAAAATGAGCTGGGAAGCGTCCCAGTTCAGAGAAGCTTTTTATAGAGGAGGCAGCCCACATATTGCCTATCCAATTAGCAAGAGAGATTTGTGGACATAGGCTGTGGAAACTGGCAGCCACAGGGTGAATGGAAGCGTGTCTGTAAATCACATTTTGACAAACGAGGAAGAACGCTGTCTTGGATTATCACAACCACTCCCCTGTCTGTCTTTTTTTTCCCCCGATCTAGAACTGAAGCGTTTGTCCCCTCAAACAGCTGTCCTGCCTTTGCTTCTTTTGATGCTGTGAAGTTCATGAATATTCATCAGGGCTGGAGAGAGAGAGACTAATTTTCAGCAGAGGCAGCTGGGTGACTCACTGTCAGCACCAACACTGGCAACAAGGCCAGATCCTTTGCCTTTTGGCCTTTTGGCAAACCTACCCTGCCACCGCAGTGCTGCTGGCTGGGGGAGGTCTGCCGAGGACCACAAGGATTCAGACGTGTTGCCCACACTAATTCTAGCAACTCAAACGAGAGCACAGGAAAGCCTAAGCAAGCTTGCGAGGTGGTGGGCAGAAGCTTTAAAGCTTCTGGGTGTGCTGTTGTGTCTAGCTCACTGGCAAGGGAAAGCCTCCACAATTCTTCTCAGAACTTTTCAACCAGCTAGTTGGATTATCTTTTTTTATTAGTATTTAGTTTTTAACCAGTAATTAAGTTTTTTTAACCTGTGCACTTCTTTTCCAAAGTTCTGGCCTGAGCAGACCAATGCACATTTTTCTCGCTCTATGAAGTGGCTTCCTAGTTAGTATAAATTATAAAGCATCTGCACTTGTTTTAGGATTTTCTAGTTTACGTGTTATGTGCAGGGAGGGGGGCACACTTAGTGTAACTGTGTATTGGGATAAGAGTCTCAAAGGAGCTGAAAGCCAGTTTCAAATGTATAGCCGTCACTTAGGGCAACGGCAGGTGTTCCGGATGTGCAAACATTTGCCACCCCAGGAAGAGAAGCCGTGGGAAGTGTTGGGCAGAGACACCTTGCAAGGCTCCACAAGACAACACTGTCTCAGCAGCAGGGCTGACAGCCGAAGCCAAACCAGCTCTGAAGCTGTGGTTGCACCCACGCACTACGTGCCTCCACTGAGTAGCCTTGGTGAGATGGGATGGTGAGTTCAGACTTTCCAGAGCCGCTACTTCGGCTGTGCCGGCCTCCTTGGAGGTGTTGCGTCATCGCAGCGCCTCTTACAGCACAGGTGCACCCTGTATGACTTGTGCATTTCTGAAAAAGGTACTTGTGGTGCTGCATTTAGCAGTGTCACCCCACGTCCACGAATGTGTTGTTTCTCATGGTGGTAATGCTGGCAGGAAGGAACAGCAGCAATGGCTGTTTCCTGCTGACCCTCTAGTCGGTGTGCCTTGGGCTGATACCTGCAGGGGTTCCCTTCAGATTTGAGAGCTGTGACCCTGCCTAGACTCTGGTGGTGTCTGTGTGGGTGGTGGCCGGTGCTGCAGGTGGGTGTCTACTTATTGGTCTCTGGGGGATGGCAGATAACGTGGCTTTTGCCAGGTCTGGCTGATCCCTGCTGGCTGTGGCAGATCAGAAGTGAACTTACCACGTCTGTTCCTTCATCAGACAGCCACCACAGAAGGAAATATTGCACCCAACTAAGGCAAGTAAAATCTCACAGCTGAGCTGAGAGCAAGATGGACACTTTTTCTTATTTCTGTACTAAAACTAATTTATTTTTTTTTCAGGCGTCCCTTCACACCAACCAAATTAAGACATTTCTTCTATACAGTCAGTGGCACTCCAAAAAGTCTGATTTGCTCTCTGGAGTTCCCATTGAATTTGTGGTGGCCCTCAGGCTGTAACTCAGTGATCTCAGGTACATACTGTGGGTATCCCAGAATCTTGAGTTTTACATTAGCTACATTACATTACTACCTTACTGGATTGAAACTATTCATGGAACAACAATATTTTCCTCCACTTGCAAATCTCCATCTAAGGGAGATTTCCATAAATCTGCATCCAGAAACGCAGAGAAAGAAAAACAGAAAAGAACCCCCAAATGGATAGATACTTTTTTTTTTTTGCAACTGTCTGGTATTTAGGAATCTCATGTTGTGAAGCACATGCAAAGCTTCTGCTTTTTTTTTTTTTTGTCAGATACATTTGCCACCAATCCAGACTTGCTCTCAGTTTGAGATGTAGATGTGAAACTGACCCAGCATCACTGAGATTTGCCTGATTTCATGGCTGAGTTGGACTTGCTTTTGGCAAACGGGCACTTGCAGCTGATCCAAACCCATTCAGAAGCTCAGCAGATGCTTCTCTGAGCCTCTTCTATGTTTAAAAATGGAAATGAAGCATGAAACGAGGTGCTTTGTGTGCTGTCCTGAATTAAGGGTTTTATTCTTCTTGTTAAAACACAGTTTACACATCTTCTGGTTTATAATTTTCAAAGATGATACAGTGTAAAATACCAGGTTCTACCTGAGAAATGGTGGTGGGACTCCAGGAACTTCTGTCTTCTCTAAGGCTCTGCTCCAGTTCGCTTGAATTCGACAGCAACCCCCTCAGCAGGGCGGAGCGAGGGCTCTACGTGTTGCAAGGACCCAACACTGCAACTAAAACTGAAATTAGCCATGGCCTTTGCTGAAATTCTGCACCCTGCATTATGCAGGAATTAGAACAAGATCTTAACAGACCCTTCTAACGTAAATCTCAATGAAAAAGGGACGCGCATTTTTGAGATGAAGCATCAGAGGACTTTTTTTTTTACAAAGAGTTTTCTGAGGAGGCAAGAAACATTTTGCTTTAGTTTTCTGGTCTGAAAATATCAACAGTTTGTTTTATTTTGAAAAAAAGCCGTGAGAATGGTAAAGCCACTGCCACCATGCCTGCAGGTTAGCAAAAACAAAGGGAAAATGGGCTGCTGTATCTTAGAGATTCCACAGGGTGCTTAGACATACTAACGTACTGATAGGTTTTGCATTCATCAAGAGGGATCACCTTAATACTGAGCTGAAATGCTAAATGGAAAAAAACTATTATTGTCACGGCTGACCTGAATCTGGCAGGATTCTTTGTTGTTTGTGGCTTATACTTTTGAAATTGTTTTTCAGCTACCAGAAATTGTTTTTCAGCTACTGGCTTCTCTGTAAGCTGAGCTCAGAAAATGAAGGTCAATAATGGGAGAAGAAAAAACGGCTGCAAACCCCTCTAAAGGCAAAAGGTTTAAACCTCTGTCTTGCAGTAACTTGCACGAAATCCACCGTCATTTTGTTTGCAGTGATTAAAGGTGAGCAACTTAGCCCTGTGTGGGATTTCTTGCCTTTGAAACACAGTTAGTTAATTACTATATCTTAATTTATTTTCTGCTCTAGAATAAGGCTTGCTGTGGGAAGCAGAGCGTAGGAAACACAAGATGGTGCTTTTTCAGTGGCAAAGCTTCAATTCTGGCATCATTTTTCATACTTGCAAGTATTAAACCACAGTATCCACAAGGGAGGTACCATAATAGTGAAATGCTATTAAAAATGATGGTGTATTTTATAAGAGCTTCCAGCGTCTCTCATAATATTTGCAGATAATCTCAGTTTGCCAATTTGTCAAGTCATTATACTCCATCTGTGATATCCAGTGATAAGCAAAAAGATTTTTTAACTCATTTTTATCAACATTAGTGAGCTCATCACTAACATGTTGAAAAAACAAAATGCACGCATTAAAAGCAGTGTAAAGGCAATATATTGTTATTCTAACCTGCACTCAAACTTGCATAACTGCCAATTAGGATGTTAAGGTTTGCACTTTAGGAAAACAGAGGGGCTATCTGCCTTTGTACACACATCTTTTTTTGTGATTTTCTTTCTAGGGTTAGTGACCCCGGGCTGGTTTTGTCTGGCACGAGACCATTTCACTTAATCAGGTGCATGCATTAAAAGCCAGCAGTTGCAATTAGGCATTCGCTTGTATCAAATACACTACCTCAAAGCAGTACGCGCACATGACCTTAGGTCCCCAAATGGCAGGCACTTTGCCGTCTCTGGAGAGGAGTGCAGTAAAATTTTAAACCTTTTTTTTCATGGCCTGGATGTTGACACGCACACCCCGCCTTGCCCCACAGACCAAGCAGGAGCCACTTCATCGGTGCGCCAGAAGTTCCTTTAAGAAACAGACGGAGAAAAATCGGTGGGAACGAACGAGACCCTCGCGCTGTGCCTTCAAACTTTTGAGTACAGAGTCGGTTTGGCTGATAGTGATGTTGAAGTAGCGCTTGGCACGTCGCCCGTTAGCACCGGCTACCTAAAAGAAGAGACCTAGGCCTTCCTTTCGCACATCGAGTCGGTGAGGTTGCGTGCTCACAGCATCGTCTTCCTGAACTGCAGTATTACAGCCGGGCACTAGAGAGCTCCTTTTACCAAGGACAGCTGAGCAATGAGCGGGGAGGCTCCCCGAGAAGCGCCTTCCAAGCATTCCCCCCCCCTTTCTTTTTTTTTAGGGGAATTTTACTCGTTTTTCATTTTGATGTTAAAAATTAATCTTCTCAAGGGAAAGCTATCTTTGCCAGAGCGATGGCTGCAGCTGTAACGCCACATCTCCTACCCCCAACAAGGCAGAGATTTTGCAGGAGTTGTAACTTGGGAACTAATTATACAGTCTCAGAGATAGCAAAAAGTAAATCAAACACTGCCAGCTTGGAAATTATAATTAAGTTTTCCCCGGAATAACAAACACATTCAATATGTGATTTATTATGACTATTACTATATTAATGATAGTAATAGTCTATGTCATGCACCTATGCAGAGTACATGTTTTCGTCTAAATTGCCGGATTACAGTCAGAGACGCAGGATGAATTCTAACTAGCTCTCTGCAGTCACTCTGCTGATAACCTTAAGCCTTACAGCGCACAAGCTATTGCTAAACACTACCCTATTAGCAAGCGATGTAACAGGATGACGACTGGGTCTACTTTCTTCATTAGCTGTGTTTGACCTGTTCCCCCCAGTTGCCTTTACTCTATCAATCTTTTATTCAAAACCAAAACAAAATCTCCTATCCTGTCACGGTGAGGGCTTACGCATTCCTGCTTCTCCGACTCTCGATACAAGCACAGGCTGCTGCAAGATGCTAGAGCGATGCGACACACTATCATATTCCCCGTTAGGGATTTTGCTCTAGGGTTGCTTTAGAGATAATTGTGTCCCGAGGTCAGCAGTGGGAGGGCACGGGATTTTGCCTCCCAAGCAAGTCCTGTCTCCTATCTCAAAACCCTGGAGTGCAAAGACTGAAAAAGTCTATACGAAAGCTTCAGAGAGGTTGGGGAAAGCCTTGTTCCAACCTCTCCTGCGCGCTGTAGCGGTGCTTGGCCAGGGCAGGGAAATAGCTGGCTCTGCTGAGACCTGTAAAAACAGCTACTACTGAAGCTCTGACGAGAAGCACTGGCACGCTGATGCCCCCTTTGCTCGCTCCCGCCTCTTCCTCCCAGTGCGAACGAGAACAGAAGAGCCAGTGAAAACCGTAAAGCCTTTGCTGCAAGCAGGTCTTTCTCTTCCCAACCCTCCTGTGCCCTCAGGGGCAGAAGATGGCCTCGCGAGCAGGAGATGTGTTTTCACCTCCCGCCTGTGCTTTCTGCCCGAGTTCCTTTCTAGCTTTGGGCACATCTCCCGGCCTTCCTATAGCTCTGCTGCTTCAATAACGAAGCCAAGCCTTGAGTTCTTCCACCATTCCACCATGGCTCCCGTACATGCAGAGCAAGTCCCCAGCAGGGCACTCATCAACTCTCTTCCTAAATGACCTTGAGCTACCTGGGAGATCGTCTCCTATCTTTGAGAACAAAGGGCTCATAATGATAGAAAACGTAACAAAATCCAGCCATAACTTGCTGAACTGGAGCTAACAAAATGAAAGGGTGAGGTGGAGTCAGGCCTAGCACGTCCCTTGCAAAACCCCATTTCTCAGAAAATTGTGTTTTATTGTTTCCATCCCTGGGAGCTCACATTACACCTTAGCCAAACCTAGCAAGGCCCTGCCATTCGTCACTCAGTTTTAGGGCATGACAGGAGTCTGCAAAGTTAGAAGCCAGTTAAACAAATTAGAAAATTTAATGGGATCCTCTGGCTACATCTTGCGAAAGGAAAAAGGAAATGCCTTGGGATACCTTTTCCTCATAGGGAGGATCATATGGGCCCCCAAAAGGCAACAAGAGCAAGGTGGCTACTGGAGAGAGAGAAAAGCTTGCAAAATTTTGTGAAGGAAATTAATATGTGATTCCTGTCAAGTCACCCCTCATGACCCCATCTTTTCTCATCAACATTTTGGACCATGTGATATTCAGATAATATCAAAATGCTAGCTGTGGCTGTGAACTACTTTCCTCCCCTAATTTTATTGTTCTTCAACTGTCCAGAGAGCAAATCTTTTGGGAGGTATCCAAGACCTCAGCATCTGAGGAACTCTTTCTAGAAACTAAATATAATAGCTCTGCCAATTTAGCTGACAGATGTGGTTATTTCAGTGACAAAGCACCCTGGGACCTTCTAATCCCCTTCTCAAAAAAAAAAAAAAAAAAAAAATCCCCCAGTATCACTTTATTAATCTCCCAAAAATATTTTGGTATGTGGTCTTAGGAAAAATGGCTCATGTAATACCATTTTTATAAACCATTATTGAATGGATGGTGATCCATAGGCTATTCTTTTCATCAAGATGTCACCCACTGTCAAGTCTGACTAATAAGAGTTTATAGACCAGCAGTGAGTATAAGCGGTCTCAGTGACACAAATACAAACTCAGCAGCTCAGCTTACTGCAGCTTAGCACAGATTAATTTCCCATGGCAGGCGCCAGCCTCATGCCAAAAAAAGACTAACCATGTCTTTATGATTTTTTTCTTCTTCACAATTGTCAATCTATGTAAATACAGAGATAACTAGAAATAGACCCAAATTACAAAGTGTGGATCTCTGCAGCACTTTTTTGAAGTTGGGCTGTGCCTGGGTTTACCTACAGGCTCCTCTCCAGTCCTTTCCCTTATAAAACTATTCAGAGCGAGCTAGGTGTGTTTCTACCCTTTTTGTCAACAGGTCTGTTTAAGCAGTAATGATATAAATTATGTTGACTCTCAGGTAGCTAATTTTTTTCTTTCCATCTTTTTCCCAAAATGGGGTTAAGAGTACGGAGGCGTATTGTGGTTTGATAGCAGTGTGTTTGTTATTATTATCCTTTTTGTTTATACTGGAGAGTGTTGGCCTTTTGCTCTGAGAAGATGATGATGAGGATCATGAAAATCCTTGGGTCTTGTGGAGAATCACTCATTATTCCTGAAGCAGCTTCCAGGGAAGCTTTGTCTCAGCATATGTGACCTCTAATCTACAAAGGAAAAGGTTGCCTTGTGCCTGAGGAACAGAGCTGTGGAATAAACTCGATAATAGTTAAGATATGCTGGGCCCTGGAGCATCTCTGAAAGCCTCTAGACAGCCTGCAGGAAAAACTAAGAAGGATCTAGGATGTGGCAGTGAGGTCAGACGAACCTTGAGCCAGGCCCCTGAATTTGATGTGGTGTCCCAGGGATGGCAAGAAACGGGCAGGTGTAATGTGCTGGGACTGGTCTACTAGAGGTGACAGAAAACCCTACAGAGAGGTTTTGCTCAGCAGGTTTAGTAACAGTGAGGACACTAGATTTGCTCTCAAACTGTGGCTACTTTTGATTTCTACATCTTCCAGGCTCCACATGCTGCCCAGTAAGCCTCCAGACTCCTATTGCAGGGACCCTGGGAGTGTTTCAGCTGAATTGCAGATGACTTTTGTCTTTGGGTTGAAGCCATGGGAAATTTTGTAAGCTCCAAACTGGGCAAAGCTCAGTAATCTGTTTTTTAAGTTGTTTAACAGTAGAAATTCAAAGGTTACACATTCCTACTGACTAAGAAGAAAGCTGTAGTGGAATCAGGCAGGAGAAGTCAGCTGAAACACATGAAGAGAGTGTGGGTGGGCATAAGAAAGGGAGAGACTCATCTCCTTGGAGAGAGACTGTGTTCCCAGATTCTGAAAGGAGGGAGTCCTGTGGTCCCCATTAGCAGGACGAGAGGAAAACCCTGGGCTCATATGTGTGAGCTCCTCTTGGGGAAAACCGAGAGAAATCACACATATCTGTCCCCAGAGCATTTCAGGCAAACCGAGAGTTTGCATTCACGTGGATAAAAGGTGTGTAAGTATTGTTAGCGCATACGGCGCGTAACTCTAACATTGCCGTGTCTGTAGCCCCAGAACCGATTTTGCAACGCTGCAGTAACAATGGAACACAGCTCAATGTGAGACAATATAGGAGAGAAGGGTGATTTTACCCAAAACAAAACGCACCCTCATGTGTTCTTCATCCTGTTCCATCCCTGGATCAGGATTTATTTTTCCCTTCTTATCCGGGTGTTTGATGGCTCCAAGCCTGTTCTTTTCTTCCTTGCATCACTTCTACAAGGCTGTGGGTTATAGTCTGTCCTCTGTTTCACTCTGTGTGTAGTCTGTCTTCAGTTTAGGGAGGTCCTGGTAAGCTGCACCCAGATGTGCTGGCATCTTGATGACCTAGGTGCCATCTGCACCCACCGTTCTCACAGCACTTCTGCTGGTCCTTCTGGTGTTTCCACACCTAGATAATTCCTTTAATTCAGAATAGGCTTAATATTTTTATTATGAATTCCTCGAGTGTTGCAACACCTTTTACCTGTCCACAACAGACTCACTGGAGTGCAGATGAGTGCTGAAGAGCAAGGATCACTGGGGAGAATCCAATTTATCTTGCCACCAGTTTGAGGGTCACTTAGATGCGTGGTCTATGGAAACAATGGAGAGGGAAAAAGGAGCACTGAGAAGCTCTGCCCAGCTGCCTCCTTCTCCATCCTGCTTCCTCCTGGCACTGCCCTTCTCAATGGGGCTTTCAAATTGTTTCCTTTGAGAAGCTGTACAGGGCTTTAGTGCTTTGATTTTTAACTGATCTATTATCTGTCTGCGAATTTCTCAAACGCTTTGGGAAAACAGCAACCAGCACATGGTGATGTTAGGAGGTGAAAAGCAGACCTGCACGACAGCTTTCCAGCTAGCATGGCACTGGTGTTGGCTGAGGCTGTTGTAATTGTCCTTGAGAACTTATCTTTGCTTTAACACAGCCAGAGCTCCTCAGTACACCTTGGTGTGAGAGGACTAGTGAGAAGCAGCAGTGCCGAGAGTGGCTGATGGATGCGTTGTTTTATCTGGAGTGTTTGTTCAACATAAACACTAGAAGGTTAAGCACTGTAAAATAAAATTGTAGCTGCTTGCAAAAATAAAGTCACCTGAAAAAAAAAAAGTTGTATTCCTTTCTCAGTAGCTTTTATGGAAACTTTCACCCTCCTCAAATTACAGTGACTCCATGTGGCTTATTCTACAATATAGATTTTAATATTTTTGCTAAAATTTATTCCAGCTGTTGTTAATCATAGAGATATGAATAATATTATTATACAGAGTCTGGACTGGACTTGGTGCAGATTTATTCATTTGTAATTTTTCCATCTTAAACCCAAATATTAAAAAATAGATGAAAGGAAAGAAAGGTAATTGTAACCACTGGCTTCTGCTTCACCATGATGAAATTGAGCTTGCTCGGTAATGAGAGAGTAAATGTAGAGATTTCCTGATTTTATCCGACTGTCTGATTTTATCAGACCATTTGCAGTGACTGCAATTCAATCGAAACTAGGGATGCCAGAAGATCTTACATATAAATCGGTTACCCTTAGGAGAGAACTGCTACTGAATTCCAGCTCAGAAATGCCCAGAAGACAAAACCAACTGAATCTGAATGGGGAACAGTCTTGGGGTCTTTCATCTCTGGTCTTTTGCTGACATATAAACTTCCATGAGAAAATTACGTTGAGGAACATACAGCCAACTCTGAAGGCTGAGTAGAGGGTCAAATTAAACTGATTCAGATCAGTCCAAGCTGAAAATGTCTCACCAAAATCAGAATCTTCTTCTGAATCCCGTGCCTCCCTGCAGGAGCAATATGAATCCCAGCCACTAAATATTGATCAGTGCTGGGCCCAAACCTGCTTCTTATGCTGCGTTTGACTCCGGTGCCCTCAGCAGTTCAGCATCCAACTTCACAGCCACGTGACAATTTACACGTGCCCTTGTACAGCGTCCTAGGAAGTGTATGGTGTCTGAGTTACTAATGTTCACTTTTCAGGAAAGCTATCCTTTTAAAACAACTTCTCTCTAGCAAGATCCCTGCTTTAAATAGCCTCACACCCATTCTGACCTGTTTGGACTCGGAAACAACGTTCCAGGTAGAGTAAAAATGTAGTTCAGGGCTATGCACTGTGAGTGAAAAAAAAATGTTGGGTCATCTAAGAGTCCCTCATTCGCTCACCCAGAAATGGGCCTATCTTGAGTTGGGTTTTTCCTTTTTAATTTTGTCGTTCTGAGCCATTAGCTGATTTCCGTGAAGTACATAAAAATTCAACTTAAACTGTCTTGTACTTAATCAGCATTAAATAGATGAATGTTACAAGTGATAACTCGTATGACTCAGGCCCTATAGGCTGCACTTTTCCCTTGCTCTGCTGCAATAAAAAAGATCTTTCAGGCAGGGCAAGACTGAGAACTCCCTTTGGCTTTGGGAAATTTCTGCAGTGCTTCTAGAGGAGGAGAAGTGCAGATCCATGCTCAATAAGGAAAGAAAAATGTTTTCTCTCCTCCACTCCCCATTCCATCATGGGGTTCTGCGCACCCAAATCATGCACATAAAAAACCAGAAAGTACTAATCTCCCCAGCTGATGAGTGAATCTGCTGGACTGGGCAACTTCAGCAGCCTATGCCATAGTCTGCCTCCGCTCTGTAGGTGAAAAGTGCCGTTATTCTCTTTTCTGGGACTTGTCCCACCTTTGCATTGTCCCCGACCTTTCAACTGCGACTTCCAAACCCCGGTCGCTCTCTAGCATTTGCTGGATGCCTCTCCCCTGTCAAATTGTGGATGTTCCATCCACTGCGGGGTTTCAAAGGCTCCGTACAATCCTGCCCATAGACTAAGGCTTAACCTGGGTGTCTTCAAAGGCGGAAAATGCATTTGTTGTATGAGCTGAAAAAGAGATTCCCTCTAATCCAGTAACAACTATGGCAAGCTTTTTCTCAGCTTGAAATCTCTCATTTTACACAAGCATATGAAACAGGTGACAAATGGATCTGAAAATGGGTCATGGAGAATTCTGTTACTTGCCGTCAGTGTCAGGGATGGGAAATGTGCATCCACTGGGATCCACCAAGCAACGCTTATCATGTGATATCTTCTTGTTGACACTGCTTTGTAAAAACTGAGGGGTTTGAATTCGCAGGGCTAATACTAGGACACTCCATGACTGCCACAGGGAGAAGGCTTATTAGGGGGTTGTGGGATGAACTTGAGATACTACGTCCCTATTGAAAAGGGCAGGTCCTCCTGAGGGTATTGGATTTCTTTTTCTCCTAAGGATTGCAGGACCAGGGTACTAAGGGCAAGAAGTTTTCCTCTCCTGCTTGTAGTACTTCTGGCTCTTGGCCACAGTTGAAAGTCAAAGCAAAAACATCGGAACTTTCACTAGACTTTAGGAAGAATTCACCAAAGAGAAACTTTCTGTATCCTGAATAGACCTAGAAGCAATTTGGTAACAAGCAAAGAGAATCATAAACAAGATTTCTCCAGCCCAGTACAGCACAGTGTTTCACGGCACTGCTGCAGTGCTCTTGGTAACTCCAAAGTACAAATCCTACCTGGCTAACCAGCACGGTGCCTGCGCTGCGCGCCGTGGCAGCGCTCTAGACAGCATGGGTTGCTCCTTGCCTCTCCATAGCCTTCCAACACAGACGGCACGCTGGATTAAATATGCCAAACTCAGTTCCAGGTTTTGCAACACTCCTTCATTTAAGATGGCAATTTCCTTTAATAGCTGGCAGAACCTGGTAGCTGGCTCATTCTTTTTTTTTTTTTCTTTTTTTTTTTTTTCTTTTAACCATATGAACGTAATCTGTATCAACCAACGATTATATGCACGACAGATACAGAGTTTCATCCTGGGGCTACTGAAATGAATTGCAAAACCATTCAGTAACTGACTACAAGCAGAAATCAATTGTAGCAGTTACCAAACGACTTAGTTTAAATGTAAAATTATTTGTTCAGACAGCAAGAAAGTATTTACATGGCTACTTTTGAAATTTACCTCTAGCTATGACCATATGGTAATTTAACTTTTAAATTGTATTTACCGCATTCTTATACTTTAATCAGTCAATGCAAAGCTAAACTCTTCAGAACTCCATGTTTAAGCTTGAAACTCAGAACTTTTGCAGTTTCTCTCTGCCTTTGAGCAGTTGCCATCGTCAGATAATGACAGATCAATCAGTGCTCAACCCTTTGAAGTGCAACAGTTCAAATGTGTCTACTGCCTTGTATACCCTACCATATGTTTTACTCCGAGTGGAGGCTAAACTTTCCTACTCAGAAGTAATGAGCTCTGCTCAATTAGCAGAGCAAGGTTTTTTTTGAGCATCACATGTAATTAGTTTCAAGGTCTCTAGTTTTAATAGCCATTTGTTAACAATCTTTTTATATAGCTGGCATAAAACTTGAGATTCAAATACAAGTAGGCAGTCAAATAGCTGGAGTCCTTCAACTACACGCATGATTCCAGAACTCAGCTAGGCTTTTCTAAGAAGCAATTTGGCTTTATGTTTCAGAAGCGATGATATGGCTACTTTAGGTGGAGAAAGGATCAAGGCTTGCAGGAGGAGGAAATACTTCTTATTAAACCAGATATTTTTGGAAGTGGCAAAGCAGCTTTGGAGCAAGCCATCCCATCACTGGATTCCCTTCTTCCTCTGTCTTTCCTCTCCCTCTATGTATATGCCTGCTTATGTGTGTACGGACTTAAGACCCAACATACAACAGTGTTGAATATCTGTTCCCCTCGTCTCCGATTTATGACTTTTTTGCTGTGAGTTTCCTTATAGGTGGCCAGGACGTCTAGCAACAGACCACATCTTGAATTCAGTCTATGACAGTGACTGCTTCATGACAAGGTAACGTTTCCCTTTGTGGACTGAAAGGAGAGACTATGTGCCTGTATTTCAGCAGGTCTTGGTGTGAAGAACAAGAGGTCGTCTTCCATGGTGACCGGAGTATTGCTTTGTCTCTTTCAGGCATTTGCTTGAGGGAAGAAAAGAAAGATCAGATCCAGCTTGGAGACGTGAGAATGGATTTTCTTCTCACAAAAGAAAATTGATAAATCAGCGTTAACTACACTTTGTGCATATCATTTCCATAAGTGCATAAGAAAATGGATGAGAAAGTAATTAGGGTTTTTCTCTACTGCAAACTCTGGGTTTCTGTGCCAGATGAAAGACAATGGTCGGAACCTAAGCCTCTTTGCCAATGGTCACTCGTGGTCTCCTAAGGGGAGTGAGGGCAGAAGGAGTCTTGAATGGCTCAGGACGGCCATCTCTTCCCACACTTTTTGGTGTTGTCAAGCATGGCGGGTTATGAAAGTGAATGAGAAATCACAGATGCAATGTTATTTATTCCATAGAGTACATCTGTTGTACTATGTGATGTTATATAGCTGTGTATGTTCCTGTCCTAAGATATTGACAGTAAATCCCTTGATTAGAAAATGGTATTTTATCATCTCTTTGTAATTTACCATTTTAGAAGTTGGCATTTTTTGTGAGCTTTATGGGTGGAACTAGTTAAGCTCAAATGGTGGACGGCGGGACTTGGGACACAGCAGGGATGTGTATTACAGTCCTGGATAACGCATGGAGACAACCTGTCCCCTGCCCCAACATCAGGTTTCCTGATGGCAGCCCTGGGCCCTGTTTCACGGCAGGAGGGGGCTACCGGTGGGCTGCCCCAACCTGTGATGAAGGAGAAGGTCAGAAGGCTGAAAGACATCAGTGAGAACGGCTGTGTGGCCCCTGGTCCATGGAGGGTGGACCAGAGGTACGGGGGTGTTGGGAGGGACAGCCTGCCGAGGCCCAGCTGGGCTGCCAGGTGAGTCGAGTTTGTTGGGGTCACATCAGCAGTGCTGCTGAACCCCTTTAGGCTGCCTAGCTCACCCACGTGTGGCACAGCTGCCTCGGAGAATTGTCAGACTCTCCGCTGCCCATTTCAGAACTACAGGCCATTGCAGATTTTGTTTGGTAGACTAATTTAGGATTTCAAATATTACCTGGAGTCTACCATAAGGCGATTTCAACCTTTAAATCTTACCACATACTGGTTTTGCTTTCATCAACCTTGCACTCTGTCCTTCCCCTTTGTCCCCCCTCCCAGTAACTGTCACCATTTAAATTTATGTCAACAAAAAGTCCCAATTCCCCCTTTTAGGCATGTCTGCAATAGTGACTTTGTTTCCAGAGCTGCTGGGGCACTCGTGGGCTTCAGTACTCCAGAGCCTCTAGATAGCAGGCTGTTTCTCTTCCTGCGCCCAGGCACGGATGTTGCAGTCTGCCTTTACGTGCCCAAAGCTTCAAAAATGTGGTGGAAATGAATACCAACACACCACAGCGACCAGTCTCCCATGCTGGGGAAAGCTCTGGGGAAATCTCTGGGGAGCCGACTGCCAAAATGTCATCAGCAACTTAAAGGGAAAGTTTGAGTGATGGCCCTGCTTCTGGTGGAGTTTCCTTCTCTCCCGGATATAAACATGCTGTCCTCGTCGGAGTTAACTGTTATTTTTAGCTATGACAAAAGTGCATCTGAAAAGCCTGTTCTGGAAAATACCAGATCACTCAAAGTGCCAAATATGCTGGGGGGAAAAGCATTCCTGGAGAGGGCTTGCCCCGGACGGTCTGCATGAACTCTTCACAGCTTCTGCTCCCCTCGTTTTCCCCCACGCACGCACACACAGAGCAGCTTGGAACTGCATAGGCTGGTGGTGAACCTGCTCATGAACCCTGTATCTATTTCCCAGAAAAAAATGCAAAGTATGTCCAGTATGTTCATTCACCTAATTGAATGTAAGCCTCTTTGCCAAGCGGTGTTATTTCTTTGTTTGCTTATAGGCAGGAGGTTTTATTCAAATGGTAAAAAGCATTTAATAGAGTCTTTGTCTTTCCGTTTTCTGAAAAAGCCATGGCCACATAGCTTTTATATGTGGCTGAAGAGGTGATCTGGACATGGCCTTTCCTTAAGTGACGGTTATTGGCAGCTGTCACTAACACAAGAAGGGTCGCCCGTGGGAGGGGACGGGCAGGCTGCAGTCACCAGAACACCGCTTGGGGAAGGCAGCCCGCAGGGGACTGTGGAAGAGGGACAGCTGATGGGCCAGAGTGGAGAAAACAAGTTCCGCGGCACGAAAGTGCCTTCCCTGCCAGCAGGACACGGCGCGGGAGTGTTTGGCACGGAGGGTGCTGCAGCGTGGATGCTGTGGAGCAGCACTGATGCTGTGGAGCAGCGTGGGACGTTCCCACTCTCCAGGTGAGCACGGCCCACAGGGAGGTTGGTCCTGGCGCGACCGGCCGTGGGGGGGATGCCCGCAGGTGGACGGGAGAGGCCCTGGCACCGGGGCAACCTTGCGCCTGCCTCCCGCGGGTGACCCGCCGCACCGGGGCTCCGCTCCCAGCCCCGCAGCGCGCCTTGCTCGCCGGCGGCGCGGCCTCGCGTGGGTGCTGCCACGCCGCGCCGCGGCGGGAATGGGTGCCCGTCCCCGGTGTGCGGGGACCACCCCGGGCTGAGGTGGCGGTGGGGTGACAGCGCGGCAAGGAGCATGCGTGCGGGGGGGCGGAGGAGAAGGAGGAGGCAGAGGAGGAGGAGGAGGAGGAGGGATGGCGCGGGGAGGCGGCCGCTGTTTATTTGCAGCCGGGCAGGCTGCGCCCCGGCAGAGCGCGAGCGGCCGGCGGCGGTCCCGCTGCCCGCCCCGCACCATGCGGCCGCCGCTGCTTCCCCGCGCCGCGGCGGCAGCGGGGCCGGGGCAGCCGGCGCGGCGCCCCGCGCCATGGTGACGGGCTCGGCGCTGGCCTCCCGCAGCCGGGACCGCGCCGCGCCGCCCCCCTGCCCGGCCCCGCCGCCGCCGGTGGCGGACGGGCGGCGCGGCGGGGCGGCGGCGGCGGCGGTGCTGGCGGGGCTGTGCGCCCTCTGCTACGGCAACTCCCTGCGGGGCGAGTTCGTGCACGACGACGTCTGGGCCATCGTGAACAATCCCGACGTGCGGGCGGCCACCCCCGTGGCCGCCGCCTTCGCCAACGACTTCTGGGGCAAGCGGATGGCCGAGAACACCAGCCACAAGTCCTACCGGCCCCTCTGCGTTCTCACCTTCAAGTAAGTGCCCGCCGCCGCGGGGCGCGGCTCCCCGCCCCGTCTCCCGGAGCCGTGCTCGGGAGAGCCGGGCGGAGGGGAGCGGCCAGCCCTGGGTGGGGGTCAGGTGAACCCCCCCGGCACCGCCGCCTCCAGTCCCGCGGCTTCGTGATTCAGCATTTCTGCCCGGAGCTGTGTGGGACGGGGCGCGCCCCGGGGGCGGGCGGGGGCTCGGGCCGCCTGCCGCCGCCGGGCTTGGCCCGGTGGAAGTTCGCTGGAGAAGAGAGGCGAGGAGGAGCGGCTCCGGGGGAGCCCGCCGCTCTCCCGGCAAGTGCCCCCCTTCTCCCCGGCGGGTTGGGAACAGGTGGCGCCTCTTTCCCAGGCTGCCGTGGCTTAAAAGGGAAAACCGAGGTTTTGTCGGAAAGCTCTGCAGGCTGAGAGAGGGGTGTTGAAACGGAGCTCCCCGTGAGTTCCTTCTCTGCTTCATCTCCAGTACTTTTCTCTGCAATTGAATGATCGTGCCAGAAACTTCCCCGGCGCTGTTTTGAAGCAGACTCGTAGTCATCCCTGGCTTTCTGCCCCGCGGGGAGCGAAGGGGTCTGCCCCGAGGGGACCGCGCCGCTTCCCGCAGCCAGCCCGGCAGCCTCCCCTGCCTCAGGTCTTCCCTCCGCACCGAGCAGAGCTGTCGAGAAGGAAGTTTCGCTTTTTACAGCAATGAAGAGAAGTTGGGCAGCCGCAAAGTTACCGTCGCTAATCCTAGAAGGAAAACCCAGACGCCTCTTTTCTCTCCGAGGAGAGTATCTTGTAGCAGAGCAGCTTAGTTACAACTCGCACAGTTTGTCATACTTTCCATTAGCTTGTTCTCTTTTTTTTTAATTTATTCTGATGAAACATGAATGATGGTGAACGTTTACCGGGTTTTAGTATTTAAAAATGATGGGGGTGTTTGCAGGGAACTGTGCTGAAGAACTAGTGTAGCTGGGTGATGTGTTTAGCATCAAGGTCCTCTCTGTAGGTGATCGGAAGATGCTCGTTACAAACCTATGGGAGGCATAAGGAACAAACTATATAGACAATGTAAGCATGCCAGGAGGAGGTGTTACTGGAACCTGATTGACTGTTAATTGGGTAACTATTCATCAAAATACCTGATTTATAAAAAACATTTCATGCATTATGTGAAATTTGCATGTTTCTGTGAGGCAAGAGCAGTTTCGGGGAATGCAGCATCCCTTTGGTGGTGAGGGTGGGCTTGGAGCCGAGAGCAATTGGGTGTGGGCTGTCTGGGGAAGCAGGGCTGGACGGGCATGGCGCAGGGTATCCCCGATAAACCAAAAGTGTGAACAGCACAGACCCTTGGGAACTGGATTGTTTAGGACAGGTTTTGTACCTTCTCCTCCAACGTGCTCTCGGCAGGTTTCTGCAGAGAGCAAAGGGCATGTAGGCAGCCACGGGCAGAGCTGGCTTTGTCTTCTCCATCGCATGTCCAGCCAAACTGTCACAGTCCGGGGAGTCGTCTGAGGAATCCATTCCTCCAGCAATACGTTTGGGGGTAATTTGAGAGGCGAGTGAACCTGCATGTATCACCACTGACTGTGTTGCATGCAGTATTGGTGCTGGACTTGGCCTCCTAGGTCAGGTTGCAGAATTGAGGTTACATTATGCTAATTAGCAAAAGAATCTTAAACTTTAATACCGGAATGGAAACTAAATGTTTTAGTTCACATTTATGTGTCTTGACTCTGAACTGGTTTTGCCTTTGCTATTTAAAGCAGCGGGGGCTGAGGAAAAAAAAAAGATGAAGTGCTGTCCCCATCTAGTCCTTTTTGGAAATTAGTGAGACTAATTTTGTGAGCAAGATTTCATCCTCAAGTACTTATAATAACCATACAACTAAGACACAGGGTGAAAGGCAGAGTAATTTGTTCGCTGCTTGGCATTGCGTTTGGAACAGGGAAGGAATCGTTCATCTTCCCCAGCTGCAGAGGAAGATTATTTCCACCGGGTCCCAATACTCTTCCAGCCCTCCAGTTTCCCCATTCTTCCCATTTAATTTCTGCCAGTCAGGTGTCAGAGGAAGACGTTAAGATCTGGGTGGAGTGGATCCTCCCAACTCAGTGCTTCCAAAGAGGCTGCAGGGAGCTCTCGCCAAGTGACGCTGAGCCTGTGGTTGAGCTGGGCTCTGCTTGCCAGAGCCACCCACTCCTGCCTTGCCCAGCATGAGGTTGTTGGTTGCGCTCTGTCCTCCAGCAGAAAGATTTACCCTGCTAGCTGTAAAATGCTCAACAGAACGGACTTTTAACAGAATGGAAATTAATGTTGTTTGTTAATACTTTTGTTAGAATTTAGTGCATTCATTTAGGATACTTGAGAAAACTCTGTGATGTGTGCTTTGCAGGATCGTGCTGAGGAAGGGAAGGGGGGACCAAAGTATTCTGGTCTCTTTTTCTTTTTTATTTCCTTGTTTTATTTTATTTCTTCTATTGTTGCCCTAATTTGGTCAAATCCAAACCATTTTAATAGTAGCATAATTCTTTATACCTGCCTAGTGGCTCTGCTTCTGTTTGAATGAAACTTTAATCTGGAAAGGCTTGTTTTGAGTCTTGCTGTACTAAGATTAAAAATCTGGGAGATCTCCAAACTGCACAAACTGTATGTACAGAACAGATGTGAAGGGTGGGCTGAAATTTATATCTACGGATCCATCAATCTACAGAAACTTTGTCTCGATCTCTTTTCTGTCCTTCATGGCTGTGAAAGTAAGAGGAAGGACTCATGATGCCCTGTGGACTTTTCATTAGGCTGAACATATCCTACATATATGCTCTGTATGCCTGAAATGATCTAATTTAAAAAAATTTATCACCCATCTATCTTAAAAATCTTAAGCAGACATTGCTGAAATTTGGTAGTACAGTGTCCCTCACAAATTGGAAATCTGAAATGACAGTCCTCGTTCCAATAGACTAATGCTCTGGAGCCAAACAGTGAAAAGAGCTTAAGTATTTGACATTATTCAGACTGGACCTGTCAGTATGAATGATCAAAGGGAAGTAAGAGTGGTCTGTGTTACTGGAATTGTTAAGCAAAACTTAAAATATTCACAGAACTGCTGTGTTGTTTTGTGTGGGTTAACATCATAATGGGGGGGGGGAAGCCTGCACATGAACTGTTGCTTTAAATAATATTTGCTTTGTGTCTTTTTGAACTTCTCGCACCCCTTCTCCTGACTTCAGCAAAGGAAAGGAGTGTTAAAACTGGTTGGTTGAGAAGCATTCCTATTGTACGGGTGTAACTGTTAGGTGACAGGTCTAGCACAACTCCTCGTCTGCACAGGAGCTGGGATGATAGGCAACGGTTTTGCTTAGTCCTTAGGAAAAACTTACTTCATGCTTTCTTCTCCAGTGCTGTCACTCAAATATGTTTACCTGCAGCTATTTTCTCCTGCAAGAAGTGATTCAATACACTTCTTTCTACAGAAGGTGACTTTCCGGATAGGATATACTATTTCTTAGTGTCTTCCTTATAAAATGTTAAGATGAAGGGTGGAAAAGGAAAAAAACAAAAGCAACTGCCAGTTCTGTAATTTACTCAGGAAATTATATTGAAACTGAGTGCTTTCTGTCTTAGACCTTGTCTTCACTAACAGAAGTTCAGTGAATCATTTATTCCCTCAGTAGTGCTGAAGTTATTCCTTGGTTCTAGTAGTTTTGCAAAAATGTTTCTCAACTGTTGAAGCAGAAGGTGCAATCCTCAGTGCTGTCTCCCTCCCTCCTTCTCTTCTTGTCTGCCAAATCCCCATTTAGATAGATTTTTCAGCCCAGAAACAAACAGGTGATGGAGGCTTAATGTAGCTGGCAGCACAGTGGACTTCGCTGAAGGTGTGCGGTGGTAGGCGACTGTGAGAATGAAGCCTTTTGAAAAACCCCAGTGCCAAGGTTTAAAGACTCTCTGAATCGGAGATCAGCCTCCTGGTTTTGCGGTTGGTGGGACAAAGGCCCCGGAGGACCGAAGGCCTCTTTGGTAGCTGGGCAGAGGGCACTGCCAAGGCGGATGCTGGTGAGGGAGGTCCCTCGGGTAACAGCTCGCCAGGGACGAAAGACGAGGCGAAAAGGAAAAGGGAGCGGCAGGTCTAGGCCCTGGAGCCGTGGCAGGTCTAGGCCCTGGAGCCGTGGCAGGTCTAGGCCGCGTAGCCATGGCAGGTCTAGGCCCTGTAGCTGTGGCAGACTCGGGAGGATGATGCTGGGCAAAGAAGCACAGGAGGTATCTGGCCCTCCGCGAAGGAGGTGGAAATGACTGCGCACTGGGGATGTGGACTTCATGGGGCGGGTGTAAGAGTGCCCGCTCCGGCTGCTGCAGGTGGCTCTGGTGGCCCAGGGGGAGAGGAGCTGGGAGAGACAAGCTGTAAAGGGGAGCACAACTCTTCCCACCAGAAAAGACATAGACACACAATTTGTGCACAGACCCATCCTACTAATACCGTGGCTGGAAAAAATGGGGAAAAAGATAAATTTAAAAGTCCAGGCTGCGCTAAGCTGCTGACTGCAGAACGGGTGACCCTCCCGGTCTGCCCACCGAGGCTGCTAGCCGGTGGTGCCTTGGGCACATACATGCCTAGGAAGCAAATGGGACCCATTGGCAACGGTTCAGTATTCTGCGTGGGCACCGAGAGCCTAATCTAAGACTACCAGTGGCTTCGGATCAAAGCCTTAAGTGACTGTGAGCTTGAGTTAGATGTAAATACATAGCCAAAGACAGAATTAATTCAGTAATTCACTGCTGACCTTCTGATCTATCTAGTTGCTTACAGCTGATCCTTCTGTTTTTTCAGCTGTATCAGTGGCATGACTTTCAAGGACAGGGTGCTTAAGAAAACCAAAACAACCCAGGGAAGAAAAAAGACCTTAGATTTTATTTGTTCTTGATTTAATGCTTTATTACAGTCTGACATCACAGGGTAATATAGTGGAGCTATAATGTGTCAGGTTAAATACACAGTGCACAAGTATTTTCTTCACTCTGTACATCTGTATTAGGGCAATATCACAATGTTTAAGATTGTGTCAGTATTTCTCCTGTACAGCTTAGCTGAATATTTCTACCCTAGCTATAGCAATCACTCTCCATACTGGTACTGTGATACCTGCCACGAAATTGATGCAGTGCCAGTGTAGTCACACCGGGCAAGGTGGAGTTTGTGGCGAGGCAGTTGCTTTTATTAGACTGGTTATGTTATATCTGGAATATAAGGACACATTTCTGGGCGTATAAGCTTTTCTTCTGACCCAGAGCAGAGTGCCTTGCTGCCATTTCGGGTCTGGGAGAGGGTGTGTGTGCCTCAAAGCTTGTTTTTTTCCCCCCCAATTCCAGGTGCACGGAAGTCACCCTCCCCCTTGAATGTAATTTTCGTAGCAGGTGTCTCATGTTTTCTGGTTGTAGGTTTGGGCTATGTTTCTCTGGAAGGGGACCAACAGGATTGCTTGGACTCCCTGGAAGGAGACCGGGACTCCTAGGGAGGTCGGGGGAAGCTCCCTGCCCCAGGAGGGAAGGCACAGACCCTGCTGGGGGTCCCTGCTGCTTGCGGCCGAGCCTGGAGGTGAGGCTCTGCCCAGGAGAGGTGTGTGCAAAACACGCTGGACTTCTGCCTAGCTGCAACGTTTTCTCAGTCCTTAATACTGAAGAAAATTTGTCTTGTCCCTTGAATTTGAAAGCCTTTTATTTTGAGGGGAAGAGTTCCCTAAAAGGTCCAGACGTATTCTCCTGAAGGATTTGGATGATGTGAATTCAGTCATGGCTATGTTTGCTGCTTGCTTCAGTGGTGTTTTGTCTCTATTTAACACCTACCAGTTCCTGTGGATTTTCTCTCCTCTTGCACCAATGTCACCCTTAATTTTCTTTTGTTGCCTTTTACCTAAAAGGCTCAGCTTTGGACCAGCCACCTTCCCCACAGGAGCATCCCTGTCAATACTCTTTAGAGTCCATGAAAATAAAGTGCTCTGGCTGCTGCTGGTTAGCTAAAGGCATTTATCTGCATTTACTCGCTGTGTTTCTGACTGCTTTCCTGGGCTTTCTCATTTATTGTCTCTCAGATTTAAAATAAGGGAAGGAAAAAAAAAAGGCTGTTCTCTTTTTCACTCACTACGCTTCTTTGTTTTTTCTGTGCTTCTGTATAAATTAAAATGGTACTTCCTTCATGGTCTGCAGCTTGAGCTGAAACATTACCAAACTTACTTCAAATTTGGTGTAAAACTCTTGTAACCAGTTTGAAGTATTTTCTTCATTAGGCATTAATAACTCTAGACTAGTTTTCTGTTAGCGTTGTTTTCTCTTCTTGATGAGTGACTGTCCTAGCTTGGTTCTTGATCACGTCTCATCTTTTTTTCTCTCTGCACTTGGAAGAGGACTGATTATGGCTGCTGAAGAGTTTTGCGAGATGTTTGTTTCCTTCAGTGCATTGCTCTTGCTGAGATGCTATTCAAGAATAATTTTGAAGACAAACTCTCTTTTGTTCAAAATCTGGGTAAAATGACACCTGGTTTGTCAATTGTAAATTGCTATCGTCTGGCTTTATTTTTTTTTAATTTTCCATGGCCGTTTGCTGAGACAAATCTAAAGCCGTGTGGATGATGCTTTCGGTGTTCTTAACACAGGAATGATCATGGAACCACGCTTTCTAGGGTTTTGCTAGAAATTTCTGCCCTGGCATATTTGCAGCTTCCAAGGTGCTGCTGCTTCCCAGTCTAACTGTGATTTCTGTTTTCTTTTCCTAACTGTGCTGGAAAGCAGTAACCTGCTTTGTGTGGCAACACTTTACTAGTGCTCTTGTAAGTGATGACTGTTGTACTCTAAGGGAATTGCTATAGCTTGGGGATTGATATGGCCTCTGTCTTCTCACCCATCTCTGTTATAGCAAATCAGGTAACAAACTATTTAAGCCTTATTGTCCATTTAGTTCTGAGGCATTGTAGTGTACTATAAAAAGATTATCAGCACAAAGTGCTGGTGCACTGCAGTGGAAACTCTGCTCTGCTTGTGCTGGCCATTGCACGAATGCTGCTGCGAAGGGGGCTTATTTTCTTTTTACAGCTAGAGCTTTTAATTAATCTTTGAGCTGTTTCCACATATTGCTTCAACCATTATCGCCACTGATGCAGCTGCACCATTTCTGGAGTGCAAATGTTCATTCTCCTGGCACGCAGTAGATGCATCTGTGGAGTTTATAAGAAGATTCCACCGTGCACTGAAATTGGGCATGAGTTTGCACAAAGTTTGTCATTTATATCACACAGTTCCCAAAGGAAGGAAAGATCACAGGAAACTTAATCCACCCTTGTATGTTAGATTAATTTATATAAATCTGCCAGTGAGCCTTCCTCTATAAAAACTGGGGAGGTTTTATGAGGTGTGGGATGCTCTGAGACTTTCCATTAAGTGTTACTTGCTATAACAAATTACCATTATTATCCTGTGCATTTCTGTTTCATAACATGTTGTGTTTTTTGTTAGTCTTTTGAAAATAATAAAACAGATTAAACTAAACAAGAGCTGCCCAGGTATAATAACAAAGTCTATAAAAAGAGAAACTCTCCAATTATGGTTTGTAATATTATTAAATCATAAGAGGCCTTAAAAAAGGTTGAATGAGTCTTTGTGTGTACAAGTGAATAAAAAGCACTATATTAGAGCCTGGGGGTGCTGCTGAGTATATACCGTAACTGGATATCTATGGGTTTTGTCTGCTAGTTCATACTCTTGTGAAATAGACACCTCTGGTTCTGGGTCTGCGAGGATGAAGTCACTGAATCCCGCTTGATTTCCACGCCTTCTGCCCGGGGAATCGCTTACCCGGGGGGTATGTCCCTGCCTGGAGACTTATCTAGAGGAGGAGTAAGTGCCCGCGGCTGGAGGGTAGCATGGTGCAATGGTCCCTGCTCTACGAATGCCATTCCTCAAATGAGGCGACTGTGGCAGGAGCAGGGAGGGCAAGTGGTTAACTGGGGGTGCTGATAGATGTTGCTTATTTGTTGAAGAGCAAGAGTGATTTGCTTTCTTCTGGAGAGCTCTTTTTCAAGTACTACTTAGTGGACCTTCAACAGCTGATGCCTGTGAATGTCTCTTTCTGAGAGCAGAGCTATGGAAGTCCTTTTCCTAGAGCGGACGGTGGAAGAATGGAAAAGCTGCTGCTGTAGGTGGCAAGGCAAACTACATCGCTGTTTGTGGAAAACATCCGTTAACCTTAACAAAATCAAGGGATTTCTATGTTAGGGCATATGCCTCTTATTTTGGTATACCTCCTGCTTGGGCATGCAGTTTTGGCAGTGCTCTGCCTTGGGTGTGACACTCGAAACTACACAAGCTGCAACACTTGGACACAAAGACCAGTGTCGAGACAAGAGTCTTTTCTTGAATTCATGTTACAGTGCAGCCTTCTCTGCCCTGCTTGGGCATGTGATCAGTGCTGGGATCTCTGTAATGAATTTTTATTTTGGTGGTGGCTTGGGTGATGCTGATAAGCTCTGTTAGAAAAGAAGTGGCAATGTCAAGAGACTGCTCCTTCCCCTCTTTTCCCCTAGGCCTTTTGGGGGCTTTTGCATTTGAACTGCCATTCACCACTTCTCAGGAGGCTTAGCACACTCTTTGTCTCCAAGGTCTCTTCCAGCAGGGATGTTTAAGCAATGCAGAACTCGTCCGAGTGTTTTGCGGGTGGCTCCCTTGATGTAAGACCTCCTTGTCTGAGATGGTGGCGTCTCCTCTTTCAAGTGTCTCCATTCCTAGGAACGTGGTCACTTGCTTTATTCAGCCCTGAATCTGCCAACATCTTTCTGGTTTGACAAGCAGTCATTTCAAAAAGCTTGGTGAGCCAGAAGTATCTGCTCTCCCTAGTTGAGTGCTCTACCAAGGCTGGTAACATTTATCTTCCAAGATGTGCTTTAGCTCAGACAGATGTTATGACTTTCATGCATGACTAGGGTCTTCCAGCGCACACAATGCTGCAAATTAGAAATGATGGTAGTATTGGTGTCTTTTGGGCATGCAACTTAAAAACGGAAAGATTTTCCTCATTTGTGAGCCACTTTACACATGGAAATATAAGGACAAATCTTGCCCCCATAACAGAGTACAGTTACTGCCCCAGAGCTTCTGTTCATGACCATCATGTTGGAGAAATACCACTTACTTAATTTTGAGAGTCCTATCTCTGTTTTGCTTGCTATGTTTGCTGAGCTGTATACTGTGTCACTATGTGACTCCGTGATAATGCTGCTGCCAGTAGACAAAGACAAGACTGAATCTCTGTAAGAGTGTTAAAGTTTAAGAAGGGAGAAATTATTTTTGTTGATGTACCCATCCCTTCCAGCTCCCTTGGCCAGAATTTGCTCAATAGTTGCTCTGCAGTGGAACAAATTTGGCTTTCCATAGTAGGCTGCCTTTTTCCCCCCATGGGTGGATAAGCGTGCTGCGGAGTTTTGCAAAGTTCTTGTGATTTGGTTTAGAGCGGTTTGGAGCCCCAGATTTGCTCACTTTTTTGATGTACAATAAACTTAACCACTGCTAACGTTTCACAATCATTCTGCTGAGATTGTTTCAGGACAAAAGAATAATTCCTTCATTGCCATGTTGGCTAATCTCTTATGACAAAGAGCTTTAGCAGCAAAAAACACTAGCGTGAATATAGCACCTGCACACATTCACATTTAGTGTTCATGGACCACCAAAGATGGTATTTAAAACACACACTGAGGCATGCTTGCAGTCAGATTTTGCTGTTTAATGGAAGGCTTATCTGAATACCATGGTGCTGTTATGTTTGTGTTTTGTTCTGCTTTTTTTTTATTTTATTTTATTTAAAGAATACACAGGGGAATAGCCAAGCTGTGAGGCTGATGCTTTTACATAACTGTTTTCAGTAACTTACATCAGGTAATTCACTGTTTACAAGCCTTTTTGACTTGATGTTTGCCTTAAGAAGGGGTGTGAAGAGCACACCTTGCCTTTGGGATAGGGGACCTGATGGGGGGCAGGAAGATCCATCCCCTACAAGGTTCTGCCCCTCCTGCCAGTAGACCTGTTTTGCAGGATGGGAAGTAATCAGACGTGACCTGTGGAGACTAATGAAAGATTTCTTTTTTTTTTTTTTTAAGAATGTTGTCAGATGTCATGTTTTTAGTGACTTGTCCTTACAACTTGGCCAAAGAAATAAATGAGAATCTCTCACACTTTGGTGCATGGGTTTGTGTCACCTGATAGCCTGAGCACTCGTCCTCACCTGCCCGCATCTGCTTTCTGCGGAAATCAGGTTGCCGGAGCACACTTTGACATTTGGGGTGGGACGATGACGAGGACTGTGCTCTCTCTGGCTGATTCACAGCCAGAAGTGATTCATTTGTATAAAGAACAGGTCTTGCAGGTGGTCCCTGCCATCGCACACATCTGCAGGTGCCTCCGAGCGGCAACTTTGGCTCCTTTGGGGCAGGGTGGCCCTGTGCTGCCCTTTGTTCCCCGCAGCGTGCTGAAAACAAGATTTAGGCCCGGGGTTTCCTGCTGCTGCCCTGTGTTTACAGCTGAAACTCTGGCTGGGTGTCTGTTACTGCCATTTGCTGTGGTTTGTCATTCTGTGCTGGGGGAAATGAGGGGAAGTGATGTATATTGCTGCCCTGAAGTGGCTTGCAGGAGAAACGGGGGGAAAAAAGAAAAAGCCCCAACTCTTCATGTGTTCTTGAATCACGCAGACTGCTATCTTGTCAAAATGTAGGTGCATTGACCCATACTTCAAAGGGAAAGGTCAAATCATGCTAAAAAGCTCGCTTTTCCCAAACTCTGGGTTTTAGCTATTGTGTCCATGAACACTCCGGTGGCAGCAGAGTAAGAATGCACAAGAAGGACTCCTGGTCTGGTAAAGTTAGATTGGCCTGCAAAATGCAGCCCAGGACAGACAGCATTCTGTTGCTTATGAGTAAGGAATGTAGAGAGTATTTATAAAAAGCATATGCTGTCTGTCCCTCACAGACACACAACACCTCCTCCATCTTACAAAAAACCAAAGGTGTTTGCATAGTAGCAACAACTTGGTGGCTTTGCTGTTGCGTCTTCTATGTCATGGGAGACCTGGAGTCTGTCAGTGACAACAGGAAGGGTTATTGACCCTTTAGCATGTTTACAGCTACATGCAAAATACTTAGATTGAGTCTTCTTTTCACTGGGTGTCTTGTCATTTTTTTTTTAAATGTCCTTTAACGTTAGTGCTTCCAAATTCCTTGTTCGTATATGGAGTCTTCCCTAGATAGAGACACCATGTGTATGTGTGTGTATATATATGTTTGACCAAATGTACAGATGCAGTTAATTCTAAAAAGAATTGAGTTATTTTCAACTGCATGTAAGGCAAAGCCTGTCAGCAGCTGTTAAGCAAGCTGGCTGTAAAAAACAGTGACCAGAAAAATGTGTTAATACATGCTGTCAAACAAATGTCATAGCAGCTTGTTATATTTTATTTTTTGTTATGATTGACACAAGTAATGAACCCTCATTGTCTCACTGAGTCTAGGGTGATGTTAACTGACTTATCTTTACCGTCAATGTCTGTCTAAAAATGATGCCAACTATTAGACCAGCTTCTTAGTGTAGTCCTGTTACCAGTAAAGCATTTAAATAAATGTTTAACCTTTGGTATGTGAAAGCAGTTTGAAAGTTAAATGGAATAAATGTACCTGTAACACCAAGCAGATGCTCCAGCGCCTTACCGACTCCTCGTCTTGGCTGTTCCCAAGCAAAAGCGTCTATCCTGTAGTAGAAAACAACTGCCTGTATTGTAAAGCTGCCACGTGGCTGAGACAACCAGAGAAGGTGCCAACAGGGAGACAGGCCAAGTGTCATGCTTCTGATGTTGGCCGGTGTCCTTTGCTGCGAAGGAAGGACAGACATTGTCTCACTGCACTAAACTGTACTGGGAGGGCACAAGCCTCTCCCGTCTCATTGTCAAGAGGGTTGCCAAATGCAACCACATGTTTTCAAAATTGGGGAAGTGGTTTGTCTTTAATCAGATAAACCAGAAGTTCAGAGCGATTTTCACTAATTAGTTTAATAGCATTTAAATTAGAAGACTGCAAATCAGGCAAAAAGCATAACTTAAGAGTATTTGAAAGATGTCCTGCTATTACAACACCTCTCTAGCCTAGTAATGGTTCCATTTTGTTTCCCTACAGGTTAAACATATTGCTGGCTGGTATGAACCCCTTCTATTTCCACGCAGTGAATGTAATTTTACACTGCCTAGTGACTCTTGTGCTGATGTACACTTGTGACAAAGCTGTGTTCAAGGACTGTCGACTTGCTTTTGTCACGGCGCTGTTCTTTGCTGTGCATCCCATTCACACTGAGGCTGTAAGTATGTGACACACACAAAAAAAACGGTGACACAGAGGCTAAAAATAAATGCATACTTTAAATTTTTTTTTTTTAAAGAAACCTCTGACTCATTAAGAATATGGTGTGATTCTTGCAGTGGAGGAGCAAAGGTGAAAATATAACATGATTAAAGTAATTTGCAGGCGTCATTAAGAAAAAAGTGTATTCATACTTGCCATCTTTGTGCTCTGGCACTAAATTCTAATTGACGGTCCTAATCAGTGATGCCAGGTATAAATGGGCAGTCATTCAGCTGGTGAAAATGTCAAGTCTTCTGAAACCAAAGGCCATGCTCTCCTGCTGGGACATTGTTGCATGCCTTCAGTCATCTCCTGTAGTCATCAATTTAAGGGAGGAAAAGTGAAGGGAGCATTAGTGTGTATTCTGGATCAGATCTCTCAGATAGAGGTGATGTGACCCATGGATTAATTTATATTGATTTCAGTTAAAAGGTAGGAGTATCATCTTCAGAAAAAAACTTGTTAGTTTAATAAATGTCATGGTAAGTTTACAGAGCAACAGCTCGTATTGGACATTCTTCTGTTTGTTATAAGGAAACGTTTAAAGACATACTCATGCTACAATTGCAGTCTGTTAGCGTGGGGAGGTAATTCTGTAGATAAAATGAGTCTTGCTGTCTTTGAGAAGGAAATGCAATGCCTAGCTATCTGTACTTAAAAAAAGAAATGCACTCATAAGCTGAGAAACCACTGACATCACACGCTCTCGTTAGGAGCCTTTGTAAATGAGCAAGGCTGCCATGGCTGAGAACTTTTGAAGAGAGATTACCTTAATAACAAAAAGCCACGAGCTTTACAGTTACTCCCTGTGCTGTCTCGTGTGAACTAATCAGCTAGGCTCCTTTTGATAATACAGCTTTATATTACAAGGGAGGTTCTAGAAGAGGCACTCTTTGAATTTATTTTTGTCTGGGTCAGAACTTAAAAAGGTTAAAATAAATGCCAGAGCGCTGAATATAGCTTAATTATGTAATCTCAAAAGAGATGAAATTTCAAAGGGCCTTTTATTTGCTTTATGGGCAATTTTTAGATCTTTATGAAATAAAATATTGAAATAGTTTGTAAAAAGAGTGTTTATACATTCTTTTTCAGTATTCCCCTTCTTATAAAAAGATTTGGTTAATTAATATGTAGTAAAAAACTCTTATAAAATCAGACTATTCAGAAAGAGAATAAATTACATACCACTATCACTTTTTGGTGATACAGTTCATTCAAATATTAATTATTAACTCTTTCCCATGTAGTAAGTCTTCTCCAAGGAGTTGTTCTTTCATTAGTCTTTTTCTTTAATAAATCTCAGTTCTGGGAGTTGGATGTGTTTCTTATTTGAGCCTTATACAAAATTAAAACAGATCCCTAAAACTGGCATTTCTTTATGCAACTTTATTAATATTTTAATAAGAAAGTAAAGAATGACTTAACTGTTGGCTTACTCATTTGTTTTGCCAAGCGAGAAATGCAGGAGGCAAAACTGCGCATATCCTACTCTAGCCAAGTAACATTTACTATATTGAGGGAGGATAACACTGAAAGATAAAAAGCTTAAAATAGTAGCAGTTAGCATGGATCAGTCACTGAATGCGCATGCCTTTTTATATATGTGCTTTTACACCTGTGTGTCTCTTTCCCTTTTAGGTAACAGGTATAGTAGGCAGAGCGGATGTACTAGCCTGCTTACTCTTTCTGTTGGCTTTTCTCTCCTATAATAGGTATGGATCCTTGCTATCGGTTGTGATAATATCATGAGATACTCTAGTCTGAGGAGGAGAGAAAGGGGAAACCTGTCAGTTTTCGGTTGTTGTTGGCAGAGGTACTTCCCCCAGCGCTGCTGCATGGAAGTGCCCTGGTCCCTGCTCTCAGCTGTGGTGCCAAATAAGTGATGCTTATGAGAACAAATAAACGTAAAAAGAGAAGTCAACATTTAAGGTCCCTTCCTCCATTGACATTACAGCAGACCATACACTAGAGGAGGGCTTGCAGAGCTACAAATAATAAAGAAACGTTTTTAGCTGAAGACAAATTGTACGTAGAGTGAAGAACAAACCGAATCATAGAATCACTAAGGTTGGAAAAGACCTTTAAGATCATCAAGTCCAACCGTCAACCCAACACCACCATGCCCTCTAAACCATGTCCTGAAGTGCCACGTCCACATGTTTTTTGAACACTTCCAGTGATGGTGACTCCACCACCTCCCTGGGCAGCCTGTTCCGATGTTTGACCACTCTCTCAGTAAAGAAATTTTTCCTAATATCTAGTCAAAAAAGCAGACACATGCCTGCCTTTGAAATACATGCTGTGACTGTGGGACTCTGAAATACCTGGTCTGGGAGAGTTAAGGATTGCGTCTAGGCCGTTTAGTCATCCTTTTCAGATAAAAACTTGGCACCGTTTGCTGGTCTGTGTCCTAAAACTGTGACTGAACAAGTATAGGTAAATAAATAGCTTTACTCAGATGGTGTTTCTGCCCCTTTTGCATTGTTATTTTATTTAGGAATAGCACTGTGGTGTCATGGCCGTGTAGAAAAACTGCTTATATCCCTCTTGGGCTGTCTGTTACAAATCTGCAATGCTGTTTTCATCGGAAGGTTTCAAAGGTGTAAAACTGGTAGTGTCCCCGCAGGAATCGTCTTGTTTAATTTTGATTCTTTCTTACCTTCTTCCCTTTCATGCAGGCTTGCTGCCCAGTCTGTTAATGATTAGGACACATCTTTGAGGAGTGTGTGGGTGGGATGGAGGAATTTTTGCTCGCATAGTGCATTTTGTCACATAAGGAGAATTAAGTATGTGTGTTCTAGATGACGGAAAGCAGGTGTTTTTCTGCCCTTTCTGTCTTTGTACTTACTCTGCCTTCCTCTGACTGTTTCAAGTCCACTTTATCTTTCTGCTTGCCTTTTTTCCCCTTCTCTGCTCAAATCCTTGGTGCACCTCTCGATATTTGTGTTTTCCCTTCCTGCCCTGTGTCTAAAACTTTCCTCATTTGTCAACGAACAGTGTAGACTGTTCATGTCACTTATTACCAGCATCTTAAGAAATTAAGGAAAAGTGTCTGAGTATTTCTGTGAAATAGTAGTAAACATGAAAATAACAGAGAAGTTAAAATATTTTATGTCAAATCTATTTTTCAGGAGTGTGGATCAGCTTTATGTTGGGGAACATTTCCCTCCCACTGCCTCCCCATTCTTTTTGCTGCTTAGTTTATTCCTTGGGACATGTGCAATGCTGGTGAAAGAAACTGGAGTCACTGTGTTTGGTGTGTGCTTGGTTTATGACTTCTTTTCCCTCTCCTGCAATGGACTCAAACTGTAAGTAACTTGCTATGCTTGCTGTGCTTTTCAAATGTTCCCACCTGTGTGTGCAAAATACTTATTATTATATACAGCACCGTGGGAGATGGACTTGCCCTGCTGAATTAGATGGGTCACATTTGACAAATTTGGAGAACACCAAGGTTTCATTCTGTTTTTTTTTTTCCTGTTGTTACTCTATTGCTGCCTGATAACTCTTGCTGGGTAGATAGACCAGATGTGAAGAACTGTTCTCTAAAATGCTCACTTGACTCTGTCAAGACTAACATGGGAGTGGGAGCTCTGACTGAAGCATCAACGTCTTAAAATTTCTCTGGCTTAACTCTTTCCATTCGCAACATCTACTTGATTATTCAGTCACAACGTCATGATTGTAGAAATACCATGTGATGTTTAGTAGTAAAATCAGGTTTGATCTTTTCTGTCCTGACAGAATGGAAAAAGAGGGAAAACACCCAGCTAATTCTGGAATGATTGAAATAATTAGCAGCTCTCAGCAGACACTGGAGAAAAATCAAATACTTTGAAGTTTGTATCCCTCACCCATTTAGTGTCACAAATAACTGTGCTATTCTGTATCTCCATTGAAAGTCAGAAGTCTTCTGTTTGATAGAGGCTGTTTTTTATCCACTTCTTTCCCAAACCATACTTGCTGCAGATGTATTGACGAGTGAACGCAAGAGCTTACTGCTACTGAGAATGGGAGGTCTCGCTCCTGCCGTTGCTCCTCATGTTCCCAGCCCTGCATGAGCTAGTGTATCTAGGTTATAAAAAAGGACACTGAATTCCTGGTTCTGCAGTAGTGAATTAAATCAGCTCCCAGAAGAGTTTGGGGAGTGCCAGAGCTGGCACAATGCGAGAGCAGCAAATGCAGGGAGGAGAAGCTTTCTCTTTTTCCTCTTTCAGGAACATCCTGGCTTCCCTCCCGTTTCAGCCCTTCCTCTAGGTCCTAATGCGGGATGGCCCACGTTTCAAGCCTACCTTCCCTCCCTCCAGCCCCTCTGGCAGCAATAGCAATCAGAGGGCAGGTACGATGGATTGGCAGAGGATTTCTCCTATTTTGACCTGATCAAGTAATTCATAGCGGTGTAACTGGTGGGCAAGTAGGCGGCGAGGTGTTTCCTGGGGGCTGACAGCTGGCACGCTTGTTAACACTTGTATGTACAGTCTGCCAGGCGGGTTCCAAGAGCTGCCTGGCTAAAGGTGACAGAAATGTTAATTAATTGGGGGAAATCTGTGCTCTCCTTCCCCCTCCCCTCAACCTCCCCCTTCCCGTAGGTTCACATTCCAGTGGTCTCTTCGGGTTATTTCTTTGCTTCAGTGGCATCCAGTTGCCCAGATGTGGCAGTTCTTTAGCTTGCAGGGATGAAACTCTGTAGTCCAGATGTGCTGCGTTTTCATATTTGCTCTGGTTGCATGCATTGTGCACTTTTCTGTCTGTTCGTAGTGCTCAGGATTTTATGACTGTATTTGACTTTTTAGGGGGCAGCAGAAAACCAGCAGCCTTCTACAGGCTGCTGAAACTCATCTCCTCCCGCTCCTTCCTCCAACCTGTACAGGTTTGTTTTCTGTTTAAATGAGGCAGAGCACCAATTATTTTCTGCAGAAAAAAATTAGGAATGGCACCATATTCTTCCTCACAGTGCTTCCCATCTTACCAGAGGTCCAGAGAACAGCTTGATACAGGAGTGCTCATCTTCTGTTGTTGTTGGGTCTCTAGATCTAGTTAGGAACTAATAAATCTGGTCTTCCCAGCATGCAAAGACTTTGTATTTTGGATTAAATAAAATGTTGTCGGTTGTAGTTAGATACCATTTTGTGCTGTTTTCATAATGTTCAGCCTTTTGATAAGTAAAAGTGAAAAATAAAAATGCTTAAATCCTTTTCTTTCCCCTTTCCCCTCTTTTTTCCCTTTTCTCTGCATGCCTAATCAGGAGAAATGGGGTGATCCACCAGAGATCTGCCCGGCAGCCCGTGGCTTCTCCCTCTGCCACACTGCAGGTCGCTCCGGCTGGCCGGGAGAACGGGAAGCATCGCTTTGCTCACCGGGGCACTTGGGGCTCCTGCCGCCCGGCATCACCCGTGGAGCCACGGAGCGCTGGCCTTTCTGTGCCAAGCAAAGCCATGTGGGCCATCCAGAGGTACTGCTGGCTACCTGTCGCTCCGTTGTGGTTTAATTTGTAGCTGATCCTACCGTAAAATGTCAAGTCATTCGCCTTGTTTTAGCAATTTTTATCCTGAAATGTGCTGTAATTTTTCTTATGCTGCTGGAGAGGGAAGAGAGGAGAAGGTGGAAGGAGGGTTAAGGGAAGAAAGAGGAGGGAATCAAAAAGTGCATTTCTTCTGCTTTGGGAAGAGGAGAATAGCTGAGGACTGTCCATGTCCTGAGACTTTCTATTCTAATATGATATTGGTAGGCAATGCTCTCCTTCCCAGCTTCTCCATGGAGAAAGCCAAAACTGTAATACTAGTTTGAATGTGAAGAGGGGGAATATGTGCATGCCTACAATAACGCCTGAAATGAGGCGAGTGCGGTGTGAGCACGTATTATGTGATATTGCTATATACCTATATATACACATGTTCATAGGTGTAACTTCTGCACATGGATATACATACATGTAGACGTGTGTGTATGCAAATTTTTTTAATCTCTATGAAAGTAGAGGTGATGCCCACTTCTGCTTTATGCCTAAGAACGTGCATCTAACAGTGGGAGCCAGGCTCAGGCAGTAACAGAAGGATTTTCACCGGTTGGGTCCAGCAGTTCTCAGCGTGTTCATTGTGCACCTCACTGGGGGAGGAAGGGCTCTCCCATAACTCAGGACCACGCTCCTCCGGCACGGGACCAGCTCTTGGTGCCCTTATTCCTGTGGGACAGCATTGAGTTAGTAAGAGTGTTTAAGGGGGTGTGACTCAGCAGCTGCCCCACAGGTCTGTGCCAGAGTGTGGGTTTTTTTTCTTTCAACCTTGACCTTTGTACAGTCTCCTTGGTAGCCCTTGCCCAGCCTGCCCTTTGTTGCTGACTCTCGGTTTTAACTACAAAACACTCACAGTGTGATTTAGTTTGGAGACCTGTAATGATGAATTGCTCTGTGCTACCTATTCCTTGGAGAAAGTGTTTTGTTCCTTAAATAGAACAGGAATTACCTGCTGCAGTTCTCTGATCATTTAATGGTGTGCACCTGAATGGACCCCATGCAGCAGTCCGGGAACCTGGGAAAGGGAGTGTTTTATTCCCACATTTAATCAGTTTAGTAGCAGCTGTTTGTTTGCTGTTCTGTTTTTGGTTTTGTTTTTTTTTTTTTTTTAATAATCTTCTTGCTGCATCAGTATTGATGGCATATAGGTGTCAAATGAGATCTGTAGCTTCTCGGATCAGAGTCTGTTTCCTACTAAACCTGTATATTAAATGGTTCAACCCACTTGAGAGCTTCTGCCCTGCAGGTGTTTTGTCTGATTGGCCCGACTTGGGGATGGTTGAGTTTTTGGTTTTGTTTTTGACAAGGAAGGGAGTGGATTTGGTCGTGTTGCCTCTGTGTGGGAACCCATGACCCAAAAATGGTAGGGGTCAAGGCTTTTTAGAGGCAGTAAATGCCAGCTGCTCTGGCATGGAGACTCTTCTGGCAGTTTGGAACAGCTTCTAAAATAGTTTGTTTGAGTTTATTTCCTCTTTTGTGTTCTCAAATGAGTAGAACAATTAGAAAGTGTGAGTGAACCCAGTTCCTTCTGATATGCCAGGCCAGAACAGGCTGTCCAAAAGCCTCGTTTAACATCTTGCCTCTAAAGTTCAGGTCCTGGTGAGCACCTGAGCATGACACTGGTGCGGCTGCTGTTACTGGCCTTTGCTCTCTCCATGTTTCTTTCAACACTTTTCTTCTCTTTGATACTTGTATTTGTTTGCATTTTCCCTGGTGGATATTGTGGTGGAGGGTGTCAATATAAAAAATGCCTGCTGTCTTGCTCTATCTTCTTGTTCCTTGCTTGTCTTACCCCTATTTCTTTCTTTCCTCCTCGTGCTCCTTTCCCCTCTCCTTTGCTTTGTACTTATTCCAGACCCCTCCCTCTGCCCCTGCTTTTTGGAACGTCCCTTTCTTACACCAAGGGAAAAGCCTCTAGTTTTTCAGCCTTGAGGAGAGGCTGCAGAAGTTGTGTTGGAGAGACCGTGCGTGTGGGATGGCTTCAGAGGTAGCTCATCCACGCTGCCAACTGGCATTAGCTTTTCGGCATCTGCCTCCAAGCGTTGTAAAGCATTTCTGCACATGGCAAGTCAAGCTCTGCATGTACATAGCTGCTTTCTTTTTTAAAAGGGGCTCTCATGGTGTAAGCTGCTCAGCTTCTCTTTAAGTGGCTGGCTGCATGCAACGCACTTGCAACAACCTGTTGTGTGACGGCTCACTGTGGGATGCCCCAAGTAGAGCTGGCGTGGTCCCCGTGGCGGGGAGGGAAGCCTGCTGCTGCACCGCTGTGGGAGTCGTGCCTGAGAGCCTTGGGAGAAAGCCTGGGAGGGTTAATGGGTGCTGCTTTGAAAGAAACTTCTCTAAAACACTGTTGGCAGCCTTCTTTAAGAGTTTTTTTGCCCCTTGCTCTTAATTCCAGTTTCTGATGAAGGCTGGATAAAGCCTGGTAACTTTTTCTTGCATGGAATGACAGCCTCGTAGAGCCTGGGCAATTTGACCAGTGTCTGCTTGTCTAATATGAATGTTTGCTAGTCACTGTAAAAAATAAATGTGCTGCTACAGCATTTGTAGTTTCAAGAGATCTTCTCAATTCTCAACCACGTGGAGTGTGCTTGCAGTAGTGTGGAACTGCAAGATTAAATGTATTGCGGCTCAGTGACTCTCAAAATGATGTCACGTCACATGGAGGTCTGTGGACCACTACCTGATTGTATGACTGCAGTCGTCTTCTTACTTTCATGTGCTGCCTTCTCTCACAGGACAGATTAAAATAGTTGAAATACTTTCTGTACACAGTCTTCCTCTAGTGCTATTGGCATATTATATGATATGAAGTAGGAAGCACTCAAGGCAACTGCTCTGTTAAAATACAATCCATCTTTAAAAAAAAAAAAAGCAAATCCTTGCTATAACTGAAAAAAGATAGAAGGAAAAAAAATTGAAGTTGCTTTCAAATATACAAAATTAAATACTCAATTTCTCCTCTGTAATAGATGCTTCTCTGACTTGTGTAGGTCTCTTCCATGGCAAAATAGAGGGGCAAAGATTTTAAATATTGCAAAAACTCCAGAGTGGAGAGCAAATTTGGCACAGTGAGTTAGCTTCAGGTACCTTATCTAGTGCACCACGTTGCTAGTTGTACACTGCTTAACCTATACTTTAAGTATTTATAACATAATCACTTAAGTTTCTATTTAATAATAATTTATTATGTATCTTGCTGCTAGAGCTAACTGAAAAATGCAGGAAAATGTAATGAAGGAGTTAAGGGAATCAGTCTAATTAGCACTAACTGAACCTAGTTATTTAAGTTCTTGGTGCAGAGAGATTTCTGTTCTTTATTGTCACTTGCTTTTATTTTCAGCTATCCGGTGAATGTGTGGGTTGCAGTCCTGGGTGCCTTCAGGAGTAAGGAATGAGTTAGTCTGTATGAAATTGTAGATTTTATCACCATGATTTATTGCAGTTTTGGGGGATGCTGGCATATACTACTGAAATGAGGTAACTAGGATCTCTTATGTGCTTGATCCAGGTCCCTGAGTTTTAAGACCTGAAAGAGGCTTGTGACCGTATGTGCCCTCCCATATGACACAAATGGAGAAGGGCAGACAGGAACTTTCACTTCAGGCTTGTACTTCTATTTGGGATAAGGCCAGAGCTTCAGTGCTTTCACTGTGATGGTGCAGTATGCATATACGTGTCCTATTAAAAAGCAATATCCATGCCAACACCTCATTGCTCACCGCAGCAATACTCTGTTAGATCTATGAGTATGTTTAACAAGGATCATATATGTAAAACAAGTTATCACAGTCCCTGGTGCAAGTTCTGTTCATAGTTATTGTCACTCATTCTCTTTTTTCTTGATTTGTTGAACTCACTGAAAACAGATTTAATTTTTGGACTTTTTTTTTTAATTCCAAGGCTGCATGTAGTTGTAGTCATGCCATGTCATATGTGCCTCACACTCAGCATTGCTAAATGCTGTCCAGCCCATGGACACTCTCATACCACCTAATCACCCTGATGGTTTTGAGCTTTGTAAATGAGCCTGTGGTGGCCCACAGTCTTTTCAAGCTTCTTGAAAAACAAGACTCCTCAACAGCTTGCATACTTTTGAAACTGAAATCTCTGTTTCTCTTTAGTGACCTACAACCTGATTTTATTGCATCTGCTGTAAGTGATTTAGCTGGTGGGACTCTTTGCTTAGAATGGACAATAGATGGGTGTTTAATACTGCCATTTTCCATGTACATGAACTGTTGCATTAGTGTTCTGTGTTTGGTGGTTTGTGGGCTTTTTCCCTTTTTTTGTTAATTTTTTGCTAAGTGACAGAATGAGAGAAGAAGCAGGTGTACTTGGAGTTGTGCCCAACAGCATCACTTTAAATTTCTGTGTATGTGCAAAAGGGAGTGAGGGAGCTTGCTACTCGTTAGCACTGTGGGATCCACGCACAAAACCTCATTGATCCAAAATTCAATGAAAACCTTAAGGCTATAGGAGGGATAAATGTGATCTGATGACTAAACCAGCAGCAATGTTGTTTCCTTTTGCAGTAGCAGGGGAAAGAAAATGGAAACGCTCTGCAGAACGTGGTGCATTCCAGGGATGGTTGCTCTGGCCCTAAGATTGATGTACTATGAGGAAAAGTATGTTGGGGTCATAACATATCTTCCCTGAGTCTCTCCGCAGCATGCGCCATCAGTGTTTGAGCTGAAACAGATGCTGTTCTCCAACGTGAGAAGGACATGTCCAACTCCAACATGTCCTCCAAGAGCAGAGGGAGAAGGGGAGAAAAAGCATCAGCACTCATAACTTGTGACTACGTAGCGATTGCTTGGTGTTGATTTGGCTTTTCCTCACCTGGGTGCTTCTATTTCTAATTCTTGTGTAGCAATGATTTTTTTTTTTTTTTTAACTAATTTGACAATATAGCACATTTCTACTGTAACGTGAAACTCCTGTTCCAAAAGCAGAAGTCTCAGCTGCACTTCTAATGCTTCCCCTTGCCACACAGGGTAATGCTGCTTCCTAGATTCATAACCGATATAGGCAGAATAGTGTGGCTGGTTTCCCAGATTTCATGTGTGCAAACTTTACCTTTTCTTGAATTTGTTAGAGGGAGTTTTATAGGAAATGTAGCTCAGAGTATGAAACTGCAGCTCAGAATATGATACTGCCTGGGTTATAGAATCACAGAATCACAGAATCACTAGGTTGGAAAGGACCTTTAAGATCATCAAGTCCAACCATTAATCCAGAACCACCATGTCCCCTAAACCATGTCCTGAAGTCCAAGGAAGACACTTTCTGTTAGATTTGGTACAACTTTCTTAAGCTTGAGTGAGTTGCTCTCAGTTGCACTCACACACCCTGAAGGTCAGTGGTGGTTGCATTCATACACAAAGCACAGCAGTAAGAAACACTGCATGCTGCTGTGAAAACACTAAGGTAGCTATTATTAATGTGTTATTTTGGTCAGAGGCAAGCATACAACAAAAGCAAAACCCGGATACTTGTTGCTGGCCTAAAAGGTCCTTGCCGTCCAACGGCAAAATAGCGAGGAAGGGATATAGGGCTTTGCAAACACCACAGTAATAGTTAGTGGAAAATTTCCAGGACAGTGACCTGGTTTGGGATTTAGCCTGTGGAGAAAAAGGTCTGGGAGTCTAACAGTCAAAATGATTTTCTTCTCTAGGAAAGCAAAATGAGCAACCTGGAGCATTAAGCAATGGAGCTGGCTTAGGGCTTTCCCTTCCTTCTTCTCTCACTGATGATCTCCTGGGGGTTGTGAGGTTTTGAAAATAAAGGAGCAAGCTCCTAGTCTGCAATGCTCTGAGCAAAGGTTGGTGCTGGATTGCCTCCGTGTGAAAGGAGAGAAAAGGAAATGCTGAATTGTTGCTGGCTGTAGACTGATTTATTTTTTGGGGGGAGGGAGTTGATGTTTGAAATTGAACTGAGAATACGACAACAAAATTTCACTCCTAAAGACAAGTAGGACCCCAGGTCCCAAGGCCTAGGAAGTCCCAGTGTGTGCTGAAAGATGGCAGATTAGATAAGTGTCATTCTTATCCTGGTAACTGTGGGATGCTTCTTCTATGGTGTTGCAAGTTTTTTTTAATTGTAGCAGGTTTGCTAAGGCTGTGCCATTTTTGCTATTTAGTAAGCTACGAATTCTTCCCATTCTTGCTATTTAGTAAGTTATGAATGAAGTTTGGCGCCCTTCAGGGAGGTGTATTGCAGAGGTGGATTTGGCCTGTGGTTTACTCTTCTCTGAACTCAGTTCTTTAGACCATTTTTCCATTGTGAGTCTGAGCAATAGCTCTAGCTACTGCTGTGTTTGTGTCCTGTCTTTTTAGGAAATGTTCGCTAGCAATAATAAATGAATCTTCTCCTTCCCCTGCAGTGTTGATATTTATTGTCATGCTCAGATGGTACCTGAGGCCACCAGAAGACGCTGCTAGAGTCTAGAAACATGTGAGATGGGTGCCCCTATGCTTAAAGCCTTGGATTCAGCCAAGGATTTACGCGCTCTGGCCTGTGGCTGTCTTCCAGAAAACCCTTGTGTAATCTTGGGAAAATAATTACATCCCCCTGTTCCCATGGCGTGTGCTGGAAGATGAGGCACAGTAATGTATGCTTCCTTTCCGCCTCCATTTGTGCGATGGGGTGGTTGTTTTATGACTCCCCCCAAAAAAGCCAAGGACTGTCTCTCTTATGCATGCTGGTGGCATCACATGTCTTAATCCGAAATCTGCAAGTGCTTTTTCAATACAAGTAACTGAACTCATTGCTTGCTAGCAAAGTTTATTTAAAACCAGCAGTGTTTTGGTGTGCTGATGACTAATGTTGCATGCACACAAAAAAAGACATGTTTAGACATCATTAGGCTGCAAAAATATGCACTCACCAGGTAAGAAAGACTTGATTTAATTTTGGCCCTCTTGTGTGTTTATATTATGACAGTTTTTAATTGCACTATCACATACCATTTTTTCTGCACGATCCCTGCTCTATTTATTGCCCAGAATGGATGATGCTCATTTAATGAGCAACTATTCAATATTTTTTCTTCCTTCTCCAGAGTATGGCCCCATGCCCTATTTACTTCATGTTACAGTCCTGCTCTGAGACAGACCAACAACTTCTTGATAATTTCTCTGTACAAACTACCAAGTTCTGGTATTTCCGTGCAGTTTGTTGCTTCAGTTTGTAATCTTTTAAAGTACTTTTGGCATAGTTTCTGGATGTGTAATTTCCTTGCGTTGCAAGACAAGTGAATAGCCAGAAACTTTGCAGTAGGGAGCCACATGGGTGCGAACAGTTGGATTGAAACCTTTGGATCCAACCTCATTGAGATCTGCCGCTTGAGCAAGCAGACTGTCTGGTGGCAGCAATAGATTGTGCGCTGTAGGAGTCAGTATTAAGAGGCAGGGGACTTTTTCCCCTTAGACATTTGCTGACAGAGCGGGCACAGTGACATTATGTTCCTTTCCAGACTCAGAGAGGAATAAACCCCGGCATGTGCAGCTTCTTCTGGCAGCCCCTTCCTTCCTCTTTCCCCAGTTTGTTGTCCTGCGTTGTCTACTCCAGCCTGCCTTCTCTTCCCTTTCTTGCTTCTCCTAAGTCGTTTAATTGCTTCCAACCTTTGCCCCTCGGGCTTTGCCTTTTGGATCCTGTTGCTTTCCTCAAAAGCTGCTGTGATAAACCTCCAAACCTCCTCTCCCAGAGCCCCTCCTTATACTCCTAGCCCTAAAGTCCTCCTTGCCCAGCGAGTTCAAGGGCCCCCACCTATGTCCTTGTACTGCATCCCCCATGTGCTCCCCACTCCTCCTGTCTTCCAGGTTCAGTCTCCTGCTGTGGGAGCTTTGCCCAGCCAAGGGGCATGGTCCCTCCAAGGTTTTCCAGCTATCGGCACTCACTGTCTCTTTTCTTATCTCTTCCTCTGCATGGGTTTCTGCTCCATGGGCTGCAAAGCCCAGTTTCTTTTTGACTTCTTTTCTCCAGCTTTAGGGGTTTGGCACTCCTTCACCCTGTACCTAACTCAGGAGTTTTTCCCTGTGCTCGCCGCCTGGGTTTGAGGAGGAGGGAGCATTGGAGAGCCAGGCAAAAGCCGGGAGCCTGCTCGGCTCTGGTGCTTGGTGTGGTGCAGAGCCACAGTTGCTTGCACTCTTGGCTTATTCGTGTATGGAAAAGCAGGCACTCGTGCACACACTTGTTTGAATAGAAGAGGCTTGGTTTTAAATTTGACTTCCTTTACTGGATTGTTTTAGCTGCTATTCTGGATAGTGTTTTTTGTCTTGCAGTACAGAAACGCACCTCTCCCTCTTTTTAAATCCTTCCAAGGAAGCAGAAAGTGAATAATATCCCCTGGACTATTAATATGTGACAGTATCAAGAAGCCCTGTTTATTTCAGTAAGCAGCAAATAAACTTAAGTAGTTTAGCTTCATGTACATTAAATGTCGGAAAAAAGGAACAAGACTGAGTCTGATGTTATTTTTCTTAGCTGATGATGACTTAACATGTTTTAGTTATTTTTTTTTTAGGGAAGATTTTTTAGTCCTTTAAAGATCCTTTAGACTTTCATTTAGTCCATGAAAACCCATTTTTCTGAATTCATAAGTGGAAACTGTGCCTGCGACAAAGAACCACACTGCGCAAAACAGAATCAGGAGGAAAAGTTAATGCCTGGGTTTTTTTTCCCATCTTCTGAAAGATGCTAATCACTTATTCATGTGCAGAAGAAGTGGTGGTTTTTTTCTCTGATTAATGGGAGTTGTGTTTAAGCCCTGCAGTTGTAGTCACTTCAGTGGATGTCGGCCTCTTCTGTTCCCTGTATTACTAATTGGAAATCCCCAATTTGTAGGTGCAGTCTGTGTGTCCCAGAGCTGACTCACAGGAGACTCTGTTCATTCCCTTTACTTCATAGGACTGCCTTTCTATTCAGAGTTCACGGCAGTCTCATTAAACCAGCATTTGAAATTGCAGCATGCCTGTGTTTGTTGGCTTTCTCTGAAAACCCTGTAAACCAGTGTCAAGGAATTAACAGTGGCTGAGAAACAGAAAAACCTTAATGGCTTGCCTGGTCATTTTCCGTGCAGTAAATCTGGGTTAGTTTGACACAGAATGGTATTTCAGTCACCCAGGAAATACAAAACCAAACCACAACACCTGAAGATAGATGATACCCAGATTATTGCAGGTATTTCCCCGGAGCTAGTATAATTAAACAGCTTCTCTCTTACATTTTTGACTTCCAGGCACATTTTTGGACATCTAGTGGAAACTTTTAGGCTGGTTCTCAGGAGTGAAGGATTCTGCTGTAACTACCTACCTCATTAAGGACTGATGCTTTCTGAGCTGGTCCATGTCTGCTGTGTGAACCTGGTAATTGCAGCGTGTATTGAGTGAAGGACAGCAGACTCTCAGGACTAAGTTATGTGGCTTTAGGTTTTCACAGGCTTATACAAGCAATCCTCTGCTCAAAACCATGGTGTCCTACCAGTCTCGTCAAATATGACTTGAGGGGGATGGTTCCAGTTGTGTGGTGAGTGTTAATTTGGTTTTTTTCATGTGAAGTAGCTGTTGAGATTTAATATTTGGTTTAAAAAGACAAAATCTGTTAGCATGTCTAATGCTTCTCCTAATCTGCCTGTATGCTTTCCAAGATGAATAGATCCTTCCCTGACTAGAAACTTAATCTTCAACTTAACCTACAGAAGACGAGTAGTAAATCCACTTTCACATTTCTAATTCAGTTTTCCCAATATTATTTTCCAACTAGTGCATTGAAAACCTTAATCCTCTACTTGGCTTGGAAATGCTGGAACGCATGTTTCTCTTTGAAATGCAGATTTTTTGTTGCTATTCTTTTAAGCAATTTCCAGAATATGAATGTCCAAGAAGCTACAGCACAGAAGAGACTCATGTAAATGCATTCCACATTCCCAAACATCTGTGCTGAAATTCGGATACTGGCCGAAGTGAGCCTTGAAAGACGACATTTGCACTTGGGCTGTTAGAATGCTGCTATCGAGTGTTTGCTTTCCAGGTCTGACAGGTCTCGCAGCACCTGGCGATGCTCTGTTTTGCCTTATGAATTCTTATTACCTGCCACAACTGATCACAGAGCGGCTTAAATGAAAATCTTCCACTGAAATATGTTGTGGTCTTTGTGTTTGGTTTTTTTTTTTTAACCTCTTTTCTTAAAATTAGATTTGGTTGTCTTAAAGTATCACTCTTTTGCCATGTGGATGATGCAGTTGTTCCCTCTCTTTAAATCTTTGCTTGGCAGTGTGTTTGCCATAGGTCCTCTGTTCAGGCTGGGGACTGAAAGTGTGCTCAGATCTCTCCTTTTGTGACCTATGAATCCCCTGTTTTTGGAAAACAGCCGTGGAGTAAGGAATTATTAAGCCAACGATTTGTACTTTGAAACTAACTATGGTTGTACTTTGGTTGTACTAATACAAAAACTATGGAATAAAATAGAGTTTCTTTTAATCTGTGAAAAATGCCAACAATCCTGCTGGGTGTTCATTTTAGAAGAATCTTCTCTGTTTTCCCTGGAGACAAGGACTTTCTAGATTGTTCAAAATAAAATTCAGGGTAAGAGTAATTACCAGTCAGGGGTAGAAGGGAGAGGGAACATTGCCTTTATTTCCCTCCCATAAAATGCAGTTTTATCTGATCATACAACACCGTTACATGTATCATTCTTGCAAGACCATTTTAGGAATTTTTGCAGAGACAAAGCTGCTGTAAAATGATGTCCTTGGGTTCTCTTGCAATATTTTGATGTTTCTTGATTTAATTGCATTTACTGTGATCGTTGCCTAATCTCATGTCGGCAGCTTGTATTGCTGCTGCGCCTGTCAGTTATCTGTAAATGTTTGAAGCAGACATGTTTCTTTTGTGCTTTGGTAGTAAGCTCAAATAATTTGTTGTTCTTCTCCCTCTTCCCCCCCATTTTCTCCAGTGATAATTATTTCATGTCTTTATTTCAGGAGATGAATAGCTTAGAGTACAAATGTTTTTGGTACAAGCATCAGGAATTTTCATCTTTAGAAAGCTGTCACCTGGTCTGTGATCTAAATTGCTGCTAAAGCCCGTCCTTCTAATCTATCCATTACAGCTCAGCATTCCTTTGCTGATCTTGGCTGACGTACTGTGAATTCACTATCGTGACCCTGCTTATGATCCTGAATGGTATCTCCATCATGGAATTACTCAATATGGAAAACCAAATTCCTTCATTCATTGCCCATGTAAACTTTTGGAGATGATGGATATCTTTCCACCCAGAAGATACTTGTTCATGCATTTGGTCTAGTGCTATGCATGAATATGAATATAGGATTTTTTGTATGATATTTCTTGAGGGGAAAAAAAGAACTCCTTTTACTTTATATTAGGATTTGTCTATGGAACTCAGTCTATTCAACATAATAGAAGAACATTGTGGGAACACTATATCAAACCAGCAGTCCATCTAGCTCTAATATCTGTTTTCTGACTGTGGTCATTACTAGATGCTCACAGAGAAGAAAAGAAGGGGAACAGGGACAGTACAGGGTTATCTTTCCGCACTGTGCATGCTGAATGCGTGCCAGTCAGTGATTTAGAGTCTATGGATCTGGATGCTTTATCTGGAACACTGTGTTTAAGACTCTCCATGGACCTGTCCTCTGTGGGGTTGCCTAATTCCCTTTTTAGAACCCTTCTCTCCTCTGACTTTGAGGACATCTCGTCGCAATGAGTTCTGTAATTTAATTACACACCGTACGAAGAAACCTTTCTCTTTGCTTGAAAACTGCTAATTTCATTGGGAGCCCTTTGACTCTGTGTGATAAGAAGCAGAAAGTAATTTCTCTGGTTCACTTCCCCAAGCCCTTCATAATTTTATAGTATCTTTATATGTACTCCCTTTGCAGGTGGACAGCCCTGTTCTGTTGAGTATCTCCTCATGCAAAAGCCATTCTGTGTGTCTGATGAGCCTTATTACCCTTTCCTGTACTTCTTTGATCTCTATTAGATCCTTTGACAATTGCACAGAAGAAGGCGAGATCTTGGAATAGCATGCCCTACTCCAGATGCAGGGGCACCTTGGATTTTTATTCAGTGTATTACTGCTTGTTTCTGTTCGTTTCCTTCTAAATGTGCTGGATGCTTAAGCCATTCATAAGCTGCATTCTCAGTGCTGATTTATGGCACCACAGTTTTTTCCTTTATTATTTATTCTTTCATTCTGACTGCAGTCTGTGTAGGTAATTGAGATATACAGTAAAAACCTGAATGGAGAATCTGAATATCTTTTATTATCGTGTTTTGAATTCCGTGCACTGGCTTTGACCGAAGAGCATCCTGCGACTGCCTAGCCTGTTCCCCATTACAGGGGAAAGGCTGGAGCAAGATGCTGAACTAAGCTAAGATGGGCCTGGCTGATTTTTGGGGCCAGAAATGACACCATCAAACTCTGTAGCTGCTGTATCTGGGTCTTAGTTACCTAGATATGGGTTTACAATATATCTTCCCTTTCTTAACTGCTGTTTGGGGATGAGTAATGACTGAAAGTAACCTGGCTTGGGCAAAGCTTGTGGGCTTCCTCAGATACCCACTCATGAGACCGAGTCTTTCTCATTGATTTTTCTCAGTCTCAGCAGTTTTCTCCTCTGCAGTGTAGTTACAGTGCAAAGGGGCTGCAGCCGCTATCTCAGCTGCCCAGGACCCGGGGTGTGCGTGTCCTCTCTGCCCGAGTCCCTGTGCTCCGTCAGCCAGGGAGAAGCGTTACCTTTTGCAACCAAAGGGCAGAAAGTCGGAGCCTTTGCCCGCATTCACAAACAAAATCTGGTGTAAAGCAGAGACTTAATCCAGGATTTCCCAAATCTTAAGCAGATCTACCTCAGCAAAAATCTTCCTATTCTTGCCAATAAATTGACAATTTTGGTCTTAAAATTTGCTGAAAAGATAGAGCCCCCTATCCTCTTCCCCTTTCCTACAAGCTAAAAGCTTCAGCATTTGTTGTTTTTTAAGTATGAAGATCTAGGCAGTGCAAGCCATGATAGCTGCTATCCCCGGGCTGTCATGTCACTATTTGTTGCATTATTTACTTTGATCTGATTTGGTCTCCTGACTCCATCAAAAGCGCCTTTCAATGTGAATTAATTAAGAAAACTGTATATTCTTCTTTCAGTTGCCTTTAAAAGAGAAATGGTCCCAAATGGCATTGGGGAAGGAGGGAGGTGTTTTTTCTCTCTGCACAAGCTATGCTTTTGTTGTAGACCAAAGGCTTGCTCTGCTCTCCATTACACTTTTGGGAGTCTGCCTTTCTGATGGACTGAAGGTGCTTTCTCCCAGGAGTTTGGAAATGCCAGAAGTGAATGAGACCTCCTCAGTGTCATCCCAGCCCAAATGAGCAGCTTTCTAATAACGAAGATGACTTTAATATTGCAGCATCCTGTCTCTGCAGAGCACTCAGTTAATTATGAGGTGTGAATAAGGAATACGTTTCACAGTGCCTTGGCAATTTTCTGAGTTCACTGATCCGTAAACAAGATTATTCCCTAATAGTCCTTCGTCTTTCCCATTATTACACAAGGCTGTTCAACTTTAAATTAAATTAAAAATGATCATCTTTAAAGTTTGTTGAGCCACAGCTAATCTTTTGAGAGTGCTTCCAGGATTAGCTATTTTAAAATTGCTCAGTTATTTGGGGAGGAGAGAATCTTTTGTTGTTCCTGCTGTGCCATTTTTATAAAGACCACACTGCGGTAACTCTCTGCTGGGAAATGTGAATTAGATCCATTTTTCTTTCTTTTTTTTCTCGAAGTCCTTCACACTGTCAGGCAGATGATGTTTTGGGTGGAAGTGGCTTCATCAAAGTACATGAAGGTTTTTTACAGTCTTTCAGCTGTTGCAAACCCAAGGAGCAAGTGACTAAATTTGGTGCCCAATGCCAGCTCTCCAGCCGGGCTCTGTCCCTGGCCCTCAGACAGTTTGTACAAGATGGAAATGACATGGGCTATTGGTGCAAAACTGTCACGCGGTTTGTGATCTCTCGGGGTCGTGCAGAGCTACAACTCCCTGAAGACATTTTTACCATTACTAGGAGTGTTATTGTAGATTTTTAAGGTCAAAAGGGACCATTTATGATCATCTAATCTGAGCTGGAGCATGGTGCAAGAGACAGAGCTTAGTCTAAGAATTACTGCATAAAACCTGCATTTCTCTTTGAGCTGTGTTGCACATCTGTCAGCAGCCCTGACTTTAAAGACTTGATGTGATGGAGTATTTGAAGTATCCCTAGGTGGATAGTTGCAGCGATATGCTGTGCTCGCTGTTAAAAATGTGTGCCTATTTCTAGTCTGATTTATCTAATTTCAGCTTCCAAGCACTGCATCTCATTATGTCTTTTTCCACTAGATTAAACAGGGCTCTCCTAGCTGAAAGTTTTGCAGTCTGTGATAGTTGTTTTATCGTTTTTCCAGACAGACAGAAAGGCTGGGCTTCTTCAGGGCACATCTACCCAGCAGTCGTCATCGTGATGCAGTTTTGAGACTCGTTCAGATCTGAGTGCATGATTAGGTAGCTTGGGTCCTGCTAATAATATATGTGTAATGGCATCAAAGTAGGTGAAGCAAGCTTTCTAAGTGTTTGCCAACCTTTTTTTTTTTTTCTGAATTTTTTCCTGTGGTTGTCATGCTAACTGTTTTAAAACAGTAAAATACAGTTAATTTTTGCAGCTCAAAATTTACATGTTGTAGAAGTCAGTACTTTGCTGAGTAAAAATAAGTAGATTAGAGTCAAATTAGCTTATCTTTGATAATAAATCCCTGTGAGGCGAGAACAAGATCTTCCCATGTGTTTGTTGTGTTTCTAGCACAACAGAGTTTCAATCTTAATTGGAAAATTAGTCATATGAGGAGATGCACTCGATACCGCATCTGCACACACAGATGACATTTGAATGGTGCGCTGCTCTTGATCTTGCAAGCATTGCCAGGCATTAACGAATGCAAGTGCTGAGAGTCTGGAGTTGACATTTTGTGTGGAAGGGCTGTGAGTGAACACGTGGTCTTTCAAATGCTGCACTTCAGCCCCTGTTCACAGTAGTAAAGTTGGAGAAGAGGGGATAGAGAAAATTTGGATAGAACATCCTTTTTAAAAAAAGATTGTCCCTCACACTATAGTTCCTAGAAGGTTTTATATTCAATCTAGTTTTAGAAACAAGGAAAGATATATGTTGATATCTTTATTTCATACTCAGTATGTTTTATAATCAGGAAGTATAATTTCAGAGGGGGAAAAATCCCTTCTGCTGAATTGCTGGCAGCCTTACATAGAGCGTGTAGGAAGCTCTCAGGAAAGCAGGGATGTCAGGTGTTGACCTACGTCGATGATACTTCATTTGTGAGATTTAGTCAGAGTAAAGTAATATGATTAATTTGCCTCCAGATTCAGTGTTTAAGAATACCTAAGAACATCCGTGTTGTTTCTTTATACTAGCTGAGACTGTGACCCAGCTGGCGGACTATTCTGTGGGTACCATTATCTTTTACATAACAAGCTGCGTATTCTCACATTCATTTTTTTAAGCATCTGTCATTACTTCTTCAGAAACACCTTACAAATTAGAGGTACATCTTGTATAACTGAAGAGCAATTATTGTTCCATTATCAAGTAATGAAGTGCACACTTGTATGGAAAGAATGATGACTCCAAATATGATAAAGTTCAGCAAGATTCCCAAGATAATTTCTAGAAGTGTTTTCTACCTTCCTACCTGTTTTCAAAGCTTATATTTTAATAGGTGGCAGATCTTATGTCCGCTATCTCCTTTAAAAAACTATTAAGGAAGAAAACACATATGTGAGAACTTAAAGGGAGCTGTTTCCATATCAAGTCAAGGGAGATGTTTTGCATCATCATGAAAGATGCCTCCCTGCCATGGCCCACAGTTTCAGCTTACTGACTTTGATTTAGTGTGGTGGTTCAGTGTGTTACTGGTCCCCTGGTAATCCTGCCAGGACACAGAGGAGGCTTCTGGGGAGGCAGTAGTCCTGGGAATTCATTATGGTGTGGTCATTCCCCAGGTTACATTTGAAGAGGACTTCAGTTTTCAACTAGATGAAGTTGCAGGGCTCTTGAGCAAGTCCAGATGATGCTCCCAGGGTCTGCTTTTGAGACACGGGATTCCCAGCGCAATCACTTGAAGTGGTAATGCTCTCTGCCAGTTAGGGCTTGTCTTCTCTCGGGCTTACAAACGTTGAGGTACTTGAGCAGGAAATTATTTTGAACGTTTAGTCCTCACGTTTAATGCTTTTTTTGAGTAGAGCTTAGTGTGATGATCATGACCTGCTAATCCCTCTAGCAGAGTCCCCCAGTAACTGGGACACATAATCATGATGATTACTGGGTCATGGCAACCAAACAGCTGGTGTCGATCGCTGCAGCTCTGTTTGCGTTCGGTACAGCTGAGGTTTCCACAGCTCCAGTATCATGACAAGACTCAGGCCCCTGCAAGCTTAGCGAATGGGATGACTAACAGTGCAGATCTGACTGGTTTGCTAAGCCTGCCTTTGGGGTTCTTCTCACCTTCTTAAACTAGGCTTGGTGAATTTTAGACCATTAATTTTTAAAAACCTTTTCCAATCTGTTAATGCTTATTTTCTTAAATAGCTTCTCTGATGGAAGTTGCTGTGGGTTTAGCAAGAAGGGAGGTATACTTTCATTATATTCAGTAAAAGAAAAAACCTCAAAACTAAACAAACCCACACAATCCAGAAGATAGTCTGCAGTCTATCTGGTCACTTCTTAAAGTAATCTCTTTCCTTCTGTCAAAGGAACATCAGATGGTAAGGGACTACTGGACTCATCAGACATAGTCCTCTGTTATCATGCGCAGCCAGTTATCTAATCCTTTTCATAGACTGGCTCATCGCTGCCTTGTGTCCAGTTGGATCGTCTCCATGGCTCCCCTTGGAAGGCTGCTCCACAGTTTGACAAGTTTGCCTGGAAACCTTTCTTTTCCCAGTCTTAATGCCTCCATGGCCAATTTATGCCCACTTAACCGTTGTGTTTGTGCATCTCTTTTGTCATCTTTTCCTTGTGTACCTGCATGTTAATGTGTGGGCACACAAAACTGAAGGGACTCTCAAGTGAGGTACAGAACTGGTGTTAAAGGGTGAGAATCCGGAAGCAGCTCTTTATTTCATAAGTGTTCCTGGGGAGGTTGCACTGAGGATTGTCATAGATTGTTACTAAATAATGTAATAACCTTCTTAATGGCATTGTCTAGGCAAGCTTTGTGTAGTGACAATGGCTGAGACTCTCCAGAGAAGCTGCCTTTGCTTTTGCCAAGGAGAAAGGAATGTTTGGAGTGCTTGTTTTTATTTTTATTTATTTTCTTTGGTCAAGTGCCATGAAAATCTCAGCAGCTTCAGAAACTTATGCTTTTCATTCTGACTTGCAGCCATTTTGAGAAAGTACAGAACAAAAACCATCAGCAACTGTAAATGCATGAGATAAAAAACATGCCACCAGTATCCCCACCAAATATGTTTAAGGTCCTTTTATGGGAGAATGAAGCAGTAGAGAACCTCCTGCCTTATCTCGGTAACTGGTGAACAGGAAAAATGAAGTTGAGTTACATTGGATAGTTGCTCCTGCTTATGCCCTGTTGTACACTAGTGCAAAATAAATTGTGAGGTGAGAACTGAAACTTAAACTGGGCCTAAAACTTAAATTTCAACACTTTCCTGTCACGTTAGTCAAGAAACTTGCTGCATCTTGCTTTCTTCTGGACTCCCAGAGTTGTTAGTTCTCATTATATCAGGCCTTTTGGAGACCTCAGTTCCCTTTTCATGAGCGTGATTGGCTTCCTTTGCCATGCTGACGGGGTGCTTCTTGCCCATTGTGTCAGAGTCTGAATGATTATGTGAAAATGATGTAGCCTGTAAGCAAAGATAATATAAATCATAGTTTAAGAAAAGGATGATTGTCTTTCCTTTCCTGGTATTGTACTTCCCAGAGGGATGTCAGTCTTTTTTGCTCTCTTTGCCGTGCATTTCGTCCACAAAGTCCCGTAGAAAGAGTACCTTTTACTGAGACAGAGTGACTTGCTCCTTTTTGGCTAGACAGTCTAAAAGGGCTGCTGGGTCTCTAGGGGAAGGGTGTGCAATTCTATAACATCTGTCTCCCTTGGAAGGTGTGTAGGCATGGTCATCCCCACGCCTGGCACAACCCCAGAGCTGCCTGACATTTCTTCAGCCACTGGGTGAAGTTGGGGGCTTTTCTTGGCTACAGCTGGCCTCTGTGGACATGTGAGACAATACTGTAGCTGCTGTTCAATGGGTTGTAGTTCAGGTTGCTGTTGAGTGAGTGAAGTCCTCTACGGGCTGGGTTGTACTGTCTGTCAGCTGTGGAGCAGTAGCTTCAGAGGAGTGGCTCTCCAGCTCTGCACTAAGCAGCACCCATCACTCAGCGATGGCACCAGCTCCTTTTTAGCTAAAGGAAAAAAAGCTAAAGAGGAAATAACTTGGAGCTGCATATATTAGTGGTCTGAAGAGTTTCTGGTTCAGAGCAGACAAGCTCTGCATGAGCTTGGTTGCGTGGTGCTCTGCTCCCTCACCATCATCTGATGGCAATGTGAGGTGAAGGCATTTGACACCTTTCAATATTGGCATCAGGAGGAGACTCAGGCTTCTTAACACCTCCCAGCAGTTGGGTAACTTTAATTTCCTGAGAGTAGAGAAAGGAATGTTGCCCTCCCCTCTCCCTGGCAGGCTTTGGGAGGTGAATTCTTTTGTTTTGGAAACAAATTTGATCTCAAAATGTTTTTTTCTATCATAACAAAAATAGACTGTGTGGTACAGTCTCCAGACCTGATGCGAAAACTGAACGTTTCTGTTGTGAGGAGGTGCCTTTGGTGTCAGGCAGTAGATGGCTCCATGCATAGATGCCATGGTATCTCCTCTGAGTAGCAGCTGCAAAGAACTGAAAATGTATGAGTATGAGGGGTTTCAGATTTCCTTCTTAGTGTTCTGTTTTTCTAGTTCAGTAAAATCTTTTACATGGAGCTCTTTATTTAAGAAACAGAGCCTGAACAGCTCTGCTCCTCTGTTTCCTCTGATTTCCTCCTGCCCCCATGCTGTCCTAGCTTTGAGTGGCTCAAAGTGGAGGGGATCGCTGCGGAGGATGCGTGCCGACCTTTCGGATGCAGACCTGCTGCAGAGTGTAGTGAATTGCGATGTCCCCTGACCTGCTGCCTTCGGGAAAGCATCGCTGCTTCGCTGCTGAACTTCGTGCTTTTCGGGTTGTTCTTCTGTCTGCAAAACTACTGATCGGTCGCTGTTCACTGAGAGACCGCTTTGTGTTGTTATTTTTAAGGGAAATAACAATTACAAAACCAGCAAATGATGTCTGATGTGAACAAGTCCCCTTTATTTTACTTTCTAGGCCTGCCATGTTGGTAAGGATATATTAATGGCTTTCCTAACTTCAATTCACTTTGATGGAATGGTGTTTATGTATTATAAAGTAATAAATGTGTGCTATTCAGTAGAAAGTAAATTGTTGCTTTAGTTCTACTTTTCCTTTGTCCACAAATTTGTTAAGCAAATGGATGTATCTTTATGGATTAGGTACCCAGTGTAGGAAAATCTTCCCAGAAGACAGTAAGAAATGAATACATACAGACCATGTTGCAAATTGTGTTTAAATAGCTATTGCCTTCATTTTTCCACACTTGAGTTGGAAATCATGCTGCAGAGAGAAATAATGACTCTGTGATAAATGTTGAAAGAAGTACAGATGAGGCGTCTTTATAATGAGATGCAATAATTAGTAACTGCTTTGTTTTGGATGCTGTGGATGGTGTATTTGGATGTGGCAATTGTGTAGGTGTGGTGAGAAAGCAGAGGAGGGCCAGGATTAAGAAAACTGGCTCTTAAATCTCTGTTTTCGATTTCAACCAACCCAATATTGCATAGTAGAATCATTGTCTAGTAAAAGCACTGCTGAGACATAAAATGCTGGGTTTTACTCATCCTCCCTCTGCCCAACCAGCATCACCTCGCTGCCGTCATTTGCAGCCTGTTTTCTTTGAGATGGTTGGTATGTTGTCAAATCTTTTTGTCCCCCCCTTTTTTTTTTTGTGGTGGTAGTGTTTTCCTTGCTGTGAAACAGAAGATCCAGCCTTACTCCCTTCTTCTTGCTGTGTGAGTTTTAATTAATGCTTTTGCAAAGTCTGTTAAGATCCTCGGATAGCAGTGTGCTCTTGGCAGTGGTTCAGTCTCATGGAGAAAAGTGTATGCCTTAGGGTCTAGGAAAAAAAAATAATCTAACAGGTTTTTAGGGTTAAAATAGACAGGTAAAAAAATAGTTAGTTGGGTTGAAAAAATTGCTTTTCTTTAACTCCTGTAACATGAAGCTCTAGTCTCATAGCAGCATATTTTTTAGTAAATGGGGTGTCTTTCCTCCTGGAGGTGGGAGTCATCCCTGTTGAAAGCTTAGGAACAATGCTCATTTTGCACTGGTTTACCTCCAAAACAGCATTTCCTTAACGCAGCCTTACCCTTCTCTTCTCTCTTCTCATGATAGAAATGAGAAAGAAACTTTGAAACGTGTCAGCTGTTCTTTTAAAAAAGATGGAGCGTGTCCTTTTTTAAGCAAAGGAACGGAAACCACAAAACCCTCTGGATTGCTGTCAGCCCACAGTGGGGTAAAGATCCTGAATGTATCCCATATAAACTATGCCAGGGCTGTCTGTCTGTCTGTACCAGCCCTCTTTCTCAGTCTCCAGTATCAATGCTTTGAAACAGGTCTCTGTGTCAGGCTGTTACTGCAGTGCTGAGTTGTAAAGTCATCAGCGGGACAAAACTGGTGGACACCCACTTCTTCAGTGTTAAACCCAAATGTAAGAATGGAGTTTGTAACGCTGTACGGGGAGGCTGTTGTGGTGTCCCAGAGTCTCCTGCAGCCCTGGCTCCCGCAGAGCCCCATGCAGCTGCTGTGGGGTGGGCATGTGTGTGGCAGATTGTTGCAGAGCTGTGAAATAGTCTTGCAAATTCCCTGCAACAGCATGGGCACAGAAGTTCTGAAGAAACACTGGTTGGGCAGGTGGTGATAGGGTTTTTTGGGGGGGCTTTTTTTTTTTTTTAATTAAAGCTATCATTGGGTGTTTGGGGATTTTTTTGCATGGTTGACTTGAATGAAGTGACTTAGAAAATACACTCAAGGAAACCAATGTTTGTGTTAAGCATGTTGGGAGTTACATCTGCAGTTCCTCTAAAACAGTTAGCTTCATTTTGGGAGCGGTTCTGCATTTTCCACGTGCTTGCTCCAAAAAGTGGCCATGAAGCAGCTTGAGGACATCTGGAAGGCTAGATAACTGGTACTTCTGCAGAAAGCAGGGAAGTCATTTGGGATGGAAAGCTGCACGTTAGTTTGGCAAAAATACTTACTTGCGGGGGAAGATGCATTGTACCAAGCACACTCACTAGCTCCTTTTTTTTGAGCGCGCAAGGAATTACCCGTCCTATGTCCTCCCACTTCGTTTCCAGTGGTGGTGATGTTGCAGGTTTTTTCCGTGCTAGGCACTGCTATGGATTGTTTGGTCTCAGTCACTCTGGCGCTCTGGAGGTGAAGTCCTTGAAACTCCTGACAGGAAGTATGACCATGGGTTATACATTTCTGGACAGCAACCTGATAGGTACTGCAGTAGACTGTAGGTGTGCTTACATACAAAGAGACACGGGTAATAGTTACCAAAATCCGTCCCTGAGGAGTGGTCCCGCAGCACAGCTCGTGCTCGGTTCAGCAGTGGTTGTTGAGAGATGGACTCCCTGGCGACACGCGGAGGCTGTGGGGCAGCCAGGCGCTCCCCTCAGGCCTGAGGTGCACGGTCCCAAAGAGCCTGTCCAAGTTCAGCATTTCGGGAACTGTTTGGTCTCTGGGTCTCAGCTGAAGTGGATGGCTGAGGTACGGCTGCATTGACACAGACAGTCTGCAAGCCATAAAGCAAATATTCTGCCTTCTTTTTCCAGAGTTGCCTCTGCCAAAGTGCTGTGAGACTGGCTGGCACCTGGGTCTCTGGATAAGCTCTTCTCTGGCCTTCTCATTACTGGTTTTAAACATGTGTTACCATATCAACATTATTTGTAGTTGTCTCTTATTTTTCTCCTGTCAAGAGGCAGTCTGTCCGTGTACTGCTATTGTGAGATGACAGAAGCTTTTCCATTTATGAATCTGTCTCTTGACCCACAGAGCAGCAAAGGAAAAGCTAGCCCCATGCTTTTTGAGGCTCAGCAACGTATTTTTCCATCAAAGCTGGCATCAGTTGCTGGGAAATCAAAGGCAGGGTTGCCTAGAGGGTGGAAGTATCCTGAGCTCTTTTTCTCAGTAAATACCAGTCTCAAAAGGTGGTTTTTCTCCATCAGTAGTTGCAATTATTTGTATCAGAGCCTGAGCTGTGTCTGGACAGTGTGGGTTTTGAGGGTCCGAGTCCGAGGGAGGTGAGCTCCCTCTGTAGCTGATGGAGAGAGAGGGTCCTCAGAAGGTGACTCGAGGGAAGGATGGCTCTGCAGCAGCCCTCCACTCTCCTCCCCTTTCACGGCTGATCGAAAGGGTGCATGGGCAGGCTCGTTTCCTTTGGCAAAAGTTTTACCTTTCTGAATACCCCCTTTGCTGCCGCTACTCTTCTTGCAGGCGTTTCCAACAGCTTTCCCCAGGATTTTAGTACATGGCTCGCAGTGCTTTGTTTCAGGAGAGCAGCCTCCTGGTGCATGCTGTCCGGTCATGGTTGCAGGGGCAGAGCAAAGGGTGCAGGAGAGCGCGGTGATGTGCTCGCACAAGTGTCATAAATCCCGAGCGGCGGGTCGGTTAGCGCCAGGAATGCTGGCAGGATGCGGATGAATGGCACCCGGTGGGATTGTCTCGTTCTTCATCAAGTGCTGGCCCTCTACCAAAAGTTGTTTTAAAAAATAATAATAAAGAAGTCATGATTCCTGCTGTGAAATCAGCACGAGGCGGCCGTTGACAGGAGTGAAAGGGGGATGGAGTCCATAGGGTTTCAGCTGCTTCGTCTGTAACCTGGGGGATGCTGTTATTATTTATATCAGATGTGGCCTTGCAAAGTCAGTAAGAGAGAAAAGGAATTGAAATAAATGAAATATCTGGCATGTTTGAGTTTTAAAGTGAGTTTATGTGCAATTGGGGGATGGCTGGCTGAGGCAAGGGGTGAGATCTGGTATAATACAGTATTCATTCTGGAAATGTTACTGGAGAGGCATACACAAGATCCCAATTACATGCTTGAAATACTTCCATCCACACCTATGTTTGCGTCAGGTCAAAACCACGGAGCCGGCTGTAAGCCTTGCTCTGTGCCCAGGAGCTGGGTGAAGGGCAGGGAGAGCCTCCGTGCAACTGGCGGTGCCGCATTGCCTGCCGGAGACGGCTGCTGCCACCAGCCTGCTCACCCCTGCCCAAGCAGACAAGCAGGCAGCACAGGAGCTGCCAAAACCAGCGTGCAGCCTGTGCCAGCAAGGAACGAAAGCAGAGTGCAGCCTGCTGACCGTGGAGGAAGAAGGGAACATACACGAGCTCCTGTTGACTCCCAACAGGATGAAAATTAATTTATTAGATTCATCCTAATGAAAAAAAAAAACCAACCCAAAAAACAACAAACCCAAAAACTGGACACCCTAAAAAGCTTTGCTTAAGCCAAACTGTTTTTTATTATTAACCCTAACCATCTGCAAAAAAAAAAAAAAGCCTGAAACAAAACAAAAAGGAAAAAAAATATTTTTTTTCAGTGAACAGCATGTTTTGTTTCTATTTTGGATGTTTTCTAAATAAGAAATGTAGCAAGAGTTAGGTTCAATAACAGTCACACTTTTCCCAGGCGTGGGATAGAAAGAGAAGGTGTTAAGATGCTGCTCCTTGTCCTCACCACCCTGAATTGCTGAAGGATGGTCAATAGAACGCCACTTGTTTTTCTTGTGGAGCTTGCAAAAGTGCAGTGTGGGGCTGGCGAAGGTGCAAACTGGAGTTGAAATAACAAAAACTTTCAACCGACACAAACTGCCCCTCCTCTCCAAGCATTTTGGAAATTTTACTGTTTCCCAGCAACACTTATTAGTATGGCACATGTAATAGCCCAGCCTGTGTAATAAAAAGAGAAAACCCAACGAAGCAGGCAGAGAATGGGCTGCGGTTCCTTTTGGGAAGTGGTATTTCACCCAGAGGTAAAAAGCTGCCTTTTGAGCTGTGGCAGAGTGGGGTCAGTTCAGCGCTTTCCAGGGAATCTGAATTTACACCTCACCTGAGTGTGTGCCTGCTGTGGTCAGAGGAGCTCGGGGTAAATGCTGCAGATCTCTTGTCACTCTCTTGATATCACTCATTTGTGTAAAATATTGCAGGAACCAATCTGCTTCCTTAATCCGTATTTATGTACCGATGCAGTAACTTCCATTCCCCCTCCGTATTCCTCCTTCCTCCCCGTTGCCATCTCTCCATTAAATGTTTGAGAATAAATTGAGGACTCATGGCTGACCTTCAGTAGTTTTCTCTCTTCCCACCCCCCCCCCCCCTTCAGTATGTTCATAAGGAAGCCAAATCATTTAAAGCAGCTGGAAGATCCTTGAACTGCTACAGTTCTATAATCATTTCCCAACCCAGCTTATAAAACTGGCTCTCTCCAGTTTACTGCCAGGCCCTTTCATTGCAGATTGAAAAAACAAAGGTCTCCGAGGACCGTGTGCTTCTCAACTCTCTAAGAGATCGATCAGATCAATTTGCCTCTGTGCGTTTTGACGTCTCTGTCCTAATTCTGGAGACAGCCGCTCTGGCATGCTGTTAGGTGCCTGTTTGCAAAGGGAGAGACTCCTGGATCTGCTCAGGGCACTACAGCAAGCTCATAAGAGGTTAAAAAACCCAACAAACAAAAAAAGGGAGCAGTGGGTTATTGCTTTGTAATAGGTACCGATGAATTGGGCAGACTTTTTCTTTTTACCTGAGGTGAGCAGCTCAGGTAAAAAGAAATGTTTTGGTTAAGACTGTAAACTGATGCAGGTGATTTGTAGTGATTTTTGTAATGTGAGTTTTAGTAAGTTGCCCAAAGCACAGTATGTTCATCAACACTTTGCCTTCGTTTGCTCCATCCATCTTGTAAAATCTGTTTCTTTTTGGCCCTTGTGAAAAGTGCCCTTTTCTGCCTTCTTCATCACAGCCCTGAGCTATCAATTCAAGGAAAGAAAACTGAAGCAGACGCAATAGCTTTGCTCAAGTACAGTGCACTTTGTCGAGCTTATGCTTTCTGGAGGAAGCTTTGGCAGGCAGCAGCCACTTAGGTAAACTCCACCACTTCCCTGCTCTTTGCAAAACACTGCAGTAACTCCCTGCCCTGAGCAGGACTTCACCGAGAGGAGAAGTTCTGAACCAGGGCTGGTGTCCATCGTGCAGGTGCCTCCTATGCTAAGCACCGTGGGAGGGGTGTGCGATGGCCAAATTTAATAGGAACTGCTGCTGGTTTAGAGATTGCTCCTTTCTTACCCATGCGGGATCCACAAGCTAAGTGTGATTTGAAAGCTTACGCTCTCAGTGAAGATGTGTGGCCGTCCTCTGGTCCGCCTGGCCTCTCCCCTCCGTGGGAGACGGCAGCATGCAGGGCTTGTCACTCGCTTGCTTGGGCTGCGGGGTCTCGCCAGAGCGGTCCCCGGTGTCCCCCAGCATGGCTTCTGCCTCTGGCTCTTCGCTCTTGGCGAGCCTGGTGGCCTTTGGTGAGGATGTTGCTCTCTGCATGAGTTTCTGGTGATCAAATTGAGACTGCTGAATCAGTACATTTGTTTGGTATTGTTCTTACTCTCTTATTTTTTTCAGAATAACTTTCCTTCTTCAGGGTCTGAGGGCAAGAGTTTTACATAGTTAATTCAAGAATGTTTTTCTTCCCATCCATTTCACCACTTAAAAAAACTTCATAAGCAAACCAGGAAGGATAAAAAAGAAAGACAGTTTTCTGGAATAAGTAAAACATTACTGTTTCACAATACTTTTCCTATTGAGACATATTTTTGAAAAAGAGCCTTTTGCCTGTGTATAAATAATACATGTACATGTAACGTGAAAGTTTTTACAGTGGCTTACAAACAACAGTTTGTATTGACACTTCTTATTTTTGAATTATGTTTTTAAAATCTTGCCTTTGTTTTTGCTGCACAGTTCAGGTTTCTGTGATTTGTTTTTGTTTGGCTTGTGGGTATATTGGATGCTTTACTTGTTTAATTGCATTTTGACCGCAGGAGTATATGTGATTGGCACTTGGAACAAGCCGTTATTTCTCTGGGAATGTTTGTGGAATAGCAATTCTGATTGCTGCTTTACGGATGTTACATTTAATCAATAACTCAAATACAGAAATAACGGCAGCTTTCTGTCTTCAGTCTTGGCTGGCAATATTACCCATGCTGGCTGGTACTCTTTTCTTAATTATTCAACAAAGGGCTATATATTGTGTTTAATAATAGGATCAAACATATGCAAGTGCAAATATTAATGGGGAACAAGAAAAGAAAAAGAATCTCTTAGTTTAATGAAAATATCAGTTTCCTGTGAGCAAATCTATGCAAGAACCTTTAGATCAGTTTTGTTGCAGCGTTGCTTGTCCTGGGGCTTCTTTACAAGTGAATTTGGGAGAATTGGTTCTCCTGCTTTAGCTGCAGCGGAACTGCCGCTGTGCTGTGGTGCAGCGGCTGTGCCGCCATTCTTCCGTAGTGACTCTTCTGGTGGCTGTCGAGGCCGAGGTCCTAGCTGTGTCCATGCACCTCTGCAGCAATGGTCCTGCAAGAGCCACCACCGTCCCTTAAGAATAAGCAGATGTGTTTGTGGTAGTTCAGATACCGCTTCTCTCCTCTCCTCCATCACCTCTGCCACTTGTCTGGACATCTGCATCATTTTGGACCGGATCCTATCACTCTTTGGGAGTCCAGACGAGCACAGACCACGGGAGTATCCTCTGAGGGACCTGCAGCCTTTCCCGTGATGTGTGGCTCCTTCTTGCCCACCAGGGCCTGTCTGCCCACACCTTCTCACCCTCCTTTTGGCTGGCTTGTGGGACAGGTATGATGCCGGACGATGCCCCACGCGGTGCCAGCGCAGGCGTCCCTTCGGCAGCGTGGAGCCGCGTTGCGCGGTGGGGCTGTGGAAGGGACGTTCGTTACTAGATGACCTTGTTAAAATGATCTTGGTTGTGGTCTACCGGAACGACCCAGACCACAGCTACACCGGAGGGTGACAAAGCCTTGACCAAATTTCACGATGCATTTTCACGGATTTTCTTCAGGTCACGCGGGTGGTGTGCCTTCTGGCGCGGCATGTCTGGGGGAGAAAGGCTATCAGTTAGGTGGGAAGGTTTGGTTACTCGCTGGCAGCTCCAGCTCCATCCTGTAAAAGTTTGATGAGCTTGAGGGGTGCATTACCGGCTGCTGCAGAATCCCCAAGACAGAAGCTACTCATATTTTTAGCTAAGTGCAACATCCTGTAAGCTTTCCAGTGAGCGACTGTGCAGGCTCTTTCATGCTTGCCAGGCTTTTAAATACCAGATTCTGTGGAGATGGAGACTACAAAATGATGTTGTTTTCTTGCTACTGCTTATTTTTGGAAGTTGCCAATGCAGTTCAAAGCAAATATCTCAGTGACTTAAAGAAGACTGGAACATTTGCACATTTGCGGTCTTCTTTTTCTGGAAATAGATGAGACTGAATTGTGGTCAAAATAGGATAAAATGCAATTATTTTTTCTAATTTTGCCAAATTTCAGAATTATTCTTTTATTGATGTGCTTTTGGCTTTTACCATTTATTATCTGTTTAGATGAGATATAAAGAATAGCTTTGCAGAGGAAATCCATTTAAAGTAAGCCACTAATCTTTGCTGGCTATTGCAGATTTTAATTTTTATTTTTCACAGATGAATCCTATCATAACTGAACCATGAGTGCCTGTGATGAAAAAAACAGTCCATTTTTAATTTGAAGAATTTAAGGATTCGTGTGTAGATGATTGTGTGGAAAAGTGACAGAGATAAAAGTTATTGGAAGTATAGTGTTTGGTATTTCATGCCAACAGTCATAGCACAGGCACAATTTACTTACAGGGCTGCTGACAAAAGAAGTAATTTGCTGCCAATTTTTGAATTGTTTTCTTTCAGATTCTTTCTGTGTTGCAGTATAACTTTGGCATTGAGTTGCATTTGATTGCAAACATCAAAAAGTTTCTCTGAAAGGATACAGCTCTGAAGACTGTTATTTTGCTTCTTCACTATATTGCTAACAGACTCGTGTCATTCATATTTAAAAAGAACAAGCTATTTCTGAGGATGTTAAAAATGACAGTTTCCTAACAAGAAGAGAGTGAGGAAGGTTGTAGGGGTTTTTTAACCATTTAATTGGTATTTAGAGATGGCTGTGACAGATTTACAGATTGCTTTATTTAATCTGACAGAAGCAAAGGGACATGGTAGATCAAATGTCAGATTAAGAATTTTCCGGAAAGGAAGTACCTTCTTCCTGAAGTATTTAGCACTGACATCCAATAAACTGTTTTTTAAGTAGGGTTTCATTTTGAAGGAAAAGTTTGTGGAAAACAGGCCAAGCTTCAGTCTGAGGATGATACAGCTGAATTTAGTGTCTCTGCCACTGGTGGCTTTTTGCAGAAGGATCCAAACAAGAACCATCCCTTTCCATTGTGTGAATTTGGGAAGATTGTCAGTGTAAGTGAATATAACCTCTTTTAAGCTAGCGAACTTTTTCAGGAGAATCCACGCAAGCTTTGCCATCTTCATTAACAGCTCAATAAGCGAACTGTTGCTATTGCAATAGTGCCTGGTACACGAGCTCTTTCACACTGCTTGCTTCCTCCTGCTCCCCAAACTGCGCTAACATGGTCCTTTAACCCAGCTCTAGATCTTAGACCTCGCTGTCCTAAGGCAGAGGCAGCCTAAGGCAGAGGGAAGATTATCAAATGCATGAATGTCGTCATCCCCCTGAATTTTACCTATCTCTTGTTTTCACTTATTTTCTCATTACCACTTGCTGTTTGTTTCTAGATGTCCATAAATTGGATCTTGGATGTTAGCGCTGGTGAAGTCCCCATACACACTGTTTTACTGTCCTGAAGGTCCACAGTGCCCCTGCCCATCATAGCAGCGTGATAACTGCTCCTTTTTCCATCCTCTTATCTCAAAGTCAAGGATTCAAACTGCAGATACATGATTTTTTTCCCTCTCCAATTAAGTGAAAAATGTGAATTTAAATTGAATTTGATAAGCAGTTTCAGTTTACAAGTAAATTACAGAAGAATTAAAAAAAAATTCAAAACAAATAGGTTTTGAAATAAAGCAATACTCTTCAGGCTACATTTACAGGGGATTTCAGGTGCTTATTTTCTCCCTGCATTTCTTGGCAAATTGTGCCCACGTCTTTTTCTGAAACCAGACTTTCACTTACCACTTCCACTTTTTTTACCAGAAATGCTCACAACTAAAACATTATGTGCCTCTCCAAGCACTGCAAAAAGTTTCTTTTTGGGCTGACCCCAAATGATGACTTGAAAAGTAGAATTCAGTTCAGCAAACATGTAAGAAAAAACCTCAAACTGAACATTTGCCCTGACTGAAAGCAGGCTCAGCTGTAAAAGTTTGTTTTCTTCCCTTTCTTCCTCAAGTCAAACACTGTACCAGGAAGTTATTTAAAATCCTAAAAGAGTTGTTTCAGGAGCTGGGATTTGAAGCAGCTGAGCCTTACCTGTCCCTGTGCTGCTTGTCAGTGCCTATCACTTTTTTTAGGGCTGATGCATGGAGGAGGGAGGAGGTGATGGGCCTTTTCTCTAGGGGAGCTCTTTTCTGTTCCCAGCATGTCCTCATGGTTGTGGTAAGGGCAACCGCATCCATCCCCACCTTGGGGCTGGGTGCTTGGGCTCCTGCCATTGCCGGGCATTTTTACCACTGGGCTATGCTTCCTGGCTGAGTCCTCACTGCGTTTGCTGGGGGCTGGTTGCCTGTGTGGTGCCGTGTGTTTGTCCAGGAGGAGTAGGCAGACTGCCTGAATATGGTGGTTTCTGCTTTGTCCTGTTCTCTTTGTTTTTTGTTATTGTGGGTTTTTTTCCCTTCCTAATCCTTATTTGATCTTTTTTTGGCATGGGATTTGAAGCCGGGATGGTTTGCTGTTGCTAGGAGTGGTATGTATTATTTCCTGCTTTGAGGTGCGCTTCTGCTGTGCAGAGTGCAGGAGGCTCACCAGAAAGAGACTGACAGTCTCACACTGATTTCTATGCTTTTTCTCTGCCATATTTTACTGATAGAATGGATTTATTCCTCCTCTTCCATCCTGTTGTAACTTTTAAATTTCTCTTCTTTTTTTAAAGTTTGCTTACTAGGGTCCTGGGCAAAGACAAGAGCAAAGAGTTAGAGCCTTAATTCCCTAATTGCACCTACATTATTTTAAATTATATTTTAAACCATGGTTCCTTCTGTAATTTAGCAGACCAGTTGGACCAGTGTGTGCTTACTGACATGAAACACTTTACAGAGGGCATCAAAGCAACGCAGCAAGCCTCTGCATCTTTTATGGTTTGTTTGTGAATTTTTGCTAGGACAATTGATTCCCAGGGACACTTCAATAATTTCCACTCACAGTAATGAAGCCTTGTGCATGAGTGGAGGATAACCTCCTCCCCTCTTCACGTAAAAGCTGGTGAGTAAGCTTGTTTCTTGTGATTAGGGAGAGTGTTTTAGATACCTCGCAGACCACACACTCCCTGCCTGTGTGCGGTGGGTCTGCAGGCAGTCCCTTTACTAAGCCTGGCCCTGCAGAGCGAGCGTGGCCCATGGATGCTGTGCTGTGTTTTGGGGGAAGGCTGTATTTGGGAGCTGCCAGCAATTTTCTGTGCAAAGACACAAAGGCAGCTCTGTAGAGGATAGATTGGGAATTTTCGGGTCCATCTGCTTGTGCTAGATCGGCTCCTTGAAAGCGGAGCGGCTCTGGGGCAGGCGGGCTTTTTCCTGCCTCCAGTGCCGCAGTCCAGCTCCTGAGTGCCCACTGGGGATGCAACTGAATGGCGCTCCAGTGGCAGCAGATTTCTTGGATACTGCTGCTGGATCTCTGACAGCAGCAGAGGTCTGAACATCTCCAGGTATCACGGAATCAACAGAATAGTTTGGGTTGGAAGGGACCTTTAAAGGTCATCTAGTCCAGCCCCCCTGCAGTGAGCAGGGACATCTTCAATTAGACCAGGTTGCTCAGAGCCCTGTCCAGCCTGACCTTGAATATTTCCAGGGATGGGGCATCTACCACCTCTCTAGGCAATCTGAGAGTGTTTCACCACCAGTGTTTCACCACACTCATTGTGAAAAATTTCTTCCTTAGATCTACTCGAAATCTGCCCTCTTTTAGTTTAAAACCATTAGCCCTTGTCCTATTACCACAGGCCCTGCTAAAAAGCCTGTCCCCATCTTTCTTATAGGCCCCCTTTAAGGACTGGAAGGCTGCAATAAAGTCTCCTTGGAGCCTTCTCTTCTCCAGGCTCAACAAACCCAACTCTCTCGGCCTGTCCTCACAGGAGAGGTGTTCCATCCCTCTGATCATTGTTGTGACCCTCCTCTGGCCCCTCTCCAACAAGACCATGTCTTTCCTGTGCTGAGGGCTCCAGAGCTGGACGCAGGACTCCAGGTGGGGTCTCACTGGAGCAGAGTAGAGGGGCAGAACCACTTCCCTCGACCTGCTGGCCATGCTGCTTTGGATGCAGCCCAGGATACAGTTGGCCTTCAGGGCTGTGAGCGCACATTGTTGGCTCATGTCCAGCTTTTCATCCACCAGTACCCCCCAAGTCCTTCTCAGCAGGGCTTCTCTCAATCCCTTCATCCCCCAGCCTGTACTGATCACGCGGGTTGCCTCGACCCAGGTGCAGGACCCTGCGCTTGGCCTTGTTGAGCCTCATGAGGTTCACGGGGGCCCATTCCTCGAGCTTGTCCGGGTCCCTCTGGATGGCATTCCATCCCTCAGTATCTCCATCTTTCACTGCCTTTCTCTCCTTCCTGGCTCCTCTTTGTTCTTTTCTCTTTCTTCTTTGTGCCTATCTTTTTCTCCTTTATCCCTTCTCTTCCTTCTAACACATGCTCCCATAGCCTCTTCTTCAGACACAGATTTTTGGCCCTCTGCAGTCCAAGCAAATGGAATCCTCCAGGCTGGACACAGGTATTGTAGGAGAGAGGGTTTCTATCTCAATGGCTTTGCCGAGCAATGCAAGGAGAGTCTGATGCTGTTCTTGCAGGCTCCTGCTAGATGGTGTTTGGCAGGGCTAGAGACCCTGGGGAATTGATACAAATCTCTAGTGAGCGTTGCAAATGGAGATTTTTTCCCCAGTGGCTTGTCACATGCCCAGAAGTGGAGTGAATTGTTGCTGAAAGCAACAACAGGAGTATCTCTGTAGTCCCTCTACTAAATTTCAAATCCCTGCTCCAAAATATGGAACCAGTGAAGTTTTCCCAATAACGTTATTGCACGACTTTGTTGATACAGTTAAATCTCTCTAACTGCTTTTTCAGGAACAGCCTAACTTTTTTACCTGATACTTTCAAGGAAGAAAACAATTTCAGCTTGACACAAGCTCCTGGAAGGGAAACTTTCAGCCTGAATGAATAAAGCTTGTCAAAAGAATACACAACTGAAAATAGGGGTTTGGAGTTGAATGCATAGAGCAGCCAAAGCTGCTATCGGTGCTGCTTATACTGCAGTTACTTGAAATACCTCTATACCAGCCTTTAACTGGGCTAAGGCAGGGAATAACGAGCCTAAGGGTGGATTTCAGTGCCTCAGATGTGTGTGATGCAGAGGAAATAAAATGGCTGAAATCGATAGAAGCTTTAAATTGCAGGCACGATGCTTTGGTTTCCTGAGATCTGGTGGAAGGTGACTGTGTTTTGATGAGGTCTTATTTTTCCTGTTAGCCCTGCTCAACCTTGTCTCCTCATCACATCGGTGGAATGTCTGGTATGAAGGGAAGCCTTTTTTCACCTTCTTGGTCACATCTTTGATCCGTTAAGTGCATTTTGCTACTTTACTTTTTTCTCTTTCTATTCCTGATCCCTTACTGTGCCTCTCTCTCTTCTTTTCCCTGTTCTTCCCAGTTTTCTTCCTCCACTTTCATCCCACACAGAATGAGGTATGTATTGCCTAAAAGAGTAAGTAAAAGGCACAAGTGGGATTGCCTTCTCCGCTGTATATACCAATGCTGTTACGCCCTGCTTCGCTTTTTCCAAAAATCCAATGAACAGCAAGAAGCCCAAATTAGTGGTCACATCTGAAAATATACACAAAGAAGAAGAATACGTGCCATTATGAGTGCGAATGGGTTAAAACAGCTGTGACTTTCATAAAATCTGTCTATGGCCCCCTAAAGAGTCTGTAAAACTCCTTCTGTTTGTGTGTGTTTATGCATCTGGGTCTGTGTGGGTAGTGGTGGCTGGGGTTTAGGGCTCTCTGGGGAGATAAGGAGCAAGGATGCCACACACATGCTGTGGGGAATGTCAAGACTAGTCATAAAGAGGGAAGAAGAAGGGCCTGTCTGTCTTTTTCCCTTGCAAAACCTGTAGCTATGACTTATATTTTATTTCCCTGCATTGACAGGTATTTTAAGCAACTTAAAAATCCAGACATGTCTGGAATGTATTGGTTTTTCTTTTTTCATTCCATTTTTTTACTCCACAATGGATTTGTCACTCCTCTCTTCTTCCTGGGACGTCATGTACACTTAGCCCTTGATGGTTGTCCTTAAGGAGGAATACAGGCCAAGCTAGGTTGAAATGATACTTCTCCAAAATGTAACTTGCTGGACAGATTATAAGGAAGTCATCCTTAAGTACAAAAGGTAAGGATGGTCTCTAGAGACAAAATATGGCTCCTGTAAAAAATCTGCATTCTCAGCAGGGGAGTCTGTCAAACTGGTTTGGAGCTAGATGTGCATCTACCCATGACCTAAAACTTTGACATTCACTTAAAATAGCCCCTTTAAGTTTAAAAATATCTTGAATAGAGGTGTCTTACTGTTATCAATAATTAAGTTAACATCCTTGCTTTTATACTTACCCTTCTAATGCCTTCCTTTAGTACGAGAGTTTTGAAAGTGTTAGTTCAAAACACTGGCGGTTGCTGGGAGTTGGATCTGTTTCCTGAGAATATAAATTGGAGCAATGATCTCACAGCGGAGGGACCTGGCCAAAACAAGCTCTTGAATTACCAGAGCTTATTCTACTGCGTACTTATGTTGGTCTTTTAGATGTCCTTGATGGGGACCATCCATCATACATCTTAATCGGTTGTTCGCTTCCCTTGAGAAAGCCTTCAAAGAGAACACAAGAACAAGTTCATGTTTTATACCAAAGCTGAGTCAGCTACAGCATGGGATAAATGTGTTGCCGATACCAGTTTTCGATAGCTCAAACAGCCCTGGCAGTGAATGGCAGCTGAGGAGCTGCCCCGCTCCTTTCTGTGAACTCTAGATGCCTCCAATGGCACAGGCAAATTAAAAAGGCTGCCTGCTTCTTCGAGAAGTTTGTTTTGATTAACACAGAGTCCATCCGGTACCAGCGAAGTTTACATTCCTGTGAACTGCATGGTATTGAGTTTTACTAGGCCACCTACCCTGCTGTCTTCAATTATAAAACCTCCGAGTGCCCTGATGATGTAACTGATTTCAGGATGAGCCGTGCTTTTCAGGAAGCTGGAGCTGCCAAATATCTGTCTTGGCCTCCGCTTGAACTGTGCGAGAGAAGTCCCTGCATTATTAAGCGTTTCTTGGATTTATTGTTTGTTGTGATTCTGGTTGCTGCAGGGAGTATTTCTGAAAGGCTTTTAAAAGATAGCAAGTAGGCAATTACATGCTGGTTTGCTTTGTGGGAAAGCTGGCATGAAGCAGAGGTGGAACCTCCGCTCGGATGGGCTCTTTTTGCGCTCGTTTAGCAAACCTGGCGATCTGGATTTCCTCCTCTTAATTTTATAATTTCATTGTGAAAATCTGGGAGACCCTCACCTTGAAACGTTCACCTGCTCTGGAGATGGTGTTCTGCTGCGCGGAACTACTGTCAATACAGTTTTCCTATATCTGTCCCACGCCCGCTCTCATGTGGGGGTGAATGCGTGTACGTGTTTTGGCACCGGGAGCCACCTAACGCTGGTCAGTGTGGAGCCGGTGGTAGGGAGTGGTTCCCAGGAACAGTGGGATGTTTGGCAGCCTGGTGTGGTTGGCAAATGCATGGAAATCTGACCTGTGAATGACTTTATACAAGGCAGCTGTTTAAAACAGGTAAAAAACAGTTTAACTGTTGTAATAATAATTTCTTTGATAGTCCTAGCTAAAGACAAAATAGCGAGCTTTGGCTGATTGTGAGGTTGTCAGATGTTTTTGCAAGCTGCAATTTTACATGTAAAATGTAAATGCTACTGCATTTTACATTCTGTGTGTCACTGACATCTAGCAAAATTCCCCATTCAGGTCCTGTTTGCAGTTCATTTGATTTTAACACATAAACTGTGTATTGTTCTTTACCTGCACCAGACATAAGATGTTTTACTAGTTACCTTTCCTGAAACAAGTAGTAGCCTCAATAAGGTACTCTGGAAAACCACATGGTTCTTGTAAAATTTTGATGCACTGGGCATAACCTGTACATTTATGCCGGTCCTACAGGTTGATCTGATGGGCGGACAGCTGGATTACCAAGCAGTGAACCATGTTGTCTTTTGTGGTTTCCAGACAGATTTCAGGACAGCAGCTTTCTCAAAACGGAAAAGCTTTGCTTCCTAATTGAACTATTGCAGAAAGAAACATTTCTTAACTGAAGCTGCAAAGTAGCAAAAAGCATTTGGAGGAAGGATCAGAAAGTTCAGGGCGCTCTGAACTCTCTTGCATCACCCACTCCCAGTTACCCATTGCTTTCATTCTGGTTCCTTCTTGCTTGCTGCCCACCTGCTCTTCAGCACAGAGTGGTGATTTGCAATTGGTGTCAGTGCAGGGGTTTCTTTTTTTTCCTGGAGACATTAACTGCTCCATAAAGGGGCCTTTCAGGATTTTAATCATAATATCATTAAGGTTGGAAAGACCTTGAAGATCATCAAGTCCAATCATCAAAAAGGCCTGCTCTGCAGTAGCCAGAGCCACCCTGCAATTCGGTGGAGCGCATCAAATTCAGTTTGACTTGCAGGTAAAGTCATACCTTGAAACTGTGTTTAGTAGCTTGCGTACTGTTATGCTTGCCACAGGGAAGGTGTGAGATGTGGGCAGCATTTTAGTTACTCATAGGCAGACAAAAAAAGTCAAAATCCAGACGTTTAAAGAGTAAGCGTTCCCACACTGTACTGCCAAGGATGAAAGAGCAGCTACTGCCTTCCATTTACATTCATTTTCTGGCCTTAGTTTTCTCCTCGGGCCAGGCTTGAGAGGGAGCAGAGAGACAGTAGTGAGGAGGGTTCCTGTATGGTGGTCTCCAGACCTAGCTTGGTGTTTGCAAGGCTCTGAAGTACAGATGTGCATCCTGAGCCTCAGCAACCTAAAGTGGAGCTTACCCTTGTCTCTGAAGGGTTGCCTTCACAAAAAGCATGTTGTCCCTAGCAGTTGTTCCAGCTGGAATATCTTCGATACAGACTTGATCTGTTGAAAGCCAGATCCCCGCTGAGCGTGAGAAAGCAGGGGGGTTGTATCTCCCCACCTCCCCACAGGTGCTGCCCCCTGAGCTTATAGCTTGCCCAACTGTGGGTGGCTTTCTGGAGGGTTGCAAACCCATGGCCCGGAGGTGATGGCCACCTCATGAGTTTTAGGTCGTTGGTGTGAGGTGATGCTGTTTCTCAAGGATGAAGTTGGCAGACTTATTGACACTGCCAAAAGTGCTCCTCTGTCTCTTAATTGAAGTCTTGGAGAAAAAGCTGAACTGTTCTGGCTGATTTTTTTCCCAGAATAATTCCACCTAAAGCAAATATTTGTAATGGAGTACTTCTGCCTAAAGTGTTGCAGTTAGTTAAAACTACAAGTGAGTGAAAACAGGTTCTTGAAAAGAGTCAGGCAGCATGATTAATAGAGGGCTCTTCTCCCTCCACCCATAAAAATATAAACAAAACGCAACCCAATACTTCTGTTCCTGCTGCAAATTGTGAGGGGGTTGAATTTCATAAAAGGTTCCAGTAGGGAACAAAAGACCAGGGTTTGATCCAAATGCTATTAAAGTCACCGAGAGCCTTTCCCTTTGGCTCTGGTGGGCTTTGGAGCAGGGCCATGATGAATGCTTGAAGGCCAGCCTGACCTTTCATGGAGAGAGAAAGCTGAAGGCTTAGTTTCATCTCACTTGTACTTGCTGGAGCCTGATTAAAATCAGTGGGAGCTCAAAAAACTTAGCGCTTTGCGGAGTTCAGCCCTTGAAGACTAGTCTGACATTTAAGTCAGATTCGGTGCTTAAATGTCAACATTTGTAAATAAGTAGACACCAAAGACTGAAAGTCATCTGGCTTTCTTTACAATGTATGGTTTGGTTCCTAAGTTTTAGGCATGACACTTAGGGAAAGTTTTCTGAAGAGCAGTTACTTCGTAGAGAGCACCCAGACGTAATTCTTTCTTCTTGTTAAATGCTGCCTCTGTTTCTTGCTGGCTTTGCCCCTGGTGCTTTTGTCTGCAGTGTAATCGTTTCTCCATCTTGCCATGGTGACCAGGCTTGCAAACTTCCTACTATAGAAAATTTGAACAAAAAGCCAGACATTAAAGGCTCTTGGCAGTATTAGGAAGTGCTGCAATCATGTTTTTTTGAAGACTTGAAGGGTGGAAGCCATCAGATGATAGTCTGTCTTGAGGACTTTGGAGAGGAAGTAAGAGGCATTTTATGTGCTGGATGGTCATGGGAGAATCGTATGATGCTTTCATGCTGGGAAAGCTAAGTTGGGTGCAGGTGTTGCGATTCATGCTGCAGTTTTTGTAAATCATTTAAATAGAGTATCCCAATACTGATTGTATGTTACACAGAGGAACCTGCAAATGTTTTCATTCTGAATTTATTTTGTTTACTTAATATTTATAAATTCTTAAAATTATTTGTCATTTTTCCAGTAGTTTTCTAGCTCCTCTATGCTTAAAATATTCCTGTTGTCTCTTCTGTATTTCTTTTTGTTTCTCATTGCTTTATTACAATGATGAAGCCTCTGTAAGGTTCAATAGAAATGGAATTATCACTGAATTAATGCCATAGGTATGGCACCGTTTGTTATGTTAAGAAAACTCCTTAGAACTGGCAAGTGCTTCTACCCTATATTAAAATAAATGTGTAGTTTTGGCTCCAGATATGGTTTAATTTTACTTATTGAGAAACAGGAAGGTTTTTATGAACATTCTTGCAACAATAAAGCTGCCTGTCTGTTTGTCTCTGTGCAGTTAATTATCATAACACCTTGTCAGCAGACTTCTGATGAAACTTGTGTGCAGAATAGACTTTAAAAAAAAAAACCTTAAAATAAATTCAGTTCTGCTAGATGGCTATTTGCATCTCTAGAGACTGAGCAGAGTTGGGAACAAGGAGTTTTTGCATTTTAATCACAGCCTAAAATGGAATTGCTCTGTTTGGGTGACCTTTTAAAAATGTGTCTTGGTGTAGTCTTCTGGGAGTCTGAAGACAGTAATCTTAGTGAGACACACGTTGGGGTTTTCTGAGGATTAAGGAGTTAATTGATGATATAAAAACAAAACCAAACCAGATTTTGATGGGGAAACTGCAATGTATTATGGTGTATATTATTTGAGGTGCTCTCAATATTTTACTTCAGTCACGTGGAAAGGGCTTTGAAGAGGAAGAGTGATGTCATCATTACTGCATGTTAGTTTAGGGTGATTAAACAATGTACAGCTTTTTTTCCACTTTGAAAAATGAGTTATTGTTTCAAAATACTTGAACAAGTCTTTGTTTCCTTATATTTCAGCTACCTAACTGCAAATAACAACCAGAATTTCTTGTATACTGCAAGGCCTTTTTTGAAGAGAGCTGCTTTGGTGATAAGCTACGTGAGTACGAATGGACTTGACTCTGTATTTCTGTGTATGTGACGAGAAAGAACGTTGCATGGTAATATCCCAAAAGACTCAGAAAGCTTAGATGGTAGATCTTAACACAAAGTTAGTTTTGGAAAACAGTCCAGAAAACTTCAGCTGGGAAGAGACAGGAATATTGCTGTGTTTTCAGTTCAAATTTTCTTTTAATTTATAGTGGTTGCCCTTACAACCATGTAATCATCTGCAAGTATTTCCTGCCCTCGTACCCGGGGACTCTCTGGTGCTGGGCTGACTTTTCAGTGGCATGCCGTTAGTTTCAGTGCAGGGCTCGGTAAGAGTCACAAGAAAAGCTCTGCCTGAAAATACCTGCTGCTTGGCGTGCTGCAAAACAGGACTTGACATGCGGCTGGGGAGAAAACAGGCACCTCCGCGGGGGCATGCTGGTTGTGCAACTCCCTGTGCTGCTCTAGGAGCCGGATCCCTTCGCTTGTCCTGCGGTGACCAGTGGTGCCCAGAAAGGTGGAGGAGTGCCAGCCTGCAGAAGTCCTTCCAGGGATTAGGATTACACAGCGTGAGATACACCGGTGAAGCTTGTCCTTAGACCTGTGGCAGCAGGGGTGAATGGTAACCGCTTTTAAGACATCAGCCCTGTCTTTCCCTCTGTATTTAGGCAGAGGTCAGTAGCAAAACTTTGCAGTCTGAGCCGTAGCAGGGTGACGGATTTGTACTTCAAAACGCTGCCTTTGTCATGGGTAGCTGCGATATGCCAGTTGCTGTCAGTAATGCACATGTGAAAGGGGGGGAACACTTCTAGCCCAGAGCAGAGCACAGAGAGCTGTCACAACAAAATACTTGCTGGAGGCCTTATTTCTTCTTAGTAGTGCATGGCTAACTGAGATGTTCTTCTTTGAAGGTGATTCTTGTGTTGTATTTCCGCTTCTGGATAATGGGAGGATCCATGCCGATGTTTTCGGAGCAGGACAATCCAGCTTCATTCTCGCCGTATTTACTGACGAGGTACAATGCCACTAATGAAACAAAAGTTTTCAAAATTTCAGTTTTCAGTTTATTTTTCTCCCTGCACTAAAATGTTTTACAGCTGGCAAATGAGAAAGACTTATTTTGTTGTCTTAACTTAATTACTTCTCTTTATTGCTCTGTCTAGAATAGAAAGCAACCAGCATTATTTGAACCCCAGAGCACACCCCAGGTCCTGTAGAGTTACATTACAGGTGATTTCTTACTGAAAAATGGGGGCTTATTTTTATGCAAAGCCCAAAGAATATAGTTTAATTGCCTGAGCACAGCACTGGAAAGCCCAGTGACCAAAGCCTAATCCTGAGGCATGGGGTGCAAGCGTTCAGTTTCAGCTTTAACTGAAGTTTGTATGTATAAAAAGGGGATGACCGTGCCTGTTCGTGGAATATTGGTGGCTGATCAGTGAAGGTGGAAGGCAGGACTCTGGTGGCACAGAGTACTGACCTACTACTGCACAGCTCTGGCTGAGCATAGGGTGAACTGCCATGGATTAATTAAAAACAACAAACCTGAAATTTATGTTAACTGATTTTTGTTATTTTCTTTTTTTTTTAAGATACAGAAATGCTTAAATTTTGAAAAAAAAAATTTTTTTTTCCTTGCCTGGGACCAAGTGAGTGGTTAGGTGGGCTGATACAACATCCTTCTGGCTCTGCTGGGCCAGACCAGCAAGGAAAGGCAGCTGCAGCTTAGCTCTTCCCTCCAGACCTAACCAGACCAGTGCTCTGAAATGGTGGTAGGAAGTTGATTTCCTCTTAAGAGAGGGCCATGTGCATAACTGTTTGCTCTGGTTAGCTACCGAACTGGGGAAAGACTTTGGAGGCTTCTGGAAGAATTCCCTAATGTCTCAAATGAAATAGGAAGAGTCCTCCTCTGTGTCACTTTCTGGCCTTGCTGGCTTCTCATTCCAGCAGCAGAGTTGCAGCTGAGACACAGGTTAAGATCAAGCAATCCTTGTTCAACATCTGCTGCAGAATCGGACTGGATCTCATTTGGGAGACCTTTATGATAATGTGACAACAGCTCCTATTACCATCAAGGCTAAAAGTGCTTCCAGGAAGCACGTTGTCCAATTTAAAAAGCTCTGATCTGTTCACAACATTTCTGGCAGAGTCATTAATACCAGACTCTGTGCAGCACAGCATGAAGGATTTGCTGCTGTTGCTTTTTGATATGTTTATGCTGAGGTGGGGGTCATCAAGTCATAAATGATCCTGGCTTGATTCCAGTTACGTATTCTGTGCTGCAAATGTCTTTCATGTGTTTGTCTCTTTACATCTTGTAATGACAGGGGAAGGTTTTTTAAACCCAAAAGCAAAGTCACTCTTGGGGTATGAAACAGTGACTCTTTTTACCATTGGCACCAGATTTTACTAACAGCCTTACGAAAGACAAGTGAGAGAGCTGCTGGCTGAGGTCCCCCCTGGCCCCAACAGCAGCCCTGGCTTAACCTGCAGTCCAGCAACACCTACCTGCTCCAAACCTAATTAAGGAAACCTTTGCCAGTAAAATCCAGCATTATTGTTCTAGGGGATTCTAAAACTCTGTAGTTACCTCAGCTCTTCCACTTCTGCTGAACTTGATCTTAATCCTCACTTTAGTCAATTTACCCAGAAGCCTGTATCTTCCATCCAGAAAACCCATCCCTTCAGCAAGCCCAGATGCCAGCCATTATGTGGCTTTCTAATATGCAGAGTTAAATTTAACTGGTCAGTTCCTTCTCTGCTGATCTAGCACCAACCTCCCATGGCTGATGCTCAGACACAGATCCTGACAACAGAAGCTGAAAAGTACGTTTGTTGCTGAATCCTGGTCAGGGTCTAGTGAGGAGACGGGACTAGAGGCAAGGCTGCAACAGGAGAAAGGGCAAGAGGCAGGAGTAGAGACAAATGAGACCATGTGTCTGAGGGCGTCCATCCAGGACACAGACTACCTACAGCACAGGTCCATCCAGGAGACAGGGCTGAGCTGAAATGGGGCTCCTAGAGCAATGGGCATTAGATGTGGGGCCAGGTGAGTTCAGTACATGCCGCTTGCCCTAACATGGATCTTGTTGCTGACCTCCTGTGATAGTCCCTGTCCTCACCTTTTGAGTATTGTAGGATATAGAAAGAAGCTGGGTCCTGAGCTTCTGTTGACCTCAACTCTAGTCTCCTGGCATGAGCCCTCATCTTAGATGTGAGGTACCTGCAGAATCTGCCTATAAATTCTTCTCTCCAGTTCTTGTTTCTCCAAACTCAAACCTTAAGCAGACTACTACCTTGAACTTGCAGCCAAACAACCTGGAATAGGCCAAAACCCAGCTATCCTGATCCCATGCACCACCTTAAGCATGCAGGATCCACCTGCCAGCACGTTAGGCTTACTCAGCCACACCTTCTTTCCTGAACCCAGACCCTAACCCATTACTTCAAAATGGTCAGTGACCTGCTAACTGCCTCAGAGCTAGCTCTAGGCCCAGCGGTGCTGCTGGCAGTAGTCTTCATGTTAGACCTGTGGAGTCTACCTACAAACAAGAAATTGGAGATGAGCGCTGTTTTTTTTAATTGTTGTATCTTGCCAGTCTTGCGGAGCTGTGGGAAGACTAATTAGTCAATGTGGATGATACCTTAGGGTAAGTTTCTGGACAGCTGGGGTGGCAAATTTTTTCCGAATAGGTGAATGGTCAGTCCTGCAAGGTAGGCAGAGATCCAGTGACTGTCTCTGAGCTAACAGCCCATGATGCACCCACTGGCCACAGCCCTTATTTCAGCAACAAACCTTTTCCTTCCTCACCTTCTTTCAGACATAAACTATAACTCCCACCTAAGACTTTATCTTACCATGGTCAGAGCAAAAGGTATCGCTGCAGAACTGACATTGTGCCAGTCATCATGAGTGCAGGTCTGGGATGTCAGATGGTTGAGTGGTGTTGGCCTGGTTTCTGGGAGGATCTGTGTGTCTGGCCAGTGGGAAGGGTAGGCTGAAGTGCAGGGCTGGCGTTCAGCTTAGGTGCAAGGAAGAGGAAGAGATTGTTTTTAAAGCCTGATACTTCCACAGGGTGGAAATAAGAAGTGTTGTTAACTGAGTAAATTGCTTGAGGGTGGATTTGGAGGTGATAGAACTTTCTGGCCCTGGTACTTTCCCAGCTGGTGGATGCCCTGTCACATCGGAGAGTTTGTGGTTAAGGCTGAGCCTCAGAGAAGCTGCTAAGCAGTGTATATTCCTCAGCTGTGGACACCTACAGCAGCAGGATGTGAAGGGTTGGTGTGATAAGCTTTTAATGAGGTTTTTAAGGCAGTGATTAGGTCACAGAACTGAATTTAATGCCAAGATGTTATTTGCAATTTGGGTAGAGTTGGGAAGATGGGAGTGAAAGAGCTGAGTTTGGTGTCAAGACCAGAATGGAGAAGCTCCATGAAACTAAAAGTAAAGGCCAGTGTTGGGTGGTGGTCTTGAGGTGGTTACTAACACCTTCACTATGGCTGAAGCAAGGGTTAGTGCTCAGGCAGTGAGCAAGTTGTTTTATAACTCTCTGAAGATCACACAGGGCCCAAATGGGAGTTTCTGTTTTCAAGCAGTCATCTTTATTTGCACTGAGCTGGAAGTGTGGTTATTGCACGTGCCTTGCCAGGGTAAATGTTACGGTTTTCAACAGAGTTGAAATTTATCCTAAGACTTGGCCAATGCTGCAGGGCTAGGAGGAAGGCTGATGACAACAAGTGGAATAAAACAGAAAAACAATAGTGTGAAATGCATAAAGTTAGTTCTGGATTTGGGGTCTTGGCTGACATAGGATGAACCCAGAGGAGTATTGTTAACTCTTGCAAGCACAGTTTGTCCTGAGGCTGGTGAGGGTTGTTGTTGTGTGGCTAAGATTAGGTCTAAATTATAGGTTTGAAGAAGTATTAAGTAATGAGGTCAGATTTTGTCAGCTCTTACAATGCTTGTAGTGTAAATTAGATGACTGAGGGGCACCCATGACTGCATGGAAGAGGGGAGTATACAGAAATTAAGGTGTAAACAAATCTAAGAGGAGGCAGGTTCAAAACAAGCCAAGGAGGTGTCTTGCAACAGGTAATTGAGCTGGGGAGCTCCTTCCTGCAGGATGCTGTGGGTGTGCTGAAGGTTAATGCAGGCTTGTAGAGAGATTTGCCAAGTTAGGAAAAAAAAAATCCAGGCTACTAAATATGCAGAGACCACATCTAACTCAGGGACATCATGCTAGCTAGAAACTGTAAAAACATACTGTGTTCTTATCCTCTTACATGATTTGCTTGGCATTAATTTTCAGTCACTGCTGGAGAGAGGATCCTGATCTGGACAGACCTTTGGTGTGGCCCAGTTTGGGTTTAGAACATGACTATGTCTTCTGTGTAACTATCTTCAATCTTGGACAACACAAACATATACATGAAAGTAGACAGAGGAGTGATTTATTTAACCATTAGAAGAAGAAATATGCTGAAATGGTGACAGTTTTTCAGTCTTTTAAAGAGGAAAAAAAAAAAGTATCTGTTCAGTATGTTCACTAAATTACTGTCCTTAAAATTACAAGTGAATGGGGGTGCAAATGAATGCTTTGTAAGTCAGAATATGAATGCTTCAGTCCCTGCAAGGTACTAGATTTTTCTAATATTTGCAAATACCTTAAAAATTCCAGTGAGATAAAGGAAAGCCACGTTTCCGTGTCCTTCAGCGTATCACTTGGCAGGGGTGATCTGAGAAGATGAAATCTGTCCATCACTCCCTTTCTCAGTGGAGGCAGAAATGAAAGTGTTGGGAATCCTGCTATCTGTGAGCGCTGCCATTAGAGCCTGTCCACGCAGGCTGTTGTACGCTGCTGCAGAAAGGAGGTGCCTTCACCAGTGACCTCCCTTAAGGAACACAAATTTCCAGTCACTGTGGCTTGACATCCTGAAATCTGCAGTGGGTAAGCTGTTGCAACACCAAAAACCAATCCCAAAACTCTATAACAACATTCTTTCTTGTATGAGATGAAAGTTGAGGAAGAATGCAATTAGAAAGGCTTCCAGAGCTACCCAGCTTTAGGTAAACTGTACTGAAGTGCAGCTTGAGTGCTAGCAGGGCGTTGAGCAGTGGGCTGTCATGCTTCAGACGTTTTGCACAATGTTTCTTTATTCTGCCATTCGCGAGGGGAAAGAAGTAGGAGGCCTCTGAATAAATAGATTGTATTACTAATACCATGGTAAGGCAAGGGAAAAGTCCATTGTACAGCATGACTCAAGGTGTGTGAAACAGATTAAATCCTACCAGTAATTTCAAACTAAGAAAATGTTTTTTTTAAACTCTTATCTTCAGGAGTCAAATTATATTAATTTGTGCTGGCATTTGCCTTGTGACATTCCTTGGCTGATCACTCTGGGCATGAAGGAAGCTTATTTGTGTTGTTGCATTGAACAGTTAACGCATTTCTACTAAGACTGCCTTGAGATAACATTGTCCTGTGGTTGAACTGTTCTCTGTAAGCTGGCTTTCTGCATTTCTTTGCTGTTTCAGTCAGGTAAATGAGAATTCAGAGCTGCAGAAGGCTGAAGAAATGCTTATACATAAAAGCTGGCACATCCTCCTTTTCATAGAGATTTGTGACCATTTTCTGAGCAATGCATTTAATCATCCCAGTTGTAACGTCAAAGGGAATAATGAACTACCGAGAGACACACAGCAGACCTGTGCTGGAGAAGTAGGTCCCTGTGCCAACCACTTTTGCCAAAGCAATAGAAGTCAAGTGCAGCAACTACTCTGGCATGGGATTTGCACTGACCTTAGGATAGGAAATGGCATTAAAATGGACCCCTGTGACATATCAGTTCTTAATTAGCCAGGCTTGCACATGCTTCCTGAGTGGAAAAGTTCTGCCTGTTTTGTCAGTGCCTTCTATTGTGTGCCCAAAGGTGCTTAACTTTAGCCCTACATGTAATATCTGCAGGCACACAGCATTGAGGGCTCGCTTCCAGACAACAGTGTCGGTAAGAATTGCTGTCACCCAGGGGCCAGACAGTCCATACATTAAATGTAAAATGTATTTTTGTTACTGCAAAGGGGCTCGGGGTCAGGGGGAAGCCTATCTGGAAGATGGTGCTACAAAGCAAACGCCATCCTATGGTAGCAGGTTCCCAGAGGAATCTGCTTTCCCAGAGCCACGTGAAAGATTTCAGCATCTCTCTCAGCTAAGTTTTCTTGGTTTAATGAGCAAACCCAGGTATGTAGTGCTGCTCTAGAAATCTGCTTAATAGGCATTTTTAATGGGTCATGGCGTTTAGTGCAAGCTCTGGTTACACAACAAGCCTTCCCTGTCAAAATCCAGCATATGGAGTGGAGGGGGTGCAGCCAAAGCAGAAGCCATTAACTCCTATAGGCAATAGAGTTTGTTTTTCAAAAAACTTCCATGCAGGAGGTCTAGACCATGGCCAGTCTCTGAGGCAAAGCAGTGTGTGCAGGACAGCCCTTTGGCTCCCGCTGGCACGGGGTAGGTAGCAGTCTGGGGTACAATGGACCATTTTCAGAAACATTATCTCAGTGGGTTTATGAGCTCTGGTTTTAATTTCCTGAGGATCAGCCACTGGTATCTCAGCAGCTGTCCAGAGGACCCTCCATCCCCTGCTGCCTCAGTAGGCCTCTTCTGAAGCAATCACCCGCCAGTGGCTGGGGGGTTTTGGCTGCATGACTTCTGGAGCGTGCTGCTCTTGGTGGTGAGCTGAGGATCATGTCTGATCACAAGGCACTCATATCCACAGCACACAGGAGTTTGCGGGGGGAAAATGGTACGAGATCAATCCCAGGTTTTCCAGCATTGAGGCTCTTGACAGCAGGCTTGAGTTTCACTGGAAATTCACAGGCTCTTTGAAAGTCTTTACTCTTCAAGTATTTGATATTTTTCAGATTCTTAGCCACAGAGTTGAAACAACTGAGAGAGCCCTTCAGATCAAAGCTCTTCAGGCTGTGTGGCTATGGAGGACAACATCGTCTGCCTTTCCTCCTGTGCCCCTGTGCGCACACAAACCCACCTTCCAGAAGAGTTACCTTGCTATTCATCAAGCTGCAGCTGCCTCTTTATCCATATCTTTGTCTTTCCGACTCCTGTCCTCTACTGACTGGCACTCTTTCCCCCTAGACGCAAAAGTTTTGATGAAAGGGAATACACAGGCACTTCTTCCAGTTACAAGTATTTTCTGTCTGTCTGATGCTTGCATTTGGATGGTAAATTGGAATTAGTCTGTCTGTTGCTTGTTTGTGTGGTCTTACTGTACCATCATCAAATGGACTGGACAGACAGTGTGATTTTTTTTCTTCTAAGGCTATGAAAAGAAAATGTTTAGGCTGACAATACACAGAACAGGAAAATAAACTCATGGGAAGGTGTGACAGGATTGGCAGTTCCCCAGGGGAAGCACAAATACATACACTTCTAAGACAATATCCTCAAATACCACCACCTGGTTATAATTGCAGCCACATGTGTCCTAAGAGGACATCATTGTGAAGCGACTTACCAAACACACCTGGTTTCAGGGCTTTGTAGAGGATGAAGAGAGCCTTGAGCTGAAATCAGTTCAGCTGTTGATGCAAGTGAGAAGCTTTCCCTAATAATGGAGCTCTTCTCACCCTTACAGTGAATGAAAACCCCTCTTCAGTTCCTTGCACTGCTGAGGTTGTCCTCTCAGAAGAGCATTAACAAGGTCTGTGACTTCTGAAAGGGCAACCACTTTGTTTCAGATTCCCCCCCCCCTTCTTTTCCCAAATACCAGTTAAGTGCACTGTAACAGCTTGTTTTCTAGATAGGTCTATTTTTTTTTTTCCCCAACCGGGAGAATATTTTGCCTTTGCCTTGCTAAAACTCCCAATGCAGGAGAATACCTTCCACTTGCAGGTGGATGCCCTGCTGGGTCTTTGGGAGTAAGGTTGTTTGGCAGGAATGGGATGGGTTGTCCCAGAACTGGGTAGGTGGTAGCTTGCACCCCTGTATGCACCTAGGAAGAATAGGGTCACTGGCCCCTGCTTGTCTGTGCACCTTTGGTGGTGCATGGTCTGTGTCTTGTAATCACTCATGTAGCACAGTTTGAGAAAGAAATCTATAATCGTGGTCCTTGGGAGCTGGGGAAAAAAGCTTAAAATGCTCCAAAATCAGAAAGCAAATGAAACTTCTCATAAATTTGTATAAATCTTGTATGTTTTTAGCTAGTCTCATAATCCTGATGTGCTCTGATTGCCCGGGTTTGGCAGAGTTGAGACTAGGGCTTTTCCAAGCTTGTTAGTCTCTCTTACCGCAAAAGGAAACAGACAATCCCTCAAGTATTTTTCTGTCGTATTGTTTATGGCTTTAAGTAGCACCCTTTACTCTCATTTTGCAGCAGAAGCAATCAGTTCAGATAGTTGTTCTCTGCAACAGGTTCCAGATCTGAGTCATCCTGTATTTATCTCAAACAAAGCACACAACAGTACACTTAAACTAAAAAATTTAAAACTAAACAAACTGGATTGCCATGACAACACCCACTACCTACCGGAGGAGCTGTGTTTTTCTGAACATGCCAGAGATGCTGAGAAGTGAAAAAAACCACTTGATACCCACTGAAACTTGGATTTCCATGTTCCATTTACAAATTTAAAAAAAAAAAAAAAGAAGCTGCTGTAATGCAAATGCTGTTAACCAGCCTGGGGGAAAACTGGTTGCAAATTAAGAGGCAGATTTTTTCAGTCACCTTACCAGTAATATTCTGTCTTGCCTGGGATTAACTGATAGTGAGGGAGATGTTACAGGCAGGGATTTTTCTCCCTTGGAATTCCAGCAGGCAGAAACAGCAATATAGAGAAGACCATTAATTTAAAACATAGTTCACTTAGTCAACTAATTAAAAGAAAATACTTTTGTTGCCATTTGCAGGTAGGGTGCTGAAATGTAATTAGCTTCTGGAATGATTCCATGAATCTTTGAGTCTTTTCAAAATTTGCAGATTATTTCCTTGAGGTGTCAGCATTGGTGAGAGGGTTCTTCCAAAGTTTCTCCTGCATTTAGTTTTCTTCCTGGTTAACCTTGCGATACGAGCGCCACACAGATGTAAGGGAGTATCACGTGCTTTTGAAAGCCGTAAGTAGAAAGCAGCACTGAATTATCAGTAACTATTATTAGCATCCTGTTACTGTTCTGTTCCTAGTATGTAGAATACCAGTAGTTTGTAGTGCTTTATTTTATACAGTCAGCCATTGCATTCAAGGACAGGTTACCAATGCTGAAAGCATATCCAAACTTTTTCTTGGATCAGAGCTCACACAAGGCTTTCTTGCAAATGCCATTTAAAATGAGGCAGCACCCTTCTGGATCTTGCTTTTGTGCCTGCTGATGGCACGTGCACATTCAGTGAAGGTGTTCAGGCTTGATAATGAGAGACGTGGCCAAGGGTTCTCCAGCAGGGTGTCTGGAGAGGTGAACCAGTTGACTGTACGTAGATGCCAATGACTATCACAGGTTTTAAAATAGTTCACTGCTGTTGGCAGAGCATATTTAAGACACTAATTATTGCTGTAATGGAATGGAGCAATTGTCTATCTCCTCTGGGACCTGCATCTGGCAGTGAGTTATGCACGTGGCTCCCAAGGAAGACAGAAACGACACAATCACATGGAAAGAGAGGCTTGTTTACAAACCCTTCCTGATCAGTGTGTGACTTGGAGCATGCCTTCTCATCTTCAACAGCAGTTTGTCCTAACCTTCCAGCAGAAATACATTAATGCACATTAATCTGGCTACCCCCGGTTCCTCTTAAAATTTATTAAACTGACTCAATTTGTTATGGCAGCAAACTGTGCTTGTTTATTCTGTGTTGCGTAACGATTTATCAGCTCCTGCCTTATCAGTGAAGATGCAGAAAAGCAACTAGTCTGTCTTTAACTGCAGTGCTGCAGTTTGCAAAGATCCCAGATGTCATCTCGTTCCTTCCTACCCAGCAGCCCAGTCTGAGTAAGTAGGGGAGGGTTTCTGGTGTGTGGTTTGTTTTGCATACAAAGTTCCATGAAGTATGCTTACTGAAAATGTTAATATGTCATGGCATAAAAGGACCCTCCCTCTAAAAACTGGGGTCTCCTAAGGCATCAAGTGAAAAACTATCTCAGCGCTTCTGAAAATCCTGTCTAATATACACACTTGTAACAATATCGTATGCCATGACATTATTCAGATTGACATAAGTAGACATGCTTTTTCTTTTAAAAGTAAATCTAGAAATGGATCTCAGTTTGGCTTTTAAGTAAGTAGCTGTAAATAAATGCTGGCAACATGTTCTGAGCTGATGTTGTATTGAGGCTGATACAGAAGTCTGTTTTGTGTTGTGGCTCAGCAGAGGTGGGGCCAGGCCACACATAACCTCATGAGTGAGCGCCTTGGTGTGATTAAGCTGCACCAGATTTTGCGTTGCTGAGTTTCTCTGTGATACGCGCTAGAAAAGATTGGCTTGGTGACTAGAAAAGACATATTTGTTTCTTTAGAAATAGGGAACAATCCAAATTGTGAGAAGAGCTTGAATAAAATTAGATTATGTTTCTGAGAGATGCTTTCTTAAATAGAAACTGGCTTTTTAATCACAGCCTCTGTTAAGAGCGAAAATAGATTTTCTCTCACTTTTCCCCTTGTTTACTACCTCAGGGTGGGGAAGGGGAGGGAAATGGGGAGATGGAAAGAAATGTACCAAATGCCTGAAAGCCTTAAAAATGTGGGTATATTCCATTTCCCATCAAAACTGGGAGCTTAGAAAGATTTGTGGGGAAACAGGAATGTGCCTTTTCTACTGTTCTCAATGAAACATTATTCCAGATATGTAAGCCTCCCTGCTTTTTGGTCACTGTGCTGCTGGAGACGTTTGTTTTTCAGATGAGAAAGAAATTGATACCCTAACTGTTTGTGGTTATTTAAAAACGTTTTCGCAAAAATTTAGGCCTGTTTTATCCTTGTGTCTTGGCCCAACATCTGTCTGGGAACATCCATCTGACCTGCCTGGAGTCACGTTTAGCTTCAGTGTCTTACCCCTTCTGCCACAAATATAATGTCGTAGGTACTGTTGTAAGGGGCTGAATTCTGACCCCAAAGAGGCACGTTTCCAAGTGGCGAGTGAAACAATCCCCTGTCTACATGGCTCTACATCTCTTGGGGGTCCTTTGTTATCATTTTAATGTACCTGCTAAGGTACCACGGCAACTGGGTGTGATTAACAACAGCCAAAGCAGGCTCAGATGGAAGAAATCCTATGCAGGATAGAATATAATTTAATTTCTTTTTGAGTATTTGCCATCTTTGCTGCTGTGTACTATGTGGATTTTTCCACTTGCGAACCAAGGAAGGGTTTGTCTGTCTGTTCTAAGGCTGTCGCAGTTCTGCTTGGTTGACTTTGTGATTGCTGGAATAATGTCCAGCCTCTTGCATACAAAAGTATTTGAACTTTTGTAAATGTGGTTTGAGGGGGATGCACTTTTGGGCAAATAGGTGCCAAGCAGCAAAAGGCTGGGGGAGAGAGGGGATGTTGGTTTGTTTTTATTTTTCTCTTGTTTTCTTTAGCCCAGTTGCACACATGCTGTTCTTGTTCAGTCTTCTGAAAGCCCTGCATACTTCCTGGAGGGCAGCATGTTCCCCATTTCCATTCCCCATTAATTTCCTCTCTATTGAGAATACCAATTAATGAAGATTACAACAATTTGAAAGGCTTTCTACTTCTCCATCACTTCTGTGGCACATCTCATGCAAGCTGTCCCCAGCCCTAATAAGCTGTGATGGGATCAGCCAAGAATCGCCCTGTGTCTCCTTTCTTCTGTGTTTTCTCTCTGTGCCTGGATGCAAAGGGAGAAGACAGAGAGATCTGACTTTAATTGGTCAATATTGTGCATGTAGGAGAAATCCTAAATTGTAAGATAAACTCAGCTAGAGGGATATTTTGTATTGCAGGAGTGATGCAGTGAACTGCGAAACAGTTCAATATATGTATGTACCTGCTTAGTTATGATTCATTTATTGTTGAAGCTGATAGAGAGTCATTTTAAAAGTCTAGCATTTGAATGGAAAATGAACATTTTTTAGTTTTCCAAAGGCTGGTGCATAGAAACCACACAAATATTATCGATCTTACGTTATTTCTTTAAATGACCTGTTGAAGTGCCCCTCACCTATGTTAGCATCTCTTTATTGACAGAGAGGTATTGTATTGCCTGTATGTGCAGAGCTAATTTTTTAATTTTTTTTTCCCCTCCTCCCATATAGTAAGTGGTAATTGCCAAAGGGAAATGTTTCATGTGTTGGCAGTCAATCCATGTCTTACATTACCTGTTTTCTTTTGCAGGTTTTTAACTTATTCCTACCTTCTGGCCTTCAATGCGTGGCTTCTGCTGGCACCGATCACCCTGTGCTACGACTGGCAGGTCGGCAGCATCCCTTTGGTCGAGTCCATCTGGGATGTGAGGAACTTAGCCACAGTGTTCCTGGTGCTGGTGATGACATTACTCAGCCTACACTGCATAGCTGCGTTCAAGGTAACACTGAAAGACACACAATACAATGTTTTGTTTAAAATCTTTTGTTTCCTGATCTTCAGATGAAATGGTCAGTAAGTGCAAGTTTTCCTCACAGATGCATTGGATTGTGGTAAAAAAACCATACCGCTACAGAACTAACGCAGGCAAGCTTAACAGACGAAAATGTTCCTCTAGTTGAAAGTCTCTAATTGGTCTGATTTGAGGGCAAAACTTGGCCTGGAGTCCTGCCTTCAATTACTGCTAATGATCCAAACCCCACTGAAGTTGTTGGGCATCTCTGCCTCTCCCATAGTCATTAGGCTGTTTGTGACTTGCTTCAAACCAGACTGGGAACTGTCATCTGCAGAGCCATTTGAAAATGAAATCAATTACTGTATCTGTACCTCTGCTATGCTTCTAAAACCTAAACATCTTGATGGGAAGATTTCCCATCAGCAGAGTAACAGAATGTGGGAAACCTGAAATGATCTGGAAACTGTTGTTTAGCATAAACAATATAGTTGCTAAGCCATTAATCATACTGCAGAAATGAAAGTGAGGCTGTACTAGACTAGTCAGAGATCAGATGTGCAGTGACATGGAAGGATTTTTTTTGTGGATCATAGGGAGTTACAAGCTATACCTCCTTCAGTTGTGAAGCTGTGGAAGCTTCTTTAGGAAAGGTGTTGGTAGTCATTTTTGAAATAGTACAAAAGTTTCTCTTCCTTAAACATACGTATTGCTGAAAAGCATAGTAGGGGAGTGACAGGTTTGTAATACCTATGTGATGCTAAAACGTGCAGGTCATGTACATGCTTCAGTCTATCCTGGCAGTCTTCTCTGTGCTCCTGATAAGAGACAGAAAATGAACCAGTTTGAGACTGCAGAGTTATTAATTTAGATTATACATTGACAGATGCCGTATGGGAAATATGGGAAAATACCCTATTAGGTATTCACTAGTTCTACCTGCAGGTTGTACATCGTCTTCTATTCCTTCTGCTTTCATTACTCGCTGATAGAGATGTTCAGAAGTGTTTGTATTAGACCTAATCCTGTTCCCAGGGAAGTTAATGATAAAATTCTCATTAGCCCAGTACTGAATACTTGTGAAAAATCTTATCCCATGTTCTTTGAAGTTTCAGCTGCTTTTTATTTCTTCTGTTGTCGGAATTGGTACTATGTGTAAGATTAATGTTGTTGGTTTGCTGGGAAAAAAAATCTTTCAGGATTATCCAAAAGACATTTTGTGTTATTTTATTTTGGGTAAAATGATAATCCAGAAGGATTCCTTTGGGTAACTGAATTGTTTGTCTTCTGTCAAACTGCAAAACAAAATATTTCAAAACAGTTTGTGCATTAAAGGTCTGGATTTTATCATATTTTTATTCCTTCTGCTTTTTTTTCTTAAAGGCAAAACAATTCAGTCTGGATTTATGAATACCACTGTTTGATTTGAAACTGCAGCTTCTAATTTTTTGTGAGAATAATTTCACTGCTTTGCTCTTAACCACTGTTAATGTTGCGTTAAGCAACACGAATTTTGCTCTGTAGGCATTTACTTACTGGATGCTTTGAAATTCATCTTGTAGATTCCTTTGTGTTTATCCTTGAAAACTCCAAACACAGAATAAATTAGATCTGAAGCAATCTGCTTTTGTGTCTAACCCAAGTAAAACCATAACCATGAATTATTGACAAAGTGCTGATTAGATAGATTGATTAGAAATCAGTCTTCTCTTGCAGCCTCCCAGCAAACCCACTGTGACCATGGAACCGGTAATGGTTCCTGGGGGTCAACTTGGGCATGCTTCCCCCAGCCCTAGGTATAATTAGAGGGAGCTGAAATATTCTGCTCTTCAGGAAATTCTGAATTTCTGAAGCTATTTTCTATTTTAATGACTCTCATAACAACCCATTTGTGATACTGCCATTAAGTGGTATGAAGATGATTGTGTTGTGCTGAGTAATATGAGTTACTGAGGAAAGCAAACAGTAGGAAGAGGCACGTTTCCTGGAAATAAATTATGCCCTTTGGCTTCAGGCACTCTCAGGAATGACTTCTACAGTGAGGAGAGTCCAGTTCAGGACACATGAGCTGAAGGCACAATTCATTATATTAGGCTCTTAAGAAAGCTTCTTTCCAAATACCACAGCAGGGACCTTTCATACGACATTTCTCTCCCCAAGAAGGACCATCCTTCAGTCAAGCCCCAGACAGGCTATTTCTTGTATTTTGCAATTTGTAGGCAGCATGAGACGCATCAGTTGATTTTTTTTTCACATTTCATAAAGCGTAAGATGTTCTGCTTTCTTCTTGAAGCAGACACACAAAACTGTCTTAGCAGCCGTTTTTCTCTCCTTTTTCATTTCAAAGTCTAACCTGGAAGCAATAGTTTGCGATTTTCTAAGGAGTGGTTTTAGACTGAACAGGCATACAGTTTGTGTGCCTTTCGTTTGAGTGTGTAGGTGTGCAGGGGTAAGAGAGGACAAAACCGCATATTCATTCTCATTGGCAATAACACCTCCCTTCCTGTGGCATGGAGAATGGAAATGCTAGAAATGATTTTGGCAGAAGCAAAGACATTTGTGCAGTGAACACGGAACTGATTTTCAGTGGCAAGAGGTGGTGCATGTGCATCCACGAAACAAGCTCGCAGGAGACATGCAGGCTGTGTTACATGGGCTGTGATTAGAGAATGCATGTATTGGATTTCTGCCTTTGTTGCCATTGAATTTTAAACAGAGGTAATTTGTTGTTGATGTTTGTGATTAGGGTAATAAGCCTGTTGGCATGTATGTGTAGTGCTGATAAAGGACATCTAAGGCATGAAGATTTCTTGTTCCATTTAATTTTGTGAGTGATGTTGTACCTCAGGAGGAGGTATAATAAAGGAGAAGAAACAGTGCTTTGCTTGGAACATGTCTGTTACTAGATGGGGGTTTTTATGCTGAAAACTGCAGAAACAGAGAAGGCAGCTCTCTGGTTTGTTATTGTTTGGAGAGAGAAGCCTCCCTCCTCATCCTCCTCGTGTGGTTTCATTGTTCTCCTCCTTACATAATGAGGAAGCTGCTTGAAAAATTGCTTTGTTAATTCGTTGTATACAACTTTCCTTTGCTCATCGTTTTGTGTGCGTGGTGCTAATCCCTCTTACTCATCAGCCAAAGAGGTCCCCATGAGCAGCTCTGCGAGAAGGACTGCGCAGTGTTTAGGTGCTCAGCCGTGCTCATCTCTTGGTGCAGCCATCCCTATCACACATGACCATTAATGTCTGTCTTCAGGAGGCCTGATGGGAGTAAAGAAAGGGCCTGCTCCTTGGCACACCTCCCACTGTGGGAGTAAAGAACTTTGCTGTCATCTCTGGCCAAGATTTTTTCACAGTGACTAGTGTGGCAAAGTTGGAGTCCATTGTTAAGCAGCTCTTTGAAACCTTTGGAGACTTGAGTTTTCACCACGCAGGTGCCCAGCAGGCTCTGCAGGTTGGCCTGTCTTGAGCTGTTTTAGCCAAGGCACCAGGAGTCACAGGCGGGTCTTGAAATCCTCCGGTTCTGCTCAGCTCTTCGTGGTGAACTTACTCACCCAGTCTGGTTGGGTTTTGAGTAGCGTGCCAGGGATGTGACAAAGGCCGGGGATGCTATTGGAAACGCCTGCATCCCAGAGGAATAATAATAGTTGGGAAAAGAGAATGAGGTTTGTTTAGTGTTCATTTGCAAAGACAGCCTCAGCTGCAAGGAATGGATGTGGTCTGTCTTTCAGCTTTGGGGCTAGGTAGATTACAGAGGTACCGGTGAAATGGATGAAGCACTCTCGTTTTGGTTGCCAAGCATGCCAGTTACAAGGCCAGAGTAATAATCTGTCTGAGGCTTCAGATGGCCACTAGCGTACCCAAGGGTCCATAGCACTGCCTTTCTGTGCTGGAAGAAATGGTGAGCACCTGGTGAACCAGAGAGAGGACAACAATTCTTGGCATATCGTCAGGACGACAGTTATTTCTTTGACATGTCATAATAATTCAATGAGCGTGAAAGGATAACCCTTCAGATGTTTGAAGCACCACTCTGCATGGCATTTTTGGGTCGCTGCTTAATTAGCAGTGTGATTAAAATGCGGCTTGTCCTGTGGTTGTAGCTGTGAACGTATGTATAGAGCATGTGATGGATCAGATTCCACTTTCTGTGTGGTACCTGATATCTAGAGGGCCAACAGTGGGAAAACTCACATGTGTGTGATGGGGTAATTCAGAGCAAGGTGATCTGGAAAACTAATTTGAAACAGCAGCTTTTGTACCTGACCCGCCTGGGGGAATTTATTGCACCTCATGCTGCTTGGCCCTTGTCTTGCATTTATACACATGACTATGGAGGAACCTTATGGTGGTTCACAGCACCTTCTACTTGTTCAGCAGGAACATGTAATGATGTCCAACAGTTTGCTCGTGTCTGAGGAGGGAGTGCCTATGTTTCACGTCAATTTAAAACAAAAATCTCTAGTGTCCTCTAGGATATATCTTTTTAAAGAACACACTTTGCTGCTGTGTGTGACATGGCTTCATATAATACAGGAAATTGTGGTGATTTTTCAGGTTGTATTCATTACATGCAACTGAGATACATATTATTATCCTCTTCTTTTGTATGCTACAGTTAGTTGTTTTTTACTTCAGGTCTAATTTGAAGGTACTGCTGCCTCTACGTTTCTCTGCATACTGCATACCCAAGACAAGGCATTTTGTACCAAATTATTATGACTTTAATTTGTGATGTAATTGGCATCATATTGCCATTTATCCAGTGGTTTATATGTATGAATATCATCTAAGCATATTCCTCAGTCACTCGCAGACTGTATTTCTTAGATGACAAAGTTTAATACCATCAAGGAGAGGAATGCATTTGTGTCTTCTCTTTGTGTGTATGTTTCTGTTGTTCTTGCTAGTGCTCATTATGTGTATTTTGTCATGCTATTTACTTTACTCTGTGCTACTGAGACCTTTGCCTCGTTCCCCAAGTTTGGCATTTCATTAATAAATCAGAGGTTATGAACCTTTCTGGGGAACAATTTCCTTTTATAATATTCTACAGTCGTATCAGCACAGTTAGAAAATATGCCTAGCAAAAGTCATATGCCACAACACTTACAGAACAATACCTGCTTCAAAGGCACGGGAAGGTGAATAAGGCTATTTATCGATAGACTCTAATCTGACGAGCTGGAAACCACAGTCATTTTCATAAAAGGTCCATTTAAAATAAATCCTGCTTTCATTTTCCTGAGGGCCCACTTGAATTCCTTCCACATAGAGAGAAGGTCGGGACTGATGTTCTTAATCCTTAGCAGTGAGCTTTTTCTATGCTGCTTCTGTTGTTAATGTTTGCTGCAGGGAGAGAGTAATAAGGCAGAAAGACTCTGTTTAGTGAAAGCTGGAGGAAGGCAGGAGAGACCCTTGCGGGCGTCCTGCGTGCCTCGCCGGCTGCGTTTCTGCGCTGTCGAGTGCTGCAAGCGGATCAGCTGTGGGTCCCTGGTGGGGCTGGGATAAAGCACAAAAGCCTTCCCAAGGTGCTTGCTGTGCCAGTCAGCAAACAAGCAAAAGAAGAAACCTTCCTCAGTCTGTCTGTACGTGATTGCCGTTCTGAATTAAGAAACCAAACACAAGAACTATCAAAATACCTTTTGCATCAGATTTTTTTTTTCTTGATAGATGTTTGAAATAACAGGTTTGGAGTTTGGTACTCTGAGTAAATACAACCATAGCTGAAGGAGTTCTGATTTGACTCACCATGAAGATACTCAGCATCTCGCCAAACAGACTCTTAACTCCTGCAGGAGTTTGTCATGCTAGGCAGGTAATTTTCATAGGGGTAGGTAGTTCTGCCATTTCCAGCATATTAACAGTGAATTACTATCTTTTCAAAGATACTCTTTCTGTTTGCTACCATTTTCTTCTTCTGATTTGAATTAATATTTCCAGATCCACTCAGAACTGAAAGGTGGCACAATAGTAGGGTGAGAAGGAGAGGGTAGGTGGAATGAGGACCAAGAAATTTAGAGCTGAGGGAGATGATGATGCTCATTGTTCTTAGCTGGTCTGAGTTAAACATTAGGGTGCCAAACTACTATGTAATTTTTATAAGGATTCTCTTGTTCAGTCTTACCTCTTAAGAGCAGACTCACCTCACAATGAACAGAGTTGCTCTTACAAAGATCACAGTGGTATGTACCGCAAGTAGTGCACTTGTGTTATAATTTTACCTTTTTTTTTTCTTTTGTGTGTTTTTTTTCCCATGTAGTAAAGCAGCCTGCAATCACAGAATGAGAGGGAAGAGGGAAAAACAACCTCAAGGTCAAAAGCATTTTTCTAATTCCTGGAATTCTAATTTGTTGACTTTCCTATTTCCTTTTGGAATGTTCCACTTCTCTTTCAAAAATGCATGTGCTCTTGCATCCTCCTCAAATCAGCTTGTCAAGTGGAATTAGAGGCTGCAAAGATTAAGGATTGGGAAAATGAGCTTATATCTTCAGGGAATTTTAGAAACCTGGATAAGAAAGACTGTAAACACACAGCTGAATGGATGGGTAGCTGAGGTCTACAGGGAAAAAGAAAATAGTAGACACCAAAGTTTTACTTCAAGATACTAAAATAAAAAGTGAAATGTCAGTAGAATACAATTCTGTGCTCTGCTGTGGGTTATGGGATTGGGAAAGGACTACTTGCTGCTTTTATTCTATAATTGAGAGCCTGATCTCGGAGTGTTTGAGCCTCCATGGTTCCCGTTGATGTAAACAGAGTTTTTAGTCACCTTCAGCATTCGGAAGAATAGGCTGTTTTACCTAGTGGTACAGACCAGGGTTTGCTTTCTTCTGGAATTGGAAAGTGCGCGATCTGGTTGGGGCTGTCGGAGATATGTGCCAAGGATTTACCTTCAGATAATCCCAGGTTAGGAAGCCAATGATACTTTCAGGGGTTTTGATTCAGTTTGACTGGTGCATGTTTGCCTATACACCAGTTCCTGAATAGGTCCTGCTGCTGGTGAACTGGAAAGTAGTTTTTGTTGTTATCGAATGCTGGAAATAGGATCAATGTGTCAGTTAATAAGCAATGATCAGTGATTGTCAAAATAGTATCAATATCCATGACTTTGGACTATCTGTGAAGTATAAAATTTGCTTAATTCTAGTGAGTAGTAACTGTGGGTGATTTTATCAGAACTAGATGATCACCAAGGAAAACTGAGCTATTTTAAGATGACAGTGAGTTGCTAAGCCTGGCATTCAAGCAGCTGGCATTACTGAAGATGCTGATTTTTTTTTTTTTTTTTTGTTTGTTTGTTTTTGTTTTAATGAGGTGAAAGAATAAAACTGGTAAATTGTAGTGATTACAGAATTTGTGGCCCTTTTAGTAGGAGCAAGCTGGTAAGGCCTAGTGTCTGGGCCAGATGTGAGGCTGGGCAGTTACCTTTTCCTTACCAAATGCTCGAGTTTTTCATACCATCTGTTGACACCTGACTTTTGGCGATGTTCACTCGGAAGTGGTGGCACAGGCAGCAGAGCGAGACAGGCACAGCTCCACAGTGCCATCCTGTTTGGCCAGAGAAGATAAAGATATATGTGTCCTGTCCTGTTTTCTGCTGGTGACCTAAAGGAGTCCCCGCTGGTGGTACATGGAGCACAGTACGGCTCTGCCATGACCCGTCTGTGTCTGTACCAGTGAGGTGGGACTTGGAAGCACCCAGTGCTTGCTTCTGTGAGCTTTATATTAGCAGGTTTTTTTTCCTGCGGAGTAGTGAATCCCTAGGGTTGATTCCTGATTAGCTTTTTATCCCCTTACGCATGAATGCAGAGTGAATTTGACATGCTTCTCCACTGTCCCTTTTGTCTTTAATACCATATATGTGGAAAGTGCAAAAGTAGATGTTTGCAGATCCTGACCTCTTGCCAGTGAGATGCTGCCGGTGGTTTGGTGCAGGCTGGTGAGGAGTTGTGATGCCGAGCTGCTTGCGGCTTCACGAGGTGCTGGTACAACAGCTGAAGGAATAGATGAATTAAGTTTGTGAGTAGTCTGCTCTAGGGGTGTGCACAAGTGGGTGTTAGGAATAAACTGAAGAAGTGTAATCCGCTCTGTGGTCCACAGACAATAATGCAGCTTCTTTGAATCCCTGTGTCTCTTTTGATGGAGAATGCACTTACCTCCTAAGCCTGCAAGCATTTGAAAATGTATAATAGCATGCATTGCTTTTATACAGCCATGCACTACCAACTTCCCTGGATACCAGCTTTTCTGCACTTGCAGCCAGATGTTCCAAGCATAACATCTCGCTGGCTACAATGGACCATCCAGAGCTCACTGGCAGAGGGTGGTTTATGCTTTTGGTAGGAAGGAATGAACCATGGAGCTTTTGGTTCTAAATGGTACCTCATTCTCAAAACAAACTGTTAGAGGAAGAAATTAAACCCATTTGATTGCCACCTTCCCATCAAACAGGTAAGCATGTATAAACACTTTTGGAAACATTCCAAGGTAGAACAGAATGGAATTTGCTTGGACTTGTTTGCCCGGCTGCTGTCTTCCCCGAGGTGCAACTTTGTCCAGCCGGGAGGAAGGTTGCCCTCACGGCTCCACTTTCCAACACCTCAGCCCTTGGAGGTGCCAGGGGTTGTGAACATAAGTCCTGCCATGACAGTGTGAGACTTAAGGGATCTGGCCCCTCAGTCGATGTTTTCTCAATGGGAAAAAGAGGCAATTTACAGCAGATAATGCAAGTCCATAGCTTATGACAGATATGTTGAAGTAATCCGCATACCTCCTGCGCTCATACTTTGTGGCCTCTGGCTTGTAGAAGACTTGTGATTTAACAGTAGTCAGCAAATATTTATTTGTGGCTCAGGAATATGTCTTATATGTAATACAGGAAGATCACTTTCAGTTGTAAACACAAGACTTTCTTCCTTTCCCCCAAATTGCCAAGGAAGCAATTTTTGAGATTTACTGCTGTGCGGATGGGTTTTGGCCTTGCAGTGTTCTTTGCTATTTTGTTTGAGATAGTGTGACAATTTTTTACCTTGCCTTTGGGAGAAGTAGTGGTGTTCATCAGTTCTCTGGTAAGTCTGTGAAAAGTAGCAGGTTAAAAAAAATTGTTCTTTGGTTTTTGGTTTCATTTGTTGGTATTTTTTGGTTTTTGGTGTGTTTGTTGGGGTTTTTTTTGTTACAATATAAAGAAGGCCTAATTGTAATTGGAGGTAGATGTGCATTTGAAAACCCCCACCAAACTATCTGCTATAAGGAAAACTATTTTGATTTGAAGTTGACTTGTCTTTAACGAAAGGAATCATTCTAAGGTTAATTCAAACGTGCTTCCCTCCACCCCAGCCCCGAGACCTCTGGCAGATAGGCAGATGTTTTCTAAAAGAAAACACTACCTTTAAAAGGGAAGGAGATGTGTCTCCGTAAAAGGAGTGAAGTGATCTATAATTTCTAGTCCTAGCTTTTTTTATTTTAAGGAAAATGGAAGACAAACAAAATTGCCTACTACTCTTTAAAAGCTTTTACTACTGCTCCAGGCACCTGGAAGATGCTATTTCTGCCACCTTTAGCTCAGCTCTCTCTTAGGTGGGCTCATATGACCAGGGTAGTGAAACCAAATAAATAAAATAAATGGTCCCAATATTTCTCTCCCCTCCTCCTCTCCTCCAATTGTTTTTTTTTTAATTTAAAAAACATGTGGAGAGCATCTCCTGTGGCTCATGTTGGATGGAAGAACCTGCTGCCCGTCTGCTCCTGCAGCCCTACACTACCAGTCCCTGACCTTCTTGCACTATTCTGTCCTGCTTGTCTACTCATTTATAAATATATCTGCCCCTCCAGGGGAAGGGGGAATAAAAGGTGAATCTGCTAAGTAAATTTTGATAGGGACAAAAATAAAGCAGAACATGGTGCCCTATGAGACTTGTGTTGATCACTTCTAGATGTCTAATGTTATCACCTGTGGTACACACAATCCTCTCAACACATAATAATTGCATTTCTGTCCTTTTTTTTTTTCCTGTTTTCTCTGGGCTGCCTAGGGGAGCAGATGTCAGCCCTTGCTGGCAAGGCAGGGACAGACACCTCTGCTGTGCCTCCAGACCTCGCAAGGCTGGGATAGAAGAGTGTGCAGCTCTCGGGTCAGGGCAAAGGCTGGTTTTGCTCAGTATCTAATCGGTCAGTAGAAACTATTTAGGGAAGTGAGAAATAAGATCTGTCTGTAAATAGGGTAACTTTTTCTCCACTATAAATTCCCAGCTACCAGCAGCCAGTGATTTAGGAATTGCTTGCACCAGAGGCTGCGTCCAGACTGTCTCATTAATGGCCACAGATGAGTTTCAGATGACCAGCAACCCCACTTGCTTTTCCAGCCCAAGGGCTCTTCCCAGCCTCTGCTCCCATGCAGGACCCAGCCTCAGGGTCAAGGTGTCAAATACACAGAGTGCCCATACAAATTTTAACAAAAATTAATGGCTGGGTAGAGGAGAGGAACCCAAACTAAGCTCTGGAGTGACCGCAGCACGAGCTCAGCAGTTTGACCTGCCAGCTCGCAGGCAGGACCACGCGTAGCACAAGACTGGCTGAAGCCTGCCCTTCAAGGACCAGCTATTCACAAAAGCCTCTGTCTGAACCGATTGCTGTAAAAAGGGTGCTGCCAGCTTGTTTCAGAAATAAGTAGCACCACAGAGGGCTCTGCTGCTCTGTGAGGCTGGTTTGTGAGTGCTGGGCTCCCATCTCTGAGCCCTCCCCAAGGGGCTGAGCTGGCAGCCCTCAATGGCATTAGTCTAGAGCTGTGACTTGCGGAGGGAGAAGGAACATGCAATACCATTTTCTCCTTCAGCCAAGCTAATTCCTACAATTTCCTCTTTTCCATTTGATATACAGGTTTTATTTGTCTTTCGCCAGCATTCAGTTTCTGTTGCTTATCTGCAGTGCTTGCTGCCTTGGATAACGCAGTGTCCTTCCTAGAGATGCTAACTAGAGTTTGCTTTCCCAATTATTGATTTAATGAACAACAACCAGAGAAATATTTGATAACTAGTTCATTTGAAAGCAAGAGCGTATCTTGGGGACAGAGAACATTTTATGCGTTAGCAGTGCACTCCCTTTGGCCCAACATACCTTCTTGTGCCTCCAGATCTTTGTTGTTAAACCCCTGGGGTGGAGTGGTGGCAGCAAATGGGTGCCAAAATTAGGCCAGAGAAGGTGGGAAGGGAGTGTCAAATGGCAGGAGAGAAATGGAGTATGTGTCCAGAGCTGGGTGGGAGGAAAGTTGGAGTTGAGCTAGGACTGATAATTTGCATTCAGAGTTGAGAAATAATTTTTAATATTTTTTTAATATTCAATTTTCTATTGTAATTACAAGCCAAAATGACCATTACCGGGTACTTCTGCTCATTAGCTTTATGGCTTGGTGTCAGCTTCAGTTCTGGGAATAATGTATTTTAGGTGCTGTTGTGACCGGAAGAAGGCACTAGTAACTGTGATTCTGAGACACTGAAAAAGTGGATAATAGAAGCAGGTAACTGTGATGCTGTTTAAAGCAGGTATTGATAAAGAAGTCTGGAGACATGAATTCTTCTCCCCTCTCTGCCTCGTGTTTCCTCTGAGCCAGTGGAAGCCAGTGCGCTTTTTTGTGATCCTGTGGTTTGGGTCCTCTGACGCGACATCAGAGCCTCCTGACATGCACCCCTTGCATTTGGTACCCACAGAAAATGTTCCTTGTCTTTCCCACAGGATAGGGTGAATATATTTTAATATTGAAACTTCTGAATTTCAGCCACTAACTGGGCCAAGTGGTAGTTGGTGTCGCAGTCTTTAGCCGTGCAAAAGCAAGGCAGGTTGTACAGCTTGGCCCTGCGCCATTGATCGGGCTCTGTTCCTCTACTCAAAAGTCTTGTTCAACATTTCTAAATTTAGATCCCTCCAGTAAAGAGAAGTCAATTCGCTCTCCACACCTGAGAAATTGCCCACAACAATTAGAAGGTGCTGTAACCATTAAGTGATTCTGGTCGCATCTGTTTTGAAGCGTGACAAAGCTTCTCCCAGTGGCTGCAGAAGGCCACTGCAGAGGCAGCAGTATTGCAGGGCAGGAAAGCACAGATGTCTGGGTGATTTAACAGACCTAACGCTACACTTGCGTTAGCCTGATGTCACTCTTTGAGATCATCAACAGAAAGCATGAGCTGATTCACCCTCTTGGGATGGAGCTGAATCTGAAACTCAACTTGCCCGAGGAGGCTTGGGTCCCTCCATGGCAGGAACGGCGGCCGCTGTTGATCGCGGCATCCCGAGACGCTTGTGTCGGCCGTGCAGATCACAGTTGTTTTGAACTGCGCGTGGCAATTTGATTTCTCCTCAAAGAGCGAGCCAACATTAAAGTGAGCTCGAGTGAAGGGCTAATACTAACTGAGCTCAAGTGAAAGACATAATTTTAACATACAGTGTGTCTCAAATTTCCAACTCTGTACGAGTATGGAGACCTCGTGTGCGAAAGTATCATTTCAAGTTTAGATATTGTCTCAAAAGGGATAAAATGACTGCATTAATGTGCCACTTGGGGCTAGTTTTCTTTACACAAAATGTGACTGATTGAAGAGCTTTTTCTCAGTTATAAACATTTAGGACTGAACACAGCAGTGTGTGTGTATGTGATATGCATTTGTGTATTTACATACAGCCACACTGTGGTAGACATGCTAATATATACATTCGCACTATTCTATACTTACGTATTACCAATATGGGGTTTATCTTAAGTACTACCTGTGCCATCTTAAGAGAGTTGCATACAATAGAGCTGACCTTGGAAAAGGTACCAAGGGCAATAATGCACACTGTGGTGAGTGTTTGTGCACTTTCTGGGTGTATCAGAAGCACAAACAGTATGTAAATATGGAAGAACAGTGTCTTGGAATAATTTCTTTTAAATGCAAAACGTGTCAAACATTAATCTAAGTTGCTTTTTTAATGAATAAGAATCTTGAAAGGGGAAAGTTAGTGGTGAAATAAGTTGGATTTTTTTAGTTGATATTTGTTTAATTTTGTGTTATTTCAGAAACTGGAACACAAAGAAGTTTTGGTTGGCTTGTTGTTCCTGGTTTTCCCATTCATCCCAGCCAGCAACCTCTTCTTCAGGGTGGGATTTGTGGTGGCAGAGCGAGTCCTTTACATGCCGAGGTAACTATTGTAATTGAATTCCTTCCTAATGAGACCACCATCCCATTTTTCTAAAAGCAGGCATGATTGCTTCTTCCCTTTTACAATATTTTAAATATTAAATATTATATTGCTAGTCAGTGTGTTCTCTGCCTTTGAGTTTTGGCATGATAGCTTGAGAGATTTTATGGTTGGTTGAGAGCAGATTGCTTAGCAGGAACAAAGCTACCCAAAATCCTTTCTTCTTCTTCTTTTTTTTTTTTTTTTAAACCAGATTTTTTGGTGTGCTTGAAACAGCTCAATACAGAGATGAGGTGTTGTTTCTTGAGGATTGTCTTCCAAGACTCTTCTGCTTGGTAGCATTATCAGCTTAAATTGTCCAATGTCTTTACCTTAAGGACAGCAGCTGAAAAGTTAACCTGTCATATTTTTATTGTGGTATTGCTCAGCTTTTCCACTACATTAGGTGGTCAGTAAAAACAAAGGTGACTATTGCTGTCTTAAAAGGCAGCTGGCTTCACTTGTGGAATATGCGCATGACCTCTTGCCTGTAAGCTATTCACTGCATACACATCTAAGAGTGGACGATTTGCAGCTGTTGAAGAGGATGAGGGAAGTGCAGCCACTTCTCCATCCCTCAACCTCTGGTCTGCGATTGCCCTCAGCTTCTAGCCTCTAACAATTGTCACTTCAGCAGTCTGGGTGCTTCTGATTGCATTTACTCAAGGACAACTCCGAGGTGTTACTTCTGACATCTGCATCTTCATCCAAGATGCACGAGACCATTGCCCATTTCACAGAATCACAGGATTGTTGAGGTTGGAAAGATCCTCTGGAGGTCATCTGGTCCAAACCCCCTGCTCAAGCAGGACTACCTACAGCCAGTTGCTTGTGACCATATACAGACAACTTTTGAGTATCTCCAAGGAGGGAGACTTCACAACCTGTCTGAGCAACCTGTGCCAGTGCAGTTTGTTCCAGCCATGAGCATAAATGGTCGTTCTTGGATGCTGCCAGTCAGAAAGCCCAATTCTACCCTTGAGTGCAGAGGGTCAGCATCTGTTATCTCTAACGGAAACTGCCATTGTGGAGCTGTTGAGAAAGCAGTCTCACTCAGGATTACTTTGTGAATAACTGAAACAATAGTTCTGTTCCACAAAATACTTAAATTGTATTCCTCAGAAAATGTGGATCCAAAAATCCTAAGAAAAAAGCTTATAGGTGGTCTTTTGCAAAGCTGTATGCGTATTCTGATAGTCATTTGTATAAGCAGTATCACAAAAGGGCTGCCCATTGGAGTAAAACTCAGTCTGCGTAGGAGCTGTTGCATTTATTACAAGCTTCTTACGCAATTAGGCTGTATCTCTGTGCTCTGCTGTATACTGACTTGCTTTTTGGGTCAAATCCTGCTGACTTTATTCACATCATGAGCCCTGCTCTTCTTTGCTTAGAGTATACCTGAAAGTATAGTGAGTGAAAGTTGTCCCTCAGAGTTATTTTGTAAACGATACCCTCAACTAATGGATCTTGCATCATTTCAAATTAACTTGGAAATCAGATTGCTTTAAATTCATGTAACAGAAAATGAGGAAACACATGAAAGCGCAAAGCTATTAAGGAAACAGTCAGCTGAACACAGGGCTGTGTGGAGTGGTTACATTTCTGAATCTCAAAAGAACAACTGCAGAAAATACTTCAGCTGTCAGCAGTTCCTCGTCCTCCTCCAGATGAGACTGCTGATATAATGAGAGGAGGGGCAATGAAGAACAAAAAAGGATATGTTTGCGCAGAGAAAATTAATCAGCGTTAACGTGTGCATATAGTTTGTATAATGCTTTTCATCTCCCTGAGGGCTTTGCAAATATATGACCTACAAAGTAGGTAATTGATAGTTGCTGCTTTTTTTCAGGCAGGAAAACTGAGGCAGAAGGATTAAATGATTTCTCCAGAGTAGGTCTGTGTCGGAGTCCCTGGATCTCATACTTTGCTCAGATCGCTCATGTCCTGCTTTGCGATATTTGGGTTTTGCTCTTACCCCAGACTGGCAGGCAGCTGGCATGAAAAGGGAAGGCAAACCCTGGCAGTTTGCAGCAGAGATGGGCAGTTTCCAGCCAAAGGATCTGGAGACACCCGCGCTCTTGGCTCTTGAGTTATGAAGAAATGAGCTCTCCTACATGCTCTGGGTGCAAAATGACATGAGTGGTGAGGGGGACTTCTGCAAACATTCATGACTATGGCAGAAAAAAAACATATGGGGTTGTGTTTTTCCCTTGGGAGCACGGCAGTTTAATAACGATGGGTTTAGGAGTGGCTCGCGTTCTTTATTCAGAACAGCCTTTATCAGTTTTCTTATGTCACATCTTGAAAAGGGCTTTTCCTGTCCTTTGCTATTCCTTCTCTAAAACTCAGCAAGTCAGAGATTGTCGTTTGGCTTTATTTAGGCAAAAATACTGAATCACATAGAGAGAACCCAGTGATCTATGGTTCTGGGCTTATGCTGGAAGGTGCTTTTCTATCTCTGTTTGATGTAATAGCCTTTTATCAATATTTATGGATGTGACAGCTGCGTATGTGTGTCACAGCCTGAAGTCCTAATTCACTGTTGCTCAATAGTTACCTGGGCAAAATTTCAAGCATTTTCTTTTCAATAAAAGTTAAGTAAGGACCCAAGGATTTATGTAAAAGATGCTGTAAATAGGAAACAAGAAGGAATAAGCCTTTTGCTCGATGTCTAATTATATGGTTGGGCCTTCCTTTCTGGGGATTGATGGGTATTTGGAACACAGCAGCCGTGCCTTGGGGGAGAGTGATATGAGCTAAGTCAAAATGGTTGAACGTTTTCTTTAACTGGCTTTAGCAAAACAGATTTTTTTTGAGAAAATATTTCTTGTATTTAATTTCCATTGGAGGGTTACAAGCACGTATTGTTTCAATTGGGAATTTTTAATAATACTTTAGCCTGAAAAATTTAATAGGAAAACAATTTATTGTCTTTCAACTTTTAATTTTAATTTTGTTGTTTTCTTATCCTTAAGAGGGGAAAACTTGTTTTCAGGAGGGCTAGGGGTGTGAAATACGGAGTGGTGGATAGGGTGCAAGTCTGTAGGCCACAGTTTTCCAAAAAGGCATCAGAATAAACAGCTGGATCAGTGAAAGACTTAAACCACTGTGGGTTTTTCCCCTCTTCAAAATGTCAACGTACTTATGCTTACTGCGTGTCTGCTAATGCTGCTCAGAACACCACAGACAGCCTAATTGTTTGAAAATCAAGAACAGTGTTGTGCATCCAGTTACGCTGAGGCATGAGCAATTTCTCTGAACTTGAACAGGAGCACTAGCTCTTGCTCTGTGTTGCCCTTCACACAGAGAAACTGGAGGGGCAATGCAAACTCTTGTGCCACCCAGGTGCTGCCCGCCCTGCTGACATGCCAGCAGAGCTGGGGTTGCTCTCACCTCATGGGATCGGACCTTTCCTACCAGAGCAATTCCTATGTTTTCCTCACCTTTCACTGCTACCCTGATAGCCGTGGCTCCTGTCTGGGCTGCTGTATTACACCTGGACAGCTTAAACTGTTTTCACTATGAACCAACAAATCAACCAAAACATTGCTACATGGCTTATTTCCAATTTGCTGAAAGCAATAGGCAACCCAGCGGTACCTGCACCGTTTTCGTGGCAACTCATTCGTGGTGGATATTGCAGTGAGTGGGTTGCAGAGTGCACAGTTACTCTTTCCCAGCACAGGCAATTACGAGTTGCTGTCATTTTTTTCACCAGCTCCTCACTATATCAAAAGTTGGTGTTGCAACCTTAATTGTCAATACTAGAAGGTGAATATACAGGATGGCATTTGCTTCAGTGTCTATCTAAAAATCTGCAAGCCAGCATCCGGAAAAAAGCGCACGTGTATTTTTCAGGAACTTAACACATCATGTTAAAGCTTTCCTCGTGCCATAGCAAAGCAAGGAACATATGGAAGTTTTGCCTTTGCATAGAGCATGTTTTTGATTCTTTGTGCTAATGCATTCATTCCAATTAGTGTAATTCTGTACATTACTAACTTTTGCAATTGAAAAGGAACCTGGTAGGTAGTGGAATCATCTGTAATTTCTATGAACCTGAATATCCCTGAGCAGAAGTCCCTTTTACTTACAAGGCAGCCACTTGAGGATGGGACTTACTGGTGCTTCTCTTTTCGAGGAGCATGTTATGCTTTCCACATTATCTTAATTTTCTTAAAGACCAGTTGTGTAATGGGATGGTGTTGTCTTTTCAGTTTCCTTTGCCACGCCTTTCTTTAAGGTTATTTGAAGTTCCAAGTTTACCAGGAACTGAATTCCTGTTTACTTATTCAGCATTCCTTCAGTATTAGATCAGATCTGGTAAGGGATCATCTGATCTACAGAAGCAGCTTCGCTTTTCAATTGGAGTCAAACCCCAACACCAGCAAGTCAGCAGTGAAAGTCCCATTGGCTCTGTGGAGCCAGTTTATCTGCTCCCTGATCTCAATTCAGCAGCATAATTAAGCTTTTTGCCTGCTTTCAAGTTAAATCCACAATTCATTTGGGATTTGGATAGCTAATACAAGTCACACCTGTTCCATTTACTTAAAAAAACCCCATGATTTTAATCCCTTACTCTATTGCTGCTGTTCTTGCAAGGGCCGCGGAGCCACCAAAGTTAGAAGGGGCAAACTGGATTATGCTCCCTGTAATTCAGCGAGGGACCTGAGGGGACTGGGAGGGCGTTACGTGATGGCGGTGGGCCAGACCCCAGCCCCAGCCTGGTCTCTTTTTACCTTGAGGGGTGCCCATCCCTGCTTCAGGGTGTCAATTTGAGCAGCAGTCTGCAAAATGGCTTGTGGCTGGAGGAGAGGAGGTTGGGACCTTGGCTGAGGTGCGCGACTCCAGTTCTGCTTCCCCATCCCAGCGATAATGACTCCACTCTGCCCTTCAGAAGCGGGCAGAGAGATTTCCCATTAATTAATGAGAATTAACTGCTTGTAGAAAGGCTAAATGCCGCAAGCATCTACCTTTCAGATGCGTATCCAAACCTAAGCTCCCAGCTTTTGAAGGCTTGCCCGCCCCTATTAAACACTTCAAGGAGAAATCAAAGCAGCCATCCTCTCTTAATGCAGGCAAATAATGCTGAGACACCAATGCCAGATATTTTGGCAAAAAGCAGTAAAGACATAGGAATAAAAGCCAAAATGATTCTGCAAAGCTGAAAAAGATTAGCGCATGGTGCGTTTGGTCTAGACTGCAGTCTTGTGTTATTTCAACTAAATTTAAAACATGCTTTTGAGAAGCATGTTGCATTTTGGCCATGTACAGTTGATTCAGTAAAAAGATAAATTTGTGTTAAGTATGAGCATTGATGGCTATACTGGAAAGTTTTTTTGGTTTAATGTTGATATATTAGGTTAAAGGAACACCTTCAAACGCATTACTTCTGCTCTTGAAAAAAATACATATATGTAAGGATATTGCTTTAAAAAATAGTAATAAATTAAGTTAATGTCAACTTGTGGAAATAATCTACTTGGTTGTGCTGATTAAAAGAGAAATTCTTATTTACAAGGGAATATGCTGCCCTTAAGAAGATGCCATGTGAAATTTAATAGAAAATAGTTTCTTACATGAAGTTTTTGGAGACTTGTGATGGAATTGAATGGAAAATTATATCCTTACTGTAGAATTCCAGAAGTTATTACAGTACTTTAATTAAAACTGAACCATATAGACCCTTACCCAGTAAATTACATAATTAGGGAAATTTCTGTGGAATCCCCATGGAATTATATCAGATTTTTCAGTTATAAACTGTTTTCCTTCTGTAATGCGTGTAGTAATCAAAAGCCTGAAAAGTTTCTGTATTACCTGGAAATATTTCAGATAGGAATCTGTTGGAAGGATATCTTGGACTCAAACACTCTAATGAAGCGGGTTTGTTTATCACGTGAGTTATTGGAAGGAAGGGAAGGGAAATGTGTCCAAATGTTAAATAGCCATTCAAAGGTTAGTGAAATCATTCATGCCTAGTCCATATTTTCTGTCTAATAAGGAAAATAAGAGTTCCTGCATTTTCTCTAATTACAGCATGTTCTGACTAGAGGACCGCATTGCTAGTGGAGGTAAATCATTTTGATGACTTAGCTGATCATGTCTAAGTGTCTTTAATACAGGCCTGCATAGCTTTTAATTTAGAGCCAAGGACAAAGTCTAACACTAACTCATATAAGGTATCTCCAAACTGGATGCATTCTGCCAGTGTTTATGGTTCTCTATGTCTTTGTATTATGACTTGCAGACCTTATTCCAGGAAAAGGCCTCTTAATTCTGGTGAAAATTTGACATTTTATTCAGCAGATTCAGTAGTAACTTAAGTATACTGCCAGTTACTTGGTTGTCACAGTCATGTTTCTGAGCTGTAAGGCTTGGTTTTTTTTCCAGTGGGATCTAGTTTGTATGCTAAATATTATATCTTGATGGTGGTTCTGATGTCTTTTAAAACCTCTGGTAACCAAGGAAAAGAAAATTAATTCTATGTCATCATTACTGGGTGATTGGCAATTTAAACGACGCTTTTCTCTTTGTCCCCAAAACTCAGTACCAGTAACAGCTACATAGTGAATGCTGCTGGCTGGCTGTGTGTGATGGAGGCACATCCCGCATCCTCCTTGCCTTTGGACATCTAGTCTAAAGACGTGACTGTTCCCACAAGTTTTTCACTTGTCGTCCCAACTGGTTGAGGAAGTTTTGATACAAGATTTTCCTATGGAAAATGTGACATTTTAGTTAACCCAAAACTTTTTGCCAAGATGCACTGACTACAGTGAAATTTTAGGTAAGAATGCTGGAAACAAAAGACTTCTCTGACCCAAGATGGAGTTTGTGGTCAAAAGGACATGGATGACAGAAATGGACAGTTGGATAGATGTGGCCCAGAATTGCCTCCTTGGTAGAGACGCTCATCTGAGAGTTGGGAAGTCACGGTCCATCTGCCACATCCCAGCTTTTTTCAGGATCATTGGCACTGGATCTACACACTGCTGGATCCCCCAGTGGGGTGGCAGTGTGATCCAGACCTGATTCAGGCCCATGCTTGCATTTCTGTCAAAGGAGCCTGTAACTCACTGAATTTAGGCTAGCCTTGTACCAGCTCAGAGAGAAATTCTTGATCCCGCAGTAAGCTTGGCAGCACAAAGTTAACTTTCTCAAAATTTTTGGAATACATTTAGACCAGCAGACCATGGTTATTCCAGATTGGCACTTGGGCTTTGACAGCTGGTGAATTTTGGGGACCCCAAGCTTGGAGCCCTACAAGTGCTCTCACTGCATCCCCAGCTCTCAGCCTGACCTGGCACAGCGGTTTGAATCTGGGTGATCCAGGTTGCAGTGAGTGCCTTAACTTCTGAGTTTTGGGCTTTTCTGGATGACCTGAGTGCAACCTAGGGTGCACATACAAATACAGTGTTACTCCAGGCAAAAACATTTTTTAAAAGTCCAGCTTTTATCCTGGCCCAAAACAGCTCCAGCCTTGGAAATCTTGACATTTGTTATAAAACAGCATCTTTGCTACCCTGCCAGCACTGCGTGTTGCTGGAGCTCCATGCCTGAGAGTGCTTTTTGGGGCAGAAAGAGCCACCTCGACCATGCTTGTTTTCGCCAGCGCTCCCTTCCGCATCGTGACTGCTGCATAGTGAGGCAGGAGCAGCCTGCATGGCATGCCAAGCGCACTTTTTGCCATCAATTGCTCTTCATTAGAGAAGTGTGAGCAGAGCCATTGAGTTTAACCTGGATGAACTGCCTCTTTCCCCTGCAGCAACAGCCCTGCCTGCAAGCTGCATTTCAGCTGACTTTGGCCCTTCCTCTCGGTGCATTTCCTCAGCTCAGGCTGCAGAGCTGGAGCGGCTTGGACCGGGAACACGAAAAGTGTGTTGTGCCAGGTAACATGTGTGGGACTCCGGTGAGGAAGTTTGTGGGGAACTTTAAAACCGAGAGAATCAAATATTTGCATTCAGCTTTTGGACCTGGCAGCAGACACCGTCTTTCGCAAGGCTGCACTCCCCACTCTCTCGAAGGGCAGCAGCAGCGTGCGCACTTAATTTGTTATGCACTCAAGGGTTAAGCTTGCTTCAGAGCAGCTTGAAAGTGAGGGTTAGTTTTTATGGAGGGAAAGGGAATCATCTTAAATAAGTGCTGGAAATCAAGAAGGAGGTTTGCAGCCCAGAAAGAGCCTCCGGGGTGAAATGTCAAAGCCAGGTGCGTTTTCTGGTCTCAGTATAGTTTTGAGATAATCCCTTTCATTGCATTAGCAGCCCCCAAACAGGGCAATATTTCTTCCACGCTTTGATAGACTGCTTATAGGCAACTCTTTTCCTAACTGATACGTATGTATGCATCTGGATTCTTACCTAGGCTGAGCTCTGAAATCTGGAGTAACTGCTTTGATGAAATCAGTGGATTTACTCCCAAGTTTACATGCATGTAGTTGAGATTAAATCAGTTTAAAAAAAAAAAACACCAAAACACCCAATTACTTCACAAGATTTGACCTCCCCAAAATAACCATTAAAAAGTGTGAAGGAGGCATCTTTTCTGCATGGTTTCTCCCCCCCGCCCCCCTTTTTAACTCTGGAGTTTACAGCCCTGCCTGGGTTAGGAAAGGCTGGGGCTGCAATGCTGGTGTCCAGGCTGGTTCCCTCTTGCACGGTGCCTACAAACTGCGGCGCTCAGCCCACTCTGAGGGGAGCGGAAACCTGCGCTGTGCAAAGTCGCAGCTCAGAAAATACAGTAAGATGCGTGGGTAGAACATGCCTCAGTTTTTAGGGGCTTTCTGCAGCAGTAGGTCTCCAGGCAGTTTCTGGAGGAGGTCAGATGGTTTCTGATGTAGGCAGGTAGCTGTAGCAGGACATCCCAATAATCTTGGGCTGCGGCACTAACCACACCTGTCTTTGATTAGATGCCTTTGCCAAGAACAAAATGCAGCGAAGCCATTTCTGGCTTTCATTGAAAAGGGATAAACCTGATCCATGGAGGGAGAGGGGAGTCTCCTGTAAGCGTTGTCAGTAACAGCCTCGCCTTGGGCAAGGAGCCATAACGGCCAAAGGAAAGGTTGAATTTGTGATCTAATTACGGAAGAAGTGTTTGCAAATATTAAGTATCTGCTGTTTTGGCTCTTGTTTTAATTGGACGATAGGGGTAGCGCGTCGTGGGAAACGGGGTCTGTGTGCCACCTCGTTCCCATCTGCTGGTGCCTCCTCTCACTTCGCTTCCTTGCAGGTGGAGCGATATTAACAAATCACGGAAATTATAAATGAAAATCTGTCACTGCACAGCTCCCTGCGTGTGATCTGTCAGAAACACCCGGCAGTGATGCTGAGGGTTTGCCTGCCGGGTGCAGCCCTGCCCTTGCTGCAGTTCAGGACACGCCTAAGGTACCGCTTTAGTACCGCAGGAGTCTGAAACGCGAGGAATCGTGAAACCATTGGCCTGTTGGTCCTTGTGCCAAGCTCCCCTGCAGCATCATTGAATTTCTGAAGCCACAGGTTCTCCTGTAATAAGTGTTCTCATTTTGAGCCCACAGAAAAACTATTGCCATGTTAACATGTAAGGCTGTTCCTCAGGTCCTGCTTTGCATCTGACCCGGGGGACCAAGCTGGCATGGACTTTTCAGAGTGGGGAACAGTTGCTGTAGCAGGCTGTTGCTTATCCTACAGGGGGAAAAAAAAAAAAAAGCTTAACAGTTTTACAGTAATCCAGTGGAAAATGGACTTAAAAAAATAATAGTGGGTTGGGGATTTTGCTTGTTTCCCATTGTTTTGTTTTTGCTACAAAGTATTTCAGAAAAGTGCTTGCATGACAGGGGATGACAATGCCAAGAGAAAAGCCCTCTCAGGAAAAATGGTCCCCTCTCTTCCCCTCCCTAGGAAATGCTAGAGTTAACAAAAAAACCCCAAACAAATCTCAAACCCACAACCTTCCAGCCTTGATACATAGGCAGATAACTATGGAGATATCTGGAGTAAGATAAGTAAGACTAAACCTAAGAGTAAGTTTTTCAAGTGGCACATAGGTCTGTGATGAAAGGTCCTTTTGAGATATTTTCATTTTTTTCTGTAAATGTGAGTAAAATTTGATTTCCTGGCAAGCCAGCACTAACTTTTGATACGGAGTTGAGTCCCCCGTCACTCTGAGAAGAAAATGTATCGGAAATTTTTTTTGTGTTTGTAGGTGATGGCAGGGTCACATCAGAATTCACCACAAAGGAAGTGTCTTAGAGTCGCCAGGCAAATTACTTTACTGAGATAAGTGCAGTCTCACCTGTATGGGCTCTTCCCACCACAGCACCACTGCCTGGGCTGCTGCTGACTCACTGAAACTCAGCACAGCTTCAGATGGCTTATCTGAAGCCGCATGAGGTTGGGAAGAAGGGGAAATGGGATGAACTTGCATCCCATGGGTGAAGCACTGTGGGGGGCTCTCTGGGTCCAGCAACCGTCGGGGCATGATGCCGCTGCAGCAACTCCATCTTAGCAAGCTTGGTGCTTTACTGGTTCAAAACTTCATGATCTCTGTACTCAAGCTAATTTCTGTATCAGGACTGTTGAGTCTAGTGTGAAAGTGTCTAGTGTGTTGTAGGATACCAGGGATTATGCATTTTTGGGACTAGGAAACAATAGTAATATAATTATGTTTTTTTGGCAGATGCTTAATACATTGGTGTGGACACTTTTTTCTTTTGTTTAGAGCAGACCGTGGTTTCTGGAGGAGGGGTCTGGATTTGCCCTGATTTCATCATAATCGTTTGGCCCTAAAGTAGAAACGTAAAGAGATACGCAAAAACTACTAAGGACAATAGCTTTGGGGATGTTGCAGGGAGCTGTTTTGCAAACAATTTGCAGCATGAAATCACAAACACACATGCTTTCCTGGCAACAAAGGACACGCGAGTGCTTTCTGTGCTTTGGGAGTCCTTGGCCTGCAAAAGACCTGCAGCCAGGAATGTAGGATCCTCCCTCAGCCAGGGGATGGGCTTGAAATGACCATGTCATAAATAAAGCCATGAAAAAGTTGCGGCTCCACCTGACACTGAAAGGTCCCCGACAATGCGGGTGCGTCTTCCCCACCCTTTCCTTGATGACCTATGGCAGGAAATCGTCTGAAGTTTTAAGCTAAACTTGCCAGGTTCTAAAAATAAAAATACTCATCTACTTCATGCTTTCTGATCCTTTTTCTTCTTTTCCTTTCTTTTGGTTTCCCGTGCACTTCATAGTGCAGGTACATTGACTGTAGGCTACTTAAGGCTATAGTTGTGGCACAACTACCACTCAGTCCTAATGTTGTCATGGTTATCTCTTTCTTATTAAAGTGTAAATCATGCTTCAACCTTGCCCTCTTTAGCATCACTCCTTTAACCTCACCCAGCTTTGTGATTTGGGGTTCTGGTATGTTAGCTCTGTGATCCCCTTCCAGCAGCCATTTGGGAACCCATTTCCCTCTGTATTCGTCCTTACTGCTGAATCCTGTATGTAGTCTTGCTGCCTTGCTGAGTGTGGATGTAGAGCCTGCCTTTGGGTTACTTACCTGTTTATCTTTCAGGGAGTCCTGGGGGCTTCTCAGCAAGATACCTTGGTTTCCCTTGCCTACCCCCCTGTGTTGTGGGTAGAGCCCTGGACTGCAACTTCGGTATTTTGTTTCCCAGTCCCCTGTCAGCAGAGGAAATCACTTTATTGCCACGTTTCAGGTTCCTGCTCTGTAAGAGGAAGATTGCAGCAGATGTCCCGTGCAAAGTGCTGTGGGAGCCCCCGAGGGAGGTGCCATGCGGAGCTGGGCACTGCTGTGTACCTGCACTGTGTCACTGCCGGAGCTGTGGTCCGAGATGAACCCTTACTCCTCTGTGGCACCCAGCATCTCTCTGAAACTGTTGTGGCAATGCACTGCAGATGTTCAAGAATAAACCCCTGGAAGCAGCACCCTTCCAGTGGCTGTGTAAGCTGTAACGCAGTGCTGGCTGTGCCCTGGACAAGCAGACTGAGTGCTGCTGCTAAGGCAGAAATTCCCAAGGGCTGGGGCAGGGCTTGACATAAATACCAAGACATTGACGTTTGCATTTTTTGTTTTCTGGACGCATTCACGATTCTATTAGAAAAGGCCTATTCTTGAAAATGTGAAGGTGTAGGGAACTTCCTTTGAAAATGGCCTTGTGCTAAAGCAATTAAATAATGTTTATGTCAGATAATTAATTCCAAGGGAAGGATGAAATTGCTGAAAGGCAAAATAACAGTGTGAAAACTGTCTGCAGGTTTTTAAGGCATTTCTTATTGGAAGGGGAAGGCTTATTACCAAGATTAGCTTTTCAGAGCTTTTAAAGTAGAGTTCAATAGCTATAAAGGCTGGATTGTTTGGCACCAGCATCTCGGTTTGTAGCTCTAAATGTCTGCTTGCAGTTAATGTAGGTGCAATAAACATGTGTGCGCAAAAGAATTCATGGAAAAAAACAGTGCAAGTGCCTTAAGAAATGTGTTGCAGCAAAATGCAAGCATAGTTAAGTGAAACAAAAAAATTATACCCACTTCTGAAAAACAGGAGAACTCTAACCCAACAATGAAGTACTGAATGATTGTCAGATTTTCCCCCCTGTGCCTGTACCTCTCTGTGTCCTACACAGCACCTGTACTGTGCCAGAGACAGCACCACTGCCTGGTGCTGATCAGTATGTACAACAGAGGCACTTTTTTCCTCAGTAAAGGCAAGAACTATTGTACCTCTCCATCCTTAGGAAATCCAGGCAATAGCAACGTGCCCAGCCCTCCAAAGAGGGCAGAGAAGCTGTGGCGAGAAGCACGCTCACTGCTTCTCCAAGATGGGCTATTTTTCTTTTTCTGATTTCCAGATTGACTGTTGCCATATCTTGTGCTCGCTTGCGAGGTCGCCTCTGACAGGGGAATTGTTTTCTCAGCTTTTCTTACCTCGTAGCAATCTCACCGGACAGTTGCTCCAACGTCTCGGTGCAGAGCAAGGAAAGCCTGTAGGTCTCCGGCCAGAGCGCAGGCAGGTGCCGTGAGCTGTCTGCCTCCAGCCTGCCTGTGTGCAAGTGTGGGGCTCGGCTGGGGCTCAAGGTGGGCCAGTCCTGGGGAGGGCTGCTCTTTAGTGTCCAGATATTGGTGGTCCCCAAGTGTTATTCCAGATCCTTCTGCTCCCTTTTTTCTTCAGGGGGAGCTGCCTTGGCTAAGATAGCTTTTAAGTCTAAAACTAAATCAGGAGCTAAGTAACAGCATTGAAGAATTGCAGATAAGCTAATACCTGTAATTGAAATTCCTTTTTAAAAATGCCAAGTAGAATTAGTGGGGTACTAAGTACAGCAACCGAAAGCGCTCCATTTCCAGCTCAGAGGGGCATCATTGGAAGAATTAACATAGCACCTGAATTAAGGTTAGTAGTTACTGAATTGATTTAAAATTATACAGGAATAAGACTTCAGTTCACAATGCGGTTCGCTTCACAGAAAATGCCTCAGTGGTTATGCATGGAGAGCCATGAAAGTGCCGGGAGCCTGGGCGCTGGAGAAGATGGTGTGTGGTTTCATGGAAGGGCAGCGAGGAAGCTCTGCTGGCACATCTCAGCTGTTCTGGACCGGGCACGAGAAGGGACGGGCTGGCCCTGACGTAGACGTGCAAGACCCGGGCAGGCACTCCTGCCTTTTGATGTGGCCTCTGCCACCCGCTCTTGCTGCGGCGTTGGCTACAGCGCTCGCTCACCCGCCTCAGCTTCGCAATTTGTAAACTAGAATTAACAGTGGCCACCACTGGGGTTGTTTAGAGACTTCCCTATGTTAAAATGCTTTTCACTTCCACGCTGCTCCACTAGTGCTCAGTATTACTGTTATTACACGATGCTTTCTTAGCTTGCTGTCTAGAAGAGCAGCTGCTTTCCGCGGGCTGGTGTAAGCTACCATTATGTTGGATGGTATTATATACACTACTGTACTTCTGGCATCTGGGTCTATCATTTAGATTGATTTGAAAATTGTATAGTGACTTGAGGAAAACTGCTGTTGAATTGGAGTTTGTTAGCCTGGAAAATATAATTAGTCAAAAAAAACCTGTAATTGTGTAATAAATGCAATACTGAATGGTCTTGCATATAAACCAGAGTACTGGAATACTGGAATATAACTTTTGGTACCTTTTCCTTTTTTTTTTTTTTTTTTCCCTAGTATGGGGTACTGCATCCTTTTTGTCCATGGTCTAAAAAAGCTGTCTACATGGTTAAGTAAGTGGAGAATTACTGTTCTGACCCTCTTTGCTTTACTGCTGCTGCTCTTCTCTTGGAAGACCGTGAAACAGAACGAAATTTGGCTGTCACGAGAATCCCTTTTCAGGTATGGGTGACCACGGGAGAATACTTGCATTTTTGTATAATTTAAAATAAGTTTGTTACGTGGAATTGTGTTCTTAGCACAAGTCCTGCTACTGAAGCATTGCGGTGATTAACATTTTGATTATTATAAAATAACACCTACTTTCTGTTTTCTGGCAACTGTGCAAAAACTGGTGTCAGCACTTTATATGCTTATGCGCAAACTTTGGTTCTGGCAATCACATTTTTAAGACATGCTGTTTTTAAATGACTTCAGTTCTGTAGATTTACCAATAATGTAACACTTTCCTTTTTAAAGACATAGCAAAGTTAAGTTGCAACCCTCCAGAACACCATAGTAACGCTACTGAATATATTGAATTTTCTTTAGCGATGTTCTTAATGACAAAAATGAAATGCCATGAAGTGCCAAACTTAATGTAACATTTTATTTGATTACTCTTTGCCAAACAGGTCTCTTTACAACCTCATTTTGATATATTTTTGCACTGAAACAGACTCTTTCATTTTGTGTTTTGCTAGCAAATGTATTGCATTTGCCTCCAGCTGCTTTCAGCAGTTGTCTAATTGTGAAGTAATTGCAGAAACGCAGGTGATCTGCTCATGGGTTGCTTAGCTTTATTTTCTAACTTATTGGCCAGAGCAAAGTTTAATTTACACAGCACTAAAGAGTATGAAATTACTTTTTATGTGTACCCTTCGGTCTTCAGGAAACACTATTGAAGTGGTTGGAGCTCCTTTAGTGGGATTTTTTTCCCCAAAAAATCTGGAATAGGGATTTCTTCACTCTGACATAATTCATTGCCCATCTCCTTGAAACACTGTTTGCTGTTCAAACAACAGCAGCCATGGTGACCAGTCTGGGCTCGCGCAGCGATCCCCATAAAGCACACCTCCAGTCCAAACCCTTCTGGCCAACGGTGGCTGCTCAGAGGAAAACCAGATGCGTTTCCAAGTTGGACAACTCTCTTGTTGAAAGGGGAGTGGGAAGATGGCAATTCCATATGCTGAGTTGCAGGCATCATCTGGTATTGCATTGCGTACAGTTGTAATCACCTGTGTTTAAGAACGATGAAGCTGAGCTGGAGTGAATGATAGGAGGACATCTCCTCCTACTGCGGAGCACTCTTGGGATGATAATGGGGTGCCAGGGGGTCTGTCGCAGAAGAGGACGATAAGATTATGTCTGCTTCATTGGATGCAAATGGACTTCTGTCCATCCTGGAACCTCTGTTCAAAGCAGGGTGGCCATCTACAAACCAGCTCAAATTCAGAAATGGTGCCACTGCTTCAATGCAGCACTGAGCTAGAGCAATACACCTTGCCTCAAGGTAGGGATTTGGTGTTGCCCAAGGTAGTATGCAGGGCTCGGTGGCTTGGGCTGAGCTGGCTCACTCTTCAGCTCAGGTCTTTTTGGGACAATTCCAGGAAGGAGATCTGCCCTGGGCTTTTGAGGAGAAGGCAAGAATGTAGGTGCGCTCCTGCTGGGTCACCTCGTATCGTGGCCTGCCCCTGAGAGCAATCAGCAGCAGATGCCTAGAAAAGCGATGCAAGAACAGGGCCAGCAGCAGTGATGCTTCTCTCCAGTCCTTTCCCAGCTTGCAGTAATCTGCAGTTTAAAGACTTCCTGAGTCGGGAGTTACTTGATTTTTATTTTTGCTTTTAACAGCCAATGATGGACTTTTCTTCCATTAATGTCTCTGACTGCTTTTTCGAATCTATTTATAGTTTTGGCTTCTACAGCATCCTGTGCACCGGGCTCTGTCATTAACTTACACAGTGTGCGCACTTCCCTTTTGTATGCTGTGAGCCTTCTGCCTGATCGTCTTGTTTGGTGTCCCCTAGTTCTGGTGTGTTCAATGAGTCATGAGTAACCGTCAGCTTGTCACTTGTCCTCTGCCTTCTGTGCCTTCCCCATGCCCTCACCCAAGGCTGTCTCTTTTTCATGCTGGAGTCTGCTGGTTTTGAACTTCCTTCATGTGGAAGCTGTTCTGTATTTCTGATCCTGTTTGTCGATCTTTGCTGGATGCTTTCAAACTCTAATGCATCCTTTTGTGCAGGAGACCAGGATCACCTTTCAAGACACGTGTGCAGCGCAGTAATGTAGGACTGTCTTCTGTTTTTTTGTTCTCTCGTACTAATCCCTGGTCTTCCACTTGCCTCTTGTAACCATTCCTAAGCGCTGGATGATATTTTCACAGCACTGTCCACACAAGCTCAAAGATACCTATTGGGAGTGGGAATATCCGATTTACAGACATCAATCTTTGTGCAGATTTATGCAGATATAGCGTGTGTGTACACACTCTCTGATACTTGTGCCTGTACTAGAATTGCATTTCATCTGCCATCTTCTTGCTCAGCCTTCAATACTATGAGATCTTTCTGCAACAATTTGTAGTTAGCTTTAATTCCTGCTGTGTGATTCACGTTGGTGTTATCAGCAAACGTGTCATCTCCCTGTTCACTTCCCTTTCCAGATCCTTTGTGAAAATGTGAAGCAGCTCAGATGCCAGTGCATGTCTCTTGGGAACCCAGCTTGCAGTCTTCTTCAATTGTAAAAACTGTTCCTATACTTGTGCTCTTTGCTTGCTGTCTTTCAACTAGGTATTGATTCACAGGAGGACCTTCCCTCTTATTCCATGATGCCTTTAAGAAATTGGAATTCTTTAGTGAGGGATTTTTATCAAAAACCTTTTTGAACATTCAGGTGCACAACATTGATGTATATGATTCTGACTGACTGGGCTATGTTTGGATTTTCATAAAAGCTTTTGATAGTTTCAGCACCACATACCTATTGAGTCCATCAAAGAACAACAGATCTGTCCACCTAATTTCTTTCTGCAAAACATGAAGTTAATTGTTTTCTGTTGGATTGTAGTTACCCAGAATTTTGATAGAACTAGTCTTTATTATGTTTTTTCCCAAATTACCTGGAGTGGAAACCAGACTTGCTGTTTGGACACAACTTGCTGTTGCCCTCCACATCCCTCCCCTTGAGCCAAAGGACGTCACGTTCATCACCTCCCATTTCTCTACTGTCAGCCTCATTTAAATGATAGGTTACATACCACAGCTAATAGCAGTTTCACGTTTGATTTGCTTTGGATGCATACTTCCAGGCCCAATGGATTTATAAGTGTTCTTGGTGTTAATTTGGTTTTAAAGCCTTTTTTACTGCTGCTTCAGTTTGAGACAGTGCTTCGGACTTGCCCCTGTCAGGAAAGGCTCTAGTGTGGCAACCTCCTTCGGTTTCCCTGTAGTGAGCACTGGTGCAGATAATCTATTTAGCTTTTCTGCCATGGCCTTTTCTTCAAGGACTACTTTTAGACCTCCATCATCTATTTGCCTTAGGGCATCTTTGGTGGATTTCCTAATATATTATTAGCTCTGATGGCTTTAGCAAGTTTTTCCTTAAATCTCTTTTGGTCTGCCTAATTATGGTCTATGTTTAACTTGCCGAAGTTTATACTCCTTTTCCTTCTGCAGCTGTGATGTTCACTTTTTAAAGAGTGTTTTTAATTTCTTATAGCCTTCTTTACTATGCTGCTTAACCATATTGGCCGTTTTGTTGTCCTTTTAAGATCATCTTTGATAGGTGTTATACATCTATCATGAGTCTGTAATACGGTAGGACTCTTCTTGTTGCTGGGTAGGAAATGCAAAAGAAGGATAGTACAGCAAGAAGATAATGTCATCCCAGGAGTGGGAGATCTCCTCTTTGGGGCAGAAGGAGGAAGCTATATGTAGGCTGATGAGGAGAGGAGGGAGAAGTGGATGGAGGCATGTGCAACAGCAATAAATTAGAAAGGACAGAGGAGGAGATAAGGAACAGTAAAGAAGTATGAGGGAAAATAATAAGGAAACAGAGCAAATATATAAATGTGGGAAAGGAGACATAAATCAACCTACTTGGTAGTCTCTCTGTCTGTTGAGTTTTATTCTTTTTTTAACTAGTATGTGCTGAGGGAGTCTTTACTGCCATTCCTAGTTCTTCATTCTTCTTTCTTTTGCTGCTTTAATTAATTACTGCTTTTTCCCTCTTATCTTTTTCCCTTCGCTTCTACTTTCCATTCCTCCATTTGCTTGGATGTGTTTCTTCAGGGTTGGTCTGTCTCAATTCCCTGGGCTTTGGCTGAGACCTGTTCTGTTATACACGCTTTCTCTGTGCTGGTCCAGGGGATGTTTTTGTACTCAGCATGTTATCAGTTTTGTGCTTGCACATCATTTTGTCCCATTCTCAAGGCTTACCTCTCTTTGACATTGTGCTGCCAGTGTCAGCACTGTTGCCATCTCTGCTAAAGGGCTGTCCTGACAGGTCTCCAGCCCAGGGGCCAAGTTTTTGGGATGCAAAAATGCCACTGGGTCCTGACCAGAAGGAGCAGTGTGGGGGAGGATGCTGCGTCTGAGGAAATGCTGCATCTCCACATAGGTGCGCAAGGACTAAATGGAAAGCAAATATAAGTATAGTATAAGTATAAGAAGTGGCCAAATACATAGAGATCTAGATATTTGAGGCATATTATACCAACAGATCTGTAGAAGCCCCGAGCAGTTTGTCTTACTGTATTGGCAGGTGGGCAAGGAGGGCTTGCTTATTGAATATTTAAGGAACTACCCTGTAGAGCGAATGCGCAGGCCAGGAGGTCAGGCTCCAACCGCCGTCAGTGTTAATGTCTGAAGCCAGGGAGAGGGAGGTGAGGGCTGTGGGCTAACCTCTGCATCCGCTGCACCCACCTTTTCAAGGTTTGTGAAGCTGCCACGTTTCCTATCGGTCCTGGAAAGCATCTGCATGTACTGCCCATATTTGTGACAGTGCCTGGAAACACAGTTGTAACCAGCAAAGGAACTGTACAAAAGTGACACTCTCTTAGTCAGCAGTTTTGCCCCCCGAGCCAGGTCTGCTGACTTTAGTAATTTGCAAAAAACAACCCAGCCCCAAAGGTGGCGTTTACTGCTGCGTGCTTTTATTAATTCTCAAACCTAGCTCAGATGAAGAGAGCAAGTCCTATTGCATTTTGTGCACCTTCTACAGAATAGCTTAATACATCCCAACATCAGTATCTGTGAAAATCAATACAAGGGTAGGAGGCCAAGAAAAGCAGTTGTTTGTGTCATCCAGAGAATAATTTGCTGTAGAAAACCTTTATTGATGATAATAATTCCCAAAGCAGAGGGGACCCCATCAGTCTCCCAGGGCTCCTGCTGAGGCAGGAGTGGCCTCATTTCCTTGTAAACTGAGCACATTTCATATGGAAATCACAGAAAATCAATGAAGCCTCTGCCCTGCACCCAGTCACTTTGCAGAGCAGAACATGCACTTAGGGAAACAACAGAGAGGATCACAGGAGACTTTTCCCAGCTGAAGTGGGATTTGGGTAATAATGCTGGTATTTTTGAGGTTGGAAAATACCAGTGGTATTTTATTTCTCTGATTTACAGCTAGTAAGCTTTTGCCTTTCCATGGAGAGGAAATGTTATGTAAAAGGGTTTGCCTATTGTTTATTTTCCATTTGTGTCCCTTACTGCTGTTGTAGAAGTCAAAAGGGAAGGAAATCCTCTGGAGAAGTGATGTCCGATCTCAGATGGGGCCAGTGGGTGCCACAGGTTTTCAGAAGGGCACGTGTGTGCTGGGTGGGGGAAGAGGGAAATAGGAGAGTTTGGAAAAGCACGTTGGAAAATTAGATTGAAATTGTGAGAGACTGGGGGCTTGCAGGAAGCAGAAATGGAAAAACATTGTGTTCTGCTTTGTTATTTATACTCCACCCTTTCCTGCTTGGCTTTCGTTGTGGGTATTATTGTTTCCTCTGTCAACGAGCGAACAGCATATTTGGTCAGAAATCAATTAGCAGGAGTGTTTGCCTAAACTCTCCTAAAAAAATCCCCTCCGCGTCCAGCGCTGTGGTTGCTCCTACCTCCCACTGCGCAGAGACGCCAAGCAGCCTCAGTCATTGCTATGTGCATTTGCAAAATGAAACACCCCCCTCCCCGCCCGTGCAAGGAGAATAAATAGGTCAGGGAGCGTGAGCGGTGTGATGCAGAAGAGAGCATCCTAAGAGCCTGGACCCAAACCGGTATCTGCCTTTCTTATGTCACCCTCAGCCCAGCACACAGAGGAAAGAAGCTTTATTAGTGACGGTTTAATAAATGGGAGCAGCGGGATTAATAATAAATTCTACTTAAAGGGAAACAAGTCTAGAATTAAAATATTTAAACATATGCATCTTACTGTTAAAACTGTATCTCATTAGAACTGAAGTACTTGTGCACATGTAATGCACTCCTCGCCACGAACTCAGTTTGCCCTGTTTCGGCAGGGGCTGTAGCAGAGCCAGCAACTCACTGCACAAAGCACTGAGATAGCAGCAGTTTTGAGTGCCTGTCCGTGTCTCTGACTGTAACGCTGGCACTGATGTAATGAAACCCTCTCTGTATAAGAATTAATATTCCAGTAATGCCCAGAGGTTGTAAGTGTGTAGTTAATAGCTCCCAAGGCCAATGGAAATTAACACAGCCGTAGCAGTCACACATTACTTGCTGCTGGTGCAGTATATCTTTGTGAAAACTAATATAGAAAATCATTCTCTTAAGAATAGCATCAATTAACTGATTTAATTCAGCGATTAGTCACAAAACGTCTTATTCCTGTAGTGCTCCCAGTAAGTAATTTGGAAATACCTGATGATTAGGAAGCCAAGTGCAAGCTGTATTTTTAATTTCTGTAGGCAAACCATGGCTGTGTTGTGCTAAACTCTGTAAGGCAGCTGTGGGCGAAGCTTTGAAAGCTCTCACAAGTAGGCATTAGTGATGCTTGATACCGCTGGCTGCAGATAACCAAAAAGGTACTGTATTTGCCACTACGATTCTCCAACACCGTTTTACAACTAAATCCCCGACAAAAGGTTTCTGCAGCTGTGGGTGCGTTCTCCCCATGGGAGAGGGTGTGCACCCCGTTGCAGGGGCTGTGTGTGACCCCGTCTCGTCATGATCAACTTCCTTGCCCACCAAAGTTAGACAGGAGAGACAGACAAGGCAACGCAACAAGACTTGGGAATTTCTCAAGCCCTGCTTTTCCTACCTGAGGTAGGAGGGTCAGAGATGATGCGGGGAGAAAAGACAGCAGCTGGCAGGGGTCTACTTGTGAGCAAGGAACGGTGCTTTGTCTGCTTTTATATGAGCAGATTCATCCATCCTTATTTCCCATTACCTTAGAGAGCGCCTATTTATGTGCTGGAAAGGATTCCCCCGTTAAACAGAGTACCGACTTGTCTGGATTCTTGCAGGGGAAATGTTTCCACGGCGTACGTGCTCCTGTGATTTCTTTCTCTCTTTAACCTTGAAACAGCATTTCCTCTAACTGTGCAAGGTGTGCCTTGCTTTCTGTGCTCTCAATTAAGTAAATAAGCATATGCTTTCTCTTCTCCTTTTGTCTTTGTGCCCTCATTATTAATTCCAAATGTTGAGTCCAATCTACACATGGCAGGGGAGATGAAGGGGAGGGATGGGGTGGCTGTGCAGCCACATGTCCTCAGTCATGTGTTGTAACGCCAGAGTGTACGACTTGCCAGCTGAGGGCAAGAGTCCCATTAGCTCTCGCCTCCTGGCCATGCTCCGCACAGCGCTAAGAGGTGCCGGCTTGCTACTCAGAGTATGCCATGCATCCCCTCTAGTGGCTGATGTGTATGGAAAAGATACCTTCTTTCTGCTACCCGCAGCTCACAGATTTAAATCACGATTTTCATAAGGCACTTCGTGACACTCAAGTTTAAGTAGGGAGCCTGTTATGGCTATATAACAGAAAGTACTACATACTTTCCCCTCTAAATATCGGCCTTTTTAGGGTCTTTCAATTTAATAGTTCAGATTTTGAAATATGACAGCATCTGGCCACAGGGAGTTGGCTGCGGTGACAGTGGCCAGGACGAGTCGAATTGCTGCCACATATTTATGTCTGCCCACGGCACGTGGCGTGGCAGTGTGTGGGGCAAGCTTGGGGTTGCAACGTTGAGTTGTGTTGGCACGAGTGCGCAGGAGGCAACAAGGCGCTCAAAATCCAAGCAAACTTTTCAGAAAAAGGGACCAGGAGAAGAAGGTGGACCTCGGGGAAGGTGGGGTAACCTGGTCACTAACACTGTCATGCTTCTGTTCCTTTTCACAGCTCAGGAGTGAAGACCCTACCCCACAATGCCAAGGTGCACTACAACTATGCTAATTTTCTGAAAGACCAGGGCCGTAACGTTGAGGCGATCCACCACTACAAAACTGCTCTCAAGTAAGTCCCTTGAGGGCCTGGTGGGGCTGTGGCTGTGCGGTGCAGCCGGCCGTTAGCCCAGCCCTTCCCCGCCGGGCACGGGACGGGTTGCCTGCTCCTCACCCCTGGCTCCCGCGGGGCAGCTCGGCTTTTGGAGGGTGGGAAGGTTCTCTGGCTTTGTGTTTGTATGTTGTTAAATGAGGTAGCCTGGCTTCCCTCCAGCTCCACGTGTGTGTGTGTACGTGTGTGTGTGTTTGTGTGCACACTTCAATATATTGGATAGAAATGTTACCATAGCTACACGTTGAGCAATGAGGTGTCATTTATTCAGCTGAATGTACAGTGGTAAGCAGGAGGTAGTTGTCATAAGTGCATTTTCAGGTTCCTGGGCCATTTATCTTAGTAAATTGTTAATGGCGCATGCCTGGAAAATGCCAGTGCTGTAGCAATCTGAAGTGCAGTAATAATAATAGTACTTACTACTTGTATTGAGGCCTCTGTCCACTGAGCTTTGCATGAACACTAAACTAATTGATCCTGAAAATGCTCCTGTGCAGTAACGGGGTAAATATCATTACTGTGGTTCTGTACAGGGGGAAGCTGAGGCAGGAGGGCGAGTTGCCTTGCCCGTAGATACATGGTAAATCTGGGCCAAGGGCTGGGCCGTAATATGTGGTATGTCCTGTAGTATCTCAAAAGTGCCTTCCTGACCGGGCATGGATGGGGTCACTCCCTGTGAGCAGCATCCCTCTGCTCTCTGCTCCCATGGGTGCAGTTAGTGCAGCTCAGCCGGGGCCTCAGCTGCTCCTCACTGCCCGAGTTGGTGCCGCAAGCAGGTCCCCTCAGTTCCCGATTCCTTTACCTGGGTCCTGGGGGCTTGGGAGAAGGGACAAGCCCCTCAGGTGAATGAGTGCTGGGAAAAAATGGGGTTGGCAAGGATGGAGGGTGCAATGTCCTTGGGGAAAATGGGCATATGTGGCAAGGACAAATGAGGTGAGGATTGGCTCCGATGGACAGTAAGGGCAGAGCTGGTTCTATAGGGCATGTTGAGAGGTGCAGTCTTGACGTGGTACATCTGGAAACTCCAGAAATTACATCTGTGTTTTGTTTTCTGGCCAGCTGACAGGGTTATACAAAAGGCCCTCCAAGGGCTCCTAAGCCACCCAGGTTAAGCTGTGAGGACAGGAGTTCACTGTCACCGAGGAGGGCCTGAACCTGGGTGAAGGTGATTTTTAGCTTTTTTGAGCAGCATCCTGTTCTGTTTCATTACACTGGGCATTTAGGAAGTCATTTAGAAAAACCTCCATCCTATTTTTTTTAATGTTTCCAGGAATGGAAAATCCAGCACAACCATCAATAAGTCGTACTGGAGGTTAATTACCCTGGTTGCTGAAAATGTCCTCCTTTATTTTTAGTCTGATTTGTTTAATATCAGCTTCCAGTCATTGGATTTGTTTACACCTTTAAATGCCACACTGAAGAGCCCATTGCCAGAAGTCTTATTTTCCATAGAGTGATCAACTCCTCCCTTAACCTGCTGCTTGATACAACCCACCGATGTAGCTGCTAGTGTTTTCAGTGGTATGCAAATTTTTGCAGTCCTCCAGTCATTCCTGTAGCTAGTCTCCGAACTTTCTCCAATTTACCAGAAAAGGCCATTGTAAGTTAAAAAGAAGAGAGACTAACAAATGTTATCCAAGCCCTGCAGTGAACATGCTAGTACACAGAGTAACATAACTGCTCCTACTGACATCACCTCTCTAACTCGGCAGCTCCCATTTATTATAATTATAATGTTGTCTTCTGCTCTGCGGTATTTCAATTATGAAAGAGCTTGTTTTGAGATCTGATTGCAAACATTTCCTCAACTTTATTAGATAGCACAGTTTGTGCTGATGGTATTATTGTTTATAGAGCATCCAAAGCCTCGAGAGGGCTTGGAGCCACGCAGACCAACTGAGCTCTTCTCTAGGTGCTCAGTGTCTCAGTGGCACCGGTGCTAGTACCTCAGTGACTTCAGTAATTTCAGGATTAGTTGGCACTTTTGAAAAGCGAGCCCCTGTTCCCACCTTGCACATTCACTATCTGACCCAGCAGTGCAGACCAGGAGTCAGGAGTCTCCTGCTGCCTCCATCACTGGGAAGCCACATTACTTGATCCCACCATCTTGTGTCTCTGCGCTTACGCTTTCCTTATTTTTACTCCTTCTCCCCACCTCTGTCACAGGGAAATTCTTTGGGGCCTGTGTAATAAGCAATAAAACGGCGTAAGTAAATAGCGTAGTGTGTTCTCCTGTTGCGAATTACATTCTGTGTTTTCCCCTCAGACCTGCCCCTTCTGAAATGCCTGGGGGTTGTGTGTAGGCCTTGCAGCCTCCGCTAGGTGCCTACGCATGATGGCTGTGTTGAAGTGGTGGAGAAGGTGATGGATGTGGGACAGGCAACATGATGGTGGATATAGTGCAATACCCTAGACGGATATCACAGATAAGAACAGATTTCACATCCAAGCTATTTATACGTCCTCATAGGCTCCAGCTTTGCAATTGCTGCTCTGATTTATAGGCCAGTTACTCTACGATTTGAGAGAAGGAAGTAGTACCTGTAATATCCTGACTAGATTTTGATGGTTCAGGGTCCTGACCTGAAAATGGAAGAACAGCTGGGAAGCCAAAGCACCACTCACTCCATGAATTTCCTCGTCAGGGAGCAGGCAGACCAGCAGCTCAGGTGCTAACACAACAGGCTTCCCTGACTTTCCCCCAGCTACCCCTCACTGGGTGTCTGCTCTCCGTGTGGGTCCGGATGGATCCACACTCCCCAGATTACAGAAAGGAGAAGCTACTCAAGAGGCTTCGCAAATCAGTGGCAGCGCCGGCACAAGCATGGGACATCAAAACAGCGTATCTGCCTAGCGCGCAGTGAGCACATCAATAAGGGAATTAATAAGGAAATGGAGTCAATAAGGACACGGGCTGCCAACAACGATGCCGCCCGGGAGCTCCTAGGAGGTAGGAGAGGGAGAGTAGCATCGCCCCGTACCGGCTGCCTCTGAGGCATGTGGGTGATGGCTCATCCGTCATCCCAGCTCGCTTCCAAAGCTTGTGCGAAATTACAGTGTAGGTCTGCTTGATCTCTGGTGAGTGAGTTTAACTGTTTGCTAAACAAAAGTGATCCTGTCAGTCAGCACTCGGCTGCTTGAACCGCTCACAGCTGCCATTCCACCAACGTAAGGATGCGTTTCCGCGCGCTGCTGCCCTGCCAGAAGCGTCGGTTGCCATGTAGCTATTTAGCAAAGCGCTCGCTGCTCCTGTGAAGTAGGCAGGGGATGTTGTAGCTGTAGCTATGGGAAAGGATGTTGAAGTACACACAGGTTACGTAGTGAAATAATAGCAATTGAGACTAAATCCTGGGAAAGTTGATCTCCAGTGCTTTAATCACTTGCTCCCATTCCTGCTTTCAAAGGCAGGTGGGATCCTCTGCTAGCACATGTTGGTGTGTCTCTGTTAACTCCAGGGCAGGTAAGTGGTGGAGGAGAAAAATGTGTTTTCTCTTGACAGCGAAACTGCAGGGCAGGATTCCCTTGGCAGTTGGTCCTGGCAACCAGCTGTTGATGCCATTGCAGGTGGCCCATCAAAAAATTAATTCCTCACCCCAGCCCAGGGGCCAGTGACACAACACCCAGACTTAGCCAGGCCTGGGTAATTAGTGCAATCTAATTATGCTGTCCAAGAACGGGGGAAATGAAAACTGAAATGAAATGCAAAAATGGAGAACAACATGTGAATTGGAGAGGGGAGAATGAAAAGAAAGCATTTCTGTGTACATAGGAAAAGCTTCTCCTGTATGTTGGGTTCCTGAAAGGGGAATGGAAGCAGAGCCCGTTGGAGCTGCAAGATGAGTTACCCATAAAGCAGACTGGATGAACAGCTGGTGTTCTGCAATTGTAGCAGTGGGTTGTAAGCCTTTCAGCTTACCTTCAGTAAAACAAGAAAAACACACTGCTGGATTAGGCTGCTTCGCTGGTTGGCCTGACATATGGCAGTGACCCCAGGAGATATTTCTTTGATTTTTTTTTTTTTTTCCCCCTGCAAAAAGGACAGAAATACTCCGTCTGAGATGTGAGTTGACTGTGGCTGCTGTGAAAGCTGGAGCTGGCCTTTACATTCTTTGACTGCAGATTTGCGGCTGTTGCTAGGAATTTCGGAGACCCTCTGATGCTGGAGATCAAACAGTTGCTGGGCTTATCTGAAATAAAACTTGTCTCTCCACTCTCATGTTTGTGAGTGAGAATATGAGGTCATGCAACCTCACACAAATATGAAGAACAACTCTGATGTGCTAATGAAGACATTTTTTGATGTCGTTGATAGTTACCAAGGTTTTGTCCTGTGTCTCCCCACCCTTGTTTTCTTGACGTTGCTGTTGAGACAGTTTTATCGCTCCTCAGGAACACACATGAGCTGACATGCAGAGACAGAAAAACAGTGGAGCCTTAAAACCCCTTTGATGAACATTCATTTTGTCTTTAATAACCCTCTTAACAAGGAGGTGAAAAAAAAAAATCCCCTTCCCTGCTACGATTGCACTCATTCAAAATTTTAATTCTGAGCACAGCTCTGTCTTGCCCTCTGTATCTCCGTGTTCATTGCCAGGGCCGTGCTTCCCATGGATGGCAGATCGATGCGAGCAATGGCAGGTGGGGCTGAAGGAAGTTGCTGGGTTTCTTGCTGGAGTTGGGTGAATAAATGTGCTAATAATAATTCTGTGCTATTCAAGCTACAGTTCTGCGTCCAGCAAAAGGTCAACATCAAAAATCTCATGTTTGCACTTTTGGACGTAAAAACATATAGATTTCCCTTAGTTAAAAAATGTCAGTAGAGTATTTGGATGCAAGTCACAGAAAACTGGGATTGGGGGACTAAAAAAGGAAAAGTGTTGGAAAGAAAGAAATACAAACAGTAAGGCCATGAGAGAGAGAGACAGACAGGCTCAGGCTGTCCCTGCAAGCGTCAGACACCCTGGGGCAACCCAGAGCTGCTCTCTGGGTTGCTGCTCTTTCCTGAGGGAGGCATGGGCGAGTGAGTGAACTGACTCTTACCGTCAGTGGGATATGATAGTAGAGTCCTGCAGGAGATATCCTCTGTATATGTAATACTGTGCACATAAATGCACCAATGCATGTACAGGAGAGTGCACACACATTTGCAGTCTGTCTGTGTATGGGTGCACGTCCATCAACAGGTTCATAGCCACAAGTTCCCCTTGGACTTTCCCTGCCAAATGCTGCTGACCGAACAGAGCAAGAAGGGGACCAGCCTGCCATTAGCAGATCCATGCAGAAACCTGCATTCTCCATTCTGGCATCCTCCAGAGGAGGGAGCCTCCAGGCAGCAGGCAGCAACCCTCCGGCTGGCTTGCTTTGCTGCTCAGGGAGCTGCCCTGATGCTCAGGCTTGAGAGAGAAGAGAGTGTGGGCCAGGAGGCAGATGAACCTGTATGAAAACGCTTCGTGCTGTGACACTTGTGGTCTGGCTCTTGCAGAGTTTGCAAATAATACGGCTTAGGGCATTGCTCGCGGCATGGAAACTGGGAATACTGGTTTGTCATATCAAGAAGTGTCATGAGATCTCGCTTATGTATACTTGGTACTCGAATGCAGGCTAGATGAGGGAGGCGGGAGGAGGAGGAAGCAGTGTGGGTACCATATCCATATCCCTCACTGAGGAAATAAAATTGGTGCATAACATCACTGGAATAACTAGAAAAGGAGCAATCGAGGCTTCTTTCTCCTCATTCCACTTTAGAAATAAAGCCCTAATGCTATAAGGGAGACTCAGGTTTCTTGCTAAGCTTTCCCACACACCTACCCACTGGGTTTTTATATGTCTTAAATCAACAGTATCTGGGGTTCTTTAAATTCAGTTAAATTGCACTCTCCATGCAGTAAAAAGATTGTGTTCATATAGCCCTTTATGTGTGTGTGTCTGGGTGTGTGCCTTGAAAATGCCTCTCAGCATGGACTGCAGGTGGCCTTGGATACCATCTGTGATTTATTTCTGGGAAGAATTAAAATACCAGCACCATTTGTTAGCCTATTTTTACAGTAAGTCAAAAAATGTGCAACGCTGCTTTGCTGTGACTGCCAGGGCTGCATTTGCTCCCAAAACCATGAGTGCCCTTCCGACACATAATGTTACTTAGGTCGGGCCCTTGGAGCAAGCCCTCTGATTAGGCATTTGACGAAACATCTTCATAGAGACTTCACATAATACCCTGCGTTAGTGGATGTTGACGCAGATCATGTCCAAGCAGTCGGAAACAACTTTGCGTGGTGTTCTTCTGAATCGCACTTCGACAATGGGCTTTTGGGGTAATTGGTGCTTTTGTGTACTGTATATGGTGGCTGTCCTGAAGCTAGACAAAATTGTTAAGTGATTTAATAGTAGTTGATGGCTGAAAGGGCTGCCTGAGAATTTGAATCAGAGACTTAATGGCCTTTACAACACGGTGCATGGGATGATGGCCAAATTACTTCAGCCAGTGTAGTTTATTTTTGAACCTGTTCTCTATAAAGCACTAATCCCCACCTGTTTTAGGTTTACTCCACCTCTGCTCAGTTTTTCTGCTTTTTAGTGATCAAATATCAATCAATCAATCAAGATACCGGGTTTTATTTACTCAAAATCCAAATTGGTGTTAGTGCAACCATGAGCCCTGATGCAGAAGCAGTACGTGTGCAGTGTAACTGCATTGACAGCGATGGAAGCTGGATGTCCCTGCTGGCATAGACAGACACACGTATAACTCACCCCTGGACACTGGTATTTACAGGCAAGCTCCCTTCCTAGACCGTGGCTTCTGTTATGGGTGTAGGTCTTTCTACACTGTCTTTCAGGGACTTGCTGGCTTCTCAAACACATCTTCTTGGAGAAGAGCCCCCATCAGCTATGAGAATGCTCTATAACCTTGCTCAGACACTGCATCCTTGCTCTGACTACTTACATATGGGGGACTGATGTTAAAAATTTGGAGAATGGAAAATGCTTCCCTAACGAAGCTGCAAAGCTGTTGTCTTATTGGGACAAGACATCTATTTTGATTTTTATGTGGGCTATGGAGAGAGAAACTTCTGGCTATATTTTACAGGTGTTCAAGTCTGCTTTTCACTTTTGGCTAATGAGAACCTCGAATCCAAGGGTTAATTACTTGTTCCCACAGCAATTTCTTTTTCCCTAGCCTGCTGTCCTTGTCTTTATGAAAACTTTGCTCAAAGAATGACCAGATAGCACTGATTATTGTTGTGCTAAATCATCAGAGACTTGCCTTCGCTGGTCCTTACTAAGGGTCAGCAGAAAAATTGGATCCCAGTGCACAACTGTCAAGGATAAACTTGAGACTTTCTGTGAAGGCTTGGCAGGAGTAGTTGAAGCACTCTGCTTGTCCCCAGGCTTTTGAGTGGCCCCTTTGAGCAATTTGGGTGGTGCTGGTATAGGGTTATTCTGAATTACAGTGAAGACTGGGGTAACCCCCAAACATGTTGGAAACAGCCGTGATCACGGCTGTATGGGGCTGTAGAGCTTCCTCTGGCACTTGTGAACCGTGGGAGATGACAGGTGTGATTTCACCCCATCTGCTTAGGCGAGGTGTGTGTTGTTATTTCATCCCCTCATGTAACAGTTTGGTTGAAGAACTCATCCGATGGTCTCCTGTTTGCTGTGGTGTCCCTGTAGTTTCCATGGGCTCTATGGAGGCGCCTGCACTGTTCATGCTGTCTGTAAGTCAAGCGTGTTGTGAATTATTAGTCCTTTGTTGGGCTTGAGTGGTTTGTGGGATTTTCAGGACTTACATGGATCCTGCATAAATTCTTTGTGTGAGAGCAGGCAGCCCAGTTTGATAACCTCATGTTGCCTAGGCATTGCAGGGAACATGTGAATTTATCAGGAAAGGTTTTATTTATTTATATTTAGCTGTGACATTGTTTGACTTAAATTCCCTTTTTTCTCCTCAACTCGTAACTCTTAAGCTTCTACCCCTGCCCAAGTTTGAAAATTTAATGAAAATTCATAAATTGTCGTATTGTTCAATATGCTACAGGTTTGTTTTTTAAATGGCATGCTTCTGGATATGCTGGTTGTTTTTGGTTTTTTTTTTTTTTTGGCCAAGCTCAAAGAATTCATGGGGCCTTTATCATTTTACAGATTAAATCTGTTCAGCTTCTCTTTTTTTCACATTTCTGTCCTGAAGAGGTTCCCCTCAATATTGGGGGTACAGCATGGCTCCTCTCCCCTGTGCTCTGCCCATCAGCCTTGGAGGCTCACTCCGGCGAAAGGCTTTGCCAGTGGCAGGATGCCCGCAGGCTGCTCTTGCTGCCGGCTGGGCTGCCGGGCGGGGGGAGAAGCTGTACAGCCAAGGACCTCCCCACCACCGATCCCTGGCTGCAATTCAGCACTTACTATTTATACTGAATAAATGGAGGTCCCAGCTAAGATCAAGATCCTACTGTGCCGGCCACTGACCGTAGCTGGAGATTGTCATCACTGCAGAGGGCTTGTGCTGTGAGCAGACAGGCAGAAAGTTTTATTGTCACTTGAGTGATGGGCCATGCAGACCCTGAGAGACAGAATTGACCCAGGCCACATCGGAAACTGTGGCAGAGATGAGAGCTGTCTCTCAACGTCCATCTTGTATATGCTCAGTGCTAAAATGTGGGTGACTTCTGCCCTCTACAAGGTAGAAGACATTTGAGATGGGCTGGGGTACCCAAGGCATCTGCAGGGGACACCCCCGCCCTTCAGCAGCAGCAGGGGGAGGACCCAAGATGCTGGGTGGGTGTATGAAATAGTTATAGGCACTGGTGATCAGGCACCACCCCCTGCTGACTTCTTGAGCAGGACCTGCATCAAGACCTGAGCCAGTCCATGTAATGCCAGTGAGGACCCTAATGGGACCTGCAGAGCTCTTCAGAGATGCTCTGAGAGCCCTCAGCACCATGCTGGGGTGGGGTCGGTCACTGTCTTATTCCTAACATTGTGTTAGGCCCTGAGATGGACCACCTCATAGCTGAGCACATGGAAATGGGCATGATGTAATACCCAACACCGGACTGGGCTGTGTACGGCCGGGAGTCTGGCTGCTTTGTCATGCTTTCACTGAAGAAGATTATGCCTGAGGCTTTCAAAGGAACCCAAAAGCATTAGATCTCTCACTTTCTCTCACTTGCCCGACTTTCAAAGGGATTTCCCTTTTTTTTTTTTTAAATGTAAAAAGTCCGAGCCTGCCATAAACCTTCTGCCTAGCTGAAGGGTGTTGCCTTTGAGGAAATATTGATGCAACTACTAAAACTCTTCAAGAGAAACCAGCTGCTGCTTAATATTGCAAGATCACCTCTCCTTCTATAAAAGGAATTAAAATGCTGCAAATTGAAGGTCTTTTTGAGAAAGACATAAGATCTGGCTCCATGATCTAAACGTCTCCACATCACGTAGAGCAACTCTGGGAACAAGGTACCATGTTATTGTGAAGCCACGGCCTGAGTTGTTGCCAGTGCAGGGTTGTTCCCCGTAGGATGACTGGTCTCTCAATTACATCAAGTCAAGTTTTAATTCAACCTGACATAGAGCTTTATTGAGAACTTACATAAATACATGAAAATGAGTGTGGTATAATATTAAAGTTGGAAAGTTGGCTTGAAATAGTATACCAGAGTAAATATAAAATGGGCAGTATAAAAATTTGGCACAGATGAAACATTATTCATGTAACATTCTTACTTTTGTTGGCAAAATGATGCCAATAAAATATTACGGTATGTGTTGGAATGGGGCAAAGCATGCCTTAAATACAAGTTGCCATGCTGCCAGCAAGTAATTGGGCTTGGGTAATTAAAACCTGACTCCACACACTTAATCTGACTGATGAGAGCCTGGTGGATGCTGAGCGTTGCGGTAGGGTCATGCAAGCACCGGGAGAGCTGAGACCGGGTAACAGGGAGGCATCCTGCGGTATGGAGGACCGGTGAGAGGAGGTCTATCCCAGGGCTCATCAGCCCCCATTCTCCTTTTACCACGAGAGAGGCAACACAACCTGTTTTCTCATGGCGGCGCAGCGGTGGTAATTAATCACAGCTGCTTCAAAGGTGGAGCGTTCCCTGCGAGTGCTATGTTTAAACGCATTCTTTAATCAAAAGAGTTATTAACAAAAAACAAGCACACTAGATCTCCCTAGCCGAATCAGTTGCTGATTTTTCTCTCTAGCAGACATGAATATACTTGGAGCCCCTTCAAATATCGTGCAAGATGATACAGGCAGTTTTTTCCTTTCTGCTGCTGCTGTTGCTGCCGTGGCATGGCCGTTAGGTTAATGATGGCCAGTGTTGCTTACAGCTTTTGCAATGGCTTTAAGGAGTCATGTCTCAAGTCGCTGGGAATGCTCTTTTAACAGGCTTATCATCGAAGCTTGGAGGGTGGTGAGGTGCTGGGCACTGGGCTTGGGGTGTCAGGGAGGGTCAACCTGGTGCGTGACATCTCATGGCTGTCCCAGCTCAGAGAGGTGGCTCTGGACTGCTTTCAGTAACCCCTTTTATCATGTGGTGGCTGTGGGGGGCTGCCCAGGCCCCTGAGAGCCGGCGTTGCAGCCCTTTCCGTGCTGTTTGTGGCAGTTCCCCGGGCTAATTGCGCGTTAGCCTGGCCCCGTCCCCTTTTGCTCCCTGCCCCTGCGCAGCGATGGCTGTGCAAAACCCACGTAACGCTCTTCAGAGCAAGTGGGGAGTTGTCACGCTAATGCCTTTTGCCCCCTGAATACCTCTGGCACCAGACCAAGGGCCGTTTAAAAGCAGGACTTCGAGCAGAGCTTGCCAGTTGTTTAAGTGGTCTCTCTCGATCTGAATTAAAATAATTAAAATTCTTGGTGGATTATAGGTTGTAGCCATGACAACAAGTTCCCTCCCTTTCTTTTTTTATGGAATTGTCTTGTAGTTCAGATATGTTGCCAAACATATGTTGCCCTTCAATTTTTTTTCTAAACTAATGTTTTGGGTAGTAATAGCATTAAATTAAAAAGCAAAAGAAATGGTCATCAGTGTTTTGATGACTATATATGTTTTCTGCCTGGTATCTTCTCGTGAAACTGGAAATCTCTTGACTCTGCAAGTCAATAAGGCTTTTGTTCAGTGGTTTTAGAGGGAATCTGCTAGCCTAAAAGAAGTGGGCATAGTTACTAACAGTTCTTGTGCAGTGTATACCTGTAATAGTTAAAGGGAAAGCTGCTTAAATTTATTCTGACAATTGCAGATACAGCACTGGAGGAATCATTTGAATTATTCATTCTGGAACAAGGAAACATCCCACTTGTCTTCTCTTTAGAAATGAAATCCCAGTATGATTTAAAATATACTTTTATGGGTTGGTTTCTTTTTTTAAAGTAATTTTGCCATTTCAAGACTTCTATTATAATTACCTGTGAATGTCGTTTTTTTAAAGAACATTATTCTGATTTCTAAAAGAAAGGAGAAGCTGATTTTTTTACATGAACTGCTTCTTGTAGAGTAAGTTTAATGAAATTCAGCTTGCTTTCATAAATAATGCAGCACTTGCATTTGATTAGGTGAAGCCTAGAGGAATTTTGACCTAATCAGATGCATAGCAAGAAGGATATTGCCTGCAGACTGTTACCATTATCAATGGTGGTGGCAAGGAAAATACAGCTCCATGTGTGTCCAGATAGAAAGCTTTGTTTCTTAAGAGAAGTTGCAAAACAAGGTATATATGTTCCAACAATTGATTCCTTGCATCTCAGAGTGTCCCGACTAGTTGTAAAACAAGGTCTGGGTTCTTAGTATTATCGTTATTGTAGCATGAAGAGACTTCAGGTTAACTGGAGACCTCCTTGTCCTGGTAATGCATTTCTGACCCTTCCAAGAAATAAATACATGTAGGGAAGAGACAATCTTTGCATCACAGAGCTTACAATCAAAATAAGCAAGGTAGACATTGGGACCAGTTACAAAAGTCTTGAAAAACAGCACAAACTTCCCGATAACATAAAAATGAGGGCGAAAAATGCACATGTGCCTCCATTCATTAAAGCAATAGATCACATACAGCAAAAAGCAAATGAGTTTGCAAATGGTGTATCTGCAAGTTTTGCAGAAACATTTTGGAGTTCTTGAGTGAATGTTGCTTTAATGAGTCACCTGTGGTCAAGTTTTATGCTGTTCTGTAAATCCAGCCACAAGACTTTGTTCTATTCCATTTTTATCCCCAGGAAGCTGTTATTAGCAGCAGTGGGTGTGCATGAGCAGAGGGTAGTCTGAATAAGGCCATTAGTCCTTTAGTCAACGTCCATATTAATGAATAAAAAGGGGTCTGGTCCCCTTTCTCTAGCCCTGAGGCCAACTGGCATAAATTCACCTGCAAGTATTGGGTAAGTTTTTGTACCCTCTGAGAGACAGTAGCCGACCCCAGGCTGGCTTTTGGGACTAGACCCTGGTCTGGGGTCAGCCCTGGACCACTCCTGGGAACTATCTAAGGGTGGTGCGAAACTATTAGGGATCATGTATAGGGATCACAGTATAACACTGTGGATGGTCATGGGTTCAGGCTCTCTTACTTTGCTAGAAGTGACGTCCTCTTAGGGCTTGGTTATGCTCTTTGCTGAACACAGTTGAGTGGTATCTTGCTCTACTGCTGTAGTAAAGTAATATTCCAAATAAAACTATAAAGAACTGAACCCTAATGGCAAAGCTCAACACCACTGCCTTATCTCACTGTGCTCAGATTTTACTCTTAATGATTGTTCAGGTATGTAAAATTGCAAATGTTGGAAGTTCTTCAGGCCAGATGCTAAGTGGGTTTAAGCTGACAATTTGTGCTCGCTGAGGTTCTGGTTTTTCACTTAGGTTTCTTGGAAAGGGCAATAAGATCTAATGAATAAATGTAAAACACAAGAAATAGAGTCCAGGATACATGGGAGACATGCTTGCATCCTGTGATTTGCTGTCGAGAGGTTTTAGTGCTGAGCTCAGAGTGTATTTATGGAGCTGCTGGTCAGAACTGTGCAATTTAAAGGTGAAATCCGTTCTCTTTTTAAATCTTGAGTTTTCATTCCTCTCTAAATTGGTGCAAGCAAATCTCCTGGCCCTAAAATGTCATGGGAGCACTAGAGGCCAAGAACAGAATTAATTTCTGAAAGTTTGGGAGCAAAACCATCAGGTTTAGGGCTGTAAAATGTTAATCTATTTCTGACTTTCCCAAGAATTGTTTGAAATACTTTTGCCCACTCATAACTCAAGCGACTTCATGTCAGATATTAGAGCTGTTTCTATGTGTGAGTACTGACAGAAGTAGTGCACAGCTTTTTATTATAGCCAACTGGAAAAAAAGCCTCAAAAAACATAAGTTCCAAACCTCTTCTGGTTCAAAAAAATGTCAAAATCCCATGGAAGAAATGGGAAACAAGGCTGAGCCCTCAGTCATTTTCCCTGAGGTAGATACAACATTCTTTGATCAAGATACTAGTGAAGGTATCACACAGAGAGCTGCATCCCAAGTGCATCCCAAGTGCTGAAGAGCAAGCAAGCTTGGTCCTTTTCACTGCTCCCCTGCTGTTGCTGTGGAGAGCATTTCTCCCAGCCTGCTTCAGCTGGGAGTCTTAGCCTTGATGACCAGTGGATTTTAGGACCAAGGTCAAGACTCAACATTATACCCTCATCACCGTCTTGTCCTTCGCTGATGCTTCTCCAAGCGCAGACAGACTCTCACATCCCTAAATGCCTCAGGCTCACTGGGTAGCTTCTGTGATGGAAAGTGATACTATTTCTATGCCAACTGCAATCTCACCATGAATTTCCTACTCTTTGCTCCGCTGCAAGAAGATCAGTTAGGGAACTCTTCAAAAATCACTTGAGCAGCAAATGCAGGTAGCATGGGTCATCGGAGACACTGGGCAATGCACTGGAGGGCTTGCAGCAGGAGAAGTGGTTACGTCTGAGAGACAGGATGCTTCTCTGAGGCTTATCTTTACAGGAGGGATGTTGAGAGAGTCTGCAGTCATTAGTTACTATGACTGGTGGTCACTACATCTATTTTTTGTCATTACAATAGGCTAAGTTTTAAAAAACATATGTGGCTGCATCCTTGAACGATCTCAACTATGTGGCTTTGCAATCCTTGTCTGCTAGGCTTGGTGTCGGGTAGAAAAAGGACTTTGAGCTCTTCTCTTACGTAATTGTAGAAAGCATCCTGGATCTGTTACCGGTGCATGTCCACTTCTCCTGGAGTTCCCTCAGTGCCATAGTTTCACCCCCAAGTAAGACCTTGCCAAAATCACTTACGTGCGGTGGAGCGAAAGTGTGACTGATACAAATGTTGCAGCGATGGAAGAAATGCTAAATTATTCATGGTACTTAAGCACAGAAAATCCCAGGGCTGAACTGACATAATGAAAAACTCCAGGCAAAAATACGACCATGGAAAGTCGTAGATTAAAAACAGTTGCAAACTTTTAGAGTCAGACTATATCATAGAGTCTTAATCCCTACTTCCTTTGAATGTCCCTCCTCATGCTGTACCCTGGGCTATCACAGCCAACTACTTTTAACATCATTATCCACAGCACTTTCCCATGAACAGGAACCTAAGGCAAACAGATATCAGTTGACTTGTCCTCATCCCAAATAGAAAATCTGCTGTGGCCACAGGATTTGCGATGAGGTCTTCTCAAACCGAAGCCTTGACCATCTTAGTCCGCTTCCTCCGTATCACGAATGAAGTGATCATCTGGAGGAATTCAGCGGGCAAACACCTGTGCACCATTTCATACCAGAGCATCCGATCTTCTCACACAGCTGGTCTCCCAGCTTGCCTGGGACCTCTGTGGGCTACTGTCATAGATTTATTTCTTTATCATAATGAACCTCAGTTTTCACCCATCTATGACACAAAGGGTCCTGGGTGCTAAACCTTGCCCTGGATCACTTTTATCTCTGGAGTTTTCTGGTGAAAGACCTACAAACAAAAATATTAATGTAGGAGCACAACTTGGAGAATTTAAGCAGCTGAATGGACCATTATGTGCTGCTTAGTTCATGAAGAATTTTAACAGAGATGCACTGGGCCCAATAGGTAGTTATAACTGAAACAGGTGGATGTAAAGATCAACAGTTCAGTTAAAAGGAGAACCGAACAAAATTGTAAAAAAATACAGCTAGAAGCTTAGGAAATTCATATGGTTAAGCAGTCTGTTTCCAGCTCTTTTTTATTATTTTGCTTGGTCCTGAAAACATTGTTCAAAAGATGATTTCAACTTTCATTTTGCACTTCATTATCATTTTTATTGTGAAAAACTGATTTAAAAAAAGAAAAAACCTGATTAAATCAGTGTTGTGTTGGTTTCTGTATATGTCAAAATATATTTCCATTGGAAACATGTTTTTGACAAAGCAGTTCCTGCTTGTTTGAAAAACATTGTGAATAAAAATGTTCAAGCTTTAGTCACTTTGCCTTTTGCTTGGAGGGTAAAATAGCTTTCAAAGCTGTTCAGTGTTCCCTTTTGCCCTGGAGGCATACGGGAACTGTAGGAGAAGATCTGATTTGCAATCTCTTTGGGAGTTGAAAAGGTTCCTTAGGATCCCATCAGGACCTGCAGCAAATGAAGGGAAAACAGTGTTTCCTAGCTGCCATCCTTCGCTTTACCATGTGCCCAACAGAGGTGGTGGCAGCATTAGTGACCTCAGCTTTTTCTGTCAATTACTGAGTGTCTGTAACTTGATATTTCATTTTTCCTAGGCTGTACCCTCGTCACGCAAGTGCTCTCAACAACTTAGGGACATTGACCAAAGATGTGGTGGAGGCAAAGGACTACTACAGACGGGCTCTTCAGCTGAACCCTCAGCACAATCGAGCTCTCTTCAATCTCGGCAACCTTCTCAAGTAAGTTGAATGCAGAACTGTCACCAAGGAAATTCAAAGAATTTCACCAAAGAAATTCACATTCTGTCTACCCACGTCACCAAAGTAGTTTTTTCTGCCAAGTGGTGAAGGAATGGCATTATTTCTTGCTGCCGGCTGAGAGTGCCAGCACGAAGTTTGGATGTCCTTATGCTGTCTGCCACATCACTTCAGGTTGCTGTTTGCAATTATGCTTCAGTTGGAGCCAACTCACTTGTTCCAAATCAGGCATCAAAAAATGAGGTGCCTAAACCCAGCTAGTCATCTGAGATACCCATCTCAGTGGAGAGGTGTAAGCCTTTCCAGTGAAGCAAGCCATGCTGTTCTAAAGACAGGCATCTGATTAAGATCTAATGAATAACACAGATACAACAAACCCCTCTCTGCAAGTTCTCACTTCTCCTCATTAGCTGTATGGAAGGTCAATGCATAGTTTAGGCATAAGCACCTAACTCTGAGATGCTCAGAGCAGCGGAAGGTTCATCGCATTGCAGAAGGTGTGGGTCTAGATTTGAGGGAAAAGCTGGTTTACATCCCTATACGGTTACTCTGCTGAGCAAGAAAACAAGTTAATCAGCTCATAATTTCACTTATTGTTATTTAGAGTGTCAGCCTTTAGCAAGGAGAATAGCAGATGATCATAATCATGTAAATTAATTTGACAAACCATATCTAAAGATTGAACTTAGATCTACACAAGAAGCCTTGCCAGTATGATAAGATCTGCTAGGGGTGCACTTAAAAACAGGAAAATATCTCTATTCTTGCATTGCTATTTTGCACCAGAAAAAACACACCTTGTTTTTGTGAGGATAACGTGTTATTTGCTGATAGAACTGCATAAACTACGACAGTAAAAGTGCATTTTTTCTGATATAAGCTGTACTTTGCTGGTAATACGTCTCTGGTAAATCTTTTAGAGCAGATTGGGCTTTAGTGTTGGACTGGTTTTAAAGTGGTACTGTCTCATCAAAACACACTTGATCCTTCTGGTTCTGAAATGTTGCTTTGAGTGTGATTTATAGGCAGGGTATTAAGAAGTTCTGCAGGATCCGTTTGGTAGTGGAGAAGTTATCAGAATAATATGACAAGTAAAACCTGATTGTTTGGGGTTAGAATATGGCAGATGAGTAACTCTTAAATAGAAGGCAGGTGAGTGCTTTACTGGAAGTGCTCATAAGACAGGGAAATGGTGAAGAAAGTCTTATTGCAAGACAAATGGAAGGTCTTTGTATTATTAATCAGATTTGGTTGATTAAAATTAATCTTAGGTGGCAATGGTGTTTAAAAATACATACTGTCTTTTTAGTCCATCATGTTTGCCTTAGTTATTATTCTCTGTCATTTAAAAAAAATAATATAAATATTAGTACAAAAGAACGAAAGCTAGAAGCAGCACCAGGACATCCCATGTCAATAACACTTAAATCTGGCCTGTTGATGGGGTCTTTTGACTCAGCAGATGAGTAGAAACTGGATTTGTTGCCCTGACAAAGCACAAGGGAGACGTGGGAAAATCTTTTAGAACTGCTGTTTGTTTTGTGTGCAATATGTCATGTTTTTCTTAATGTGATATTAAGATATTGTGTGTCCTGTTGGCCTTGTACATGCTCTGCATCCTGTGGTGCCATATATTGTGGTATGTTAAAGTACTTGTGCTAAACTTGTTAAAAGAAAGCGCTCGGGTTCCATCTGCCCTTTTCCCACACCCATTCGCTCCCATTTTCTAAACTTTTTTTAGGCTTCCAAAACAATCTAGTGCATCTGGACTCACCAGTAATAGTAATTATAATGGAAACTGGGTGTCCTCATCTCCCTATTCAGCTTTAAAAAACCTGCTCAAAATAGGTAGAGTTCATGGTGGAGGGATTAGCACATATGTAAAGCAGATGCTGCACGGGCAGATCCTACATGAATGTCTCCCCTAAAACACTCACCCAAACCCCTTTGCCAGGACGTTTCCTGGATCATCCATCAACTTTGCAGAGGTCATCAGCCATGCTAGAGCATGAAGTGACTTGTGAGAAGACCTGATGGGAATGAGGTAGAGATTTCAAGCTCCGCTCACCTACAACTTCATTCATGTTTTCTGCTTGTGTCTCAAAATTTTCCTCTCATATATATGTATATTGGGCAACCAGCATTCTGCAGACAGTAAATGTTAGTATAATCTAGGTAATAAATGAAAATCTGCAGAATGTAACAGGCAGATATTGCTATGAAGAGTGTTTTGATTTTTAAATGTATGGCAGAGAGAGGATAAATGGTCAAGACATAAAACCATTTTCTGTCCTCTTTGCAGAGGCTTCAGTGCACATCAGGAAGAGCCAGATGTGCCACACTTAAAGCATGTCCCATAACAGCAATACTTGTACTGGGACATGTAACGAAACCATCTGGCATGGGGAATTCCCAGTTGAATTCTGGCAAGTTCCCTATTCCCACCCCTGCTCACAGAGAGGAAATCTGATGGCGGATATTAGATTTTACCTCCTCTGGAGTGCTGAGAAAGGGGAACTCCAGGATTTTGGAAGGAGGGGTTTGCTATTCCCATTTGCGGGACTCTGCCCCTCATTATTCCCTGTAAATAAGAGGTCTATTTAGGCATCCATTGCTTGCAAATTGAGTAAAAATCTGTTTTGAGGACCACACGGTGGAATTCTTAGGGCTTTTTTCTGTAGAGGTCCTAGATGAAAAAGGATGTTTCCATTTTCTGTTTGCACATAATGAAGACAGCTATGTGCCAGAAGATGAATGTTCTCAGGAAGCATTGCAGGGTAATGTCAGAATAAGTCTCTGGTTTTGTTTACATATCCTAAAATAAAGTTGCATGTCATCATTTTCTTGCCTAATGTAAATATTGGAGAGTAGATAATTAAACAATGCCAACCAATTTCTTAGTTAAAATAGACCCAAAAGATGGCGTACCTAAAAGTGAGAAATCTCCTTCTCTGCTTTTGTGGCCCATGATCAGTGACAACGCGTAGCCTGATGCTGCGTTCTTGTATTTTGTTTTGAAGTTTCCCATTATACAAATATTGAACTCCTCTATATAGATTCAGTTTTGTTGAGATACAGCTAGAAAAACTGAGATAAATGTCATTCAGAATAACTCACAAATTTATAGCCTGTGGGATATTCTGTAAAGAGACAAGAAATAAAATATTATGAACATTTGAAGTAAATATTTATCTCGGCTTTCTGTTGCAGGAAGAATGGGAGAGAACTTATTATTTGCAGTACTGTATCTATCCATACCTAAAGCACTCCAATATTCAGTACAATATTTCATGTGAAGAAAAGCCTTGTAACTCTTACGTGCTTTTGAGAGTGTTATGGCTGCATTTTCAAGGGTAAAGTGAAATGCCTAGAAACAATGTCCATTGAAATCCTGAGTTTATTCAAAGGACTGATTCTCTTCTGAATGTAGAGTAACACACAAGGTGTCCTGTGCATTTGTTGCCGTGATTTAGTCCAAGTTTAGCAAACCCATCTATTCAGAGGAAGGAGGATGGTCTGCCCTCTCTGATACAGGCTTCTGGATATGTATGTATGTGAATGCTGACACAGGCTTGTGTAACTGTCTGAAGATGCTGAAAAACATCAGATAGACATTACATGTATTGCGATTTAAGGTCTTTTAGAGAGTGAAACATTCCTCCCTTCCATTCAAAGAAGCAAACTGAGTGATAATGTTCAGTGATACTGCAGCTGGCTTTCTGGATGGTCCCTGGTTAGGATGCTGTGCGTTGCATGAAGTGCTCTAGTTATCTGTTGGTATCACATACACATTGTGGCCTGTTTATTAAAAAAAAACACCTCTGGCAGTGTCAAATCTACAGTAGATTAAAATATAACTTAGGTTGGAACGGACCTCTGGAGATCTTTTGGTCAAGCCATTGCTCCAGATGGGGTCTCACAAGTACCATACAAAGAGGAAGGATCACTTCCCTGGACCCACTGTTGTCTGCCTTTGCCATGTAGGGTACCTTGCTGGCCCATGGTCAACTTGTTGTCTACCAGGACCCCAGTCATCCCTCACCTGTGCTTGTGTGTGGGGTTATCCCACTCCAGGTGCAGGACTTGCATTTACTTTTGTTGAACTTTATGAGGCATGGTCCCTCTTAAAAGCAGCCCTGCCTTTCAGTGTATTGCCCGCTCCCCGCGTCAGTGTCATCCACATAGTATAGATGAATGGCAAACGAGTGCATCTAAATGACCTGAATCAGTTTTAAACCAACAAGTCGAACAGGCTTAGAGGCTTCCTTTCAGACAGCTGGAGTTAGATGCTGCAAGCTCCCCTTGGATTATGGTGCGAATCAAAGATGAGATGTTCAGAACAGTTGTGGAGCCCTTGTTGAGTTCTGTGTTTCTGGCTTTAATGCAGTCAAACTAACTTCACAAAATAAAACAGATCTTGAAAGTTAGAAAGTCTTCTAGAGCACTAATTCCTAGGTTACTCTTCCTGTTGCTAATGAAATTTGCTCCAGTGCTAACAGCCCACACACAGCCCCGTGCATCATCAGACTTCTGCAAGGTGGTTTAAGCTGATGCTTCTCCAACTGCAGGCCACTTGCAAAAATATGGAAGAGATGCTCCTGGTGGAAAGAGCTGTTCCTTGCTCTTGGCTCGGACATGCTGATTGTAGAGGGTAGGGTGGGGTGGGGGCTCGAGTGGAAGAGGGAGTCAGGAGAGGGCATTGTAAGGCAAGGTAATTTGGGGAAAAATTGGATTAAGTGATCACAGACTCCTCATGTCAGTTGAATTTGTTCCTCTCTCTGTCATAGCGAAGGTATACATTACCTAGCTTTTCCTGCTCCAGATCCCTAGTTTACAGTAAATTAGTGTATTGGGCTGTTCTTCCAATGCTCTGTGCTCTCCCAAATTGCATGAGATTTATGTAAGCGACGGCCTTGATCCTGCAAAGCGTTGGCCTTGATCCAGGAAAGCACTTCAACCAGTAATTAATTTTCAACTTGCATACATAAAAGTTAAGTATGCGTTTAAGTGCTTGGCCACAGCACTTGGTATCTTGCAGGCCTGAGCCCTCTGAGAAACTACTGGATCTGCTTCTTTTAATGTAATTCAGTCTGTCACATAAAAAGATGCCATAATCTTTCCCTCTCTACCTCCATTTTCAGGAGACAAACATTGTTCTTGGATCAAGTGAAAAAAAGAAAAGGCCATTTTGAAAGAAAGAGTAATTAAGAGGGCTGCCCCATGTTCAGAGTGCATGCTTGTAGTTAATGGGAACTTTTACTGCTGCTGAGTGGATCACTTAATCCTTTTATTTCTGTAGCTGGCATTTCCTACATTCTTTTGCCAAACATCAATACCTTTATAAAGCAGTCATCTGTTTCTGATTTATAAAAATGTGTCATGAAACTCCAGCCAAGGGATCCAAAAGTTTTATAAATTGACAAGCTAGCTAGTCTTTAATTAGTGTAGGACAAAAGTGGTTCTTTATTTGGTTTTGCTTCATTCGTGTAATTTATATGGAACACCGCTGGAAGAAGAAAAAGACTAGCACAACTGGTTTTACTTAGCTTAATGCACAGGCAAAATATTCTTCCAGTTACACAATTAGAATGGGAAAAAATCTGCAAAGCCACATATATTATCAGCTGAAATTTGCACCTTATAAACAGGATCTGGTTACTTGACCATGTCACTCAGATGAAATATAAGGCCAAAGCAGCAAGGTGTTCACATATTTTCTGTGTCCCAGAGCCCTTTGTTTCTTTCTGTAAGCCATGCTATTCATATTCTGTGTACACCCAACACAAGAAAAACGTTGTTCCAGTACAGCTAAACATCCTTAGACATTTGTTCAGGAAACCTTCTCATTTTTCCAAGGAAAGAAATACAGAGCAATACTGGAGAAATTGTAGCTCAAATAAACAAGCGTCCTTAGATTTTTGTTCAGGAAACCTTTTTGTTTTCCATGGCAATAAATGCAGGGCAATGCTGGAGCATTGCCTAGCTCATCAGCATAGTCACCTCTCAGTACCTCTGTTCATAATCCTTAGGATCTGAAGAACAGACTCCTCTAGCCTCATGATCGACTTCCTAAGGAATCATTTAGAGATCCCAGGCAGATTTAACTTAGCAATATTTTGATTTCAAAGTAGTAATTTAGCTAAGTTGTAAGTGGATCTATAACAGCACTCGTCTAGGAACATGCAAAGACTCTGTGGGGTTTTTTTAAGGAAATGCAGAAGTTTCGGTGTCTCAAATCTACTGATGTGAAAGCAGGGTTGGTAAGAGCAAATGTCCTATTCCCAGGTCAGTCAGTGCCTCAGTGACATGACTGGGACCATACCTCCAGAATCTGACTGCAAATCTGATGTTACCCTGACAGCGTTCCTTCCCATAAGGCACGCGACTTCCCAAGGACATCTCTGGGAGGTTCTTGTGCAGTACTTCATACCTGGGGACACTTTTGCTATCTTGTCCTTCATGTATCTTTAACTCCTGATAGGATGGATGAGGCAGAATTTGATGTATTTGCCATAAAGAGAAGTACTGAGAGGACATGTAAGTACGACTGGAGAAGTTTACCAAATCTAATAGTTGTGACTCAACAGGTAGAGCATGTGGCTGGTACTGATTGCCTGATAGCCAAAATAAAATACTTTTGCTCTTCAGTGTGCAGGGCTGAGGAATGCACTATTTTGGGAGTGTTTTGTCTTCACTGGATCATTGTGTAGTGCTCAGTACGACAGTCAACAGAACAGCACACCAAATGGCAGATTCATTAAAGCCTATGTTCTCCCAACTCCTGAGAATAACGTATGGAAACAGCGGTGGGCTGAGGAGATGCTGGGTATGCACGCTATGGAGAGGAGGTGTGAGTGAATCATTTAGTCTTGGTTGAAAAGGTCAAGCTGGGGACTTTCATGTCTCTCTGAAGTAGTTAGATCAGTGGGGTGACCTAAACACATGCTTACAGGAACTTTTCTTTCTTTTTTCCCCTCCTTCCCTGTGCTGCAGGTCCCAAGGGAAGAAGGAGGAAGCTGTAATCTTACTGCGGGACTCCATTAAGTATGGCCCGGAGTTCGCAGATGCTTACTCAAGCCTGGCCTCGCTGCTAGCCGAACAGGTAACGGGCATCGCTCAAGCTCTTGTGCCTTCTGCGCGTGTGGATGCACCGCTGTGGCAGCCGCAACACCTCCTGCGCCTCACAGTGCTTGGGAGCACCCTCGCCTCGCACACGTGCGCTGGCAGGCATGGGTCCGCGGCTGTCTGCAGAGAGCTCTCAGGCTGCTTTAGAGATGACTTTTTCAGGATAGGAGGCAACTCCTTTGCAGTGAGTAATTACACCCACATGATGCGGCTCTGAACTAAATCACTGTTGAAGTTGTGAGTAAATACCCGCTCTGCAGCTCCCCACGTCTGTGGCAAAGTCTTAATCCATCGCACCTTGAATGTTGTGACAGCAGAACAGGCGAGCGCTTCCCCCTCAGACACAGACGCCTACGTAGAGAACCTTGAGATTTGAATCACTCCGAAGCTAGGAAATGTCAGAAACCAGGTGGCCTCTGCAGCCCAAATTCTGCCCCTTGCATGCACGCGCTGGGATACGGCCCATAGTTAATGTGGTAGATGATCCCATAACAGGGGGTGGGAAGGCTCGCTAGCTTTATGTTGCTCTTAATGAGCAGCTGTTCACTATTTTATTTAACCTCCTTGTTCAATATGTGCCCCACAGGCTTTCCTTACTGCGCGTGGCCCAGCCTACGCTCTGGAGGCAGGATTACTCAATTTCCTCTTGTGCTTGTTCCCCATGCTCATTACTCGGGGCTCTCCCTACTCTCTGTAGTTAGGTAGGTTATTTCTGCAACGTCTCTGTGAAGTGAAATATTGTCCCCATGGAGGAAAAGGGAAATTGAGGCACAAAATGCTTGAGTTCAGAAGAAGCCCTTGAAGTGTGGGTCCCCACATCAAGACCACCAAGCCCTGCTTTTCTCCAAGCCTGCAGCAGGCTGTGAGCCTGCTTTGGGCATAGCTCCCATGGGCTGCGGCCACAACCAGTGGCCCAAGTGTGGGGCTATGAGCGTGGGTGGCAAGGTCCTCATAACTGCACAGCTCCAGCCTTTTGAAAACTGATTTTTCTCCCCCAAGTTTCAGATCTAACTGTTCCATAACACAGAGTGCTAAGGCTTTCTTAAAAGGTTGCCAAATGCAAGTACAGACAAAGCAAAGGAATACAATCTTTCACTATTTTCCATTAATCTGATTAGTGAAATCTTCTTTCTGTAAGAAAAGTGGATAAATTTCAGCAAAACTATAAGCAAAGGTCTCGTTCTGGGTTAGGCTTCTGACACAGCTGGTGAGTGAGCCCACCAGGGGAGTGCCTTACTGGACCTGCTGTTTACAAACAGAGAAGGACTGGTGAGAGATGTGGTGGTCGGAGGCCGTCTTGGGCTTAGCGACCACGACATGATAGAATTCTCAATTGTGAGCGGAGTAAGGAGAGGGGTCAGCAAAACTGCTACCATGGACTTCCGGAGGGCAGACTTTGGCCTGTTCAGGTCACTGGTTGAGGGAGTCCCTTGGGAGACAGTCCTAAAGGACAAAGGGGTCCAGGAAAGCTGGACAGCCTTCAAGAAGGAAATCTTAAAGGCGCAGGAGCAGGCGGTCCCCATGTGCTGTAAGAAGAGCTGGCGGGGAAGGCGACCGGCCTGGCTGAACAGGGAGATTTTGCTGGGACTCAGGGAAAAGAGGAGAGTTTATCACCTCTGGAAGAAGGGGCAGGCAACTCACGAAGGGTACAAGGATCTCGTTAGGTCAAGCAGGGACAAAATTAGAAAGGCAAAAGCCCAGCTAGAGCTCAGTCTGGCCACAGTTGTAAAGGATAATAAAAAATGCTTCTACAAATATATTAACAACAAAAAGAGAGGCAAGGAGAATCTCCATCCCCTACTGGATATGGCGGGGAACATTGTCTCCAAGGACGAGGACAAGGTTGAGGTACTCAATGCCTTCTTTGCCTCAGTCTTTAATAGCCAGTCCAGGTATCCACAGGGTATTCAGCCCCCTGAGCTGGAAGATGGGAATGGAGAGCACAATAACCCACCCATAATCCAGGAGGAAGCAGTTAAGGACATGTTAAACTGCCTGGACACCCACAAGTCTATGGGACCTGATGGGATCCACCCAAGAGTACTGAGAGAGCTGGCGGAGGAGCTTGCCAAGCCACTCTCCATCATTTATCAGCAGTCTTGGTTAACAGGAGAGGTCCCAGACGACTGGAGGCTTGCCAATGTGACGCCCGTCTGCAAGAAAGGCCGGAAGGAGGATGCTGGGAACTACAGGCCTGTCAGCCTGACCTCCGTGCCAGGGAAGATCATGGAGCGGTTCATCTTGAGGGTGCTCACAGGGCATCTACAGGACAACCAAGGGATCAGGCCCAGCCAGCACGGGTTCATGAAAGGCAGGTCCTGCTTGACCAACCTGATTTCCTTTTATGACCAGGCGACCTGCCTAGTGGATGAGGGAAAGGCTGTGGATGTTGTCTGCCTGGACTTTAGTAAAGCCTTTGACAGCATCTCCTACAGCATTGTCCTGGAGAAACTGGTGTCTCATGGCTTAGACAGGTTTACTCTTTGCTGGGTGAGGAACTGGCTGGAGTTCTCAACCAGAGAGCTGTGGTGAATGGCGTTAAATCCGACTGGCGGCCGGTCACAAGCGGTGTTCCCCAGGGCTCGGTTCTGGGGCTGGTCTTGTTCAATATCTTTATAGATGATCTGGATGAGGGGATCAAGTGCTCCCAGTAAGTTTGCAGATGACACCAAGCTGGGTGGGAGTGTTGGTCTGCTGGAGGGTAGGAGGGCTCTGCAGAGGGATCTGGGCAGGCTGGATCAATGGGCAGATATGGGTTTAATAAGGCCAAGTGCAGGGTCCTGCACTTCGGCCACAAGAACCCCATGCAACGCTACAGGCTTGGGGAGAAGTGGCTGGAGAGCTACCTGGCAGAAAAGGACCTGGGGGTGCTGGTTGACAGCCGGCTGAACATGAGCCGGCAGTGTGCCCAGGTGGCCAAGAAGGCCAACAGCGTCCTGGCCTGTATCAGAAATAGTGTGGCCAGCAGGAGTAAGGAAGTGATTGTGCCCCTGTACTCGGCACTGGTGAGGCCACAGCTTGAATCCTGTGTTCAGTTTTGGGCCTCTCACTACAAGAAGGATGCTGAGGTGCTGGAGCGTGTCCAGAGAAGGGCAACAAAGCTGGTGAGGGGTCTGAAGCACAAGTCTTATGAGGAGTGGCTGAGGGAACTGGGGTTGTTTAGTCTGGAGAAGAAGAGGCTGAGGGGAGATGTTATCGCTCTCTACAGCTACCTGAAAGGGGGTTGTGGCGACGAGGGTGTTGGTCTCTTCTCCCAAGTAACCAGCGATAGGACGAGAGGAAATGGCCTCAAGTTGCGCCAGGGGAGGTTTAGATTGGATATTAGGAAAAATTTCTTCACTGAGAGGGTGGTCAAGCATTCGAACAGGCTGCCCAGGGAGGTGGTAGAGTCACCATCCCTGGAAGTGTTCAAAAAAGGTGTGGATGTGGCACTTCAGGACATGGTTTAGGGAACATGGTGGTGCTGGATTAATGGTTGGACTTGATGATCTTGAAGGTCCTTTCCAACCTAGTGATTCTGTGATTCCGTGAATGAGGCAGGCACTCTGCAAAATTCACCTGTGATATATATGGGTTACTGAAAGATGTGCTATTTTATTTTCCCTTTTAAGTAATTTCAAAATATTTGAATATTATCAATATCAGCTGCAGGGACCTAGAAGTACAATGTATGAATTGAAAGAAGAACCTTACTGAATGAGAATTGTGTTTTGAATAAGCCTGTCAATGAAGAGTCTGCTGCAAGCATAGGAAATGAGTCCTCCGCAGTAATACCTGGTTTTAATATTAATTGAAATTATTAATTAGAACCATCGATTGTAAGGTCAACAGAGCGATAAAACCATTATAGAGTCCTGAGGCCTTCTGCCCAAAGCAAATGCCATTAGTAAGTCCAGCAATAATTCATCTACGTATAGATTGTTCATACTCTTGTGATTTGAGTAAGTGGTAGGGAAAAAAGATAGTTAGTACAATTTCCTCAGTGATTTCTTGGAAGCTTTTAACACCTTCTCATGCTCAGCCACAGCATATGGCTACCTGGCGGTGCAGCTCCTGCCTCACACACCCATCCTAGTGACTGCAGTAGGGGCCGACCTACAAATAGGTGCTGCTGCCCGTGGCTGCAGGCTGCGGAATCACACCCTAACATTGTGCACTTCCTAGAGGGGGTACGGGTGGAAATTTTGTCATCTTCAGCTCAAAGGATGAAGTCTGTTCCAGGAGGGAGAAACGGGGCCTCTTTTTTGAGTTTGGGGCATTCCTCTTTGTCCAAGCAATAGTGTCCAAAATGGCTAAAAGTTACAGACCTGGTTTTCTGTCTACTTGTAGCCCACAGTTGTCTCTTCTCCCAAGTAACTTTGGTCTCTTCTCCGAAGTAACTAGCAATAGGATGAGAGAAAATGGCCTCAAGTTGTGCCAGGGGAGGTTTAGACTGGATATCAGGAAAAATTTCTTTTTTGAGAGAGTGGTCAAACATCAGAACAGGCTGCTCAGGGAGGTGGTGGAGTCACCATCACTGGAAGTATTCAAAAAACATGTGGACATGGCACTTCAGGACATGCTTTATTGGGCATGGTGGTGTTGGGTTGATGGCTGGACTTGATGATCTTAAAGGTCTTTTCCAACCTTAATGATTCTGTGATTCTCAGCTGTTGGGGTATCTGTGATGCAAGGCAGTACGCAGTGGGTTGTATGGACAGCATCACTGGAGTTTCTGGGAAGGGAGCGTGATCTGGTTCCCTCTCACTGGGGTATGTGAGAATGGGGCTGAAGTGCCATAAGTGGCACAGTAAAATAACTTGCATGAAGAGACCGTGCCCATGACAAACTTCTGCTCCTCCAGCTTTGCGCTAAGGCTAAGGAGGAGGAAACGGGTGGAAGCAGCTCAGTGAAATAGTGCAGGGATTGCCTTCGTCGGTCCCACAGAGCGCGTTGCCCCTGTCTTAAAGTCGCTGAATCCAAAATGGGGCTTATGGGTCCTTTTCTCCCACAGCTGTAAAAAATACCTCTGAGAGGAATGCCTCATGCACCAGGGAATTAGCCTGTATCTCAATGTAATTGTCCTTTTCTCTCTTTGATAGTTGATTCTGAAGCCAGAGCTGACATGGAAAAAAACACCGCCACATTGTATAAAACAGTTTGGCTTGTTTGTGCCTTTTATAAATGCTTGCCCATCTTGCTGTTCTTTCTGCTTGACATCGTAACTCTATCGCAATGTATTGTTGTTTTCCGTGTTTTCCATGCTCGCTGCAGTGGTGCTAGTACCACAAATCAAACATTTTTGTTTGCCGTTCTCACAACGCTCCTGTAACGCTGGTTCCCCAGGATTTATTCTGATGTGCTTGAACAGCACCTTCTTCCCAGCTCTTGCAGTTTCATCAGCCATCTCGTGCTACTTGATGGCTCTTTTCAGGCCCTAGTTTCTGGATTCAAGTGATTTTTGTGTGTGTTTGTAATAATATCAGCCTACACTAAGAAGAAGAAACTTTTTAACCCACTTAGCTGCAGAGAGCCTACTCAGGCATAACCAGACTGAAAAACTGAGCCATAAAAAAATCCAGACTTAAAAACTCTGGAGTTCAACTGAAAGATTCTCACATGCATAATTTTTTTAATATCATAAAAATCTCATAAATTTTTTAAGCCAATCTTCTGAATTTTGTGAGGTTGATGAATGTTTCATGAAGGTCTGGGAGCGGCATTATTAAGTGTTAATGAGAATCAAGCCTTGATGAACTTAGAGCATTTCTCCCAAGAAGACGAGAGGCTGCGAGGGAGAAAGCTCTGGCACAAAAAGCAGGGCCCAGCCTTCCCACTTTCTGACTGCGCTTAATGCAAACACTTTGTTGCAGAAATCATCCCAGACTCTGAGGCATGCAGGGTCAGGATGATAGGTGCCAAAAAAGCAATGCAACCATGATAAAAATGCTAAAAGTGCTCACTGTTGCTGAGAGTGAATGTTTTGACCTGGGACACTGCTAAGCCAGTTTAAAACAGCCCTTCCATGCTTTAAAGATCGGGTTTATGATCAGTAAATAAAATGAAGAAAACTGACGTATGTGCATGCAAAGCCACATTCCTTGGCTGAAAATTAAAATCAGAGGAAAAGAAATTAATACAAAAAGCTTTGAAAATATGCTTGTTTATGTCTTGGTGACACAGATGCTTTCTCAAAAAGTTGCTCTTCATTTTAGTCAATTCTGACGGTCTCTACACTTTTCCTCACACCGCAGGATAATGATGTCCAATTCACATAAATATATATATCCAAAATGTCCAAACTTAAGCACTTTTTAAAAACGTGTTTCTGTGTTTTATCACATGCTATCATTTCTGCTGGCTGACCTTTATCATGTAAATGTGAAAGCACTTAACCATGGCAAACCATGTGCTTTCATCAAGTCATACTCTTACAATGCAATTAATTCCAGGTCTCCAGTTCTGAAATAGGAGGTGAGAAAGGAGTCCACACATTTAAGCAGCTACTGAGCAAAAGCTGCCAGCAGGTACACCCTTTAAATCTAGAGAAAGCCCCGGAAACTCTGGGATTTGCAGCACTTGAAGAGAGTCCATAGCTGGGAACGAACTGACCTCGTATTTCGATGTTGATTCAGCTCCCAAGCAGGTCTGCCTTGGTGGGTCCAGGCCTTCCTTGGCAGAGACCCAGATGGCTGATTTTGCTTTTGAGCATCATCAGGAGGCTGTGGAGTTTGTCACTGTAGGGCTGTGCCGCTCCACAGAAGAGGAAGAATTGAAAAAAGCATCTTTGGTGCTGGAGGCTTTCCTGACACCCCTCTGCACTGTGCTTGCCTCTGCTGTTAATGGCCTTCTCCATAAATACACCCAGCAGCAAAGCTGTTAGATGGGGAGGAAGACTGTGATAACCTGTGCTAGCAAGCATGCAGGCAGTGGGCACATGCTGTCTGGCTGGAGGGAAGTGGAAACCTTGTTAAGTTGCTATTTGATCCAAACAAGACACCTTAGTTTTGTTTCGGGACCAGGCTGCCCGTAGCTCAGGCTAGACAGAGACCGGCCAGTGGGACACTTTCCATAGGCAGGGTGTTCCCAAAGAAAAGATCTGTGTTTTCCAGAAATGCTAAGCACCAGCAAACCTCTTTGAAATCTATGCAAAATTGTAAGGGCTCAGCATATCTGGGAATCAGTGCAGTGGCATGTCCCATCAATCCCAATGAGCTACATCTGACACATTGACAACGCCTGTTTTTAATCTGAATCTGTCAGATTTTCCCCACTCTTTCATTGCCCCCATCCTCCTCCCGCTTCCCTCATCCCCCTGCATGAGCTCCCCATCCTCCAGCCATTGCACATGCCGAGCTTTCGTTCCTTGTGTTTTCCCTGCTGCTTAGGGAATGAACAGCAGAGCTCTGGAGGGGAAAAGTTAGTCAGCGAGATGCTCATTAAACAAATAAATTAAAATATATCTGCTCCCAGATGACAGCTATTTCTCAGCAGAACTGACATGACCCCTTTTGCTGTGTGTTTCCCAGCTGGGTGCGTGCCCAGCTGGAGCTCGCTGACGTTGCACAGGAGCCACCATTTCCAGCTGTTATTTTTGTTTCACAGGTAGCTCCAGTTGCAAATGTATGGGGGAAGCTGTCTGTATTGCTCTGGGATACCAGATGGCAGCTATATTGCATCCATGCCATGGGCTAAAATTTTGGTCTGCTATAAGGCGGGGTGGGTTGTCGCCCCAAGCTCCCCATGCAGCGAGGGACTTGTCACAAAATGCAGGTATGTGGCAAATGGTGCTGACACCCATTCTGCCACAGCTAAGAAACCTGCTTCTCTTTTAAGGAACGGCTTAAGGAAGCGGAAGAGGTCTACAAGGCTGGCATAGAGAATTGTCCAGAGAGCTCCGATCTGCATAACAACTACGGTGTTTTCTTGGTTGATACCGGTAAGTGAGAAGGAGCAAGGGATTTTCCCTCTCTGCCTTATTTGCTTTGATTTGTTCCATTCAGCAGTATGCATCTAAAAGGGTGTCAAAAGCTTCCAAAGCAATAGATGCACCTCGACTGTAACTTGGAAATAAATATCCCTGTGCTGCTGAGACGGCACAGTGTACTGAAATTTGTCACAAGGCACTGTGTGGCAGTGGCATTCAGCCCGGCTGTTTCCTTCAGTGTTTCTCACCATCTTTGCACAGGCAGTTGTCCTCTTCAGTTTGGGCTGGGCAGCACCCTGACAACACTGCCATTTCTCCAGGAAAGCATGGCCACATCAGACCAAATCCCAGGCACACAAGTGGATTGTTATGGTCTTTGGAGCACTTGCAGCTCTACTTGGTGACAAAGCAGCTCTTTGACTCTAAAGGTTGAGTGCCACCGCTATAAAAACAAACATGGCTTTTAAACCACGATCATCTGTGAAAAGAAAACCTAAGATACTGGGGGGTCAATTGATTTCTCAGGAGCTCCGTAATGATATCCAAAGCCTTTATTTTCTGGGCTCCTGGTTGCTGTCCAACTTCCTTGGACTCAGGCACTTCCTGGCATCCACATAACAACATCAACAAAAAAAAGGCGCTGTAATTGCCGCCTTTTACTGACAGCTTTATAAGCAAGGCCAAGTTTGACAAATGACTAGTGGAAACCAAACTACTGTCTCGCTCTGGTCTCTCCAGAACAGAGCTGAGACTCACTGGTGGAATATTGCAGGCTTAAAGTGCGTGGTTGCTACCCATTCTGCCCCTTTCTTACTGTGCCTGGCTCAGGTGGTGCTTGGGAAGAAAGGACGATGGTGTCTGTCAGTCTGCAGCTGGCTATCCTACCTCTGAGATGATGCTCAGCCATCGCTCTTCTGTAGTACCAGTGTGAAATAAATACAAAGCCAAAATGCGTATTTGTAATCAAAAAAGGCATCATGGCAGTAGCAACAGAGGTTGAGGTTCTGAATTTGTGCCCTGGCAAAATTCAATCCTTCAAATAATAAAAACTCCTCAGTAATTTCACTCCGATGTTGTACTTATCTTTGCTTCCCAACCCAGATAAACTGCCCTATTCCTGCCAAAGATTGTGGTTCAAACGTCGTGCAGTGCACTTTCTATTTTTTGCACCTGCGTGTTCTGCCAAAGTCAAAACTAACTTTTTTCGGTTTACTCCTACACTTGGCTACACACAAACAACAGGAAAAAACCCAATGACTTTTGATACTTCAGGCATGATGTGTAAATAACACCCCTGAAGACATAACAAGGCGTGAAGGAAGTGGCTGGTAGCAAGCCTGTCACAAGGCTGCGCTCCTCGCCAGCGGGCACCGGGAGATGCTGTGAAGCACCACGCCAATTAACTTGCAGGATTTTGTGCAACAAGCCTCCAGCAAGCGTCAGCTCTGGGGAGCCGTGACTCTAGACATCTCTGCAGTGGTCACAGACCACTTAACGATGCGCAGTAGCCCTGTGTGTTGAGCAGGGGAGGCACCAGCTGACTTACGGACTGAAGTGCATGCCCAGCTGCTTCCCAGGATGTTTTGTAGATAATAACTTTCAAAAACAATTCTTCTCAGCAGTGGGAGAAGATTGAGGCTGCTGCTGGATGCTTTGGAGAAGCCCTACCCTGAAAGATATGTCCTTGGCCTTGGATGAATCTTAAGTGCTTCCAAATCTCCCTACAGATGCCCCTCCTCTGTCCCGTAGAGGAGACGCCAAGAAGTGTCAATGTTACTTTTATATTACATAGATAGTCTCAGGAAAACAAAACTAGATCTGAAAAACTATGAAAATAAAATTCCCACATATGTTCAGTGCTCCAGCACATTCAGGCTGTTTTCAAGTTCTGCTTTCCAGCTAGAAATGGAATTAAATACATCGTGCAGTGATTTGGCTTAAAAAAAGCCAATACTCAAAAGCTTTGTTGGTGGATAAAGCCCCGTGAGTATTGGTTTTCATCAGGGATTATCTGGTCTAGAATGCACAAACCAATTAAACGAGCACTGGTGTTAAAAATAAAATATGCGCATTCCTGAAATGCTGGAACTTTATACTGTGCCCCACTAATTTATTTAGTACCTAGTCAGCAGGCCTGAGGAAAGTGCTGCAAGATCCTTCTTGAGGAAAGACATTATTTAGCTAAATATAGTTATACTATTAGGAATAGAACTTCAGGCTTTTGGGCTAGTGGTCTCGCACTTTTCTTTTTTGCATGGTGGTGTGTTTTGCTGTGGTGCTCAGTGATGTCATGGACTGCGGGGCCTTGCACCAGTAGACGCTTCCACGCAGCGAAGCAGTGCCACCCAATGGCTTCTCTGTGACACGAAGACGGTGCCTATGTGCTCCAAAATAGGCACCTGGGGACCTCTGGTCTGGGATTTATTGCCCCAGGGTGGGAATTAGCTGGTCACCAGCAGCTACATCCATTGCTGTTGAGCGATGCACAGAGACTGAGCAGGGCCAACGCAACAGAGGTGGAGGAAAAGAGCTGAAACTATCTGCAGCTCTGGTGGGGCTGTGGGGAACACCGAGTGGCTTGTTCTCTGTGTCTCCGTCGCCCATCTCTCCAGTGGGCCAAGGTGGAAGGATGCTGTCCGGGAGGTGGGACATGCACCCCAGCACTTCCTGGGGTGGGCTCTGTCCTTGGTGCAGGGGGTGCGTGCCCCCCCCCCAGCATGATCAGAGGGTGCTTTCAGTCAGGAGTCATCTTCTGGTGGCTGTACCCTCAACTTGCAAAAAGCCACCCCTAGAAAATCTATTCCTCAGGATCGTCTCTGGATACCAAAGCTTAAATCTTAATTGGGACAGCAATTTTTTAATCTCTAGAAAGGCTGAGGCAGGATTTCTTTCTCAAAATGGTTCCCATGCACAGAGCAATATCTGGAAGAACACCCAGAGCATTATTGCTTGCTGAATTTGCAATGGGATTTTTCTGAAGGAGCAGTTTAATGGTTGTTCTCCTCTCCAGGGGCTCCTGAGCGAGCTGTGTCCCACTACAGGCAGGCCATCCGTCTGAGCCCCACTCACCACGTGGCCATGGTGAACCTGGGCAGGCTTCACCGCTCCCTGGGGCAGAACAAAGAGGCCGAAGCATGGTACAAGCGGTAAGAATTTAGGATGGGACAGAGGTTTCCCTTCTCTCCCTGTACGGCTTGTCTCTCTAAAGCACCTCTGATAAGTGAATCTGTCAATGCATGTTTGGGTTTTCCCGCATTCCTTTTCCATCTTTTTGAAAACAGATTTACCTTTGCTTATTTGGCTATTTTTGGGGAATGCCTGGAGAGGCAGCATGGGCTCAGGCAGTGTTGACTTCTCTGGACCGTTCCCAAGCCCCCAGGATGGACACATTGCTGCTTTTGGCTGGGGGATGCTCTAATGATAAAGTTAGAGGTTTCTCGGTGGCATGAGCAGGTTGTCAGCACAACTCCCACCCTGCTCGAAGCTGGTCTCTGGGTGCTGTGCCAGTAACAGCCATAACTGCTGCACAGCGCTGCACCAAAACCTCAGCACCATCAGGAACTCCAGCCCTTCCCACCAATATGCCAGTAGGTAGGCTCTTACTCCCAGTATGTAGCAGGATGGATTGGTTTGGGGTTTTTTTGCCTCCTTTTTGGCCTCCCGATTTGTGCTCACACTCCCTGGGTTCTGCCACCATCAGCCATCCCCACCCCTGCTTATGTGCTCACATGCACTTTGGAGGTTGCCCTTTCCCCTTCTCAGGGGGCCAGAGGGATTGTTGCTGTGCACATGCTCATCCCTCCATGGGACCTTAAATGTGTGCTCCCCAGGGTGGGATGGACGTGCCATGCAAGGTGCAGAGCTTTGCTGCTCCATCCCAGCACAAGCCACTCCTTGCTCTTCTGCTTTGATCCCCACAACACCTGGAAGCATCTCTTTTTCCCAAAATTCCAGGGCACTGAAGGTATCCCGGAAGGCTGAAATCCTGTCCCCTCTGGGGGCTCTGTATTACAACACGGGGCGGTATGAAGAAGCATTGCAGGTTTACAGAGAAGCTGCATCACTGCAGCCTTCAAACAAAGAGATCCGACTGGCGCTGGTGAGTGTGCGGCGAGCTCGGCCAGGGCAGGGCCACGGCAGTGGAGCACCAGCTGCTGGGTGCAGCATCAGGTATTAAGAAGGGCTGAGCTTTTTGAGATCTTAACACTTTATAATGTGGCACCGTAGGCTCAGGTTTTAGCAATGATGGGGCAGACGAAGGAAGCTGAAAAGATGACGAATCATATACTCAACGAGGATGCAGAGTGTCTGGAGTGCTACCGCCTTCTGTCAGCCATCTACAGCAAGCAGGAGCACTATGCCAAGGTACCATGGCCGCGGGGTACTCTTGTCCCGAGGGCTCACACAACAGAGCTCAGATTGAATGTTACAGTCCGTCTTTCCAGAGACATGTCACCTGCCTTAGCGCATACCCAGTAGATTTATTTTTTCACTAAAACCTTCTGTTTGTCTAGGTACTGGGACTGAAGGTAAGCAGTGTGGTTTTCTTACCGCTTACTGCTCCTGCTGCTGTCAGCCCCACTGCCCATCAGCCACAGGCATCTAAAAAACTCATTTCCGCAGGTGTTAACAGTGTGGGGCAAACAAGGGAAGGAGAAAGATGACTCTTATGCTGGGAGGCCCTAACGGTGAGGAGAGCATGAGAAGTAGAAAGGTGCAGAATACAGCAACACAATGTCCTCTTGCTTTTTCACAGGCACTTGAAGCGATAGAAAAAGCTCTTCAGCTAAAACCAAAGGATCCAAAAGTCATATCAGAGCTCTTTTTCACTAAAGGAAACCAGCTAAGAGAACAGAATCTCCTTGACAAGGCTTTTGAGGTATGACTGCTCTAAGCTCCATGAATAGTTTTGTAGGTTAAAAGATAGAGTTAGCTCATTGCATCTGATACTGTTGGCTTGGGAGCTTGGCAGTTCGCCAGTGGTACAGCTAAAGCTATGGGGCAGCTAACTTTGCCAGACTTAGTCGCAACTTTTTCCCTCATTCCTATGTGGAAATACAGCTCCCTGCTCTGAGAGGTTAAGTACAGAGTTGTGGTGGGACTATGGAGGAGCCTGGGCCTTTTCTCATTGACCAGACCCTTGGTCCATCCAGCCCCAGGCCCTTTTGCTGGCGATGGCCAACTCCAGGTGGCTCGGCTGCAAGCCTGGGGACCTGTGAGAGCCCACCATGTTGTTGTATCTCACCTCATTACCTAATAGCTGAGAGATCGGCTTATCCTGTGGAGCAGGGGGCTTGATAGCTCAGAAATTATGTTAGCGTTAAATAATAGTGCAGAATATTATTGTTATTGGGACAGTTCTGAATATTCTCCATATCCCTAGCAATGTCTAATCCTGATTTGAATCCTTTCCTGTTGTGACACCATGAAAATGGTGCGGTTTGACAGAATCCAGAAGGTCCTTGTTGCTTCCTCTCCCATGCACAGTGACAGAAGCAGCGGGATGGAATAGCACTGCCCTCAGGTCCTTGTGAAACCTCTGTGCAGGTGGCTGTACCGCAGTCTGCTGCCAGCTCCAGTTAAAACCTTGCAGATAAGGAGCATCACAGCTCACACATGACTTCTGGGTGGCAGGCACCTGCCCGAGGACATGACCCTGACGTGCCGGAGACCCCAGTGGTGCAGGGTGGCAGGGAGAAGGTCGCAGGGGTTGGTGTGACTCCTCATACAGTGCTGTGGGCGGGGGAAACCTGCGAGATGAGCTCAGTGGTGAAGCACTGTGTTATGTTGCCTCTGCTGTAAAGAAACTGAAATTCAGCTTGTGCATTGTATATGAGGAGAATTTGAAATTACATTTTAAATGGATTCAGAAGGAGAGGAACCTTTGTTTCTCTTTCCCCTCCAGCACTGGTTTTGTTTGACGAGTCAGGCTCTTAATCTAAAAATCTTTGATATTTATGTAGAGCTATAAACGGGCAGTGGAGCTCAACCCAGACCAAGCGCAGGCCTGGATGAATATGGGAGGCATTGAGCACATCAAGGTATGACAATTTTGCATTTCCTTAAGCTATCAGCTGCAGAGACTACTATGCAGGACAGAAAGATAAATCGGTTTCAGACTGCCAAGAGACACATGTTTGTGAACAGTGAGTGTCCCTGACGAATTCTATCGAAAAAGGAGGAAAGTCTGTCCACCCCAACTAGAATTTCCCAGCCAGCTTGCTTGGGAGTATGTATCCTGTAATGTAAATCCCATATTTGTAAGAGGACAGGCTGCAAGGAACAACCTGCCCATCTCTGAAGTTTTCCTGCTTCAATTGGTGACCTACCTTAGAAAAATGTCACCATTAGTCGACATTTAAGAATCCTTTCTACCTAATTGATTTAATAAAGATGTCTAATGCAGAATACTGGCATGAAATTATGGAAATAGCCTGCCCTGTGGTTGCTTATCTTTTTGAATACTTTAGCATATCATTACAATTTGGGTCTTAAGGAGTCGTATTGTGTGATATCCTCAAGCTATCCTATTGCTGAGTAAAATTAACTGTTCTGGTACAACGTAATGGAAAAATGTAAATCTACTTCTTGCCATGTGTGTTTGATCAAATTTAGGCTAATGGCACTGAGTGATCCATTTCATAATGAAGAAGTATTCCCATTACCTAACAATACCAAGGTTTATAAACTCATTTTCCTTTGTATTACGGTCTTTACCATTCCCAAGGAATGAACTTCCTATGTCAGGGAATGCAAATGAGATCTGTCACTCATTTTCTTTGTAGGGGAGCTACGTCACTGCCCGTGGCTACTATGAGAAAGCCTTACAGCTGGTTCCAAACAGCAAGTTGCTGAAGGAGAATCTGGCCAAACTGGATCGCTTGGAGAAACGGTTTCAGGAAGTTCAGGAGAAAGACCAAACATAGCATTCAGTCACCAGTGGAAAGAAACTTATGCCCCTTGGAGAAGAGTATGGTGGAAGCCATATTGCTTGAAGTGATGCTGAAGGAACTTTCATAGGACTTAGAATTATGGAAGGCAAATTTTGAATGCATGCTTGTGTTTGACCAAAGTTACAGGAGACACTTGGCTCCTGTGGGACATGCTGGAGAATGAATGAAAACCTTCCTTTAATCAAGATTTATGTTTAGGCTGAACCCATTTTAATCACACCGGGAGTGTGGATGGGACATGTACCTTCAGTATCTTGGTTATCACTGGGGAAACCATGGAAACAAAGCACTCATCCATTGCAGCAGGAGTGAAGTAGCACCTCCTGTTTCTCAACACAGACTCACCTCGTTCACGTGAAGTACCGCTGATGGGCTTCATTGCAAGTGCTGCCATGTCCTTCTGAGCCAGGAAAGATGGTCATAATGGTCACATAAAAAGGTTTCAAAGGGTTAATGCTGAGGAAATAGCGGCCACTTTTACAGCTCTAAATGTGACTTGAAAATTGTTCTAAAGAAAGGGAAAACAGTGTCTGAATATCACCCTAGAAGGATGATTCTACAAGTAGGACAAATGATCTTTCGAGGGAAAACCTCAGCTGAATGTTTTACTCATAAGATGATAGTAATTTAATAATAATTCAGGTTCATGGTGCCAGTATTGTCAAATATCATACGGCTTTACCCTTTGCCCTGTCCCTCCCAGCCAAATAATTATTACTCTGAAAAAATTGGAAGCATCCAAAGGCAATGGGAAGCTCTAGGATTATTTGTCCTCCTGTCCCATCCCCAGTAAAAAACCCAAAAAACAGAACTGATTGATATAGGAGGTAAAGTAAAGCCACAGAGAGGTTAGGGAAGGTTTCCTAGGCTGGAAAGGTACTAAGGAGGCTCTTTTATGGGTGTGCAGGGACAAAGCCCATTTATCATGGTGATAACACTGACAAAACACTTTGTCAAAGTGTTCTCACTCCCTCCCCCAAAAGATACAGAAAATGACCTATAGTTGATCAGTCATAAATCTATATTTTTAAATACTGAAGTGGGAAAACAAATTCTCTTCAGAATTGTGGCTTTTATTTTTGAGCTTTATTTATTTAACTTATAATAATCAAATAATTAATATATTTTCTCTGTTTTATACAAATTGGGCAGTATCCTTCACAGCTGGCCACATGGCTGGACATTGTGACTTCTATAGTCTGAAGTTAGAAAAATGCAGCACCACACCGAGGCATGCTTGAATAACTCCCCCTAATGATGTTTCTAAAGCAGATGGCTGCAGAGCACATTGGACCATACTGTCACTGCAAGAACAGCACTTCTGCTGCTTCCACCAAGGTTTCTACCAGTTCACAGAAAGTGTTAGTGGGATCATGCTTGGTGCTGCTGCCTTTGGGTTTGGACAACAGGGTAACTCATCAGTTTGTTCCTCTTGCAGAAGGAAACCACCGTAAAAGTTGTTATATTTGAGCTTGATTGTGGCCAGTCCCTGCAGAAGAGCAGCCCGGGGTTTGGCGTTATTAGTAAAGGACAGTTCAGATTAGGTGTGCAGTGCCTTGGTACACATCTGTCAGGGAAACACCTGTGTGGCAGTGACCCATGTGGCACCTGGGTTTAGTTGGTGCTGTCCATGACACCTCAGCAAGCTCCGAATTTCACTCAGTGTGATGGGACAGCCGTGTGATGGTGGCTGTGCTGGCTTAATTTGAAAAGCTCGGTGTCTAGCCACTACCGGTGGTCAAACTACCGACAGATTATTAACATGACTCCAACTGCATTTGTAGCCTAGAGGGAGTCCAGGCTGGTGCAGATGTCTGCCCTGCCAGGGCTTGTGGACCCACTAGAGCCATGGCTGTCACCCACCAAGATGAGGCTGGACTTGGAGGTACTGGTCCCCGCTGGCCAAAGAGATTGGCCAGTGCCTACAGCTGGGCAGAGGTGGGAGGGAGAGACCATCAGAGAGAGAAGGTGGTGACACACGTTTCTGGGCTCTCTCCCTTCAAATCAGCTTCCCAAGGGAGCAGCTGGGACCAAAATAAGTCTTTTGCTGGTGAATTTTCCCTTTTCCCCCAGCCCAAGCAGCCTACTTTGCTTTCTGGGGCCAAGGGCAGGTTTGAGGTCCTGGGAGTGGGTCAGCAGCTCTTGTCTTTTCACATGACTTTTATGGCCATGGACTTGCTAACTCTGACGTTTCTGCAGGTCCCCGGTGCAGGTGCTCTGCAGGATGCCATGCATGGTGTAGCTTTGCACAGCCCTGGTGCTTCCAAGATGGGAGGAGACGGGTTGACACCAGCAGAGTGCCATGGGATGGCGAAACCAAAGCTTAAATGGCCTCTGAGAGCAGCTGTTTCCCCACCGTGCATTGCAGAGTTGTAGATGGTTCAGTACCGGGGTACTGAGAGGTACCTGGACCATAAAAGCTGTCTGCCTCTCCACAAGGTGAGCCTGCCTTCAGGACACCTTCATCAAAGCCTCGTGGGCCCAAGCTGGCTGCCTGCCTGCGGTACCATCAGTTTGGGGGCTGGCAGAGTGGTGTTTGGTGCAGCCCCCAACAGTGCTGCTGTGCAAAGTCCCCCACGGAGCAGCCATCTGCAGAGAGTGCTCTGACAGCTAGCTGAAGGGTGGGGGGAGAAGAATGGAGTATGATATGAAATGGGTGGGAGGAGAGATGTCTCATTTTAAAATGTGTATCAGCTATAAACTTCGTCTCATAAAGATATATTAAATAAATACTATATATTCTACAAGCCCCACACAGTGTGGCTTTAAATTCTGGCCAATGAAACATATTTTTTCAAATATAAAGAAAGTTGTATTTTTTATAGGAATACTTTGTTAGAGGAATGACTTGGTTTTGTTTTTTTAACTTTGGCTTAAAGCTTAGTTTGTCTTTCCTGAGAGACCTGGTGGAAATGATTGTCTCATTCTTGTCGTAAAGCCTGATCAAAGCCATCTTGATCTGCTAAAACCAGTGCACATGTAGAAGTATAACATAGCTTTGGGTGCCCCTCTCCCAGCTCCTGGAGAAGGATTACTATTTTTGCAATGCTGTCTTGCTTGCAGAGTAACATAGAAAGATGTGACCATCCTCCTGGTGAGGGAGGCGGTTTTGTTGGAAGTCATGACACATGTTCACCCACTTGCCTGAATTAGGCAGGTAAGTGATCCATGGAGTTTAATCCCAGCTGAACCAGATTACCCCTGTGTGCCAGAAGTCTGACTCTACATTTTGGAGTTGGGTTTATGGTAGTTACAGAGAGAGGAGGACTCAGTCATGAGCCCTGCTTTACTGAACTAGCACTTTATACCCCATCTACGCAGGATGATGGTCTGCAAACTGGCAGCTTATTTGGAGAACGATTCAGGCCATGAGCTACCAAAGCAGTTAAACCCTTGTGAAGTTTTGAGCTGACTCCCTGTCTCGTTGGCATCCATGCTGAAACGCTGTGTTTGTTCGGGGATATTAATCTTGTGAAAAGTTTATTGCAGGCTAAGAGGAAGAATGGAGTATGGTATGAAATGGGTTACCTCCACCAAAAGGGAATGCTATTGTGGAAGATAAATGGAGTGACTTTGTGATAAACTGCATATTATCCTAATTAATCATAGGAAATGTCCTCTTCCTCTAGCATTGCACAGCTTCTAAAATAATGAGTTATAAATACGTTGTTTTCTGCCAACCCTAGTGCTCAGCGTGGTTAGCAGAGATTACAAATTAATAAATGGCTGAAGCTCTACCTGGTAGGGGAGAGTTTGCTCTCTCTGCAAGTTGCATTGGCTAAACCTCAGTGCTCACAAATATTAAGGTGGAGAATTAACGGAAAGCTGGTTAGACAGGACTCTTGTGTACTCACTGGACATTTTAATCCTAAATAAAAACCATAATAATTGTGTTGCTTTTTCCTTTCCCCATGAATAATATTTTCAGCTGATGGATTTTGTTTTATTTTATTGTTTGTTTAAAGTACAGCATTCTTTGCTTCCATTCCTTTTCCATCCCCGGGGATAAATGATAGAGTGAGGGGCATTTTCTCTCTCATGTAGACTTCTTGGACTAGATTTTCCTACAAATGTGCAAGCAATTTGTTTTGGCCAAACAGTAAGCAAATGCAGCAGTGCAAATGGCCTTCATTCCAGAGATCTCGATGAGGATGGGGGTGTATGTGCATGTATGCACATGGATGGAAGAAGTCTAAGTCAAAAAAAATCCAAAATAAAGAGCCTAACTGAGAGGGGAGGCTGGACGCTCCTACAACTATCGAAAATCTATGAAAGCTCCCCAACCATTACAGAAACCAGGCTAAATATAGTGTACAATATTTGGTAAAGGAAGATAATTGTCATTCTAATTTTAATAATTAGCCTATTTAGAATGTAATTGTATGATCTTTTGCCCCACTTGTCCTCCAACTCAGTGAAACAGTTGATATATGCTTAAGTCTCCTCAATCTGTATGTGGTTAAGTTGACCAAGTGCTCAATTTCTATCTTTCATATATGCAATTATGCACAATCTTTGGAAAACATTAGCCCTTAGAGGGTTTTTTTTCCCTGACCTTCAGTCTCTTGCAGCAATTTCAAAATGCACCATTTTGCTTTCACATACATTTAAACCCAGCAGCAAAATAAAAAAAGAAAAAAAATGCGCTTGGCATTCACTAGTGTTTCAATGTGGCAAAGTTGCTTCAGTTAATCTCAATAACTTTGTGCAAAAGTTCATTGCCATGTTTGTACTGACTTGCTGATAATTTTTTCTTCTGGAAAATACCCCCGGTGGTATCCTCTGTAAAAGTTATGGCTTCTACAACTGTATTACTGTAGAAATCTCTGCCTGAAGTGGATGTCATGCTGCGTGTTCTTCTCATGCGGGAGTTGTTTGCATTGCCTGTTGTTCATATGGTTCTTATTTCTGTATCTATTTTTTTTTTTAATCAGTTGTGCATATCTTTTAAAAAAAAAAACAAGAAAACAGCCCATGGATTAGACATCTTTAAAAAATAAACTCACACTTAGCAACAGCTGGATGTATGTCAGTGGTACAGGAATTTGCAAAGTCTTTGCTTTTTTCACTGTGGGATTTATGGCTAGATTTCACATAAAGGAGTTATGCTCGAAGTCTTTGCAAAAGAAAATGTATGTAAATGTCTATTTTATATAAAAAGTAAGAAAAGTAGGTGGCGTGTCTGGTTTTGTTCTTTTGGCTATGGGGTCAGTCTGTTCCTTAGGACCAACCAGGAACAAGTTCTTCTGGAGGTGGAAGGGCCAAAGTTTCTTACTCCACTTGACTTACATTTTACTGCCCAAGGAGTCACAGTTATTGGTCATGTAGGAGCAACTATGCACCATATGTATTTGAGTCTGACCCTATAAAAATATTGGAGGAGGCATTTTTTGGGAGCCTGAGCATGAGAAAGGATGAGGGCTGGTGCTTACACGGTCGTGATGATTTGTCATGTTATACTGACATAAGCTCTTCATGTCAGGCTTTGTAACTCTGTCAGGAACGTGCCAAACAAGTCTACAGAATGCAAAGAGAAAACAGAAATTAAAAAGAAATGAATTTTGTTCTAATTCCCTTTTTCCTGGCAGACATTCCCAGGTGCGCAGGCAATCGTGATGGTGATAAACACCTCCATTTAAAATGGATCCGAAAGAGAATCAAAAGCCCTGAACACAAGCCATAGTGTTTTCAGCCATCTTGCTGTGCGCAAAACCCTCTGTAGTGGGTAGGGGAATTGCATGCTCCCTTGGAAGTCAGCCCCGAAGTTCTCCCGGATCCCAGCAGAGCAGGGTTTCTTCATGGAGCTTGCTACCCAACACCTCCCTGCCCAGGTCCTCGCTTGTACTTGATGGAGAAAGAAGGTGCACGGCCAGGTCACAGCCTGGCGCCTACCCCGTGGAGCAGTGTACAGGCTTTGCCCTGTCAGCAGAACGGGGAAGACAGCATGGTGGTCCTGCCTCCCTCCATTGTGCTGTCGCAGCTGGCCTTTGGCATTGTCATTGTCACAGGAGGGGGCCTTCCCCCAACAGGGCAGGCCGTGCCCGTGGGGACAGGCCGCGCCCGTGGGGACAGGCCGGGCAGTGCTCGCCTCCTCCGGGCTGCGCAGCTCCCGAGGTGGGATGGAGATGTCTGCTCTGCCGTGGGTGACGCCGGGGCCCCGTGTGCCTGGAAGCACGGCAGCATCCCGGGGGCTCCGCAGTTCCTGGCCCAAAAAGAAGAGGCAGCTCCATGCTTTCGCTGCTCTTGCATTGTGTGGATAGCAGCTGTAAAAAAAAGCCAAATAATTGTCATCCTTATGGCAGCTACTTAAGGCTCTCCATAAACCCCATGTATTGCGTCACCGATCAAAAGCTGCTGGAGGTGTCCAACTCGCGTGGTGTCCTCCCGGAAGGAAGAGGCGAACACACCACCATGCCTTACAAATGTTCTCCTCCGGCCGGCCGGGGCGAGGGGAGGCCACAGGGCGAGGAACTTGGCTGGACTCGCCTTTGCCTGTGCAGACCCTCCTCTGCAAAAGCAATGGGATGTGTTTGAAACCGCAATGGCTGAGGCAGCTCAGGGGCGGTGGCAGCGGTGAGGGGGGACGTTAGATCCTGCCGTTGTCCCCGTGGGGAGCGGGCAGCAAACTACGAACAGGAGAGCCCAGGGAGCTGTTTGACCCCCAGCAAGACGTGGCTGGAGAGCCTCCAAACCCACCTGAGTTGCAGCCCTGCAGCCTCACCTGCCAAAACTGATTGCCCCCCTCATCTATTAAATGGGCTTGCTAGGTGGAAGGAGGAGGAGACTTTTTTCTCCTGTGTGTAGCAGAGTATAGCCTGGGTTCCAGCACTGGGTACTTCAGAGCTGTGGGGGGAGCAGCTCTGGTGTCCCTTCTCGCTCCATGTGGTGAGTCTTGTGTGTGGGCTATGGGGCAGGGGCTGTGGGGAGATGTGCCCCAGTGTGGGGGCTACAGCAGTGAGCACTGGTGTTACCTGCTCTTTTAAGGTACCAAACAAGTGAATGTCAGCAGTCAGTTTTCACAAATCGTGCCAGGGCTTGGTGTGCTTGCCAAGTGTGAGTCATTTTTGGGCTGCCCTTGCTGTTACTCTGCTGGGATTGGATCTCCACCTCGGTGCTGCTCAGCACAGCTCTCTCCTTGGCTGCTGTGGCAAGTGAGCCGCTCCCTGTGCAGGCTGCTCCACTGTGGTGGGGTCTCTTGGCTGTGCAAGCAAGAGAAATAGCTTGGTCCTCCTGAGCTTGCTAACTGGTGACTTTGGGGCAGTCAAGTCAGAAAGGAGAGCAACCAACAGCAGCATGTTCTCAAATCCTTCTTGCCCATCCTCCTGCAGTGGCTAATGTATTTTTAACTCCCTGTCTAGCCTGCTCCCACATCCATGTAAAGATTTCTTTTCTAGGGATGCTTTTAGGTAAGAGAGAGAAATAAGCATGGGGCAGGCTGCAACTGGGATCAAGTTGGGCAGAAGAATGTTCTTCAGAGTGACCTGCTCCTGGTAATGAAACTAGTGCTAAAAAGATCTGCCCAGCTGGGGCAAGAGATGGGATAACCAGCTAACTGCCATCCCTCCCACCCTGCTCTGATGTGATGCTCATCCTTCCGCTGTTGCTCATGTTATTTCTCTCTCCACCTAAGGGAATGGTGTTTTCTCCATCATTTACTTCCCTGATAAAGTCTATTTATTTTCTACTTTGTCAGTGAACTTGCTGCTATAGCAATAATCACCACAGTCTCTTGTTGGAAAAGCTAGTCAGCAGCAAGGGCTAGGGGGAGCTTGGTCCAGGTCAATGGCTTAGAAAATTGTGCCTGATTTTGTGACTGAGCTTTCTACAGTAGTCAAATGCTTTGAGGCCAGAGAGTGCCCTGGGAATATGACAAAATGCTATAAAAAGAGAATGAGAGAGAGGCTGGGCTGAATGTGGCAGCAAGGAGATTTAACCCCTCTACAGCTAGGAGTGCTGCAGGAGTCGTGGAAAGATCCCCCCAACCTTGTGGTTGACTCCCACTTGTTGCTGCTGAGGTCTTGGGGTGGTTGGCTACCAGCTAGAGGAGAAAGATGTGGGGTTCTCAGTTCACTGGCACTCAGACAATGGGGTGTGGGAGACTGGTGAGCTTTCTAATGCCTGCCAAGCTGATGGGAAAGTTAAGCAAGTAGCATTGCCCTCAAGCCTACACAGAGGACATAGGACTCAAAGCTAAAGGGAGGGCTGGAGGTGTATCACTGTGGTGGCTGGAACATTTTGGATACAGACTCAATTTCCTGGTGACTCCAGTGAGTTACTCCAGGCTCTCACTAGGGCAAACACAGTATAAACACCTCCTAAATCATGAGCATTATATTGCTTATGCTTGCATGGCTGGGAACTGAACTCTTACCCCGGCCTTAGCCTGAGAGGGGCGGGGGACCTCTCCTTTTTGGCGTGAGAAACACATTGGACAGGAGTGATTAACAGAGTGGTTTTAGCTGGTGCAGACATGGGCCACCTGAAGGGAGTAGAGGAAGAGCTGCTGTCCTCTTCTCAGCAAAGGAGCCAGAAGCCTGATGCTACCCCTTTCTTGAAACCACCCAGCCTTGGAGAAGCAGGTCTCTGGTATGAGGGGTTACAGTTGGTTCCTGTTTTGTGTGTCCCAAATATTTGAGATTGCTCCTCCTGTGTGATCTTTGCTGTGATGGTCATGTTCTGGAGCTGACCCAGGGGTGCAGTACATCCCTTCTCCACCCAGCATGGAGTCCGGGAGGCCTGTCAGCGTGTGCATCGCTCCCTGCTGGGTGAGAACTGGTGGGGTTTTGCTTAGAAAACATAAATGGGACTGCCATGAATCTATCTCAAACTGCACAGTTCAATGAAGCATCTCGAACTTAATCAGACTTGGCCATCCCTGCCTGGACCCTGCTCCAAGTCAAACTTTCCTCATGCTCATTGTCCACATTTCTAAGGCACAACTGGTGCTAAAAGCAATGTGAGAAAGCTGGCTCCTTGTGGTGCATTTCAGACCGAAGCCAAGACTGAATGCTGGGCCAGCTCAGTTCAGAGACAAGATCTTTCACAATGACTTTACTTGCTCAGGTTAAGTGCCTCAGAGCACTTAATATGTGGAAGCTTTGAAATAATAAACTTTGAATAAAGTCTGGTAGCATCATTACAGCCTGTTGCACTTGTTACTTAATTTTTTAAGTCCCAGTTGCATTTCATTAAGAATTAGGCTAGTGGATGAAGTCTAAATTTGCTTTTTTTTATGACTGTGCACATGCATCCTGAAAGTACCTCACAGGAGACCAGCTTTGCATACACCAGCTTATCAAGAAATGCAGTTTCTGTGTGTTTTCATTTATCCCCTTATAATTGCCTTCAGCTTGGAGCTCAGGCTGGAGTCAGGACAGCTATTACACCTGGGATTTGTCCCATTAATTCCCTACCTGCCAGAAGAGTCTGAGGTGATGCATTTGAGCATGTGGAGCCTCGTATCATTGCAAAACGTTGGTTCTTTCTGTCTTCCGTGTAGGCCTGAAGTGTGGAGTTTGTCCCATTGACCTGAAGAGCCTGGAGGATGCTCTGCAGCTGGAATTCTTCTCTAGAATAGTCAGTGGGAAACAGTTGGTGCCTGGATGGAAGCCCTGGCAGGACTGTGGTGCAGTATGCTGCCTTCCCCCTGGGGAACAGGGAGGAGAGGCAGGACCCATCTCTCTTGCATCCTCAAGTCACTGAATGCTGCTCGCTTAGGAGTGGAAGTAGGACTAAAAGTCCTTCTTGCCCAGCTTCCCAGGCTGGCCATCCTCCCAAAGTGGGAGGGATTCATAGAATGGTTTGGGTTGGAAGGGACCTCAAAGATCATCTAGTTCCAACCCCCCTGCCATGGGCTGGGACATCTTCCACAAAACCAGGTTGCTCAAAGCCCCATCCAGCCAGACTTTGAACACTTCTAGGGATGGGGCATCCACAATGTCTCTGGGCAACCTGTTCCAGGTGCCTCACCACCCTTGTAGTGAAGAATTTCTTCCTTATATCTAATCTAAATCTACCCTCTTTCAGCTTAAAGCCATTACCCCTTGTCCTATCTCTACATGCCCTTGTAAAAAGCCCCTCTCCAGCTTTCCTGTAGTCCCTCTTTAGGTACTGGAAGGCTGCTATAAGGTCTCCCCAGAGCCTTCTCTTCTCCTGGCTGAACAACCCCAACTCTCTCAGCCTGCCTTCATAGGAGAGGTGTTCCATCCCTCTGATCATCTTTGTGGCCCTCCTCAGGACTCACTCCAACAGGTCCATGTCCTCTGTCCCTCTTACATTGGGGGCTCCAGAGCTGGATGCAGTATTCCAGGTGGGGTCTCACCAGAGCAGAGAAGAGGGGCAGAATCACCTCCCTCGACCTGCTGGCCATGTTTCTTTTGATGCACCCTGGGATATGGTTGGCCTTCTGGGCTGTGAGTGCACATTGACGGGTTATGTTGAGATTCTCATTAACCACCACCCCTGAGTCCTTTTTGGCAGGGCTGCTCTCAATCCATTCTCTGCCCAGCCTGTACTTGTGCTTGGGATTCCCCTGACCCATGTGCAAGATATTGCACTTGGCCTTGTTGAAGTTCAATGAGGTCAATGTGAATGAGTTGGTCTAATGGTTAAGATGAGATCTCTGGCTGGTGTGAGCTAATGCAGTTGCAGAGCTTTCGTGATATGAACCAGCTGAGGATTTCCTTGGGTTTACGGTACAGAAAGAGGTTGCAGAGGTGGGACGGGAGGATGCCTCCCTGGTCCCTTGCTGCAGAGCAAAGTTACCTTGCCTAGTGGCTTGTGTTCACGTAAGGAGAAGCACTGACCAATGTGGGATGATGGCCTACAAGTAACTGAGCAGGGCACAGCTCTGTTTAGAAGAGTACTACTTATTTGCATGTTGCCAGAGCAAATGCTGGCACCTGTGGCAAAACAGTATTTGCCACCTCCCTCCCACCCAAACCCAGTCCTTGAACACGCAGCAGCTTGAAAATGTATGCAAGTAGTAGCATGAAGTGCAGGAAGGCACAGGAGGGGGTGGTGTAGGGTGAGGGCAGGGTGCTGAGGTCAGGGGGTGGATCCTCTGGACCCCTTGCTAACAGCAAGAAAGTGGAGCAAGATGTCTGTCTGGTCCCCTCTGTTTCAGGATGCTCCAGGGTCTCATTCCTCCCATGCACCACTGGGGCTTAGGGTGGCTGCCAAGCATCAGCCATGGCTTGGAAATGACTCCCCTGGGCTCCAAGCAGCTGGGCATCCCACACACTAATACTGGGAGGAGAAAGTTGATTTCTGGGCTGGGCTCATCTTCGTTATTTCACCTTTTGGGAGGAACCAGGAGTAATCTCATCTTAAAACATACCAGACCCTTTCTTTGAAAGTGTCCCTCAAACTGGGCCATTTCCACTTCTGTGATGGCAGTCTGGTCTGAGAAGACTTATTACCGCTGCTCACTGCATGGTCAACCTGGAGCATTAAGTCAGCCTCACCTCCTCACTTGCTCTTGAATCTCTTGCAGCAAATGTTCCCCTTAGGACATGGGGAGCTCCCAGGCGCAGGTGTGTGTCCCCAGTTTGGCACGGGAATGGCCCCCAGGGGCTGAGCAGGACCAGCACTCTGCCACAGCCAGATCTGTGGGATGTGTCACTCCAGAGCCATGGGTCCACGAGCAACTCGTGCACCTCCCAGCACCCTGGTTGCTCCTGTTGGGTCTCTGCGTATTTCCCCTCAAAAGCTGGGGGGAGGTCTCCCCTGTTCAGGGAGCTTGCAGATCAAATTCAAATGTCCTGTTTGGTGTTCAGGAGCTCTGCGAGGTGTAGGCAGCCCTGGGACAGAGATCAGGGTGTGGAAATCTCCATGCTACCACAGTTCTTCTAAATGTTTAAATCACTACTTTCAAAGGGCTTTGCCTTTAAAAGACCCTGCTCACCTATGCAGGCATCCAGAGAAACATTTCTGGGGCAGAAGGAGGAGCACTGCAGCTTCCTGGAAAAAGCAGCCCTGGACACGGTCCTGTTACTCCTAGCAGTCACGTTGGCTTCTGTTCTTTTAATGCAAGGCCAGCTTCACAGGCCATGCTAAAGACCTCCCAATGGGCAGGGACAATGATGTAAGTGGCCCCTTCGCCAGCCCTTTTTATCATCCATTATAATGTAATTGCAGACCAGCCAGTTTCACATCTGCTTCTTGCTCAACTTGAGCATCATTTCTGATGACTAATGTTGAATAATGAGAAAGTTGCTATAGTATAAAAATGGCAATGTGCAAGATTAGCCTTGATAATGAGGCACCACCTTTACTCGGCGTGAAACTAGCTAGTGCTGCTGCTCCCCACTGGTATGCTGCCAGTGCTGTTCCTGTGTTCCCATTACTGCAGCGTTTGCATCGCCAGGTAAGCCCGGTGTCGGACATTGCTGGGAAGTACGAGAACTTTCCAGTTGCAGTGAACAGCCTCCTGGCATTAAAGCTGAGCTGTGCCATTAGTGGGTCTCTTACTTAGGGCTGATGAGAGGAACGGTTTCCCTGAGTAGGGTGGGGGCGGGAAAAAAAAATCTTAATAGAGAACATTGAAGCAAAGGCTCAGGTTGAACGCCCGATACCTTGATTTAAAAAGGTTGGGACCACAATTCAGGGTAGGCAGCCATAATAAAGTGTGTGCCTACCAGCCCCCTCAAGCCAGGCTGCCTGGACTTGCCACCTCCAAAGGCTGCATGGGTGAAATAGCATGGTGGTAATTCACAGCAGTCAGACTTCAGTGAAGGGGTGAGGTCCCATGGAGATTAGAGAAAACATTGAGGACAGAGGTTTTTTTTTTTTTAAAAAAAAAGTCTGTAAAACTAGAAATCAGTGATAAATAAGCTTCAAAGCTCTTGTCTGAGCACTGGGGTTTCTTGGACTCTCATATGAACATAGTCTGGAGAGAAAAAGCAGTTGCTTCAGGTCTGAATCTTGTCCCATTTTGGTAATAGTTCAGGGAGACCTTTAATCAGCCCTGATTGCAAAGATCTCAAGAGGAGCTCGCTGCTGTGTTGTGCCCTGTGCTGTGAGAGTTGGTAACGGGAAAGGCTGATTGCCAAAATGCGGAGGAGTTGTGTGGCTCCTGTGGGCACCTCTTGGAGCGCCTGGTACCAGGCGGATCAATGAAGCTGGTTCATGTCTCCCACCGAGTGCAACACTGCGCCGCAGAGCACTTGCTGGGTCCCTAGAGGAGACTAACCTCCTCTGCTAAAGATCTGGTTTGCTAAAGATGGGATCTATTACCCATCTATTTATTGGATAACTCTGCTCTGATAGTGTAGCTATCTACCTAATTGCTAAAAGAAATACTGGATAGTGTGTTGACTCTGCTGGAGCTGATTGCTCCAAGTTTAACTGTGACATTATATTGCTTATAAAATATGCAGAAAAACCATAATGGGCATACACTTGTCTGGTGTTAATTTAAACTACATGTAGCTGCCTAAAATCATCATAAAGCTCTCAGATGTAGGCCTCTGCTCATCTCCTAAATGCACTGATAACAAAATTAGAAAGGAGGATTTATGGGGCCAAAATGACTTGGCAAGCAGTTCCCATTGCTTTTAAGGCTTTTTTCGTGCCTTTTAGGATCCCAGACTGCAGGTAACAAGGGCTGAGCTTGACGTTTCGAGGACAAAGATGGCACAGGGGTTCTGTGAGTCCCAAAGCGAAAGACAAACTGTACCGAGCTGCAATGAAATCTGCTGGCACCTCTCCTGGCAGCTCTGTGCTGCACAGGTATGAACACTGGCTTGACAGGTAGCAGATGAAACAAGAAATCTATTTATCCATTTAAAAGTAATCCCAGCTTTTCCAGCTGGAGATCAGGCAATCCCTTGCATTGCTGCTAATGTGAAATCAGCCCCGCTGGAAGTCCTGTCACCGAAGGCCAGCCCCAGTTCCCAGGGCAGGAGTGCGTTGTGGGGTTGCAGACTCTGTGTTAGGGTTTGCTTTGTGGCAGCAGCCCCTTCCTTCGTCGCCCTGGCACTGTTTTTTTTTCCCACCAGCAAACTCCTGAAGAGCCTGGTGTTGACAGTGGGGGAGTGTCATCTCCAGTGGGTAGACAGGCAGGAGCAGAACATCTCTGTCTTGCATGGCATCATCCACCCCACGTTCAACCGGCTGCACTACATGGATTGTGACGTGGCCCTGCAGCACCCAGCCTGGTATGGTAAGTGGGAGCCCAAGGGGATGAGCTGCTGCAGGAGGGTGCTTTACGTGGGCAAAGTCCTCATCTGATGCACTGGTCCAGAAAAAAACTCCTTTTCCTTCCCTTCCCATGCTTTCTGTGCTAGAGAAATGTCCCCTCAGTTATGTCTTTAATTCTTATCAAAGTAACACAACTGGGTTAATTCTTGTCCTAGGCTTTCATTAATTGTCCCAGAAGCTTATCCCTCTAGTCAGGGTCTGTGCTCTGGCTATGCCCGTGCTTTCTTCACGCACCAAATTCCTGTGTGCCCTTGTGTTCCCCTCTACAGGCTGTACCAGCGCCGTTTCCTTCAGCCCCATTGTGCCAACGCTAGCTCTTGGCTAGCTGGTGGAAAGCCATCAGCTTCCTCTTGGCCATAGCTCTGGGCTATTAGCTAGCAGTGGGCTGCAAGGGTCCTGCCCACTGAGAAGCAGGCTGGATTAAAACCTGCTCACTCCAACTACTTCTGCAGGCAAAGGCAAAGCCTCTGGAGGTAATTTTAGGGTGTCTGAGTTAGGGAAGTAGCACAAGTCTCTAACTTCCTAGCCTTTTCAAAAGCAATTCCCTGAGTTATATAGAGTTACAACGGGTTGCAGTCAACTGGCCATGACTGCCTGTGACCATCAGATGGCAGATCAGCCAACATAAAATAATTTTCTATCATTGTCATGTCTCAAATCACTGGCTCGGATGGCAATAGCCTTATGGTTTGCCCATAATGGCAGGAATAAGAGAAATGAGACCCAAGAAGTACTCATTTTGGGGCTCAGACATCCTCGCAGGCAGCATGAGGAAGGCTGCTTGAGGGCTGCCTGTGTGCCTGTACTCTGTGGCTAAACAGGTATGTGTTCAGGCATGAGCTGGGCTTGACAGCCTCTGAGCCTTATGGACAACTCCTGAGGAAACTACAGGGCTCCCTGCTTAGTCCTTCTGAAGGCTGGGCCCTGTTGAGGCAGCCAAGGAGAACTGTGATCCATTTTGCTCCCAGTATCAAGGAAAAACTAACCAATATGAGTCTGGATTGAACTGAGCTGAATCTTTTGATTTTTTTTTTTTTTTTTTTTTTTTTTTTTTTTTTTATGTCCTGCACAACAACTCTGATCTGATCAGCACTGGTCTTTGGGGAGAATGATGTAAAGAGTTTCTCACAAGCATTGGCCTGTGCCCACAGTATACAAGACTGATACAGGGGCAGCCCAGTCTCCTCTCATCTCTGCCATGCTGTTCCCCCTCTTCTTTTGTCCCCTTCCCAAGTATCTTCCTGCTTAAGTTAACATTCAAAGGTAGCTAACAATCTTCCTGAGCTCTGCCTCTGAATTTGCCATGTATAATTTTAATTATATGTGACTAATTTCAGTTTGTATTCTCATTTGATAAATACCCACATGTGACTGTGTTGTTTTGGGAAGGGGAGAAATGGAACAGCGTGACTTGAAAGATGGTGTTTGTACCTGTAAATCAGACATACTCCTGGAATCATGGGGTTCATGTGCTCATTTGTGCACCTTTTCCTCTGCAGGGGATCAGGTTCAGCCTTTTTGCCTTGCCCACAGGGATGAAGACTTCCAGGCTGGGACACTGTGTGGCTAGTGCCTGGGGCCAGGTGCCTGAGGATGAGTCAAATGGCAAGGTCTTCTGGTCACAGTTGCAGGAATAAATGGATAAGGGAAAGGAGATGCTTTCTTTCAGAAATAGAAACAGAAGAGAAGGTGACTCCTGCCAGATGGAAAATTCAAGTATCCCTTGCTCATCAGGTCTCTGCTTGTCAGAGGACCAGCCTCTGTAGGGACGTGCAGATCAGCATTTTCCTGCAGCATGAGACCTTGGAGCACATGAGGGAAGGTTGTACTTTGCAGTGCTGCTGTGCGTGTTTATGTGTGCATACTGGAGCCTCTCACAAGCAGAGCCATCCTTACAAGGTGTTACAGAAGTGGAAGTATTTCCTTTGTACGTAAAAATGTATGCTTTTTTATACTCCCTCCTCTAGATACCAGAAAACTGTTCCCTCAAAGGAGTAGTATTTGCTTGAGTTTTGGTAGATTTTAAAGGAGATGGGAATGTCTGAATGTTGCTTTTGATTTTTACATCCCCAGTGGTTTGGGGCTCATTCACAGCAGAGGAGACAGAGGAGACTTGCCTGTCCTCCACTCCCCAGCAGCCCTTCCAGGAGAGAGCACACCGTCTGCTAGCCAGGGCTGGTGTCTCACGCTGACAGCTCGCTGCGGGCTTTGTCCTGGCCCCTGAAGGTTTCCAGCCCTGTTGTAGGGTGCTCAGGAGAGGAAAGCAATGTCTGTTGCCCAACCTGAAGGGGGATGACCTGTTGCAACCCTGTTTTGAGGCACTGGCTGGGGGCGAACCAATGCGTTACCTGCCTGCTTGGGTGCGTCTTCTTGGTGATCCCAAACTGCTTCGAAACATCACTGCCCCAAGCAGGCAACTGGTGCAGGACTCCCCAGCCGCTCTTGCCGGGGTGCTGGGGAAGGGGTGGATGCAGCTCCCAGGCAACAGGGCTGTTGGCCAACATTTGGCCGGAGAGGCCAGCTGTCTGGCAGATGCTGGTTGTGGTCCGGCTGCTCCTGCGGTGGCTGGGGGGCTGGGTCCTATCTTGCAAGAGGTGGAGCTGCTCCTCACTGACAGCCAGACCTGCAAGGTGCTGCTGAGGGGCATGAACCAGCCGCTGGTGTGGGGCTCTATGCTGGGTGCTGCGTTTCCCGATGGCAGGAGGGATCCGTGCAAGGTAACAGATCGTCTCCCCTGGCTCTGCTGGGCAGCGGGCTTGTCCTGTCTACCCACAAACCTTCTCTCCTGAGGAGGAAGGGAAGCAACAGCACTGAGAGCGCTGCTGGCATTTTGCTGAGCAAGGGCTTTACAAGGAGATTCAGAATAACGAAGGCAGGAGTCGTCTTTTGTGGGTGGGAATATGGATGTGGGCAGGAGGCTGAAGCATGATTGCTCCCTTGCCTAGACCTCCCCTGGGCATTACTAACAGCAGGACCTCCAGCTCTGCTTGCAGGTGCCACCACCTCTGCTGAAACCAGGGGGGACCTTCAGTGGTGAGACTCCAGGCAATGGGCAAGGGAGCCTGGCATGGGCAATGCTACCAGGAGGTTGGAAAGAAGGCAGTTCCCACCTCTCTTGATGTTCCCTTACACACACTCAAACCTTCTGGTACCTTCACTCAGTCCCACTGGGCAATGGGCTGCAGCAGAGGAGTTTGCTCAGTGCCAAACCCTCCCATGCTGATCCTAACAGCGTGAGGGGGGCCGGTCTTGCCCTGCCCTAGGGAAGGCTGCCGACCAGGCTGTCACTAATCTCCTTGGGGTGTACTTGCATGAATTTTTTGTTTTTAACAAAGCAGTAGCTCGGGAAACTCCCTACTCTCTGTCATACCTTGTGTGAACATTTTCAAAACAGTGCTGCAGCTGATGTTAGTGAAATGGCTTTCATTTTCACATTCTTTAGGGAAGAAAGGGATTTGTGTACAGAGAAGGGCAGGTTGCCAAACTGCAAGTCAGATCAGGGGAGTGAAACAACAGAGCTTATATTGGTATGTTTTAGGTTAAACAAGAACAGCTGAATGAGCAGGGACAGTGCCAGGCCCCCATGACTGGGGAGAAGCAAGCAAGGTTGTCTTGGCTTCTGCCATAAAGCTGGCCTGTCATGCAACACTGTCAAAGGTCGGAGCTGCTGGCACAGGAATAAACGGCACCTTTACTCCCCAATGAAGTTTGGACAGGGTGACTCTGGAGGCCCCCTTGCATATCTGAGGACTGATGGCACCTAGACTCCGGCTGCTGTGGTGTCCTGGGGGGTCAGTTGTGCCAGAGGATGGGATACCCTCAAGAGAAGCACCATGGCCCGGGGCTCACCTGGTGTCTTCTCCTGGGTGGCTGCATTCATGGACTTCATTGCCCAGCACGTGACACCAGGCAGGTATGAGTAGTGGGAGGTTTTTTTCCTCTCCTGCCTGTTTAGCACCATAGGGATCCAAATTGCCCTGCTATTGCTGCCTCCCTTCCCTGCTATTGCTGCCTCCCTTCCCTGCTATTGCTCCCTCCCACAGCACTTCTGTTCAATTGCCATCCACTGCATCAGCAGCAAGGTATATTATTTTTTTAATTTGGGATGGCAAAACCAAAGGTTTAAACAGAGGAGTATCCCTTCAGAAACCCTGTTATAATAGCAGGTCTGACTCCTGCATCCCCTGAAGGAAAAAGCAGAAAGCTACTCAAGCTGCCCTCTTTTTGGCTGAATGCAGCCCTTCCAGCCCGGTGAGGTGTCCCTTGAGTGCTGCATACCAGCCCTGCTCTAACAAAAGCCTGCATCGAGTGCTTGCCAGCTCGAGATCCGAACTGCTGTTGTGCTCCCGAAACGGTGTGCAGGATTGATCGGGGGTTATCTCCTCATCAAATACAATTTTGAATGCGTATGGGAAGGGAGGCACTGTATTAAGTGCTGCAGTTTCAGTGGCTTATCAGACGTGCCTTTTATAGCAAGGCACAGGTTTAGTGACTCCCCACTGGCCACTTGTATTTTTCTGTACAGGTGATTACAGGGCTCATAAAAATTATTAAAGAGCTGGTGTTATTTCTGTCATAGCCATCAAAGTTGAGGTGTTGGTATCAACTAATACCCAAACTATTATGGCTTTGCTAGGGATCCTTAATGATTATGCTTTCAAAGTGGGGACTGTCTGCAGCTAAGAAGGTGCCTCTTAATTGGGAGCAGTAACTGCGAGGAGCAGAAGCCACGTGGCTACAAAGCGAGTGCATTACCCTTTGCAAAGCAGAGCTATCGAGATTCACGCAGACAAAATGCCTATGGAAGATGAAGGGAAGGCCAACATAAAAGTGGTCCTTCATTAAAAATGAGCTTGGAGTAGCCACATCAGCTCTTAGCAGGCTGAATGAATGCGAGCCCACTGTGTCAGTGGTCCAAGTACTGAAAGTTTGGGGATTTTTAAGTAGGACTTTGGGAAAGAAATTGTGTGCTCTCATCCGAGGCTTCTCTCAGCTGCATGTCAAGCACTTTGTGTTTGAAACACCTACAGTGCTGTAGCCCATGCCTGTACTACAATACCCCACACAACCCTTTTCTCTCCCTAGCTGCTGTGCTAAGCCCTCTCCCTGAGCCAGCAGAGCGTGGTTCCCAAGGCATCCTGCTCTTTGGAGAAAGCGGCTGCATTCAGTACCCCCAGGTTTTGGAGCATAATTCCCCTGGCAACAGGTAACTGCAGTTTGGCTGTAGTAGCCAAACACTGAATTTTCTTTGGGGCACCTACTTTAGTGTTTCCCGGGGCTCAGAAGCCCTGACCACTGCTGGCCCAGGCACCACTCTCCAGATGACAGCGGCTGTGTGCTCTCTGCAATCCCCAGCTATGCTTGCTGGGCAGCATAATGCTGCGAGGGAAGGTGGGAAGACACAAAGTCTATTTGCAATACAGGTTTTTTACGAGCTGTGCTCATGAAATGGCTGTGGCTGGTGAGATATCTGCTGTAGCCTGTTTCCTGTGGTCCGGCCATACCGATGTCAGCTCACACAAAGAAGCTTTCAGCTCCTGCAGGAGGCAGGGGAATGAGATGGGCTGGGCTGGCGGTCTGTCAGTCACACAGCACGAAGCTATCGCTGCTGTAAGGAAGGGTCAGTCCCCACCTAGTGCTGAGCAAATTCACAGCAGTCCTCTGCTATTGGTAACTCTTCCCAGATGGCTCATGCCTGAGGGGGAAGATGATAAAATTTACCAGGTGGAGCTGGTGACATCATTTGTCAGCTGCTGGTGCATGCTTGCAGTAAAGCAGTCGCTGGAGACTCCCAGCCCACAGTGGGACTGACAAAGGCTAAGCTCAGCCGTGCAGATACATGCCTTTACTATTGCATGCTTCTAGCCTGTGCCCCTGGCATATAACAGTGCCAGAGGACAAAAGCATCTTGATACACTTCACCAAATTAGATGTAGAGTACCAAGTTGGATGTGACCGTGACTGTGTTCCTCTATTCGAATGGAAGAGAGCTGATCAGTAAGTCTGGGTACCTTGAAGGGGTGAGGGTTACTGGGTGTAATTTTTTATCGTTCATTGTCATGAAGAACAGCAAATCTAGCTGGTTTTTGAGAAGCCTTTTTTGTATTTTGCACTACAACTCTAAAGAGTTAGAGACAACACCCAAACAGAGCAGCAGGTGGGACTGAAGGACATGTTCATATTTGTACTGGCATCTAGTGCAGTGTGGTAGGCTAAAGTGTCTCAAAAACGTCTTTCAGCTGTACATGACTGTGGCCCATCCACCTTCCCTCTAATACACCTGTTTTAATCCTATGGATGCTGGGTAGCAGAATAAACCAAGGGCTTAGCCTTGCTTAGCTGATGCATGTCCATGTGAGTTCCCAAGGCGTTATCCTAGTGTCAGTGCACTGGAGATGCAGTTCAGAAGGCTGGATCTTCTTTGGTTCAAAATTGGATATATGGCACAACAAGCATGCAGATTACTGGGTAACTGTACAGATGAGACTAAAAGAAACATGGCCTGTTGCCCTTCTGTAAGGTGCACTTAATACTGAACCGATAGAGAATAAACATTTCCTGCAAATACTGGCTGCCTCTCCCCTCTAACTTAGTACTAATGATGATGTGTTGATAATAATATTAATCCTTAGTCCATGCAATTCACCCTCTAGGAATATTTGGTTGTTCGTATAGTTGTTTTGGATGAAGTCCCATCTCAATTTTTCTCTACTGTCTCTAAATATTTTATAGGTAATGAAAGCCAAATAGTCTCTCCACTCAAAGTAAGAAGAGACCTTCCCGATGGGATCTAGCCTAACGAACCACTGCAAGATTTGCCTGAATAAATGTATGCTCAGCCCACCCTTACCACTAACTCCTTGTCTCCCTGAGACAAAGCCTGCAGGGATGTCTTCACAGCCCCAATGCTGGCAGGGTCAGACTGGGTCAGTGTTACGTTTGTTTCTGATGGGAGCAATGCTGGCCATGGCTTCAAGCTCATCTTCACAGCCATCCATAAGAATGCTGAAGCGGGTGACCTCGCTGATGCTGTAGAAACTCCTTTCCTCTCCTTTCTGACCCCCTTAAAATAATAACTACCCTTAGTATGCCCGAGTTCCTTAAAAATCAAGTTGTTGATCTGAGTTTATTGACAGTACCATATAGTCCCATCTGTTAAATTATCTCCTTTCTTGTCTGCATATTGCAGGTTCAGGCTGTGGGAGTGTCGCAACGTTAGCGGAAGAGGGGAAGATTGATACTGCTAATTACCCTGGCTTGTATCCCAGGAACACAAAGTGCCAGTGGCTCATTGAGGCTCCAGCAGAGTATGTCGTAAAGGTAATAAAAGGAAAAATTGCACTTAAACCTCTGCACTACAAACTGTTCAGGGGAGCAATTCAATAAAATCCTTCCATAAACATCTGTGACACGCAGGACTGTAAATTGTAAGGTTTCCAGGTCACTGATTCTTTGCAGGTCATATTTTGTCAGTTAGACATCACCTCCAAACCCAGGTATGAAGGGGCTGTGACTGTTGTAAGTGCTTGAAGTCTGTAGGCACCCATCTCACCTCAAGACAGCTTTTGTCTTGAAGTCTAGCACAGACATTTAGGAGTAAAGGGAAGGCAGAGATCATATTGCAAATAATATAGTCAGCCTCTTCCTCAAGGCAGTGTCAAGACCCCCAAGCTACTCTTTAGACCCATACCAAGGTGTTTGTTTCTCATTGTGCATGGATTGTGTGACAATAGTTCCCACTCATACTACCAGCAACTCTCCCTATTGCCTGTTGCTGCTTCTATGCAGCAGCATCCTACCATGTTCATCCCAGCCCACGATGAGTCATGTTGCCATCTTACATTGTCTGAAGCACCAACATCTCTTCTCCCCTGCTGCCTTGGCTAAGGGGTGGAAAAACAGTGTTAAACCTAGGGATGCTTGAGGGTATGCAGACCTATTGCTTGGGTTGCTGCTGCTCTGGTGGTGTGAGAAGAGAACTTGCAGTCTGGATTAAAAACAAAGGAAAAATCACCCACTCTCCATGCTTGAAGGAAAAGCTCTTGGAAGGGCACTTCATATGGGACACTGACCCTTAAGGGAAGTACAAAGCATTGAGTGTTCCGGTAAATATGACAGTTGAAATCCCTTAAGGCAAAGCTTAGGCCAGCCTCATCCTCTGCAGACCTGTCTGTAGCCCTGCACAGAAGGGAGATATCGGGCCAAGATTGCATCAAAACAATCTGTTGGCAAAAAGGTGATATACTTACCTTTGGATGCCATGCTCAAATTCCTCTGAAACCTAGCTTTTGTCCAGCCCATGGTTAAGAAGGGTGTTTCAGTCTTGATGATTCCCTCTTGCTTGTCCTCTTTGCAGGTGGACTTGAACACTTTGCTGTGGAACTTAGCCCGGGCTGCATTTATGATGCAGTTACTGTTTACGGTGATGAAGAAAACCAGTTGGGTGAGCACTAATTGTTTCAGTCTTAAATTAGAAATCCCTGTGGAAACGGGTGTGTTTTATCACCAAAATACTCTCTCTCTGGTAATGTGGTACGTGGTACCACTGAAAGAGCAATATAAGGGCTTCTGCAGCACTCTTTGAGGTTTGCCCATCTGTCTTGCCCACCATGATGCGGCCAAGTGTGCCATTGGCACAGGAGATCTTACATCTTGTTCCCAGGCTGTGTTTTCTCATGGAGAGCCAGCTGGTGTTCCAGGGATGGATATAGGACCATGGCTCATGTTCTATGAGGCTCTGCTGTATCAGGCCTCCACTCTTCATCTCTATCAAAGGAGAGAGCAAGAGCAATTTTGATCAAAGTATTAACTAAAGATGACAAGAGTTCAAAGTAATGCAGGGCAAAAGAGCGGTTGTCGATGGATGTCTAATTCCACTGAAACGGATATGAATTCTTTATGAATTGAACTAATTCTGTTGGAATGTCATTAATGAAAAATTGCTAACCTGAGGCATTGCTTTCCCACATTTTCAGAACAAAATATTTTTTAATTTGTCACTTTAAATCTACTTCAGTTTTATCAATATAAAAATCTTTAACCTTAGTGAAATAAATGTTCTTAACTTTTCTTTTTTTTAACTTCTGCATTTTCAGATATTCCTCCTACCTGGACAAAATGAAAGCATATTGTACCATCCCCACCTTTTTTGAAAAAACAGCTTTCAGGCACCACAGTCAATTGAGCAGAGCTTGGTATCTATTCTTTAAGGTGAAAAGCAATCTGGTGCTTAGAAGTGAAGATACTTGAATTGAATTCTGGCTACCTCTTTACAGGCCTGTATGTGAACCAAAAGACAGAGTAGAGTGATGAGGGGCTGGTCATCTTTTCTTTACACCCAATAAGCTGGGTAAGAGGCTTGAACTGTCCTGGGTTCGCCATTGACAAGTGATCTTTGGCAAACTGCTGCTATTTTTTCCCTATCTATATTGTGGTGGTAATTTAGTTGCATGTGTTTACCAAATGCTGAATAAGTATTTACACTACAGTTCCCTTGAAAAGAAATCTGGTTTCCATTGGAAAGGAGTATTTAAGTGGGAGGAAGAAGGCTGACAAATTTGGATCTGGAATCTTTCAGGGGAGAGCTTTCAGCATCCCAGAATGTTTCCCTCAATGCTTTCCAGCACAGCTTTGCCATCAGAAATACATATTCTTACAGGAAAGCTCTTCTGGAATAAAATGCAAACTTCCTATCCAGCTGCAATTATTGGACTTCCAGATGCTATGCAAACTGAGTGCTCTCAATAGGAGGAAAAGTCTAGCAGCTGCTTTCTAGGTCCTCAACCTGTGCATGTAAACCATTCAAGAGAGACTTTGCTTGTACCCCTCAATGGCAAATACAATTCTCAAGTGTGGGGTTTCTTGTGCAGTGAAGGGCATTCACCCTGTCTGTTGAAGATTACTTGTAATCCCACTATGAGAAAATTAAGATTACTTTTGTGTACCTGTAGCATAACTGTAATAGATTAATTCTGGCTGCTGTTGCTTACTGATGTCACGGATTAACATTGCTTTGCAGGCACCTCTTCTGCAAAAGTTCATGTTTCAATCAGAAAGTCACCAAGACTCTAGAGCTTTGGGTTTTTTTAGAAACCTAGATTAGCTAAAGCCACAAGTGCTTACAGGATGACAATTCTCGTCTTAGAAAGACAGCTTCTTGTTCATCCCTACAGCTAATCTCTGTGGATTCTCAACTCCCAAACCAGTGCTGAGTCCCCAGAATACCATGCTGGTATATTTTGAAAGCGATGAGAAGAATGGCTTCAGAGGGTTCAGAGCCCATCTCATTTTTGTTCATTCAGATTAGTAGAGAGATGCTTTCTGTGTCTAACAATGTCCGTGTCATCTGCAGCTATTCTTAGACACCTGAGCTTATTTTTTAGGCTAATCCTGCTGCATTCTGTCAAGGTAACTTTAAAACACAATAGCTACTTTTGGCAGCTCCCTTCCCTGAATAAGGGAGATGAATCAAGCTAGTTTTATTTTTTCTCACTGAGAAATGAGATGAGTAACTTCTGAAACAAGAAGCCTTGTTAATTCTGTCTGTCTGATACTCCCCTTGAAAATCTCATTATAGAGAAGAGTCTTGACCCTGAGTGTTAGTCTGCTATTGTTGTCTTCTACTTTCATGAATGTGTGCCAGCTGCTGCTTGAGGGGATGAATAACTTTCCCCTTACAGAGTGGGGACTTTTTTTGAGGGGACAAGCCAGAGCTACTGACCCAAGTCAGAGCTAACTCTTATTTCCTTTCTTGCAGAGGAGGCAGGAAGAGAAGATTCAGGATTATCAACTGCACTGATGTTGGCTCTGAAGGATATCTCCTTAGGTAAAGAAATTAAATTCTGCTCAGTTGATCTGGTCTGAGGAGCTTTCCTCTAACATGTAAGAGGATTATGCAGAGAGACGGATGCTTTCTGACCTCAGATCCCCTTTTGTGCCCTTCTTGGATGGATGAAAGTGATAGGCAAGTGCCTCATCTCATCTCTCATTCACCATGTGCAGTACGCTCTGGTTGCATGCACTTCCTACTGGGAGAGGGAACACGGGCAGAGGATGGGAGAGACCTGCTTTCAGTACCTGAACCTCTTCTGCTCCCTGAAGTGCTAAACTCCTTAGGATTCAAGCTTTCACATAACTCTTCTTCCTTCCCCCATCACTTCCAGGCAGACCAAACTTGGTCTCTCCTGTATCTTTGACCTAGCTGTATCCACTGTGTGAGGTTATCTAGGAAAACAAGAAACTTGCTTGCGAAAGTATGACTGGTTTTCTGGCTCTCTTGCAGACATCTGTGACTTTCCCCCAGTTACTTGCCGGTGGCTATTCAAGTGTGTTAGTGGGGCTGAGGCCTGTCTTCTCTGTTGGCCATAGCATGCCGCCCTGAAGCTCCTTGGAGACTACCAGTGCAATGGTAGTCACGATAGACTATGTGGCTGCTACAGCTGCCCGCTGTGTGCAGCTGAGTGTGACCAGCATGTCCCTGGGCCACCTCTGCTCCTCTCCTCATGCCGTGCACTCCTCCTGCTCCTCCAAACAACTGGAGAGCTATAAATTATATTCACACCTTAATATCCTCTAAGAAACATTCCTTCTGCCTTTCCTCCATGATCACTGATTTTAGAGATGGCAACAGTTTGGTCTTGCTTGTAGGAGATCCATTAAAGTTAATTGGACTATGTGCTATCAGAACTGTAGCAAAGCCAGAACTGATGCAGCACATTTGTCGTGGTGAGAAGGTCTTGCTCAGCAGTCCTGGGAACAAGTGACTAATTAGAGAAGAGCCAGAAGGCATGTATGACTGCTGAATAAAGAAGTTGTATGGATGACTGTAAGTAGCTCCAAGATGTTTACTTTCATTATACAGATCCAATAAACCCTTGCACTGGACTGTGGCGGTAGGAGACCATGATAGAGCCCTGAGAGAGTCAACAGAAGAGGTAAAAATCCAAGAAATACTATTAAAAATGTTAACTGTGGTGTATTTCTCTCTACCACATTTCTCAAAACAGATTTACATGCACAGATAAAACAGTGTTGACAACAAGGCAAAATGACTGATATGTAGCAGAGGTTCAGGGTTGAGGAAGGAGATCCAGTAACTCTGGTCTCATTCAGCTAACTTGCAGCCTGTGAAAGTACGTTTTATATCTGGTTCTTATTACTAGCAGTAAAAAGACTTAAAACGTAGCAGAGATGACTGACTGTCCTCAGCATCTTACTCTCTTGGTGCTGAGCAATGTATTGGTCTATAAAAAGCTTGCTGAGCCTTCCTTCCTAATGGGGAGGAGGAAGAAATACATGTGGAAAAGGAGCACATAGTCTTCTGCAAAACCTTAGTGGTGTATATTTGCACAGTGAAGCAGTCAGCCTTTACTCTAGGCTCAGGGGGTCTACATAATCTGTCCCAGCAATCTTCTCAACTGAAAAACAGAGAAGTGGAGGATTTATCCTCAAAGTCCTTGCACCTTGTTTATTTCTTTTCATGACCTATTTCAGCTTGGTCACTGCTTGTGGGATTTTTGTCCTCTTCCTTTACAAGTATGCTTTCAGGATGCATTTAGGGCAGCTTGTTCCTTCTCTGCCCTGACGCCTGTGACCTGGTCACAGATGAGACGGGTGAAAACCATTGTGGTGCATCCCCACTTCGACATGCTGAGCTATGACTCTGAAATTGCCCTGATGCAGCTAGACATCCCTCCAGTACAACGCTGTTGTGAGGCCAGCATGTCTGCCCAACAGCACAGAGACATTATCCTCCTCTTGCCTCTGCACTGCATCTGGATGGGGAATCATCGAAGAAGGTGGGTCTTGGTTTTTGCATGTTTGCCCGTTGTGAGCAGAACTTACATTCACACCTTGTGTTTCATTCTTCTGCCCAGACCTAACCTCAAATTTATTTCCCAAGCAGCTGGGAGCTGAGCTAGACCATTGCAGCAAACACGAGTGCCTGTACTTGAGAATGAAATCTGTGAGAGAAATTACTACTTCAGTCACCCTGGAAGGATCACAGACAGGATGCATTCTGCTGGCTTTGTTTCTGTGGGAAGCCAGGATTCCTGTCAGGCGAGGGAAAACTAAAGGTGAGCGCTCTCGAAGGTGTCTGCATATGGATGTCTGTAGACCATTGGGGAGAAGGGACTGGGGGAGGACAGAGGGGAGAACAGCATATAGCAAGTGACAGTTAAAAGCTCCATCTACTTCTTGTCCCTGGAGTGGACAGTACTTAAGAGCAATAGATGCAGTCGATCTGTACGGTGTTGTCAGCTGGCCTGTTGACTGTGCCAGCCCAAATATATGCAGTGTGCAGTGTTGCTTGGAAGTGGGGCCACAGAGTTTAGTAATTTTTTCTCTGGACAGTAATTTCCATGAGACCTGTGGAGGAGAGGATATTTTTCCCTTGCACTTCCCGAGTCTCATCTCTTATCCCAGTGAAACACTTCCCATTGTAGCTTGCTTGGAAACCATTTCATAGCACTCTTGTCAAGATAAACTATGAAGACTTCTATTGGTTTCATAAAACCCTTGTATTCAGAGCACTGTTCAAGAACTAACTAATCTCCCTGAAATCATGAGGCAAGCAGGTAAGAACAGCTGAGTAAATAAAAGGCAAAGTAATTCTGACTGAGGCACTGTCAAGTTAAAATGCGGGTTCTGATCAATACCGCAATCTTATGGCAGACTAATAAATTATGTGTAGCACTAAAGAACACTATTCAGTCCTATTTTTTCTGTAGCCTGTGCTCAATCTTCACTCCATGCTGATAAGCAAGCCTTTTAAATCAGTTCCTTCATTCCAGGCTAGGGCTGAGTTCAGCCAGCAGCTGCACGCCCTGTTCTTGCACGGAGGCTTTTTCTTGAGCAAATCTGGTCTGTGACAGCTCTTCTTAGCTGCAGCAGTGCGGAGGCCAAAAGAGATGAGTCCTCTCTTGGTTCCTAGGGTAGCTCTGGTGGCCCCTTGGTTTGCAGCAAGGAAAATGGACTATTTACTTTTTATGGCATTGTCAGCTGGGATGTTGGCTGTGCCAGCCCAAAAAAACCCAGGACTCAGTTCAAGTGTGAGGATTTTCCTGGGCCGGATAAGACTGCTGATAAAAGGTGAGTTTTCATTGCCTGAGATAAGTCCTGAATATAACCCCTTTGTATAAAATATCCCAAGTGCATTGAGGTTTTTTTCTGGTAGACTTTTTAAGGCAACTTAAGAGCAAGGAAAAAAAAAAAATAGTCCAGGTGATTTCCTGCAGAAAGTTCTCACTTCCTCCTCTTCCTCATGCCTTCCACCTAAACAAAGCTTCCTGGAACTTAGAATGGGAATTTCAGAAGCATAAGACTTGTATTTAACACTTCTGGCTCTCAAATTGAATACAATCTTTGGACAAATGCTTTTCTCAGTAAAAAGTGACTGCTGCTGAAAATGCCTACCAGCCCCACGCTTTAGGCAGAATAATTTGGGACAACACTGTAATCTGAGCTTGTGTGTGTGTATCCAGGTATAATTAGCACCACATTCAGAAATCTGTAGGATTAATTTTGCCAGAAAGTGCTAGAGAAAGAGTAGCATATACTAGTGAATAAGGACTGATTGCATGAAAGTGGTGGGTTACGAAAGGAAGAGGCCCCTGTCCTTAAACTGGTGTGTGTCTCATGCAGAGAAATGAGGAGAGCAAATTTGTTTGGGGTGCTCCATGTGAACCCAGCGTTGTTGTCCCGCTTCCCTTGCACCAGCTTCTCTCTTCTTTCCCAGAAGTTTCTTTCCTTCTGAGGCTCCTCAGGTCAAGATGAATCTGACTTTATAGTTTCATTGGCAAATGGAGAAATCCACTACTTCAGCTTGTTTGATCTGATGGGATTTGGGAGGTTTCAAAGAGCCACCAGATAGCTTCAAGTCTTTTCCATGTTAAACAAACTGATTTGTCATTCTAGAGAAATGTTTCACTTTGGCTCAAAGTAGTTGCGCTGGGAAACTGCTGATGCAAAACATTTGTCTTCCAGATCCCTCCTCCTTCCCTGTATGTGCTTATGTACAGCCAAGTACGTAATTCTCCATTTAGGGAATAGCTGTGATTTGTCCCACAGCATTTCTTGAGAAAGAGGAAAGAGCTAATTCTGGACAGAGTTTTCATGTTTCTGCCTATCCTGTATTTTATTCTGTTGTTGCCAGCGTAAAATGGAGGACTTCTCACAGGAATATTTTTTTTCTGTATCCTGGATAAAGTGTGCTGCAGTTATGAGTGGGAAATTAAAGTATATATTAAAGAAAAGAGCACATTGTGGATAATGCTCCACACTCAGCTCACATGAGCACTTGGACACTCCGCTTTGTGCTGCAGCTGCTGGTCTTTCTCCCTTGTGGCGTCATTCATAGTCCCACAGTGACCTCAGAAATGTTAGTACAGGTGCTGACTAAGGGAGAACTTTCTTCTGAACTAAAACCAGTTAACAAAACAAATCATCACTTGTATGGTAGCCAGACCATCGCTACAGATAAGGCTGGAGATCTTCTATCCCCTTGTATCCGACACAGCTGGCTGCTGACCACTGGCTCTCTGAAGGATGTAATGGCTTTCATGGATTTACTGTAGGTCAGGCAGTTTATGCAGGGAATTGCTCAGCTCTGAAGCTGTAAATCTTTCCCAGAGGTTGAGGCTGTAGCATTGCATACAGCTTTTACATATGGCTTCATACCAAAGGTGCAAAGCCCTGAGGACTCTTTGAGCCAGATACTGACCGTTGGCTCCTTTACCTGACTTCCATACAATTGCCTTCCTGTTGCGGGGAGCGCTTGGCTGTGCTGACCGTTCCCGAGTTTAATACAAAACTGTCTCTAAGCGTGCTGTGCCTCTCCTCGCATGCTGAGCAGAGCGTGCCGCAGAGAAGCGATGGGGCACCGGACACCTCGGCACCGGCGCAGCCTGCGAAGCTGCCGCAGAGCTGACGGAGGCGGCGTGGGTGCGGGGGAACTGCAGAACTCCGTGGAGCTGTTGCGTGCCAGAGGCTGCAGCCCTTGGTTTGCAGAAGGTGGTGGAGCTGGTTCAGTTCGGGAGCAGCTCAGGGTAGTGCCCAAGCTTGAGTCTCCTAACACCTGGGTGCAAATGGACGCAGTGCTCTGGATTTTGTCCTGGGAAGTGTGTGTGTGGGTACATGCAGGCAGAGGGGAGGGAGGGATGCTGGTGAGCAGACCTAAGGGAGGGAAGACTGTTGTAGCTAGAAGCAGTGGGCTTGTGTGGAAGAGCCAGGGGTCCACCAAACACTGATGCTGCAGGTTTCCTGTGCATGTGGGTACGCTGCTTAATCTGCTGTATCTGTCCCTTACCATCCTTGGAATGAGATATTGGTTTTTTTATCTTCTGTGTTTTCCACTGAATTTCTCGGGTCAGGGAGAATTACTTAATCTCTTATGTGTGTACCTTGTTTAAACAGAGCCATGGTCTTGGGTGAGGCACTCTGTCAACTTGTTGCTGCTTTTAAAGCACAACAAATAGCCCTGTCCTACTGATGTGCCTCCTCCTGCCTATTAAGCATTTAAATGTTTCTCTACATCCACTACTGTGACAGTGTTGGAGGGAGACTGATGAAAAGGCTTAAGTACCCCTGAGTTACTTGGTGACACTAGGTCTGGGAACAAATTGGGGAATGCTGTTGCTCACGACTTTAAAAAGCAATCTGCTCAGGAGGGGATGCTACTGGCTCTGCTTGCAGATTTGCGCTGTAGCCAGTCTGTTGGCATGCAGTGTGTGCTTTCCTCTTCCCACTGGCATCCTTGCTGGTGCTCCAAGACATCACACCACCGCGATAAAAATAGGTCCCAAGAGTGATAAGCAACAGGAGGTGGGGATGCTTTCTCTCCTCAGGGAAGTGCAGCCCAGCTGGCGACTGTGGGGCCGTCATTAGCATGGCAGCTCCAGGGCTGGTTGGCAGGAGCTGGAAACACACACGAGGCTCTTGCCCACGCTGGAGCAGGCTCATCTCGGCTGAGCCACTCGCCGCTGGGTGAGCTGAAAGGCATGGCAAGCGCGTGGTGCTGTAATGGCCTGAATTGGGGTATCACCCTGAATGCAAAAACGATTTTAAAATTGAACCTAGAGACAAGATCTTGTGGCTCAGCCTGCTGGGCTTTACCCCCTTCCAGACCGCTGCACCCACACGGCACTGCTGTTCCCTGCTGTCCCCTGATGCAAGCAACACGGCCCACGTCCTCCAACGGTGCTGAGGACGTGCAGGAACCCTTGCCTTGCCCTTGTGCAAAGCTGTGTCATTAACTCATTGCTTTTCAACCTAGACTGTGGTGGAAGGGGTTTCGTTTTTTTCAGGCCAGCTCTCCTGGAGGAAGGGTACCTTCCCCGTAACTCAGCCTGGCTGAGCTCCCTTCCACTGTGAGTTAAGCCAAGTCATGCTTCCCTGTGCGTGCCCTCTAACAAGCGTCGCCATGCAGTGCTGTTCACACCACAGCACCTTCCTCAGGAGGCAAAGCTTCCTCAGCTCCCTCTGGATTTGAGGGATTTCTACCCAGCGGAAGGGCTTGGCTGTCCCTGCTCTGCGCTCTCAGCATCCCGCGCAGGTGCGCAGAGACATGGCATGGTGTCAGCATCCAATCTGAGCAGAAAGCGCATAAACATTGGTGTGGGAGGAAGCACACTTAAACAGAATTTAAGCTGCTCTACAGAGAGTATGACTTTAAAATTGCTGCCTTGGGAGGCAAACAATCCTATTATGCTTGGTACTAAAGGGACATACAGTTCTCATTAGTGATCTTGTTTTCTTTCCTCCTGCTCTGTTATAACCGCTCACATGCTTCCAAATATTTCCCTGTTGATTTGGTCTCTTATTTAACAAGTGTTGAATCTGACTGCACTGTGTGTGCATGCAGCTACAGGCTAAGCCTGCTCTCCTCCTGTGTTTCTGGAGAACCAGAGAGAGCATAGACAAAAGCATAGTATTTCATAACTCTTGTCAAGGGCTGGCCACAAGGTCAATTAAAAAAATACTTATATTCCTTCCTTGGTAGTAAATGGGTATTTGAGGTTGGTAGGTTTGTTAGCCCAGGTACTTGACCAATCTGGTACCTGTTTATCTGTTTTCCTGTTTATCTGTTTTCCAGGCATTTCCAGGCATCAAAGCACTGCTCTGATCAAATTTGCAAGCCAGTCTGCTTTCCTCTAAGGCCTGGCAGCTCTATGCTGCCTAGCTTGTGTCTGCTGCCTGGGTCTCTGAGGCTAAGGCAACAGGACTGCCTTGTGACCATGTACACTTTGAGAGCTCCAGCCTGCATGCTGGACCCTAAGAAATGATCCAACTGATGGGAAGGGTTGGGGGTTTTATATATATACATATATATACACACACACACTTGTAAATGTGTGTATATATCTCTCTCTATATGTATATATGCCCTATGTAGGGTTAAGCTTTTTATCAGATCTATTCATTTTGGCCTTTCCAGCAGCTGCAGTAGCTGAGCTCTTGCCAGTGATAGCAGAATATTCAGACTTCCAGCAAGCCCGGTAATACTGGGGCAGGGGAGGAACAGGCTTAAACCCTCCCTCCTAAATATTGGAAAACCATTTCCCATTAACTTTATCGACCTGCTAGACTATCTTCAATCATGGGCAGAACTGGCAGGTTTTGTAGAAAGCTCTTTTCTTAATGCTTTTATCACTGAAGTGCACATTTATCCACAGAACATGTGTCAGAAGTGGAGTTAGAAGAGCCCTGGGGGTTTATCTCTGGTCCTTCCTTGTCAGGATACATGAGCAGCACAGAGTGCTCTTGGATACTCTGACTGCCTCTGAAGGGAATGTCAAAGATTATGGTAAAGCATCTGTCAATAACATCATCAATGAACTGCCAAGAGGAGTTCCTTGGGATTTATGAAGAGAGCCAGCAAGGAAGAAAAGTGCTAGGTAACAACAAATGATCCAGCTGAGGACACTCAGTCCTAGAAATTTCTCACTTTCACTTGGGCCAACTTCAGAAAGGGTTTCCAGTCCCAGCTGCATGGCTCCAATGTGTGGCAACTTTAGTTAACCTTCAGAGCCAGGCTGTAGACTCGGCTGGAGACTTTAATCCCTGTGTCATGGACCCAGTAGGAGAACAGCCCTCTTAATACACTAGGAAATAAGCTGTGGTATTTGGACAATCCCTTATGGACACTTGTCTCTAAGTGACTTGTGTCCTCCTGTATTGGCAGCGTCTTATTGAAAGTCCCCTCCTCTTCCTCCATACCCTCTGAGACAATGAAGTAAGATGCAATGATGGCATGCTTTATTTGCCTCTTGGAGGTGGAATGGATGATGCTGAAGCATGAGCACCTGGGAAACAGAAGTGTGGCTCTTTGTACCAGGAAATATATTCTCTCCTGTGTGGAGGGCTATGGTCTTCCTCACCGTGACCCTGCTGAGGTGCAATCTGGTCACTGAGACACAAGTCTAGATGAACAAAATCCACAGCATTAAAAGAAGGCTAAAATAAAATGAAAGTAACAGCTTTAGTGATCTTTACTGGAAAGTTTAGATTTCTGGAGGCTTGTATGTCCACATGTTTGGTTTGCTCGTGTACTGCATGCTGTGCAGTTAAGTAAAATCTAGTTGAAGTGCAGTGTGGCAGGGAACAGGAATACATCAAGGTTATTCCAGTGAGTTGGGCTATTTCAAAATGCATGGAGGAAATGCTTTTTGCTGCCTATTTTAAAGGCTCTGTACACAGAGTAGGTGAAAAAGCGGAAGAGATAAGATGGACAGTAGCACACTCCTACATCTGTTTGGAATGGCAAGTCAAATACCAACTTTCTTGTCTGCTATACAAGCTGTGTAGTATGTAAACATTTTTACATATAAAGAAAATATTTCTCTACCTTCGCTGTATTGAAATCTTGGGACAGAAGGGAGGACCATCATGCCTTTATGTACACAAGTGATGGGCTTTAATTTAGCTACTGTCACTGAAACATTGTAGAATCACTGGAGCAGATGTGTAGCCATGAAAAATACAAAACAAGGTGTCCATGTGTGAAGAGGTAAAGAATAAAACATGCTGTACTGTACAAACCTGATGAACCAATTTTTTTTAGTACTGGGGTGTGTGTGATTTAATTCTTCCCCTTCCTGCACACAGTCATTCTTAAAAGGATCTAGAAGTACAGAGGAGCATGACAGGTATCCAGGAGTCAGCCTGGCTCTCTGCAGGGAGAGACTAAACAGACTCAACAGGCTGGAAGAGGAAATGGAGGCAAAAGGCAATGACTTTATAGACTGCTATGAATGGTACAGGAAGGTGACTAAGGCATGCTTAGTCGCTGTTTTTTTGCAAGGTGAAGAGTAGGGACATCAAAGGGAAATATTGGACAGCAAGTTAAAAGCAAAAGGAATTAACTGGAACTTGTTGGCACAAAATGTAAATGGGGAGGGGTAAAGTAATAGGAAAGGAGTGGGAGAAAACTCGTGAAGGCTAATTTTGCAGAGGTTTTATTGGATGTACTGAAGAATCTCTGACCTGTGAAGGTGTTCCTTCTCCCAGCATCCCCTCCCAGCCCTTCAGTGTGTTTTTCTTTCCCTTCCCTCATTCCCCTTTATTCTGCCTCTGTATAGGTTTAATTTGTTGTGATTCCAGATGTTATAAACTACTTATACAGAAGTGTTTTTCCTGGGTGGGTATCCACACTTGCATCCTGGTAGACAAGGTGTGGTGGAGAAATCCATCAGCTTTTCGGAGTCCTGTGGGTGAATTCTAGCATATGTGTTCTCCAAATATTTTAGAAATTAAGTGATGCCTCTGGAGAAGGTTTTTGGATAATAGCTATTTTGTGTAGACCTTCATCCTCTTACATCACACCAATGGTGATGGTTCATGCTCTAGGGAAGAGGACCTATTTAACTTCTATGTGGGTGTAGATGAGGACTATGTGCATGATCATCATAGCTCTCTTATAAGCTCTCTTTTCTGACACTTGAACAGGAACACCCTTTTGTTACCAAATACAGTAGTAATGCTTCCAAAGACCTTTAGGGTAGTAGAACATGCTAGGAATATTTTTTTCATTAACAAAGAAAACTCGCCCACCAAATCTAAAGTTTAGCATGTCAGTTAACCCTTGAGTTGGGAGGAAAAGGACAGGAGAGGAGAAAGACAGAGGATGTGCTAAGGAGCTGTTAGAGCACTCCATAGCATCTTCCTTCAAGAACTTATTTATAAAAGCGCCAAAAAAATTTCAACAAGTATGTCTGTTGCAGCTGAGAATAATGGTTTAACTATCATAACTATTTATATGCAGGACAGAGGAAAATACTATCAGAAATGGGGCCATCAGTCAAACTTTTCCCCAAATAGGAGTCTAACAGATAGCTCCCTGGAGCGTCCTCCGGCACACAGACTCGCTGCTATGTAATAGCATTTGTTATGGCTGGCAGTTTTTCAAGGCTGGATATATTAAGTGAGATTCCTACATCTGTTTATATGCCATCATATCAGAACAGCCTGTTTTCTTTTTTTTCCCCTCCTCTAGAGCCAGTGAGCAACAGAAGTCAATGGGTGCCTGTCTCTAAACCAAATTACTTTTATTGAGGAACTTAAAATATAGACTTGGGCTTTAATGTCAGCATGAGCTAGAACTTTAGCATGATGGTATAATGGGAGAAAGAGGCTGGAAAATTCGGAGAACCAGAAAGTAATCTGGAAACAATTTAGCAAGCTTAACAACTGAAAGTACCTATCAGTGCAGATGGAGTAACGGCAAAAATTCCCTGTCCCATCCCATTTTCGATTTAAGTGCAAGTAGTCTAGTGATTTTTCGGGATAGATAAAGCAAACAAAATGCCTAGCCTCATAGGCAGACTTTGGGCAGCTGGTACTGTGCAATGAACTGGACAAATCCTTGCTGGCCAGCAGTAGGGCACTTTTTGCAGGACAGGGACTGGAGATGCTGCTGCCTCCCGTCTGGCAGCCATGTTACGGGCATTGAACATCTCTCAAATGTGGATAGTTCCTCACTTTTCTGCCTTTCCACAGAGTAACTTCTATGACTTTTGCCTACATTTCTCAAATGGTGTTTTTTTAGTGGTAGTGTTGTGCTTGGTTTTGCTTCTAGCTGCGCTATGCAGTACCGTGCAGTCTCCTGTGGTTCTCCAGAAGCCTGGACCTGTGGTGAAGGTGATGCTCTGCTCCACTGGCCCTGCTGCTTTCAGCATTGAATACTTGATGCTCAGGGTCCAAGGTACAGTCAAGCTGTACAACCACTTCTCTCTAAAGATTAACTGACCTCTTTGACTGAAGCTTCAAGAATGCACTTGTTTTCAAGATGCCTTTATGGGCTTTCTGGAGACTTTACATACAGATGTTCTCCAAACATATGGAAAACCAGAGCTCTCCGAAGCTCTAGCCTGGATAAAATTGCCTGATTTGCAAAATGCTGAAGCTTGAAATAAGGCTAAAGTGGGTTTGAGGTTTGTAGGTTTATCATGAACAAGGTCTGGCCTGGTAGAATAGGAATGTAGTAGCTTTCCTAATTTGTTTGTCCTCTAACTGAAGACATCTTTTTCCAGATGAACTTTTTAAATGAGTATTTCAAGGTTCTGCTCTTCAGATTGTCTCTCACCCATGATCCGTGCTTTTCCGTGGGGGTGACTCGTCATATAGGAATTGCCCTTAGTCTCTGGTAAATCTCCCTTTAAAACTTAATATTGAAGCTGAATTTAATGCTCTACATTCTAATTCTTTCCAGGACAAAAACCTGGCAATGCCCCAAAAAAATCCCAAGGAGATGAGCTCAGATTTGTCATGAGACACAGATGTCATACTTACAGATTGGGAAGGAATGATCCAGTCACCAGCATGCCCCATGAGATACACAAATGCCACCAGGTGAGCACCCAAGTTCTTACAGCTTTTGTAACTCCGACATGAAAATCTGCAAATATCTGTGATGTGGTTTTTAGTGAATCCATAGGTATTTCAGTGTGTGTTAGAAAACTGGGCAAGTTCCTCAGAGAGAGTTAGGAAGGCTGGGGGGTATCAGTACCTTCTTTCCAGCAAACGGCAGATAAATCTGACACTTCTGGGCAAAGGTCTCATAAAGCATGTTAGAGGCCTGAATGTGCTGTGACTGAGGAGTTAACAATGGCAATGCTAAACCATGTCACTAAGAATCTTTTGTCACTTTCATCCGTTCCCTTTTCTTCCTCCCTTATTGTGCTTAGTTAGGATAAGAAATAACTTTCCATTCATGTGGCAATAGCATAGACTTCTAAACTGTTTGAAAGCTTAACTTCAGAAGTAATGAATAATATGACCAAAATAGATTTGGACCAGTATGCCATCTTTGATTTCCCCCCCCCCCCGCCTTTTCTCTTCTTAATGGGTATTACAGTCCCTTTTGCCTCTGCTCACATTTTGATAGCTATCCCTAGGAAATAAGAGCCAATTGTAAAATATGATGGCATTGTGACTTTGTTCTTTGCTTTGTGCTGCAACTGCCACTAGAGAATTGTAGCCCCATTAAAATCCATTATTAGGCTTGAAGTCCTGGACTTCTAGACTGAAAGAAATCTGTCTAATTGTCATGGCCAACTGATGGTGTATGAAGGATTTGGAGTAACCAAAGAGTTAATAAGCAAGAGAGAGCTCACCTTAATGCTGGGGTGAGAGAAACAGAGGAGAAGAACTAAGTTTCTTTTGCAGACAGACAGGGAGTTTTACATAGTGCACCTCCATGCTCCAGGAGGGATTTGTGATAATACTTGGAGCTCCTTCAGCTAGCTCTGTATCTTTCCCTTCCTACTGTTGCAATCAAATGTATTGGATGCTAGGTCCTAATCATGGCACGGCTGTGCCTTGGAATGACGTGAGTCTCTCTGGGTTGCTCTTGAATTTGCTTGAATTTGCAGCATGACAACTTACTGTGTGTGTTTGAGGCTGTGTGCCAAAGGCAGCAGGTCAAAGCAGTGGGACCAAGAGAAGGGAAGATTTTCCTGCTCCCCTGCTATGCCAGGAGAGGTACCTTACCTACCTTGACTAAGGAGCTATTGGCTTGGTTAGGTAGGATATTGCTGGGGAATCGAAGCTGTGCAAGTGTCTTCTGTATCGGGAGGAGAAAGCATAGACTGGAAATTTAAACCATTCAGGCACTCATGGATACAAGGTTCTTTGGAATCATTTGAGTGTTTATGATGGACCACATCTCTCTTCAAGGCTTCTGGGTAGGTTGAACTGCATAGTAATTTACTATCTTCCTTTTCTGACCCCTTTTATTGAATGAAGGTGACCAAATTTCCTTCAGTTGTAGGGTGTGGGAGGCAGGGAGGACGGCAACACTGATTAGTGCCTGCAAGGCAGAGCCAAGTGGCAGTAGACTTCCTGAGAGTCATTGAGAGCTGCCCTTGTCACCCAGGGCTTCTTCAGTAGAAGTGGTCTGGACTCAGCAGTTCTTGACTTCCAGCATCATGGCTGTATCTGAGAGGATACTTCTATCAATCCTTCTTTTAGAACTTTTTTTTTCTTAACCCTTTGTATCTTGGTGCTTGTCTCGCTCTGTGACTGAAATAGTTTGAGCAGATGCTGCTGTGAGTACCAAAGCTGCCTTGTACCATATGGATATCAGGATCTTTGGGTACAGAAGTGTTCACTGGAATGGCTTCATACCTTCCTCATTCTCCCACTGTCTCCCTCCTTTTTTCTTCCACATATGCAGGCATTTAGAGAACTGGTTATTGAAGTAATCTCACTAAAGTATGAGAGATGCACTCATATAGAGCATGAGAATGATTTGGCCATTGCACTAGGTTTCACCTCTTCAGCCTGGGTAGGGAACAGTATGGCATAGGCCACTAGAGATGTACCTCCTGAAAGACCTCAGAGAAATCCTGGCATCCACTAATACCTTTGAGTATCAAAAAGCTTGGATTAAAAAGTCTGCCTCTGGAAATAAATTGTAGGGGCTGTCTCAAACTACTTGGCAATGGCTACAACTGCAGTATTTTCTTCTTCCCCCTCACCAGGAAACTTAAGTGTTCAGAAGATGTCTTTGAGCATCTTCTCCAGCAGTAGCTTCCTGACCCTGCGTTTCAAACCTGATCAATCTGTGGGATACAGAGGCTTCAAAACCTTTCTTGGAGAGTTGTATCAGCAACCAACATAAAGTGAGCTGGAAGGCAGCAGCCAAGGTAAGTAAGGCTCTGGGTCTTTCCCTGCCTATGCCATAAAGCCATCCTGTTGTTAAAATAGTATTGAATGTTACAGGCAGGGACATTTGTAATGTTTATTTGCTGAATGTGCTTCCCCTAAAGCTATTGTCTGAGATCACTTCAAGATAGTCTTCCGTGCTATGATGTATCCCAAACTGAAGTGAGTTAATTCAGTGCTCACCCCAGCCACTTCCACTAGGTGAATGGTCCTCATAAGTGCAGTTCTCAGGCTTTGTCACCAAGCCAAATACAGAAACACACCTGAGGAATGAGTGCTTATTTAAATTAGGTTTTGGGTTGACTTGTTTTTGTTTAAAACAGATGCTTATTGGGAGGAACGATTAGTCTCAGCATGTAAGTGACCTCTGATTAATTAATAACCACTGTCTGGAACCTGACACTATAAACAGGAAGCAGAATGCCAAACAGTTTAATCCATCTGTGCTAACTTTTGCTCGACAGCTTGGCTGCTCTTACTAGAGGGTTGTGCCTTTTCCTGGGGCACTCAGAAGGGATAGAGGGAGCCTGTTAAAAAGGTTAGTTCCCATGACGTGATCCAGAGTGCCACCAAAAGAGGGGAAGGAGAAGATGTGCTGTACCTCAGTACTTTAAAATCTCAGTAGGCTTCTCCAAACATGCTCTACCAATGACAAGCTTTTAATGGGCTTATTTTCTGTTAAACATTCCCCCTGGCCCCAAGACTCATCTTCTGTATTACCAGTTTCTGAGGGAAGTAAATACTGTTCACTTCTAGTTTTGTTTGTTTCTTTTCTCATGCTAACACCTCTTTGTGATCAGTGAAAGCTGCTGGTGGTGGGAAATGGGTTATTTATGCACTGTTTAATTTGCTGTTACTGGAGATGGTGGGGAACACTTTAGTGAACTAATTTTAGAAAACAGAGACTTCCATTACTGTAATGGAAACACTTCATAAATATCAGTTTTGACTAAGAAAAGAGGTCAGGAAGTGCTTGTCACCTGCAGAATGTAGCTTCCTGAAAAATCCGTGGAGAGCTGCTTACCCAGGAAATGTTGCCAGTCTGTACACATCTGGGACATCAAGGTTCAAGTTCTTCCTCAACTGGTATTAGTTGAGGTCTTTTTTTTTTTTTTATTAGTATGTACGGACAACTTCTGTTCTTTTGAAGGGAAAATTAGAGCAAAGCATTCCCAACTCTCTCCAATACAGATGTTTCAATCCCACTAGCGGGCTACTGTGGAACCTTTGGTGGACATAGCTGTCCAGAACAAGTCTGGTGCTTGTTTGGTGTTGGAGCATATTAGTTCACCCAGCTGTGACCAATTTTCTTTAACAAAAAAAAGGGCAAACACACACCATCACACCCCCAACAAAAACAAAATATCCATACTAATAGTAAGGAAATACTTCCACAGAAATGCAGATTTCTACTGGTGGATCCATTCCCTCTACTGGGGCCTGCAACAAGTACAGAATTGCTGGTAGACCCGTGCGGGAAGCCCAGGATGGATGAAAGTGGCTAGTCAACCGCTGTGCCCTGGCTGGTCAGCCTGCAGTATGAGAGTCAACGCTTCTGTGGAGGCTTTCAGATTGATGAAAAATGGGTCCTGAAAGCTGCACGCTGCAACTTCAGGTGGGCAATGTCCTCTCATCCCAGAGCAATGAGGGTTTGCTAGCCTCTAGACAGGACAATTTCTAAGCCACCTTGTCAGTCCTGGCAAATACAGATGGGCTTACTGTTCCCACATGTCTACATACATCCAGAACTGTTCTCCAGCAGCTTAAACGTTCCTGTGTAGCTTTCTGTGCTACTAGCAATAGTGGCAGTAGAGATGGAGTATGGGCTTTGATGTGTGCCTGGTAATTACTGCATGCATACAGTTGTAGGAGAGCTTGTCCTCTGCCCCCTCCCCAAGACCTCTGATACTTGTATTATGTCTCTGGCTCCCTATTATGTACTTACTGGCCTCAAATAGGCTGAGGTACCACATACTTCTGTTGAACCTTCATCTCTGTTGTATGTAGACACCCATGATGGTGGCACAGGTCTCGAATGTTTCACCAAACTAGTTATACAGCCTAGATCTGTAGCTTCGATGTAAGCTCCATGCGTGTTGGGGTCTGGCTCCTGAGAAGGTGAGCGACCGACTCGTCTCTGGACTCCCTGTGTTAATTGTAACAGCAGCAAACCTTTGGAGGTACAAGTCAAAGTTCTTCGTCAGCACAGCACAAAAAGCACTCATACCTCAACTGGGATTCCCAAATGTACCCCTGTGATGTAAGGTTATAAGTCTTGAAGCATGAGTGTTGCTTGGCAGCAAACTTTGGACTCTTCCTGTTGTCTGAATGATGGCGGTTTTTTTAGACCGAAAAATGTATTTGTTTTCCTTCTTCCTTGCCTCGTGCTCAGACAGAACAGTTCTGGGGAAAAAATACTTGTTGCCAAATGTGACACCCCCATGCTTATGAAAGCCGTGCACACACACCATGGCTTTGGTGGGTTACCTTTCAGAAATGACCTGGTACTCCTGGAGCTGCAGATACCCATTGAGCCAGGTACTGCTTGGAGCCCATCCATCATACTCAGCTGTGCTGGGGTTAATGGTTGTAATAAGACTCTGACATGGGGCACAGTGTTTAGAATGTGTGTGGGGAATGGGGTGGGAGGGCATTTGTGTATCTTGTACACTAAGGGATGCTAAAAGTGAAATGAACAGCAAGCCTTCGGGGAGGCTTGCTTCATATTATCTGGTTAAAATACAGCATGGGGGTTAAGAATGCTTCTGCTTGTTGTCAATAGGCTTTGAATAAGGCTCCTCCAAGCAGACTTGCCTGTGACTTTAAGGTATAAGTGTAAGATAGACATGATCTAGAGAACAGCAAAGATCACCTATTCTACCTGTCTTGCCAACCTGTCACAGCTGTACTATGACCATTAAAGTTAATGAGCCAAAAATAAGCATGCATGTCCCAGGGGGAGCTGTTCTTATTTTTTTTTTTTCTCCTTAAAGATTGGTATGCACAGCAATAATATGATACGCACTTCTGTGCTGGTAGCAAAGTAACATCTGAGATAGCAGGGGCTGAAATTTAAAGAAAAAGCTTTTAAGGTGCCTGTACCCTTTGTCTAAACCACAGAATATTCTTGTTAGAGGAATATTTTGCTGCAGTATATAATTTAGATTTTATACAATGAAGTGCAAAGCTTGGATAGAGCTGAGAGAAGTTACTCCTTCCAGTTTATGTGCAACTTGGGGCAGGACTTGGGGGGAGGGAAGGGGAAGAACTGAAGACAGATGTTAAGCAGTGGGGAAAATGGGATCTAAATAGAGCCAGCGCACATGAACGGAGCATGTGAATAAGGAGGCTACATAAGCATACGGATCTTGCCGTGTCCTGTTAATAGTAACCACAAAGAAAAGGCCACAGTCTTTCCAAGAACTGGAACTGCACTAACTATGTGCACTGATGGTGGGAGGTCCTAGGGCAAACTGGCCTGAGGAAAGCGTCTTCCCTCAACCCCCTGGATCCGTGCCTCTTTGGAGGGTCTCCTCTCATCTTAGAAATGGCCTTCAAAAGGTGTTCAGTTTGTGCTATGGCCTCAGACAGTGGCATTAGGAGAAAGCCAAATTTGACTCATTAAAACCGCCCTCAGGCATCCAGTGAGTACAGCGAGGAAACACACGCATTATTAAAGCTCGGCCTCGTCTGTTCTGCAGGCTGATTGCGGGGTATTTGGGAGGAGAGGGAAAGGAGACAGCGAGTTAAGAGGCAGGAAAAACAGGGGTCTGACAGCAGTAAGAGCAGGGAAGCTGTACCTGGTGTTGACGGGAATTTGCTAGCTGACACGGGCGGTTCTGTGGCAGCGGCGTGCTCAGCAGGCGGCGGGGGGGAAGCGGGCGCTGCCGCAAGGTGTTTCACGGCGGGATGGGGAGAGACGGGAGCTCCAGTGAGTACGGGTTACTCTGACGTGAAGGAGCGTCTGTGACCTGTCGAGCGCAGTGACAGCTCAGACTGGGGACAGTGCCAGCCTCCCCTGCCCCCCAAATGTTGCCTGCGGTGTGAGAAATCCTTTCCAGATAGGAGCCAGGCTGCCTCTTCTGTCAAAGCTGCCACATATATGCAGAGGCAAAGCCAAGATGGAGGCTGAGTGAAGGGGAACGAACTTGAAGGAGGTGAGATCACATTCTCATGGTGTTTCAATGCCTGGGGCCTCTGGCCCATGTCACCCCTGCTGCCCAGCAGGTGGTCGGATACCTCCTGGTGCCTGTCTCCTTGGACAGCTCAGCGGCTGGGAAGGAGAAACTTCTCCCCCTCATCTGCAAATTGAAAAGAGCTGTACCACCTCCTCATTTAAAATAGCCACAGACCCCTCTGCCAGGAGACGTGGGGTACGTCTGCCTGAATGCAGCCGGCGCAGAGCTTGTCTGCGTCCCATCTGACCGGCCCTTAGCCAAAGCCTAGCACAGATGGTGGCAAGGAAGCACGCTGCTAGCTGGCTGGAAGTTGATCTGGGAAAGCTGCTGTGGCGATGACTGACTTGGGGGTGCTGCCAGAAGGCTTGCGGGTGCTCATCTGTGCCCTGCAAGAGGCTTTCGTCCCTGGTGGTGTGCTGGCTTTGCGTGCTCTTAGGGGCTTGCCCCAGTCCTTCTGGTCTTTTGGTGATCCCTGTGAAAGACAAGGGAGGGGTATGGGGACTATAGGGCTTCATATATCATGCACACTTCCCACTGGTGACTGCCACCCGCGTAGTGCTCCTGGCTGATGGGCTTGGTTTGCCCTGCCAGCTGCACAGCTCCCAGCCTGAGAGGGCCCTGCGCCAGGCTACGCTGACTGCAAAAGCCAAGATGGCTCCACACAACTGTCTGGGGAACGACTCCTTCTCCTGAAGCATATGAAATACTCTTTTGTGTAATATTGGATAACATACGTGCAAAGGGACGTAATCCCCAGGCTGGGATATGCCCCCAAAAGTGCATTGAATGGCTACCTGGAGCAGTGACGGGGCCTTGACTCCTACCTCTGCAGCCTCCCTAACACTGTTGCATTTCCCAGAGGAAGAGCTGGCTGCCAGGCTCCAACAAGCACAGACCTCTCTCCTCCTCTCCCACCAGTCCTGTGCAAACTACTGGGAACAAAACATTGGAGAGACCGATGTCTGCAGGAGAGCTGCAGGGGCAGGTTTTTGCAGGGTGTGTAACCGATGGGGTGGGAATGCTGCGCTGCATGCACCCAGGACACGAAGCCATGTCCTCTCCGAGGTTCTTGGGTGTGAATGCTTTTGACGCTGCTGACAGGTGACTCCTTGCTTTCTCCTTCTTTCCAATTCCTCTTTTCCTTCTTTCAGGGAGACTCCAGGTGGCTGCTGAGTATGCGTTTGTCGGGCATTACAAGCTGGTCGGTATTGCAAGCTGGGGCAGTGACAAGTGCCATACAGAGTCACCAACAGTCTACACCAGGGTTTCTGCCTACAGACACTGGATTTCATCAGTCACAAACTAAATGGTGTGATTAACTTGCACAGGAGCTTTTCATGTTTTTGTGTATTTTTTCTCAGTAAGAAGGTTGTGATGTATACTGGGTAAATGTTTGCGATTCAGGTCACTGTCCTCCGAACACCTCCTCTTGGGAAGTTCAGACTTGAGCACTTGGTTTCAGAAATCCTCTTTTTACTGCAGCAAAGCTTGTGGTGCTGTAGCACAGATATAAATTCAGTTCCTGAAAGGTGCCTAGGAAATACTATCCTTCAGCGTTTGGGTGCATGTCTAGTGTCAAGTCCTTTACACAACTTGTACTCGTCTGTCAAAATAAAGTTGGTACCCTTGTTCCTCTCAGAAAACCTGATTTACCAGAGGGAAGTAGCCACTGCAGCAGCAGGGATACCTAAGATGGGCTGCTTCAGCTGCAGTGCTACTTTGTTGAAAAGGAAGCGATCTGGAATTTGGTGTGATGGCTCATCCACTGTAAATATACCTTCAGGTTTCAGAGAGATTTATCTATGCCAAACTCTTAGCCTTTTCTCTCATATTAGGAAGGCCATACTGACACGATCCCATTTGGCAGAAGCTTGGTGGTTTTGTTTGAAATAGATGGGTTTAAATATACTTTTTTGGGGGGAGGGAAAGGTGGTGTCTGACTTATGAACTTAGCTTGTGAGCTGGTAGCTAAAAACTAGACTTGGAAGTGAAGTGTATTTGTGAAGAAGGGTTTTAATGCTCATCCCTATCAGCATGTATCAGTGAATTACAAGCCAGGAAACCTCTGCCTGCATCCTCCGTCTCTGGTTTCAGCACTATTGAGCACCATGTATGCATCTGTCCTTTAAACAGAAGACAGCAGGCTCTTTTCCGTCTCTGTGCTCTATATTGCAGTCCACTTAAACATGGAAATACAAACATAGGAGTGTTTGTGATGGAACAACTTGATGGCTGTGGTCTAGCCAAGTGATCTCGGCAACCATCTGCTGCCAAAATGGCTGAAGAAGTACAGCCTGCCTTTACACCAGACCATTCAGGTACAATAGTTTAATAAATCAAAAGTTACGCACGTGATCTTTTGACTTACCAAATACTAGTCTCTGTGTTGTTTAAAAGAAATCATTCTCTCTCCTATCCCCATCCCATGCTGCTTTTGGAAAGAAAACCTCATATTCTAGCACAATTCAGAAAACATCAGTCAATCTTTACAAAAATAATAGTCCCCCTGAACTAGCGGGGATGTAAATTACAGTATTTTGTCAGGCTGCTGTTGATGACTGACTTGTTGTGTTATAACTAACTTTAAAAAACTGCTCTGCCATCATGACAGGAAATGTGTTGGGTTTTGGCTCAGAGATGTGATTTCCCCAATGTCTCTTCAGCTGTGCAAATAGAGCAGCTTAGGTTTTGTAATTTTGTGCTGTATCACCGACCAGGGAGGCTTCCTGTTGTGTAAATGCGTGCGGCATTAGGTGAATAACATACTCACTGAAACCTTCGAAGATGTGGCAGTAGGATGGGCCACCATACCTGCTCTTGGTGGCAGGGAGCTAGGAAACTGTTCCCAGGACCTCTGACATGCCAGTAACCACTTCTTACATCTGGACAGAGGACGTGCTGCCCAGTGAAGTGACAGCCTCATCCCAGGCATGGTCCTGCCCGTGCCCTGGGAGACTGGCAGAGCTGCAGGGTGAAAGCAGCTCTGGGGCATGATTGTGGTGACAACAGAAAGCCCTGGCCTGCCGCAGGGGATTTTATACCTTACATTTCCCTGGGAGAAGAGTGTTGTAAAGCTTCTGGTAAAGCTGCAGAGAAGCAATTAGTATTCATTGGCACTTTTTTTTCTTTACTGACCTAGAAATGGACAGCCAGGTACTAAGGAGGGTAACTACTGACCTGGTAAGGGAAGTGTCACCACATAAAATAATTTGTGCAAAAAAAAATTCCAATGCAGAGCTAGAATTGAAATTAACATGTAGGGTATCTGCTGTTTATGTCATCCCTCAAGATCTGCTGCACACTCTCCTTTTGGAGCATCTGTTTGATGCAGAGATGTGTGCTAAGAGAAAAGAGCCCTGGCCCAGGATGAGGTGCAGGACTTTATACAGAGTAGTTTTCCCTCTGCACCTTTTTATGAGCAAGTCTGGCTCTCATATTATAAATATACTCACCTGGGTAAAGGGAAAGGCAGAACGAAAAATTATTTGCACCTTTTGAAGCAAGAGGCACTGAGATACTGAAGAAGGAGGCATAGATGATGGGGGAAAGTGAAGTTGCATAATTAGAGCATATCAAGTAGTTCCCAAAAGTGTGAACTCTAATGAGCTCTTTCCTCTAGTTCTAGACTTGCTTGAAGCAAAAGCAGCTCATAAATTAATCTATACAGCATTGCTTTTTGTGGGAATAGCTTTGCTCTCCAGGACAGCTGCTTTACCACACTGCAGATGTTATTCCCAATTCATCCCTTCAGAAATACCTCGTGAAGAAATCCCACAGCACTGATGTTTTTCTGCTTGGAGGACGAGTGTATACCGCACCAGTTATAACTCTTCTGTGCCATTTGACTCTATTGCCAACACAGGAATTCAAAGTCAGGAGGAAGTTCTCCTGACCACCAAGTCCTCCATCAGCCCAAGCTGCAGTTCAAGCTAACCTGGCTTTCTCATTGCATGGGCTCTGGAGTTTGTGTACTAAGGTCTGGAGGGAGCAGGAGGCTCCTGCCTGGCACTAGCTGGATGTGCTTGAGTGCTGTATGTGAGTTTTTTATGGCACGAGAAATGGGACTATGAAATCCCAAATAGGCTTCTCATTAAAATGTCTCAAGTAGCTGGGGACACAGCACGTCCTGATGCTTCTAGAAATGTCCTTCTATTAGCAGTTACTGCACGAAGCTGATTGTCCTATCAAAGAGGCATGTTCTGTTTAATTGCAAGGGAAATGTTATCTTGGTTCACTGTTCTCACTTCATGGATTTTTTTTCTCTTTGCTTAAAAGTAGTTTGGCAAGAAACCACAAGCTGCTGATTGCGCAAACAATATTTTTTGTTTTTAATTTTAGCAAGTGGTGGTTTAAGATGAATGGTGAGATATTTTGGTTTTTTTTCATGGTAGGGTTGTTTGTTTGGGGTTTTTTTTTAAAGAAAAAACACACAAAAAAGTTTTCATTACTCTCTTCCTAGATGTTGGGGCTCAGATTTCTTCCTTTTAATGCTCTAAGTAGCCTGTCATGTTTGTACATGGGCTGAAAGACCTCCAAGAAGAATCTGTAACTAAAACTTACAAACTAAAAAGCAGATCAGTATATCCTTGAACCAAAATAGCCTGAACTAGCTGGAAGTTGCTTTTTAGCATCTACATTTTTACATCTCTACTTGCAAGAGCCTGTTCCTTGTGTGTATGTTTTCTTTGGATACAGAATGAATGCACCCCCCCACAAATAAGGATCAGTTGCTATTTTTGTTCTCAAGGTACATACAGCATTTGATCTATGCTTGCTGTACTCTCCACTCTCCCTTCATTTAGCAGCACTGTTTATGTAATTGCTGCTTTTCTGATTAAAGTGTGTGGATGCAAGCTGAAAGTTTGACACAAGACAGCCAATGCTTTTTAATTGCCTTTAGCTGAACTCTAGCTGTGGCACATCTCTTTGAATGCAGCTGACTTGCGAGAAAGTCTGGGAGAGAAACGATGCACTTTTTATTTACGCTTTTTCTCTGGCAAGAATTGCTCTGTGAATTTTTATCGCCTAATGGTTTCTCTGACACCTTTTAAAACTGTTTAGCTCTTCACCAAGAGACTGCTTTATATGAGACTTGGGCCAGTAAACCATTTCTGTGATCTGGGAAGTGCTATCCTTCCTTTGCAGAGCAATCCATTTTGGAATTAGCTGGGCTTGCCTGCTCAAGAAGAAGTCACAGTTGCTTGGCTGCTAGTCCTGAATGAACCTATTAAATGTCATATTTCTGTTAAAAAAACAGCAAAAATCTACTGCTGACTAGCAGGTCCTGAAATTCATGCGTATCAAGGGTAACATAAATAGTTTCAGTGTGTGATTTTTGAGAGAATAGTGGTCTCTGGCTTAATAAATACTAACTTGTATCCAGTCTATTGAAAAAGGTGATTATATATAGTGGAAATTAGCTGGGGCTTCAGCAGAGCTGGGAGGAACTGGCTTCTCTTCTGTTCAAAATGCCTTTAAAAATGGACAGCACTTAGTGATAAGGTTGTTAATTGACTTGTCCTGTACTAAGCTATATTCAGCCTTGTTGTCCTTCTCCCAGGTGGTTCCAAAGCACGGTCTGAAGCTCCACATCCTTCCTCTCCCTTGTCTAAGGCATCTTGTAGAAACGCTATCACCCTATATCACTCCCATTGATGTACAAGGAAGGTATGGGCTATGGCAGTTGAGATGGGACATTGTTGCTGCCTCTGATCAGCAAGGTGGAGTTGTGCTAGATTTAAGTACTTTGAATTTTGTTATGGAAATTGGCCTGTTATGGGTAGATGTCTGCTCACTACAGCAAATTGTAATGGCAGGCTCCTGGCAAGTGATGTAGTGCTTTCCACTGTTTTCAGATAAATGTTTCCGGCATGAACCCTAAACTATATTTAACTCGCATTTGTATATGAGATTTAGTACTTAGAGGTGACCTGGCTGGAAATATCAGCACAGCCCAGTACCATTTAGGAGTCTGGGGATTGCTGAGTGTCTTGTTCAGCTATCGGACCCTTTCAGAGTGGTGGGATAGAAAGATGCACCCATCTGGCTTGCAAGAGGCAAAGCAGGGCTGACTTCTAAAAAGATGCAACAGACTCAATTATATCAGATATTTCTCAGAGCGGAAAACCATGATTTAGTTGCTTGAGAGTTTTTCTTGTCTGACTCTGGTTTTATTAGGTTCATTTTTCCTTATTCTTGACCTGTGACAGCTGAAACAGTCGTCTTGGGAGAGAGAAGATGAGTGTGTGCATGCACATGGCAAGGAGACGGGGAATAGCTGTCAAGCCAGCTTGTTGTGTGAAGGATGCTGTACAGTCTGGGTTCAACACAGACCACCCTTGTCCTGTGGCTCCCACAGGAGCAGGACCAAGCAGGTCCCCACATTTCTTATTTTTTCCCCTCAGCTCTTCCATCCTGCTTGACCAAAGGCAAGTGAGCTGCAGGTTTCCTTAAAGTTGGGATTTTTATTTCCCAGAGTTACAAGCAATAGCGAGAGACTCCTTACGAGTGGATGCCACATTGCTAACGTACATGGCAGGCTGTACGCCGCAATATGCCTGTACCTCTGGGGTACAGAAGGAAACTCTGCCAGTTATTGCTGCCCTTTACCTGCTCTTCCTGCTCTGTTTCCAGCTGATGAAATCTGCTCCTCGATTTTAGGTGCTGCTGGGTGTTGAGAGAATCTGTGAGGGAGAAGAAAGAAAATATGTCTTTATAGCAGGTGGCATGGTGTGCTGTAAGCTTAGACACCTGCTTTCCCTCTTTAGAGCAGCTTCACCCCCAAATAGTGCCAGGTGACAACATGCTTGTCATTGCAACGGTGTGTAGACTTCGGTCTTCTGGCTGGATTTGGGTAGACACAGATGCTCGGCGCATTAGGTCACAGTCCTAATTTTAAAGATGCATGCACTTAAGTGTATACTTAACTAAGAAATGTTCCAGCTCAGGTTAGTAATGTTTATCTCCGGGCTTCCTGTGGACGTTTTCTCACTTTCCTCCTCTGCTGCCACCACGTGGACATGTCTCTGTTCATTTAAGGTTTGTGGTAATCTTTGAGAAGAATATGCTCCATCCTTGATTGTATTGCGTTTTTTAACTGTACACAACGAGCTTCTTTGTTTGCCATCAAATTCAGCTGGGAAGAATTTGACACGTTAAAATAAAACAAGGAGAGAGAATCTCCATCATGTTTTTCTTTCCCATTTTTCTGTTGAAAGACTTCCAAAGGGTGTGCATTTTTCACACTCTAGGAAAGGTTATGTACTGAGTAACTGAGTATGCATAGCAAGTTACAAATCTCAGACAGGAGTTTCACAGACATCTCAATCAAGAGCCAGGCTCAAGCCTGATCAAATTTTTTCCAAAGGGCTGTTTATGAGGCAATTATATGCAGAAGAATCTGTGTCACTGAGGGCTGATTGACTGGCTTTTACGTGCCATACATTCAGCTCTGAAAATTGCACTTGGGACTCGACACCATTTATGCACTCCTGGAAATACTATTTTGAGAGCAGAACTCTATTAAAACTGCCAACATGGAGTTCTGGAGAAGAAGAGGGACTAATGAAGATGTCTGGTGCAGCTCATACAGTTTAATGACAGAACAGCATTGATGCAGCAGTGCAACCTGGATCCTGTTCACCTTGGGGCTTACTCAGGCCAGAGCCAAGTGAATAACTGCATTTGAAATTGGACACAGACAAGGATGATCTAATTTTAGGTCAAACTATAACTTATTTTCCTATACATTTCCATCAGTAACCTTCAGCATTAAATTGTTTATAATCTGCTGCTCTATAAAAAAGCAGCAGATAAATGCAATTGTGGCATTAAGCTGGAGTAGGTCCTGCAACCTTAGCTTTTGTGAGGTCAACTTGTTTCAGTATTACACATGAGCAAAACACTTAGCAAGTCCTTACTTTGCCTAGTGATAGGGTATCAGAAGGGAAAAGAATAGTCCTCTTTACCTCAGCAATGAAACGTTGAAAGCAATAGGTAGGTTGGGGTGGGGGGCTGATCTTCTCCCCTGTCCCATTTCTGTCCAGGATGCAGTTCAGGCGTAGCTGCTGGACGTGAACACCTGAGACTGCCTTCTTCTCGTTTTCTGTCAGAGAACATCCTTGTGAGTGGCTGGAGGGGTCTCATTTGATCACTTTACAGCCTTGCTGCAGGGGGGGAAAGTTTAAATGAGACGCAGACTTTAATGCATCAAATACAGTTCTAAGTGTGTGGAAACCTGTGCTGAGTCCACTTGTCCACAGTGGTATGTCAGCTGTCAGGACAGATCACAGCTGGATTCAGTCCTTGATAGTAGCCACATAGCAGGATGTTCAGTGTGGTTACAGTATCTAAAAGGATAACTAAATCTCATGTGGTTTTATCAATTACAATAGCTCTGACAGAGCAAGTTTGGCCCTGGGGCTGTGAAGTCCTGGTGCCAATATGAAAGAGAATTGCTATTCAGCCTCAAAGAATCAAGAATGACTCTTCCCATTTTCTCTCTCTTTCCTCCCTCTACCGGCCAACAGAATAAAATCATAAAGCATTCAGAATTTTCTTTTGATCTTCAGAGTCATCCTAATTTAAAATTCAGCAAAACTTCCAGCTCGGACTCATCTTGAAGATAGAATTAAGGTGAACAAAAATAGGTGCATCAAAGACCTACCCGAAGTTTCCTTGCTGTTCTGGGGCTAACCTTGGTTTCAGCCCTGGGCTAGCATCTGTCACAGGAATGCTCTAAAAGGGCCAGTGGCCATGGGTGCCTTAGACAGAAAATGCCCTGAGAGTGAGCCTGGTGCATCTGGCTGCCTGGGGCCAGGCCGACCATTAGCACCCCAGAATCGCAGAATCACTGAGGTGTAAAGGCACCTCTGTAGGTCTCCAGTCCAACCCCTGCTCAGAGCAAGATTACCTCGAGTAGGTTGCCAAGGGCTGTGTCTAGTCAGGTTTTTAATATCTCCAAGGATGGAGACTCTACAACTCCTCTGGGCAGCCTGACAACTCTCATGGTAAAAAAGTTTTTTCTTATGTTTAGTTGGAATTTCCTACGTTTCAGTTTGTGCCTATTGCTTCCCATCCTTCCAGTGGGCACCACTGAGAAGTGCCTGGCTCTGTCTTCTTCACTCCCTCCTATCAGATATTTAGACACATGGATAACATCCCACTTCTCCAGGTTGTAATGGTGCATGGGGTCATTCCTCCTCAGGTGGAGGACTTTGAACTTCCCCTTGTTGAACTTCACAAGGTTCCTGTCAGCCCATTCCTCCAGCCTGTTGAGGTCCCTCTGGATGGCAGCATGACTCTCTGGCATATCAACCACTCCTCTCAGTTTTGGATCATCTGAGGATGCACTCTGTCTCCTTGTCCAGGTAATTAATGAAGATGTTAAAAAGTATTGGTCCCACTATCAATCCCTGGGATCTGCTGCTAGGGACTGGCCTCCAGCTGAAGGTGGGCGGGGGGGAAATCTCTTTTAGAAGCTGTGTGTTGTCCCATGTAGTGCACAGATCAAGGACAAGAAAATGAGTTTGCATACTCCATACGTGTGATGAGGTGCATTTATGGAGCTGTGCAACAGGGATGGAGCCTGCTGAGTGACAGACAGCCCCGTTGCTTCCTGTCTGAGAATTTGGCCAAAGGATAAAGCTTCTAAACCAGCTGGTGTGGGAGATCCTGATGAACTCTTCCACTAGCTGTTCTCCTCAGATCTTGAGATCTCGCTATGCAATGCATTGATAAATTGTGGAAACACACAACAGCCTTTACTAGAAGTGTCCATCTCTGCAATCTGTATCATACTTGTACCCTGGATAAAACATTTTTTGGACTAGAAGAATCACAGTTCATTGGAATACAACCTGTTCTTTCTAGAAGCTTTTGAGGATGCTAACAGGAAACCTTGCAAATACTGGTGTTGAATGCTTTTACACCCCAGAGTTTTAGACTTTTCCTTCTATATTGCCTACTGGTTTCTATTTTCTGAAAAGCAATCTCTGAGTACAAAATGAGATGATATAGCAACAAACACTTTTTAAAGTCTGCTCCTGCTGAAAGAAAGCCTGTCCAGCTGCATTAAGAGAAATATGACCCTCTTAAAGCTGCTCACCCCCCTGACAGAAGAAAGCTATATTCTGTTCTGCCTTAGACAATTTAGTAGCAGCCATTTCAAAAACAGCCTTCAGCATCTTAAAAGAAAACATGCTTTTGACAAGGCTGCTAAAAAAAAAAGACCCTCATAAAAAGCATGAGTAATAAAAGGCATTCTCTTAAAGCAGCTGGTGAAATAATGGGAAGTATACTGGACTAAAGTTACATTTTGCTATCTTTTTGATTACTGGCACCTCAATGAATCGTTTTTTCTCTCTCTCCTGGTCTGTATGGGAGTTATTTGGAACAGATCTGCTTTAGATTTAGCACACTCTTTAGACTGACAGTGAGAAAAGCCATCTTTAACCATCTCTCCCACCCTCAGGAGAGCTCTTTGTCTTTCTTCCCAGCTTCTTCTAAGATTTTCATCTGTTGAAGACTAGATGTTTCACAGCTTTTCACCTGAGACTTAGAAGTATTCTGTGTATTGTGGTAAGATGCATTTCTTATAAGACTTCTTGAAATCCTCTGTTTAGCAGGTTCACCCCACTATTGAAAACAGCTTTGAAGATGTAACCTACGATACCTCTGGCAGTGTTTTATACGACTATTTTAATACAGCACTTAGTAGTCTCTACCTCTCCTTCTCCCCAAACTGCAGTTTTTCAAAGGATAATATCCCTGCCTCCATACATAACAGAGAATCCCATATACTAAGGAGGAACATCCCATCCAGGCTACACAATTATTTAGGAACATCATAATTTTCAGCATCACAATACTTGTGGGTCTGAGGGGTTTTTTTAAATTTCTATAGAGGTTTGTGGGGACACAGTTCAATCATCACCTTGCCAAAATAAAAATTAAATATCTTGGTTCTGATCTGAAATTATTGCAGCGAAGTGGTGCCAGTAGGATGTTTACTCACAAGAATATAATGTGGATAGTCATAAGTAGCGGTAACAAATTTGTTGGCTTTTTTGTCCTGGATAAGTATACAATACAACAGCAATGCAGACAACCCCTCAAACACTGATATTCTGCAGTGCCTGTTTATGGCTTCAAAAATTTGAATCCTTTGGAAACATCAATATAAAGGATCTTTTTGATACAATGGTGTCCATTGGATGACACGTGCCCAAGTGCTATCCAGAGCTTTCAGGTTAGTTTCTTCCCAAGATGATGAGCTCAGAAGTTACGGACTGCCATGTTAAACACTGGAGAAGTAATCCCTGGTGGACTAAACAAAAGCCGAGACTATTTCTTGCCCATATAAGAAATTTTGAAAAATGGTTTTCCAGTCATAGGGCTGATGTGTTTCCATTACACTTGGTTCCCAAGAGGTCCAAAGGTGTAACTAACTGTACTGGAAAAGCAGACTTGGTGTTTTGTTGGAACACCCAGTTGCTGACTTTGCTGGGAAGAGTGATGGAAACCTTCCTGTTAGATGTTCGTTCTGGAAAGCATCGCATCCAACTGTTGTGGACATGGGAAATACATTCCCACGTGTGGGATTTAGGAAGCCCTTCCAATCAACTCAGCAGTAACTGCTGCCTTCTCCCCTTTCTGTTTCTAGAGGTACAACTCTTTCAGTCCAGCAAACATGCTGTTTGGCATGAGTGCTTTGTAATTCTTCAGGGTAAAAATAACCACAGATCACCCCACCTTTGTAGTCCTTTGTTTGAGAATTGATTCTCTATGACAGGTTCATGCTTTCAGTCACTGTGAAAACATCATTAGTGAACAACCATCCATAAACTTACTCGATGGTTCCCTTGGATTTAGATCCTTTCAGATGGTCTCTTTTCTTAAAAAGACAGATAATTTCTTTTTTTTTTTTTTTTAATAAAAAACAAAATTAAACAAACACTTCCCATAAATCATTTCCCAAGCCTTCCGGGAGTACGAGGTATCACACCCTCAAGGCTCCTCTATACATTTCTGAGAGCTGCAGTTAGCTCTGGTACATCAACACTGCTAACACATCCATGCAGCAAGAAATATTGTGGGTTGTAAAATACTTCTGTAAAATCCTAGATTTTAAAGTGCTTTTAAATTGCTTTCTAGCATCAGCTTTTACTTCATTACCGGTAGCAAAGCGGTGAATGGTGTTTGAGCATTTTGTCTGAAGACTTGTTTACAATTTTTTTAATCCTAATGGAACCATAATTCTGATACACGCAAAAAAGGGGCCTGCCCAAGTAGTGGTAACGCAGTCTTTCCTCTTGTCATTTAGCTGACGAGCTCAGCTTAGGCATATTTAGGTAGAGCTGCTACCGCTTCTGTGATGGTCTGAGAATTGGCCATCCCAGCCCACCATTGTGCATCCACATCTGAAACAGTAATTGTTTCTCTTCAAATTTATTTCTGCCATCTAGGGACAAAGCTGTGAGAGCCCTGCTCCTGCCTGTCATTTTTCAAGACCTTAGTTTGGTTTTGGTTTCTTGGAAAAGAGCACTTGCCCTTCCAGCAATATCAGGTTTGTAATATGTTTTCTTTAGCAGTGGCACATTTAACCTTTCTCAGAACCACTGCTATTATAAATATATGGTGCTTTTCAAATATACAGTGAAAATCACCCTATAAAACACAATTTATTAACCATGTGTGGAGGCCAAATATTTTACAATAGTATTTTACTCTCTAGTTACCCAGAACTCTTCTCATCTGGGCAAGAACAGCACTCCGCTGCATATGATACACTCAGGGGCATGAGAGTCAACACTCAGCAACTCAGAAGCCAAAAATCTGCCAGGCACAGGAACGGAAACCTAGGTCTTCCTAGGAAAGCAAGAGCAGAGATCTTTTGAAGAGCGTTACCTTTAAGGTGCAAAAGAAGAGTGCCAGGTACTGGATGGTGTCTGTATAACCTGACTCTGGTAGGGGGGGTGTTGATGGGACAGATGTGACCTCCACATCTGGAGGGCTGCGTGGCTTTGTGGGAAAACGGTGTCATGTCCTGGGTAAAACACGGAGCTAGGCACTGGGAGTCCTGCATGGTCCACCAGACCATGAGAATTTCTCAGAGAGAAGGAACCACATTCAACGCAGAGAGGATTTAAGTCTGGTTTCCAAAGGAAACAAAGCTTGTCCAAGCACGGCATTTTTGTCTGTCCATGTTCACTGTCACCTTACCAGCTATTCCCTCACCATTTGTCAACTTGTTTACCAGTTTAACTAGATTTGATTGGGGGAGGGTGGTGCAGAGGATGTGAAGTCACTGCAGGTTTCGGTGTCTGAGTCGCTCTGTGACATCACAGATCCAAATGAGTGCCACCATTGAGAGGAAGGCTTACCTTGTGCTGATAGTGATTAGACACTGATACATTAGCTGTACAGCCTAGCTCAAACCACCCCCAGCGGATGAGGTTTCTAGCCCTGCAAGGAAGGAAGGAAAGGCTAGAAGAATAGCAGGAAAGAGGAGGGAGCAAAGGGTGCTGTGGGGGACATTAGGAGATATGAAGGGGTTAGCAGGAACATACGGGAAGAGAAAGGAATGGGAATTACACGACTGAATAGGAAACCCCATTTCATTAGTTGTTCTCTCACGGAGGTGCTTGTTGCTAGCGTCAGTGGCCTTTGGCATGCCGTTTCAGTTGACAGAAGTTGCTATGTTTCCAGAAGAAAGGAAGAGGATGAAATAATTTAGATTTATTTTCTATTTGTCCTGATCCACATTCTGGCATCTGCAAATCTAGGTTTTGCTTTAGGCTGCTTTTCCTGCCCTCATTTTCCTTTTATGAAGGTCTGCAGAGTACCAGGGACGTTTCACTCGCTGTCATTCATTTCCAGGGAGCTTTTCTCCTGCTTCCTTGCTCTGAAATGTCACTGTATCCATTTTTTGATATCTGTGCTACCTCCTGTCATTTTCCACCAAGTTTTTTTTGTGTGTGTTTGTTTCTTTTATCTGTCTCTCTTCTCCTTTTCTATAGTCTGTTGTTCCTTCATTTCATACATGCCTTTTTCTCTGCCTCTTGTCTTCCTGTCATCTGCCATTTCCATTTTGAAATGCTTCTCTTCTCCTACCAACTAGAAAGACAGGTCCAACTTGATCAGGCCACCAAACTGGCTTTTGATTTTCTCTAAGGATGGAGAGTCTCCAACATCTCTGGGCAACCTGCTCCAGTATCTGACCACACTCATGGTGGTATGTTTCTTCCTTACATCTAAGCAGAATTTCCCATGTCACAACTTTGTCCATTGCCTCTCATCCTGTCACCATGCACCTCCAAGGAGAGTCTGGCTCTCATTTCTCTATATCCACCAACCAGACAGTTGTAGTCATCACTGAAGTCACCCCCAAGCCTTCTTTTCTCCAGGCTGCACAGACATGTCTCACTCAGCGTCTCCTCATGCCACAAGTGCTCCAGCCCCATGACCATCTTGGTAGCTCTGCCTTGGACTTGCTAGGTATGGCTATGTTTTTCTTACAATGGGGAGACCAAAACTGGACACAGTATCCCAGATGTGGTCTCACAAGCATCCTATAGAGGGAAAGGATCACGCCCGCTGGCACGGCTTTTCTTAATGCAGTCCAGGAGTCTGTTGGCTGCCTTCGCTCCAAGGACACACTGCTGGCTCATGGTTAGCTTGTCCACCAGGAGCCCCAGGGCCTTTTCTGCAGAGCTGCTTCCCAGCCAGTCAGCCCCAAGCTGTGCTGGGTTACCGCTGCCTAGGTGCAGGACCTGCATTTGCTTTTGTTGTTCCTGATGGCCCATTTCTTCAGCTTATGCAGGTCCCTCTGAGCAGCAGCCCTGCCCTCCTGCAGGGACTGTGCTACTACTAGCAACTGATCAGCAGCTTGATTTTGGACCAGGTATCTTACTTTGTGGAGCACAGTGGCCCAGATGATTTTCCATTCAATTTACAGTCTGCTTATCAAGGCCATATCTCACCAGTTTTGCTGCAAGGCTGCTACAGAGGACCATGTTGAAAGCTTTACTACAGTCAAGGAAACACCATCAACCACAGTCGATGATGCAGCAATCACAGACATGGCCAAGCTTTGGCAAGTCCATGCTGCCTGTTTCTAATCACCTTTTTATCCCTGTGTTGGGATTTGCTTTGCAGTTTTCCCAGGGATGGAAGTTGGCTGACTGAGCTGTCTGTCTCTGGATTGTCCTTCCTGCCCTTCTTGAAGATGAATTTGCCTTTTCTCAGTCACCAGGAACCTCTCCAATCTCCAAGACGTTTGATGGTGATGGAGTGGCCTCGTAAAGATATTGGCCACCTCTTTCCTCATCCTGGGAAGCTGATCTTCCTTTTCTCCTCTTTTACCCATTTTCTGCCTCCATTTTTTTGTTTTTTTCCTATTTAAAATATTTCTGTTTTTTTGTCCTGTCCTCCTGCATCTACACAATTCCCCTCTCTAACTTCTCATTTTCTCATTTTTTTGTTCTTTTCTATTTTCTTTGTCTCTGCCTCAGGTGTAAGATGACATCCAGCCATTCAAAAAAGAACTCCTACAGAGAAGTCAGATTTAAAGATTTTGTACAGGATTTTTTCTCATACTGGGCACTGCACTCAAATAGGTGTTCTTATTCTTAAATATGGCCCCTCTTCCTCTCCAAGGTGCTATAACATGAAAAAATGCTTAAACAAACAGGCCCTCACTTAAGCACCACTAACCTGGGCTTATCTCCTCACATCATACTTCTTTTTTAATGAAAACCTGCTGGCTGCCTCAAAAGATATTGTCTAAACAAGCACAGAACAGCCCCTTAGAGAGATGATCTCTCCGGTTTTATACACACAAATTTATTACTGCATCATACTTCTAAAAGAGTTTTTCCTTATGCTTTTCTCTTCTGCAAAGCATTCTTCCCACAGATTATTTTTAAACTTTCATTACAAAAATAAAAAAATCTATGAAACTTAAGTAATAAAATGAATTGATCCTGATTTAGTCCTGATTTAAGGGGCATGTTCAAACTACGTGGAATCTGATCTTGAAAGTCCATCCATGGTGTGAACAGTTAAGGAGATCACATAAAGACAGATAAAGCAAAAAAAGGTGAGTGGAGAGGTGCATTTAAAAGGTTTGGGAAACACCATCCCAGGGAGGCATCAGCTCAGCTAGCTGGGGACTCTCACATTGTCCCTGGTTTCAATGGCCAGGGACATTGGTCCACAAAGGTCCAGGCAAGGACACTTTTGAGCTTTTTCTGCTCCCACACCCAAATGGGAAAAAATCAGAGTCCCAAAAGGAGCTCTCGGGTTTTACAGGCTGTCAGGCTGGCCTGGTGGTAGGTAGGGCACTTAGATGGAAAATCAGCATTAAATCTTTTCTCACCTTTAAACCAGTTCACCTCTTCATTGACTGAAGCTGCAGACAGCTTTATGCCTAGCCAGGAAAAAGAACTGGGAATATCAGCTATCTGCACTTTTAAACATTATCAGCAATTTCCCCTAATTTAGTAAATTAATCTGCTGATGGAGGAAAAAACCTGGACTTACCTGCATGCACATAAAGAATATTTCTGCTACTAACTTTTTCAAACCTCTGGAGATTTGGCTTTCTTCCCTCTCTCTCTCTCTTTCGCTATCCTTTATCTGAAATCTGCCTTATTTCTGTCTGCATTGGCTTTGGTGTCTAGACTTTCTCTTTCATCTTTCACTACAACAGTGTTGTTTTGCCTCACCCACTGGTTATTTCTTTTAACTTCCCTACTGCAGAGAAGAAAGCGGCTTTCATTTGGAAGGAACTCCAGCACTGAGACTCCATGAGCTCCTGATCATTAGGACCTACAACCCAGGTTTTTAGGTTTTTCTCCTGCTTCATCCAAAGATTTGCACCGTCCAAAAAAGCATTGCTCTTACATGGGAATGCAACTCACCCAAATGTCATACATCACCACGCCCCACCACTGAGAGTCTATAGGTATGTTAGAGACTGCATTAGCGTATATCTACTACCTTGTACTGAGAAAGCCATAAAGATAAAAAGGTAAGAGTTGTTTGGGAAGTGCTGCCTTGGGTGTGAATTAGTCTTTAATAATGCTTCTGTTGGTTTTTTAGGGATAAATTTGACTTCTCTTGTTGACACAAAAATCTGCCCACTTTGTGGGAGCATGGGGCACCCACAACCCCTCCTCTCACGGTGCTTCCAGGAGGAGGAATGGGCCCTGGCGGTGAATAACAGAGGAGCCTCTCTGCAACGCAGCAATGGTTGCACGTGCAGGAGGTACTGCTGCAGGTGGGTGTGTTATGGTCCCTTCTCTTCCTCACAGATTCGGGAGAGAAGAAAGGATAACAACTCTGGACTGCGGAGCCCCTGTAAAGATACCACATATGCTCTTCTGCTGGGTATATTTCCTTACTACTGTCTCTTGGCCTGCTTTTCCCCACCATTATGGTCTATGAGCTGTCATGGTAGCCTTTGCTCAAGTAGAAGACCCCACTTCCAGTTCCTCAGACTTCTGCAGGTGTTTCCAAACTATCTATAACCTCTCTCCTTTTGGTTTCTCTGAGCAGTGACTCCCTGAGGGCTCCAAAGGTCCATGTGTGCTCTGCAGTGCTTTACTCCAGAGCATCCCCAGCTGTCATTGGCTGCTGCAAAACAGCTTGTCCCTGCACAGCTTTCCACCTGGCCTGAGTGTCCTTATACTGTGAAGAATCACAGCTGGGTGGATACAGGCACTACGGAGAGAGGGGAGGAGGCATGAGGACTGTTGATGCCCAGATTGGAATTGTTGTCCAACAGCGAACCCTTCGCGGGGCTTCAGCAATAGACAGAGACACACATGCATGCACCTCCTCCAGAAGACATGTGTGGCACTTTGGGCGTGCTGATGCCTCCGTGCCGACCCCTTCCCTATGGCCTGTGTTTTGTTTTGCTCACCTCTTTTGCGGCTTGTCTTCATGTTGGGTGTTGCGGTGAGAGATGTTGGACTTGGGACCTTTTGTAGAAGACGTGTCCTGGGAAAGCATGTGGCTCCACAGCATTGCCATAGGGCATCAGGCAACTGGGCACGGCAGGCTCAGGATTGCTCCTGCCCTGCAGTGTAAGATCCTCTTCTGTCCAGCAGTACATGTGTGCGTTCACCCCTCCTTGCTCTGCTCCCCCACAGACCAGATGCCCTCTCCTCCCTCCTGAGACCCATTCTTTTTTGCTGTACTGCAGATGAACCATGTCATTTCAGGTATGAAGGGGCAGTAGCGTGGGACCTGCCACCAGTTCCATGCAGTCACAGGGCCAAGGCGCCTGTATACCCGGAGAGATCCAGTCTGCCATACTGTTGTAGTAGAGTGCAGAGGATAGCCAGCAAGCTGATGGTACATGACTGTGAATCAGGAGCTTAACTGAAGATGTGTAGCAGGACATTGTTCTTTCACTGTTTTCTTTCTGTGGAGTAAGTGCCAGCCACCAGAAAGCTGTATATAGCTCTTGTTTGGTGCAATGCAAAAGGAAGGCAGGTATAAGTGTGTTTTGAGCATCGTAAGACATTGCCATACAACAGTGCTTTGCGTGGCACTGCACGTGCTAACTGGTACAGAGCTGCTGTTAGCGCTGGAAGAGTGCTAATCCTTATCGTGTTGGGTTCAAATGGACACTTAGGATGCTTGAAACATAAAACTGAGTTCCGGAATTGTTTGGAATCTCTGTGCAGACCTAGCAGTTGTGAAATAAATTGTGGATGGTTACGATGGGCCTCAATGGGCCAATGGGATCTCAGAAGAGCTGAATGTGTGTGTGCTTCTCTGTTTAAGACCAGGATTAATATGATGCAGACTCTAATTTGGATTCCAGGAACGAATTTCAGGAATCTATCCCTGCACAGCCAGGATGGCTATTTGAGGCAAAGTGAAATTGATTTTGGCTTAAAAGGGCTGTAAAGGAAGATATGAGTAAGTAAGGAGAAAAATAATCTAAAATTGATTAGAAAGGAGCCATTACCCAACAGGTGGTAAACCACTGAAGACAGGCCATTGAATAACCATGAAAAGAAAATGGGAATGCTCTGGTATATATGAATAAGAATCAGAGCATTGCACTCCTGCAATGGTATTTTTTGCTTCAGTCCATGTGTCACTCTGTTGTGGTTTAAGATTATAAACCACTGTGAAAGACTAGAGATGCGCCCTATAACTTGGAAAAAATTGGATCAGGACTGGCAACAATCAGAAGGATTTATACCAAAGTTCACCCTAGAAAGGCAGCAGTGGGGATGCATTCTGGGAGTGGAGTGCAAGCAGGACTTGTGTGTGAAATTACATCAGAAACACCAAACCAAAGGAAAAAAGGTGGATTTCATACTTGATGCTGGCATGGGAAAGGAAAACTAGATGTGTATCTGGCTGCGTAACTTGCCATAGCTAGAACATGAAATTGTGATAGTGGTTTTAATTACATAGATGAACTTAACTGAATATATCAGTTTGGAGCCTGTAGAGAGATTCCCAATGAGTGGCTGTATCAGAGAAATCACGTTACTGTACAAATTTTGACTACATTTTTCCAACCATACAGTGGACTTCAAACATTTAATGATGTGTTCTGGGTATTTCTACTTCTATTTCTCTGTTCAGCCCAGATTTGATGCTGTTTATAAGGCATATCTAACATGTTAATGAGAAAATAAAATTATTAATTCCACTTTGTCCCTGGGAATTTATAGAGGTGTATTACCAAATATACCTGTGAACTCCTTAGACTTATGGATTAGTTCCAAGACAGTGAAATAATTAATGTCTTACCAAGCTATATATGAGACTTAATTATTTTAAGAGTAAGAGCCTAACTGCTATTTTAACCATCCAACTTGATAAAAGCTCAGATTTCAAATGTTGTACGCAATCTTAAATCTCATTCATAGAATTTCTAACAGGAAGAGCTTTTAAGATAGTCCTCAAAACAGCCACGACACAAATTGTAATCTTGCACCCAGCTGTAATAATATCTATTTTTCAAATAATTACATTAATGTCAACTGTTGCATAGGTATAGTATATTATATAACAGACCTTCAATGGCCTGTAGTGACTGTTTTTTTGAGATAAAGGTTTGGGAAAAGCCATGCCTGAGATACCGACTCCCTACCCCAAAGGGTGGGTACAGCTCAGTATTAGTTTGAACCCTGGCTGGTTAGACGGTGACCAGTATATATACTGGAGGAAGAGGCAGTATATATACCAATATATATACAAGAGGCAGGAACCACAAATGGTCCAAAAGTCAAAGTTGTTTTACAGGCCTCTTAAACAGACCTTCCTGTAACACTGGTGTGGTTCCTTAGGTGTTGTAGGTGGTCCACATGAGAATATATAGGATATATAAACCTGTGACTTCAGTCTTAAGAAAAGTTTTCTCCATCAGCACAAGTCAAGGACTGAACTTCTCTCAGACACTGGTGACCTCCATAGCATCGATGCTGCGGTTTCATAGAAATGTGCCACAGGTGCCTGCCGCATGTCTTACTGTGTCATAACAATTAAGCAATGAGTATTTGAATGTGCAATTATAAATCTCTATTCATAGCTGTTGTTTGTCTCAAAAAAAGCAATATGGCTCGCAGCTGGATCCAGCCTCTGTTCCTCTCCTGTCCTGCATGTTCCCATATTGGTCTTCTTCAGTCCATAGAGTAGTTATGGTAAGTCTCTGAGGGGACCAGCTTTCCCCTATATAAAGTAATGTGCTGCAGGGAGATCTGGCTGAAGGAAAAGATGGTGTTACAAGCCAAGTGGTGTGGGATGGAGCAGCAGTGCTGCTGTCTTTTGGGATTTTTTTTTCTTGTGAGACCTTAGGTTTTCCTTCAGACCTGTGTGTCTGAAATCCTGTGATTTTACACAAGAACCTGAGCCTTTAGGAAAGGGAAAATTATGGGGTTTATCCAATGTATATGTATATAGAGGGACTGAGGAAGGAGTGTTGAAGGGCCTTAATTTCCTGCCGGTGATGGGGACGAAGAACCTAAAAGGGCTGTAAAGAAGATGACATTGCCTCTTTCAGAGGAGCAGTGAGAGCAGGTCTAAGCAAGTTAGGCACAGATATATATACTCGCCCTGGTCTTTTTTACACTCTTTGTTATATATTTAGTTTATTATAGCTGCTGGAAACAAAGAGCCAATATTGGGTTTGAAAACATAACTTATGTAAGATAAAGGAACCCAGAAATACAATGCACATAAATATGAGAAAAGGGAATTGCTTGCTCTCAGAAATGTGGAATAAATTTGCAGAGGCACAGTAAAAGATGAGAGATTATAAAAAGGCATTAGGGCTGTCACTGTAAAGGAGTCAGGGAATTACACAGCAAGCTCACATTACCAATTCAAACAGAGGTTTGCTGTAAAGAATGGCCTGATCTTTAGAGGTAACAGAATAGCAGTGCAAAGTGCATTGAAATCTGATATTCTTTGGAGAATTCAGCATGCTCATATGGGTATAGAAGAATGTAAATTGTAAGCATAAGCTATGTACATGTAGCAGCTTCAAAAAAACTCAGAGATAAAGGAAATTGTAAAAATGAGCTATTTGTTCAAAATATCAACCTGTAAAAGAATAGAACTCATGCTGATAGATCAGGACACATTACAGCCATGGTTTGAAGTAAGTATAGATATACTTATACTTTGCTTTTCTGGCAGAGATGACATTGCAGTGTTGGATCATTATTTGCATTTCCCTGTGGTTGTGCTATAGGGACTCCAGGATTAGAGCATCTCATAATGCCCATCATATCTGTATTTGCCAGGCAGAGGATCACAGAAGGGGGCTGAATAATGAACCATGGTTCAAAGGACAGGATTTTCAACCATTTTCAAGGGCTGACTGGGGATATTCCACCATGTAACATCTAGTCCCAGATATCCTGTATTGAAAGGTCTAATGAAAAATGGAATTAAGGTACTTGAGTTTTCTTTAAGAAGCTACCAGATCTGAAAGAGATTCTGCTGCTGATGATCTTGAGAGACTACCTTTACAACACAGTCAGACTCCCTTTATTTTAAGAGGTGGTTGAGAACCAGGCTTACTAGTACAGGACTCATCTAGCTGCTTATAAATACGGATGAAGATATGCAAAAGTCATACTATTTCATGGGGAACAAGGATACTAAAGTGCAAGGAGACGCAGCCTGCACACAAAAACATGCCTTCATGGACTCACAGTGCTCTGCCTGCCAAGGAGATTGCTTCTTTCTCCTTCAGAGTACAAATGCCTGAAGGACAGGCTTTTGGGAGACAAGAAGAATATGGAGATGAAGCCTGGGGAAGTAGCATCTGAAAAGACTCTACTGAGATCAGGCAGAGATCAGTAGGAGCTCCTTGAAAGAATGTTGTTAGAGCAGCTAATGCCATTTTATTTTTCATTCTTTATAAGAACCATGGCAGGGAAAAAGAAGGAAGAGGGAGGTGTAACACATGCTATTATTAAGAGGATCAGTGAGGACTGGCCTGAGAGGATCAGACTTGAGAGAAACTGGGGCAAAGAGGCCCATTCTGATACCTATACTCGCCTACACTATTATACACTTGTATTATCTTTCCCTACCGTAAATCCTACGTAAATTCAGGTCTGCCTGAAACGGCACTTTGAACCTGTGGTTGGGTGCTCTGGGTCTGAGTTTTTTTGTTGTTTTTTTTAAGCTGTGTGTCGTGGTTTAGCCCCAGTTGGCAACTAAGCACCACGCAGCCGCTCACTCACTCCCCCTCCTGCAGTGGGATGGGGAGAGAATTAGAAAACAACCCTCTTGGGTTGAGATAAACACGGTTTAATAGGACAGAAAGAGAGAAGGAAACAACAACGATAATACCAACAAAGGAATGTACAAGAACAAGTGATGCCCAATACAGCAATTGCTCACCACCCGGCGATCAACAGCCCGTCTCTGAGCAGCGATTTCCACCCCCCGGCCAACTCCAGTTTATGTACTGGGCATGACGTCAGATGGTAGGGAATATCCCTTTGGCCAGCCTGGGTCAACTGTCCTGGCTGTGTCCCCTCCCAGCTCCCCGTGCACCCCCAGCCTGCTCGCTGGCAGGCCAGCACAAGAAGCTGGACTGTCCTTGACTGCTCAGCAACAACCCAAAACATCAGCACATTATCAACAGTTTCTCATCCCAAATCCAAAACACAGCCTCACACTAGCTTCTGTGAAGAAAACCAGCTCTATCCTGGCTGAAACCAGGACACTGTGGTTCAAGGATTTAAAGAGCAGCTAAAAGTAACTTTGCAAGTGTTTTCAAGCCCGTATTTTTCCATCTCTGTTAATGTCACTAACATGTGGTATGCTTTTTGGCTGGTATAAGCACTGTCTCATCAGAGCTCCTGCCCTACCAGGTGGGGGACAACAGCTCCCAAGTGTCTGTCCCAGTGGATGTGTAACCCAACTATAAACTACATTTCTCCAGCTGGAGTTTCACCGTGCTCATGAGCAAATTCCCCAGACCTTTGGGAGCCACTGGTTTAGGATCTCTGGGTACCCTCTGCTGCTCCTACTGCCTGTTGTAGGGAAAGTCCATGCCACATAGATCTCCTGCCCAGAAGAGGGTGGTGATTGACTAGCAAACCCTTCAGCCACCCCCAACCATACCCCACCTTCATGGCCATCACCTGTTTCACCCCCTCTGGCTCCTCTTTCATTCCCTGGCTGTTCCCACCTCCAGGGCTTCCACCTCTCTGCCCACGCAGCTCAGAGGACTAACCCAGCTCTCCTGGGAAGACAAGGTGCTGCTTGGGGGTGCTGAAGCAAGTGGACGTGGTGGATAGACAAGCTCTGGAAGAAGCAGCTAGGAACTGAGTTGGGTTGTGTACAGTGCATATGTGTCACCTTGGCAAGAGGACCAATGTTTTGGATTCTGTGGCAAGGTGTTAGGGTACAAAAGTCTTAGTAAACAGTCTGTTTACTGTAATGCTGGGAATACATTTAAATTTAGCCTGATTTTGCTGTCTCATCTTTGGCTGTGACTGAATGGTGGCTTTGTTTATAGCACCTGTTTTCATGTACCAGTAAAGCAGCTCATGCAGAGGTGATGTTCAGGTGAAAAAGGATAAGTCTTTATGGATAGGGGAGCAGAAGGACTTTGACGGGGATTCTCATTGTCAGAAAATTGAATGCCAAGTGTGTATTAAACGTGGTGAGACTTCAGCAGCACCTCTGATCTTATTTCACTTGGGATGAACCTCTACAGAGAAAAGAAACTATGTCCATTTGTACCATACTGTATTTCGGGGAAATACGCTCAAAGAGTACCTTTGTTTGATAGTGCTGAGAGGTGAACTCCATGACCACTGCGTTGTACCAGAGCAATATGGGGATAAATGGGGTTTTCACTCTGTTAGATGTGAAACTCCAGTTCAACTCCCCCTTCCATCTTGTGGCTTCTCTTCCTTAGCTTTGGAGTGGTTGTGTTGCAGTGCTGAGGGTACCCATTGCACCTCCATTTGGGCCTCAGGAACTCTGCCCTGCCTGCTTGTCAGTTGTTTGTAAGCTTTTTTAGGACACCTGCACCTCACGGACGTGAATACTCCAAAAGAAAGAATCTCTTTTCCCTCTTCCCTACTGCCCTCTCCTACTTAATGTTCTTCTGCAATGCTCTCAGGAGACTTGCAGCATGCAACTGTGTGTGTCATATTCCTCCTACAGCTTACTGACCACTGCTAGAGACAACATGCTTGGCTAGATGGACCTTTGCATTTGAGACTTGGACTCACGCCTTTTCGTCCCTATCAAAATTAAAGATGACAAAAATAACTTTGCAGGTTACAGTTATACATGAATATAAATCACAGGTCTTCGAGTTTACTGCTTTTGTGTCAACAGGTTGCCTTTCCCACTTGTATGACTTCAGAGCCATGCATGTAGGTGTTCGCTAGGAGGAACTGCTGCCTGGTTGGCTGCTGACACCAGTATAATCGAGGATCTATGGTCACTGAGCGTCAGAATATGAATGCCTCATAGACAGGTCAGAGATTCACTTTTCTGTTACTCGTGAAAGTAGTGTGACTCCTCAGCTACACAAATGGAAGTTAGGAAAAATAAGCTTGTTTATTTTAAGGCTGCAGAAAAATAAACCTGACTTTCTCCCAGTCCTCAAAGCATTGCTCTGGGAGCAGAGTAAGGTCTTTAGGAGACTTTTTACTCTGTATTTCAGAATGTTTTAATGCTTTTGTTTCTTTAAAAGTTACCTGCAAAGAAACTAGTTTCTTGTTGCTTTTTCCATGTATTGCTTGGTTTTCTGAAAATATCTCAAGTAGCATACCTGTAATTACAGAGTCAGATCTTGTTTACTTTGAAAGGCTGTGCCTAATGGGCAAACAAGTAATTAAGATTTCCAGCCAACTGTAGCCACAAAACTGTTCATTTCAGAGGGAGCTGGAATAATTGACTCAACTTTAGTCTGCTTTGAAAAACAGTTGTTTCAGAATATTGGCAAAAAAAGAAAATTAAATTGGACTCACTGAATCAGGAATTGTTGATTCTGGTTTCATGTTTGAGTTTTCAGAGTTGTTTAAGGAATTCCTTTCTAATATATAGTGGGCTGGGCTTTTTCACCTCTTAATTGACAAAGATTTTTTTTAAGAACTTGAGTCCTTAACTGAAGGAATAATGCTCTTAAGGTGTGTGAGACTGCCAAACATCATAACCATCAAGGAAGCTAGAAAATAGTGGCCCTATTACCACTGAGATGATAAAAGAAAAAGAAAATGAGGGTGAAGACTTGTATGGTGAGTCTGTGAAATACAATTGGAGGAAACTGATCCAGACATTTTTGTACAGTCACGAAGAAGCAAGGTAAGGCTCGTTAATATTCTTCATCGATTCCAGTTTCTTTACATTTAAATTGGAATGTGTAATGTCTCCTTTCTTTTCATTACTATATAGTGTAATACAGTTGCTGTTGCTATTAATCTTCAGGCAGACAGAAGATCAGTGAAGGTTGATGTGTGATACACTTTCATCTGGAATTAATAGCCCTTGCCCTCAGTTTCAGAGAAAATATTGTAAGACTTGATTTCTGATAAAGGTGGGGGGAATGAGAGGTAATGTAGCTCAGAAAAGCCATTTTCTGTTTTCTGGTGGAGAAATTCTACTTTTTTTGGCCACAGGTGTCTCACAGTGCAGAAGAAGGAATTAGAGAAAGCAAGATAATTAAACTCCTACAAAAGCTTCATGTTCCATAAATGGCATGTGGAGAAAGCGTGACAGTAGTTGCTCTTGAATCCCCAGTGAAGAAAATCTCTGCCTGGTGCAACCAGCTGTTACCTGGGCAGGGGATCAAACAGCACAAGATTGATAAAGGAGTCCTGAAAGCTGCTTTGTTGGGCTGCATTCTGGTGGGACCTCTAGTTATGTGGCCCTGGTGGGACTGCTGTCGGAAATGGTGTTGAAAAGAAGTGGAGGCATCCTCTGCCCAAACAGGTGGTGAAATTCCTTTATTATGGAGTGAGTTTGGTGGGTCTTAACTTTCATTTGTAGACAGCAGCATCTGTGGGGAAAGAGGTGGGATTTCATGGGGCTAGTGAGTGGGATGACTCGTATTTTCACCATTTCTGCTTTCATGTATGCCTGTAGTGTTGTTCATGTTGCATGGATAATGTCTGTGGAAGGGACCCGCTACGCCGGGCTGCTGAAGGTACAGCTGCCAAAAAATGGTGCAACTGATTTAGTATGAAACCAGGTTTACAGGGCACACTGGGGTAACACGTAAACAGTAAGTAGTAGGACTATCAGGTCCTTATTTTGAGTTTAAAAATGGAGGTTTTCTGAGTGGAGTTTGAACTATTCAAGGACATATAGCTAATGCCCTGGTACTATTTTGTGAAATTCAGCTGATCGTTCTACTTAAGACGCAAGCCAGGCAGGTACAGGATACTCACTGAGGTATGCTCTCAGGGGGCAGAAAACAACATGCCAGTGAAAGGCAAAAACATAGACAGGGTGAAAGATTGCAGCAGAGGCCATAGGTGATAACTGGGCTTGCACTCATAAATCACATGGCAAACTCTGATAATACCAATGGTCTTAATGTGGAATACCAACTAGCACAAAATAAGTGACAGTTTAGCTCTTTCATAATTTTCTTTTTATAGAAACTGTTGTTGAAACAGATTTTCCTCATGTCCCGTTGAGTTTGTTATCGGAGATGTGCTGCATGTAGCCTTTCACAGGGCTTTCTACAATAAAAGGGAGAGGAGATCTCACTCTGCCCACCCATCAGAAATGCCTCCCCTTCCCACCTTTACCCCTCACTATTTGGACCTACGCTCTGGTAGCTGGGCTTTTTGCACAACTGGTTTGGTTTTCGCTAGCAGTGGTATTAATTTTACTTGCGTATTCTACAAAGGAGAGTGTCTTTTTCAAAAGAAAGGTGGAAGGAGCCCCTGGGGCAGGGCTCATGAGGAAGAATGTGCAGTCTGTGCAAAGTCCTTCCCTCGGCAAAGGGAAGGCTGCAAAGTCTAGATTTGCTCAAGCTCCGTGTCTGTCTAATACCTTTAGAGTCAGCAACCTCATTGCTCAGGCCAGACTTTGTATTTAGGAATAACCCCACTCTCTCTGCCTTTGGAAAAGTTGATATCCACAACTAGGAAAGGAAGGCAGTTGGGCTTTTGTTTTTAAGGTGGAAATGAGAATCCTCTTTAGTGTTGCTGAGGAAATTAGAAATAAGGGAACGGCCCAGTATTTACCAAGTTCCTGAATCATAAAGTTAATTTTTTTTGAAATCACCTATAGGCATGTTGTTGTTCTCCTCTGCTTGTGTGATTAGTGCTTTTCTATCTCCCAAAATCAGGAGACTTCTGCAGGAGTCTATGAAACATCCATGGGCCACTGAGAAGTCAGTTGTCCCCTGAAAAATAATAAACTTTTCTCTTCATCTGCATATGTGAAGGGCTTGGTAAACACCTTCCCACCATTCTCTCAAAAGCCCATAGAAAACATTTCAGTCATTGCTGGAAACTCATTGCCACATACCTCAGCCCCTTACTTACTACTGTATCTCATTCAAAGGGAATAGCCATTCCTGGGGAAAAAATACCCAGCTAAGTGCCTGTGCCTCAGCAGCACTTGCCAGCTGTACAGTGACAGGTAAATTTTGCCTGGGGTGGATGGATCCTTTCCTGTGGCATAAGCTGTACACCTGTATGCCCTGGGATGTACTCTGCTGTACCCAAATAGCAACAGATGCTGTGGCGGACCAGCATCTCAGGAAGCCTTCAGGCACAGTAGCAGGGGAAGCCCCCAAACACTCACCTGAAGGAAAGTGTCCCCAAGGAACAAAGTACTGCCCTGTCACCAAGAGTTTGTGACAGAAAGCAGCTCTGGGCTTTAGCTTTAGTGTTGGTGCTACCCTACCTGCCAGAGCCTGCAGGCACGGTAAAACACTGCTAGTGCTGGGACACATGGACAAGAAGGAAAACTCGGGGGCCCATGGCTCCCTGGGACTTGCGTCGTCTCCTCGGCTGCGGTACGGCGGGACAGGTATGAGACGGGACCTGGGAGCTGACAATGCCCCCAGCCCTAGAGAGCCCCTTGTGCCCACGCCGCGGCCCCCCTTTCACCCGCGACCAGACACCTCCCATGGCGGGCCTTGCCGGGTCCTCCCGGCAGGACCCCCGAGGGCCGAGGTTGACGGTGACCTGGCTGACCTGGCCGGGCCCCGCAGACCCCCCCGGCCACGGGTCTCCGCTTCCTCCCTCCGCTGCCCCTGGCACCGCGGCGAGCGGCGGCCCCCCTCCCGGGACGGCCGCGCGCACTGCACGGGCCGGCGCCCCGCCGCCCCGGGGACCGCCCCCCAGCCCCGGCGGAGGCGGTGGGGCCGCGCCCGGCGTAGACAAGGGTTAACGCCAGCGAGCGGAGCCGAGCGCGCCGCACCGCCCCTCGCACAGCGGCCCCGCAGCGCCGCCGCCCGGCCTCGCCGCTGCCCCCCGCCTCCCCTCGGCCCCGCCGCCCCGGCCTCGGCCTCGGCCCGCCGCCGCGCACATGGCCCCGGTAAGTCCTCCGGGGGAACTGCGGCTGCCCCGCGCTCGCCGCAACAAAAGCGGGGCGGGGGCGGAGGGGGCCGGGCCAGGCCGGGCCGGGCGAGCGGAGCCCCGTGAAGTAACGGGCCGGGAGCGCGGCGGCCGCCGCGGCGGGAAGCGACGTGCCGTTGTCGAGGCGCCCGGGGAAGCCGGGCCGGGGAAGCGGGGCGGCCGGGTGCCCTGCGGGGCTGCGGCGCTCGGGCGGGGCCGGCGGGGCGCGCAGGTGGCGGGGGGACCGCGGGCAGGGCCGGCGAGGAGCCGGCGGCCACTGCGGGGGCGAGCGACTCTCCGCGCCTTCAGCCCCCGCTGCCCCACCGTCCCGGTGCGAGGGCAGCCCCAAGCGCGGCCCCGGGACCGCGGCGCATCGCGGAGGGCCTGGCCGAAGCCATCTGAGGAGGAAATCTCTGGCGTTCGGCTCCCTGAGGCCAAATCCGGCAACCCCAGGCGAGTGCCAGCCCGCAGGACCCGAGGGTGGCGATGGCAAGCAAGGCTGCTGCAAGAACGGCCCCGGCGGTGCCCCGCTGCGGGGCCGGCAGAGCTGTCGCTGCCCAGGCAGCTGGAGGGGGCACGAAGCCCTGGTGCCTTGGGCAGGGATCTGGCAGCTTTGGGCTCTCCTAGGGAGGAGCACAGGAGCTGGTGTGCCAGGGTGAGACCGGGGCAGCCTGCGTTTCGTTAGGGATCCCACCCTGTACGGACTATGCACTGGGCGGTCCTCCATGAAGCAAGCACGCACTCTTGTTCAAGGGCTTGCACATTCCCCGTGTGTGACCTGCCTTCAGCCTTGGGAAAGATTATGCTTCCTAGGGCAAATGGAGGACCTGTAATTTTGAGATCTTCTTCTAAAGAGCTCTTCTGATAAGGACCTCCTTCAGCAGATAGAGGCAGAGCCTGTTTTTCTCTCAGCTGTGTTTGTGTCACAGTGTAAAGGGAACAGACATCCCCGACCCTCCCCCCGGGGAGAGTGGGGGATGCACTCCCTTTCTCCTTTGGCCCCTTTCTCCTCAGAGCCCTCACTGGAACAGATTACAAGAACGCCTGTTGGAGGAAAGGTGAATAGGAGATTCTCACTTTAACAGTGATCTTTCTAAAGCTGAAACCAACTGCTGGAGTCTAGAGTAGATCTGAGGTAGCTGTAAGTGGACCTGGTTCCTGAAGAGTTCCCACTCTGCTTTTAGCAGCAAGTGCTGGCTGCAGATGGCTTCACATAGTTTTACATACAGGAATGTCCAGTGTTTATAAAAGGAACAGCACTTCAGCAAAAGTTCCGATAAATCAGACTGATTTTCTGAGAGACACAAGAGGAGTTTCTTAATATGAATATTTATCCTGTGTGTTTCGTAGCATCTGTTTCAGAAATAGATGACAACCACATGCAAACACCAACACAAGGAGAAGGCTAGACCAGCAGTTGCCTTTCAGGGTGAGACCTTCTTGCAATTAGAAAGCACCCCCTGTGTATATATGTATGTACATTCAGACACCTACTTCCAGAGAAGATTCTTCCCTTAATGCTTCTGAGCAGAAACACCTATACTTGATGAAGAAAGGCCAGCGTTCTCCCATGACTTTCATGGATTGACACAACAAACCCCATCTCTCTGCCCGGGACAGAGAGATAGATGTGATGGCACAACCCCAAGCAGGAAAAATTATTTTTCTGTCTTGCCTTGTTCAAGAATAGCCATCTCCCAGATTAAACAACAGTGGGTGAACAGTTTGTGTGGGAGAGGACAGTATCTCTTCAATACATTTATTTCCGAGAGGATAACATCTTTCTCTCTGAATCTTGAGCAATATCATTTCACATGTCTGGGTTTTCCCATGCACTTAGAATAGACAGCTTTTCCCCTTGTTTCCCACACTGTTGTCCTTGGGAAGCACTGTTGAACTGGACAATGCCTCAGGCCTAGGAAGGACTCCTCTTCTTGTTTCCATCTTCCATATGTCCCCACTGAGACAGCATATCTGGCTTGACACCATGTAGAAAAGCTACAATGGCTGATTCTCCTGTGACGCTCATTTCTCTCTTCTGTGCCCTGTATCAGTGCTGGTTGCCCACTGAGGCACACTTGCATTATTCAGGGCCAGCAGCACCTTCAGGGCAGCAGCCTGCAGCTCTTCCTCCCCCACTGCCTTCCCCATGGTCAATAGCAGCTGAAGTGTCTGCAGTGAACTCTGCACATGAGTATCTTGTAGCCTCAGGAAGAGATCTTGGATGTCACTGGTGGGCAGCTGTCCTTGCTGCTGGTCACTGCCTGTCCCCTCTGTGGCACGTGGGTCAGAAGGATTTAGTTGCATGTTCCTTGACTGAGGTAAGGAGGTGGGGATCACAGCTACTTCCATGTCAGGGATGGAGTGGGCTGGCTGGGCAGTTGTGAGAGACGTGGGAAAAAGGGACTGGGGACTGAAGATGCCGGACAACAGAGCATCACTGCTCATGGTCATGTCATTGAAGGCTCGTGTGCTACCCAGCTCAGCTTTGGTCTCTCCTGGGCATGCAGTCCTCTGTGGAGGAGAAAACACACCTCTGTAGAGGTGATGGGCTTCAGAAGCAGGCACCTAGCCACCTCCCTGTTCTGTGGAGTTAGCACTCACTGCACAATCCCATCTTTCCCACTCCTGACAAAGATAAGCCAAAGAAAGGAAAGAAACTTTCTTCTCCTTTCTTTGTCAAGTCTCCCCGTAAGTCTGTTCTTGTGACTCCCAGTTGTCTTTCTCTTTCCTTTCCTTCTCTTCTAGCCTGCATGAATCACCCTTTCTCCTGCAGTAACCTAGATTGTCTCAACTTGCTTGGGAGTGAGAGCTGGAGATGAGGGCTGAAGTGGTCCTCAAAGGTTCATTTTTTTCAAGAATATCTGCTGCAAAGTCTTCTTTTTGGCAAGTGGCTGCAGGTGCCATCTGTGTAAGTTAGTCAGCTTGGTATGAGTGCCCCTGGAAGGTGGGCTGCCCATGGCTCTCCTCTATCTTCCCTATCTTTCAGCCTCCTGTTTTCCCACTTCCTCATTTTCAGGGCTTTCACTTCTGCCTGATCATTGACCAGAGCATGCCATGGTCTTCAGGAAATAGCTAAATAACTCACCTTAATAAAATATCTTTTCCTAGTACAGCGATAAAAAGAAAAGGCGCAGAAGTTGGGAAAGAGAGGGGTTCCTGGCAGTTCAGAGCATATGGGCCCTAGAAAGAGGCAAATAAAGACACAGACTCAGTGATAAACTCCAGTGCTGGGGTCCCACCAGCCCTCAATAATAACCTCACTGTTGAATGACATCCCTCCGTGAAAACCCTCGTGCCATTTGGGTGCCTCCCTGAACCCCAGTGAGAAACTCCACCACTTCTTGGTCATCTCCATGACCCAAGGTGTGGGAGGAGGCTGGTCTTAGGGACATGTGGATGCAATCAAGTGTGAGAGAAGATGCTCATGAGCAGGTGTCTTCTCCTCACCACAGGACTGCTACGCACCCCTCTCCCCCACCAGCTCCTGAGTCTCTGTCCCCTCCCAGTGATCAGGTCCAGTGCTGGCCATGCTGGACCCCCATCCATCTGCCTGCCCTTGGGAATCACGGGTGGCTTTACCCTCTGGGATGACTCCATGGTTTTCGTACTCATCCAGTCTCTGGACCAGGGGGTTCTGGCAGCCGTACAGCCCACGAAGGAGGCAGGCAGTGCTGGCGCGGTGGGCAACTCGGAGGGACCTGAAGAACTGGTGGTACTCCTGGTTGGAGAGTGGCGTTCCTGGCTGCTGTGCCTTCCCGCTCCAAGGGCCAGCTGTGCAGCCCCAACCCAAGAGTACTGGTGAAAAATAAAATGCAGGGAGTCAGAGGGAGAAGGAGATGCTAACCATGGCACACTCAGAAGAGCTGGGGGGCTGAACTCAGATCTCTCTTGCTGTCTCTGGGTGCAGGGTCCAGCACATGGGAGATGCAGTAGCAGGCTCAAGATGGGGGGTCGAGACCTAGGGAAAACCTGCTCTGCCCATGTTGAAAGGGGTGTAGTATTTTGGGGACAGTACATGGCTAAGGGGCCTTCACCAAAGCTCTGGAGATTCATATCTTGAACTGGGAGAAACGTCTTGGAAGTCATGGCTGCAACTGGGAACGTAGCTTGACTGTCGGGACCGGAGCAAAGAGACCATTTCCTTTCAAGATTTTAGCCTCTGCAAATTCTCTTCCAGAGAAGGTCCAGACCCCTTGAGTTAATGGAGCATGTCCCAGTGGACATGTGTATGCCCTTAAAATGGTCTAAGCATTGACTGAACCCTTATGCAAAACTTAAAGCCAATTCCTGCCAGTAAAGAACATGGTGAAACCTCTTACTTACTTATATTCTTACTTATACTTAGGCATTACTATATTCAGGACATCTGCCTCATTTTGCACAGCTTGGAAGGTGTATGGAAGAATGAGTCAGGAAGATGCTGGAAGGGCAAGGGTAGCTTTGTGGATACTCTTCCAAGAAGTAGGTTTTATTCCTGGCTATACCACAGAGGCTCCTGTGTGATGCTAGGCAAGTACCAGGTTTCTTAGTGTATTATTAATGGCATTTTCCTTACCTTGTGGGTTGCCATTTACAGGAAGGCTGAGTTCTCTTGCAGTTTTGGAGTCTGCATGTGGTGTATTTTGAATGGCAAGGAAGTGCGTGCTATGTTAGCATATGTGCTCTGAGAAGCCAGGGCTGAGATATCTCAAACTGAGACTCTAAAAGTAGTGGATGTTTTTGACTCTCTGCCTTCATTTTCCCATTTGCAAAATTACTATAAACCAATTAATCGCCGTGGAGCTTTAAAACATAGAGCATGTAAAAAGTTCACAAGGAAATGAGTCATTCTGTCTATAGCACAGTTCAAATGGGTTCAGTAAATAAATCAGAGTCAAACACTGAACAGCAAGAGTGACATAATGTACTGAATAACTGCTCATTAGAAAGGCAGTGTCCATCCAGAGACTAAAGAAGCCAAAACCCATGTGAACAGTGAAGCCAGGTAATTAAAGAGCTGGGTTACTATGCCCATGCACTGGGGAAACAAATCACAAATTACTGTGATTCAGGCATGCTCCAATTTTGACTTTGCAACCTCTGTAATAGTCTCTTGACCTAGGATGTCTTTTTTTTTTTTAATTTCTTTTGGTAAAAACTAACTTTAAAACTTCCTCATGGCCTATATCGTATTAATATCTATGCCATCTTATTAACACCTATGTGTCTGCAGATGCAGCAGAATCAAAAAAAAGCATGTAACTTCCCCTCCATGAGGACAGCAGGGGTTATTCAGCACTCGGTGAGGTAGTATGAGACGAGAGCACCACGCTTTGCCAGGTGACTGGGGGGTTCTGCAGAAAGCAGGGGAACGAGGAGACTAGGGGATACAGGACCCCTCCACGGTCCCCTGCTAGGATGTGGCCAGAGCAGCCTGGCCTTTCCATCCATTTCTTCCAGCTATATCCCTTTCTGTTTGTCTTTCACCAAGGTTCTCTCTCAGACCTCTTTCTCCTGCCTCCCCTGTCACTTCACTGGGCCAGCTCTTGCCTTCTGGCCTTGCGTGTCAAATCCAGATCTCTGCCTTTGTGTTCATGTCTGGTTTACGTGCTCAGCTGTCCCCATCATCACGTCTCCAGTCTCCACCTCTGCTCCAGCCTCTGCCCACTGCGTCCAGCTCTGAGTCCTCCCCAGCTCCTAGGTCACTCCTTGGCCCTCCTTGATGAATAAAATACCAGCTCCAATGGGTGAAGACTAGGAAAATTTTAAGCACCTGGGTTCTTTGCACTTGAGGCATTCAAGGGTGCTGGGTCGGCCACCCTTCCTCACAACCTGGCTTGAAGGAGAGATGTTTCCTACTCACCAGACAAAACCAGGAAAGCCCACGTGGCTGGCATCATGCCGTGAGCGGTGCCTGTAATGGCCTGGGACCGCCTGCGCTGCCAGAGGGGTCACCTCCTCAGCTTTGCCCGCCTGCCTACGTCCTCTGCCTGCCCCGCCGGGTTCGCCCAGGAGGGCTGGGGTAGGCGTGCGGCTGATGGTGTCACAGACACCTCTGTTCCCCCCGTTCCTCCCTCCGCTACCCCCGCTTCCTCACACCCACGCCTCCCTCCGCCTCCCCTCCTGCCCAGGCCCAGCGCCAGGCTTGTGCTGGGGGAGGCAGCGGCATAACACGGCCCACCTCCTGCGGCAGCAGGGTCTGCCCTCCTCGCTGTGCCACCGGCTCCAAACTCGGTTTGGTTTGGTTTCCCTGGGCTGACATCCATGGCAGCTTTCTCTTCTCCATGCCTCTCCTGCCTCCCCGAGGCTTGTGGTCTCAGTGGTGGCTCGCCCACCCCCCGCCAGCCACGTCCTACATGGGGCAGCCCCTTTGGGGCCTCTTGCCTGTCCATCGCGACAGGAGCTCGGTGCGGCCCATCGCCTCCCCGTGCTACAGGTCACCTCTCTCGTTCCTCGTTTGGCCTTGCAAGGACAGGGTTACCTCACCAGCCAGGATACTGCTTAGGGGCTTGGCTTTGTCCAAACATGGCTGCTCTGGAGACCGGCAGCTTGTCCCTCTCTGGTGTTCACTGGTGTTTCAGGTTTCCCATCTTGTTTAGGGACAGATCTTTACTACAGGCCACACAACGTGCTTTTCTGCCGTATCCCACAACCTGCCTGGCTCTGCACAGCATCAGCTGTCTCCTGCATCCGCTTTCTGCTTTCTGTAGGTGCTCACCCACCATTTTGGGGTGCATGTTGACTGTGTGCTCACAGCAGTTTTTGAACGGCAGCAGGAGGGATCTGAACCAGAAGGACGTTTCTCTCCTCCTAAAATCAGAAGGATGGTTCCCCACGGTCAGGCTTTCCTGCAGAGCGGCACTGCCTCGTAGGTAGATGGGGGTTGTTTGGGGAGGGAGAGCTCGGCTTCCCTGCCTCTTACCCGGGATCAGAGCCTGCAGCCGTTGCCTGCTGCCAGGAGGGGTGGAAACTCCCTCTCCCCAAGGGGTGATGCCCACCGAATTCACTGTGGAAGAGGCAGCGGGGAGCAGGAAGGATGTGACTCCAGGCTAAGGCAGAGCCAACAAAATGTCAGCTCTCCATTTTATCAGGGGCCGCCTTCTACTGTGGTGGCAATATGCAGAAATCTTCCCTCTGCCCTCGGGAGGGCCTGGCAACCCACTTTTATCATGATACCCTCCTGTGGTATGCCACTGTGCAGCCAGTTCAGTTTGCTTTTCATTTGGAAAGGACAAGATGCTGGTTTACATTTCTTTTTCTTATGAACACCCCGTCATGAATAATTTTACACTTCTTCCTAGTGGCACGATGGGAATCCACATGACCAAAATGGTGCAACACCATTGCAGAGCTGGCATTCACATGTGCAGTTTTTAAGCATTTTCTTTCTGTAACCTGTACATTTCTAGGACGTCACCGAACCCTCAGCATCTTAAAATGCCTCTGTACAAGTACCACTGCACAAACGTAGTGCTAAAGCCAAATGGGTGACCTGGTTTTCTATCCCACAAACTCCACGCCCGCACAGCGTACTTCTGCTCTGAAAAGAGATCCTTGAGAAGTGGGGTTGCATGTTGGCTGACTAAATCATCTCCGTGTTCATGCATCAACAGGTGTATGTGAATGCTTTTTTCTGCTCACTGCCAGCCTTGTAAACTCCATCTGGATCGAGGCAGCCAAACTGCCACTTTCCTGGAGCACCAACAGGAAATTCTGCTTTTGGACTGCTCCTGTTGATAATGTGTGAGCAGACCAAAATCTCTTCTCTCACCCGGACCTGTGCATGCCTGGCTGAGCCACTGAGAGCAACCAAGCAAAACACTCCTTCAGTAAAGGCAATAAATGGGACACCAGACATGCAGAAAGCAGCCCAGTTGTGAAGGCAGCATTTTTCCTCTGCCTGCAGAACAGAACTGCATTAACTATGTTATGTCCTCATTTAGTTCACTAGGAAGAAAGGTGATGGAGAGAAAACAGTTTGAGGAATCGACGTTTTTCTTATACAAAGCTCAGTAGGAGGCATTTTTGGTCTGGAAGTGCAGCAGGAGGAACATCCAGATACTTGTGAGAAGGCAGCAAGCTGGCAGGCAGCCCTCCGCAGCATGTGTAGTTGATCCCATCTTCACTACGTGACCTGGCCCTTGTATTCGGACCCAAACAGCGGTGTCACGGTGTGTGTGGCATAACAGACAGTGGCCCTGACTCATGTTTCTGGATGCCATATTCCTCTAGGCTATGTTGCTTTTGTCTCGTATATACTTATTTTCCTGTCATCTCATTCCACAGCACTGCTACTATGATGGGTATTTATTACATCTGTTTTCTTTCCTCTGATCAGGATCTGCATTCCTTGACTTGGCTTTGACCTCCTGGATGGAGTGAAGAGAAACAGCTTTGTGGACAGAAGCAGCTAAACACCAAGACAGTAGAGAAGTTGCTCACAAGGTGAGAAATTGAATAGAGCATGTCTGGGAAGGGAAGAGAAGAGCTGAATGCTGAAAATTTGGTGTGTACTGTGCTGCACGCTCCGCACTTACCCTGCCTCTTTGCGCCTGTACTATATAGAATTCTGCTTTCAGGAAGATTTATAGGCAGGGTATGATAAAGATGAAACACACTCCTGGGTTATCTAATACTCTTTCAAAAAGATCCTATCCAAAATGAAATCAAACCCTGTGTATTTTTCAGCAAAGACTATGCTTCTACTAACTCAGACTGTTAGAAAGCATAACTAACCAAAGCGTGGCTTTTTCTTTCTTTCACACTGACAATATTTTTAATGTTTTATTGGTCAGTTCGCTGCCTTGAGGCGCATGCCTTGGGCCAGTACTATCCCTTTATTTGTACTACAATTTTTTTTCAGCCCTGAGTATTGTAAACAAAACTTTGGGAATGGTATAAGCAGTGCGGTGGTGTCTTCGAAAATCTGCAGATCACCTGAAACAAAACCTGAGGGGTTTATCCTGCTGCATTCACCTCATATTCTGACCTCCCACATGTAAGAGGATGATGTTAACTCTGTCAGCAGTGCCATCCAGCTAATCGGCTTACTTCATGCTCCAGCATCCATTTCCGAAGGTGTGTTCTCCGTATCAGTATAACTAATAAAAATTCAGGACCCTCTAAATGTTTCAGTCTAAATGTTCATTTCCATGCTTGATTAATAAAAGTTTATCTTTCCACTCACTTGCCTATCTATTCCGTAGACAAAATCTAGATACAATTTGCTGCAGAATATGTAGGGCTTTCTTTTTAAGGAAAAGGTCTATGACTGGAAAGAAGAAAGAAAATAGTCTACTTGGCAGGGGTGGATGTTCCTGTGGTGTTGGCTGCTTCCTTCCTTGATTAAGCATCGGAATGCTGGAAGAAGAGTGGTGATTCATGGGCAACAGGAAGAGAAGCAGCTACAGTGGGGATTGTTGAGAGCAGTGACCATGTTCCTCTAACCTCACTAGACATGGCAACTCTGAGGACAAGCAAGTGACAGGTTTTGTCCTTTAGGGCTGTAACTTTATGACAGAGGACCCTTTTTGCAATCTGTGCCACAGTGGCCGCCCATCCTCAGGTCACACTCCCTTCCTGTGCTCTTTGGTCTCCACGCCCTCACTCTGCCCAGAGAAGATAGTGAGGGGCTGGCTTCTGTGCTGTTAGCTAATGGTGGCTGATGTGCAGCAGGTCACTGCGGTTTCCCTGTTTGGACTTCTCCTTCAGAGAAGCAGGGGGGATTATTCATTGCTAGTTCCTCTGTTCACTCCAGCAGGTGACAGGACCGTGGGCGACATGCAGAAGGGGAAGCTTCATCAGGATAGTCCTGTGAGAGCTGAACTACATCTGTTCCCCTCCAGAAAGCTCACCGGAGATACCCTCCAGGACACCGATCAAAGACAGGACCGGAGGCAGGAGCTGGAGCCAGAAAGTGAGGTGGAGACATCTTTTGGAAAGAGACGAGGAATGGTAACTCCCTGTGGGATGGAAGTCTGGGAGTATGAGGACAGTGGTAGAGACCACCTCAGCAAGGTTATCCTTGCTGGGGACAAGCCAGACCCACCCATGTGTGGGAACGGTGCCATTTGGATTCAGCAGGTGGGAGAGAAAACCTACGAGTGTCCCGAGTGTGGGAAGAGCTTCAGCCGGAGCTCATACCTGAGCCAGCACCAGAGGATCCACCTGGCAGAGAAACCCTTCAGTTGCTCCGAATGTGGGAAGAGTTTCACCCGCAACTCGGACCTGATCAAACACCAGCGAATCCACACCGGCGAGAAGCCCTACCAGTGCAATGAGTGCGAGAAGACCTTCAGCCAGAGGTCCAATGTGATCAGGCACCAGCGGACCCACACGGGAGAGAGACACTACCAGTGCAACGAGTGCGGGAAGAGCTTCAGCCAGAACTCGCATCTCATCGTCCACCAGCGAAGCCACAAGGGTGAGAAACCCTTTAACTGCCCCCGGTGTGAGAAAAGCTTCAGCGACCGCTCCTCCCTGATCATACACCGGAGAGTCCATACCGGAGAGAAGCCCCACAAGTGCCAGGAGTGCGGGAAGCGTTTCCGGGACAGCTCGGCTATCATTCGGCATCAGAGGATCCACACAGGAGAGAAACCATATGAGTGCACTGAGTGTGGGAAAACCTTCCGTCAGAGCTCCTCACTAGTGACGCACATGCGAACGCACACGGGTGAGAAGCCCTACAAGTGCCCCATGTGTGGGAAGGGCTTTAGCCAGAGCTCAGCGCTCACCACTCATCGCCGGATCCACGGGGGGAAGGCTTTGCCCACGTACCATGGTGGCCTCCTGCCCAACCCCTACCAGTGCACTGAGTGCGGCCGGAGATGCAGCGACCGCTCCACTCTGGCCAAGCACCAGACCACACATGCCGAGGAACGGCCCTACATCTGTGTGGAGTGCGGGGACAGCTTCCGTCGGAGCTCGGCTCTCAATGTGCACCTGAGGATCCATCGCGGGGAGAGACCCTACAAGTGCGAGGAGTGTGGAAAAACGTTCAGGCACAGCTCGGCCCTTGGTGCCCACCTGAGGATCCATGCAGGAGCCAAGCCCTACCAGTGTGGCGAGTGTGGGAAAAACTTCCGGAAAAGCTCGACGCTTAAAGTGCATTTGAAAATCCATGCAGCAAAGAAACCTTATAAATGTACGGTGGGTAGGAGAATGCTCACTTCCCGCTCTCTTCTGCCATAGGGCTGGCGCGGATGGTCGGAGCAGGAAACAAAAGCAGTGTTTGGAGGTACCTGAAAAAGGTGGGTGATGAGAACCACAGTGGAAGAGACTGACTGGAGACACGGTAACTCTGGTGTCAGGGCTGGGTGCTTAACCCCAGCAGCACAAAAACCATGAGGAGGTCTGGAGGCAGGGAGTTAGTCCTCAGAGCCGAGCGCTGGTGGTGTAGGAAGAGTGCTGAGAGCCTGAGGAACGGGCACTAGTTTCTGGGTAAATCGGGGACTGTGAATATGCAGTAGGATAACAGGGAGAATCAGGCTTTTAAAATGCTCTTTACAACTAAAGCAAAGATCAAAATAAAAAGTTCCAGGCTGGTTCTGACTCAAAACTTTGGCTTGTTAGACACTGTAGTAGTCTTAGGAACTCTCTTTTTATTACCTTCCCTTATTTTTCACAAGTGTAGTAACTTTACCCAGCGTTTGACAAGATGCTTCCACATCTTTTGAGTCTAAGACTTCGGAGCTGACCTTCAATCTATTTGTCTTGTCTTCCTCTTTTCCAAATCTTACGTGGGACAAAGAATTGCTCCCTTCGCATGCAAAGCCCGAGTGATGCAATAGCCGAGTAACGCAAAACTGTTGTGGCTGTTCCCAGAAAACATGGATGCGCACGTATTTCCCATTGGAATGCTGCCATGTCTGTGGCAGTTTCTCCCAAATTTGTCCTTGCTGGTTTAAAATACCTTCCAACTTGGGACATCAACAAAACATGGGTAAAAATGTGGCCTTACCTTACCTTACTTAACCAAAAAAAAATATTCTCCCCCCTCCCCAGACATACCATCTGAACTGGTACATGATGCATTCCTACGGGTGGTCCAGAGACTGTTTGCAATTTTGTAGTGCTTTTTATGATAGTCTTCTTTATCTCACTACTGTTTGTAAAGTATTAACATGTAAAGTTCAGCGTTAACAGTTAGGAATTACTGTATTTGCATTTATGGCCACGCTAATGACTGTGTATTACATAAACCTCCTCTCTATTGCTATGTTTTATCACAAGCTGTGTGGTTCCATCCCAAATAAAACCCTTCTTTCTCTCTATGATCCAGTTTTCTGTTCTTGCGTTATGACGGGGGCGTAAGAAGGGCCAGCCCCACGCCGACCCCGGTGTGGCGGGGACGGGGAGGAGGGACGGCGGCCGCCGCGGCGAGGCTCGCCCTTCCCTCACAGCGCGGGGCCGACGGGGCCGTGAGGCAGAAGAGCCGCGTTTCCCCACCTGTCACGCCGGCGGGAGTCACGGCCCGGCGGGGGCCGGGGGGGCACGCTCGGCCCGCGCAAGCGGCGCCCGCACTGCTCAGCGCCCGGCCCGTCAGGCCCGGGCCCGCCGCCCAGCCGGGCCGGCGGCAGGGGCGGGCCTTCCGGCTGTCACCGGAGCGTCACGGGAAGGGGGCGGGCTGTCTCCGGCGCTCGGTTCGAAGCGGGGCAGCGGCGGGATGGAAAGCGGGGCGGCGGCGTCTGTGTGTCCGCAGGCGGCGGGCGGCGCGGCGTCAGGCCCCGCGGAGGGCCGGTTCCCGTTCCCTTACACGCCCTACCTCATCCAGGAGCGGTTCATGGCGGCGCTGTACGCCGCGCTGGAGGCCGGCCGGGTCGGGATCTTCGAGAGCCCCACGGGCACGGTGAGCCAGCGGGGCGGGACGGCGGCGGGGAGCCGCCACCCGGGAGGGTTGGGACGGAGGCCCCTCTGGGCGGGGAGGGAGGGCGGTACCCGGGGAAGGGGGCCGGGGCCGGGCATGATCCTGCTCCGAAGGGACCGTCGCCGGTTGGGCCTTGCCTGGGGCGGGGGCAGCGCCGTGTGACAGCCGCGCTCCGGCCAGCGGAGCCGCCTCGCCTCGTCTCTTGTCCGTGGCAGGGAAAATCCCTGAGTCTTATCTGCGGGGCCCTCTCCTGGCTCCGGGACTTTGAGGAGAAAAAGCAGGAGGAGGAGGCGCGACTTCTGGCTCCCGAGGAGAGCGGACGAGAGGGGAAGCAGGAGCTGGCTTCGGGTAGCGGAGACACCGCTGGGGAACCGGATTGGGTTACGGCATACGTGCGGAAGAAAGAAGAGCGGGACGCGGTGGACAGGCTGCAGGTTGAGAAATGCTCCTATGTAGAGGATGGGTAAAATAACGAGGGGTGAGGGTGGGAGAGGCTGGTAGCCTGGGTGAAGACGGGAAGAACACGCGAGGCAAACTTGTCTTGTGCAGGACTTTGTTGTGCATAACACCCGTTATGAGGGGTGAGGCATTGCCACACGGGTTGCATAAGGTAGGAAACTATATGACTCTGAACACAGTAACGTATAATAAGCATGCGCTCCAGGAGAAAGGGACTGCGTGCTGACACTTTTTTTTCAGAGTTAATTTTTTTTTCTATAACCAGAGAATAGGAAAGTAATTATACCCAAGGTTTGGGACTAAATACACTTCACCCTTCCTTCACTCTCCCTTTATTTTAGGAAGAGAAGATCAGGAGAAAAAAGCGAGAAGATCGTCTTGAGAAAATTCGCCGTAATGTGCAGTTAAAATACGCAGCAAAGAGAAAGGTGAATTATCCCGCAGAGATTAGAACTTTCTGTTTTGGTTACCTTGAGTGTTGGTCATACTTGCTCATATCTGTGACTTCGCTCCGAATTTTCCAACCCATCTGTGTGTAGATAGAAAGGGTGTGTGTTCTGATGGCCTTCTGGCCTTCTGCTTTGGTTTTAAAAGCTTTAATACTCGGCTTAATTTTTTTTTTTAAACACTCTGGTTTGTGGGCAGGTGTGAACACTGTACCTCTGGAATAATACCTGTAGCACTGAAATTAAATTTAAGATCGTGAGAACAGAAGGCCCCTCCAAAAAAGCCAGGTCAGGCTTTGGTTGTACTTTGCTCACCACTAGGGAAAATTGTATTTGTTTATTTTCGTAGAAAACATGATTGTATTGTTCAGAAATGTCTCTTTTCTACACCTAAAAAGTCCATAGATATATTTTATGGCCATTTAGATGGGTGAACTGGCTTCAGTACACTTGACTCTAAGAGCTTTTTGATGGTATGAGTCAAACTTCCCAGAAATACCCACTTCAGGTCCCCAAATAGGCAGACTTATTAGGCTGCTGGGCTATTAGTTTCTAGTGTGCTTCATCTCAAGGGCAGTGTTATGTTTTGGTCAACTCCTGGCAAAAGGGTATGGCAGGAATAGCAAAGGTTCAGAGGTGAAGGCAAATAAAAAACGAAGTGGAACAAGGAACTTTTGTCTCTCTTAAGAGAATGAAAAGCATGTGAAATGAGAAGCATGATAAAAAGCAAGAAAGCGAGAGAAATATTATAAGAGATTTGGAAAAGCAACTGAGTCATTTCTTCTGTAGTGTTCACTAACTGCACTTCTTCGTAGTGCTGTGGCAAAAGAACACTCACTGAAGTTGGAAGATACTGTTTTCGGATTGAAAAAACAAAGTCGTCTTTATCAGAACACAAAGTTAATCAGAAAACTATTCTTCAACAGTTTAATGGAATTTTTGTAGAGGGGTAGACCTGTGTTAGAATAAAAACCACATAACTGGAGGAAAAACAGCAAGAGAAGCCTTGTGCTCTGCATGCTAGAACAGGTGCTGAGTTTATCCTGGCTTTGAGTTAAGTGTGGACAGAGTGTTTGATTATGTCCTTATATGTTTGTTTGGTTGGGTTTATTTGCATACTTTTTTCTCAGGCAGATGTCTTTTATGGGCCACTTTAAGCAACTAATACTGGATTACATGAATGTTGTCATTTCAGGTTCTGTTAGTTCAGTGGGCCTTTTGCATAGGAGGTTCTTGTTTCCCCTTTCATATATGTCTGTGTGGGCAAGCCTTTGGTAGTTGCTAACAGCTTCATTCTGTGGGGCTGAAAACAGCTTCAGACACCCTTGGCGCCTTTGCTTGTCCTGCCTGGAGGTTTCCTCAGCAAGCCATTCCCTGTGTTACGGGTGAGGGACTGTGCTGTCTTCAGACCTGTCCATGGCATAAAGCCACGCACGTGCTACCTCTCTTTCTGTATGGGAAATACTGTGATCATGCCTTCCTTTCAGAGATCTGAGGAGGATGAGACAAAGCGCCTTCTTCAGCTCAGCAAGGAGGTTCTTTCAGAGGGAGGTGGAGTGGATGTTCTAGAGCAGCTGGATCACAACGAGGAGGAGCTGATTCTTGCTGAATATGAGAGTGATGAAGAAAAGAAAGCGGTATCTGGGTAAGGACAGGGACTGACGGGGTTCCGTGCCAAGGAAATGTTTTCTGTACCATTTTTGGCTTGCCTTGATTAAAGAGATTTCAGCTGTGATTGTACAGATCTGGAGTTTCTCCCCCATTCAAGCTGTGTAAACTAGTGCTTGTTCTGGGGGTTGGTTTGGTTGATTTGGTGATTTTGTGGGGATTTTATTTTGTTTTGTTTTTTAAGCTTTTGTTAGGTTGATCAGAGTGACCTGAAGTGTTTTCTGAGAAAATGCATCTTTCTTAAAATGTGTGGTGATGTCCTGCCTTCATCCATGCCTGATTTCCCAAGGAATGCCTCTGGATGCTGAGTGAATGACTTGATCTCAAGTTCCTCGCATTAGAAAAGTAAAGTGGAACTCAGGGCATCAGAGGAAGCTATCAGTACTGCAGATTAGCACTGGCATCCCTTGATACTCTAAAGGGAGAGATGTTCACATTTCTAAAGACTGAGCTTCACCATGAAAACCCTGTGCATGCTTTTCTCTCCCATGCATTTGCTTTATGCAGAAAGCCAGAAGCCATACTTCAGCATGAAAATTCAAACACATTTAAAGTACAAATTTACTAATTAGTAGCTAGACTGATCCTCCTGCCTTAAAAATTGCAAAACACTTAACTATTCCGTTTATATGGAGTCTATCAAACATTAAACTGCTGTTGCCTTTGAGGAACTCTATGGCAGATAAATATGTTCCTGAAGCTTTTCTTTATGCAATAGCTTGAGGGTGGTAAATTGTCTCTAAAGGGAAAGTTTTACAAAAATAAATAAATAAGCTCACCAAAGAATAGTATAGCACTGATTAGCTCATGCCCAGGGCTTAGAAGCCCCAGATTTAAAAGAAAAAAAATTTTCTTGAAGTTGCTGAAGATATGTCCCTATAGACATTTTTCTTTTAAAGAGCAAGACTTGACTTGATTGTGCACCCTTACACTATTCTTAAAAAGTCGATTTTTCTTTTACCTCCTGAGTTAAGATCTGAGGCTCTTCTTGAGCTGACAATACCATTTCTTTTGAGACCTTTCTGTTGTGGTAGAGCATCATTTGATTCTAACTCTCAGTGATCCGCTGAAAGGAAGCTGCTTGGGCTTTTTCTTTTCCTAGGCTGGAGGAAGATGATGATGATTTGGAAGAGGAGCATGTGACTAAGGTGAGATGAGGAAAGTAAATAGTGACACCTCATAGAACAGTGTAGGAGTGAGCTGAATGAAGGCTTCCTTGCACCCTTCCCAGAGTCATGTGGTACAGAAGGATTTAGGAACTAGGACCCAAGAACTGCCAGATTTGTTGATAATAGCAACCAGTTCTGCCGTGCTCGTCTCCTTCTGGACTACACTGACTGCCTAAGCAGCTTGCGCTGCTATCACTGCTGAATTTTTGCTGTGGCTACAGCACGCTGCAAGAAAGAGGTTTTTTTTATAACTCTCCAATGGTGAGTACCTGTTTTTATAGGGACCTTGGAAAATTAAATGGAAACAATGGCAAATGCATAGGAGAAAACAAAAGATAAGGCTGTTGGCCTCAACAGTTGTAAGGTGACACTCAAACATGTGCCTTCCCTTGTGTTTTTGAAGGCTTGAGAAAGATTAACCTTGTTGAGGTGCTTGACTGCTTCCTTGAAGGACTGGTTGTAGGTAGGGGATTGGCTTCCATGTTGTTCTTGTCTTCCCTTTGTTCTTCCTCATTGTAGATTTACTACTGCAGCCGCACTCACTCCCAGCTATCTCAGTTTGTGCGTGAGGTGCAAAAAAGTCCTTTTGGCAAAGACACACGTCTGGTCTCCTTGGGATCCAGGCAGGTATGTGGTATTGTTCACAAGGCACCCAGAGCACCTGTTAACTTAATGTGAGAGACTTTGCGAGGAGGTGTGTGGATGTGACACCACAGAAGGCATCTTCGGGGATTAACTGAATCTCCCATTGAAAAACTAAAGCAGTCATGGGTCGTGACACAGATCTGTGTGATGGACGCTTTTCTGTGAGCTGTGTTTTGGCCATTTAATCTTTGATGGAAGTGCAAAAATCTGGTTTACCTTTTCAGATGTGGAATATTACAGATGCCCGAGTCACTGGGAAGGCGCTCCTCTTAGTGTTACTTCTGGCAGCATTTCTTGGAAGCTGCTGTGTAGCAGTGAGCCATCTCAGTACAACTTTATCTCATTTTTTCCTCTATGCCAAGTTTTTATGGGTTTTGAGCATATTTGTATGAGTTAGTATGCACAGCGTCTGACCAACAGACTTTTCCATTTCAGAATCTGGCCTGAGATTGCTTTAAAGAAATCTTTTATTTTACAGCAAAGGGTACACATGGGGCACTCGGTGCCTAATGAGCCCCTACCGCTTCCTCTCTTTCCATGTCCAAGAACCTGTGTGTGAATGAGGAGGTGCGACGCTTGGGGGCTCTCCAGCTCATCAATGACCGCTGCATGGAGATGCAAAAGAACAAACATGGTAGGATCACTTCCAGCCTGGGGAGCAATCGCTGATGAAGCTGGTATGAGAGTCTGGAGACAGTGCGCACTGCCAATCAGTTCTAGCAAGAGAGTGGTAGGAGCTTGAAAAGTGCAGATTGGAGGAGCAGAATACAGATCCTCATCACTTTTACTTTTCTTGACCTCCAGGCTAGGATGGTGAGATCTGTGTGTGTTTTCTGAGTGTCGTAAGTCGGTCGGGACTTCTGCAACGAAGGATGCTTGTCTTTGTAACTCAGTACTAGAAATGTTGGAAAATGACACGTGGCTAAATCTAACTGGCAAGAATAGTGTCCACTGTGGAGATGGAAATGTTACTCCTGAATAATTAGATGATAGGTCAAAAACACACATGACAAAGCCTGCTTTGAAATCCAAGAAGTTCTGCAATGTGATTGTTTTAGGCTATTGTGTGTTGCTTATAGCTTTCTTTTGATTTCTGCTGTTAGACAAGAAGAGTGATGAAGAGATGGAAGGGAAGAAGAGACGTGTGAGTCGCACCGTGTGCCCATTTTATTCCTATGAGCAAATGCAGTTTCTCCGTGATGAAGTTCTAGTGGAAGTGAAGGATATTGAGCAGTTGGTGGCTTTGGGAAGGGAGACCAAAGCCTGCCCATATTATGGGAGTCGATATGCCATTCCTGCTGCTCAGGTAAGGTGTACACACTTTTAGTGGAATTAATGCCAGGGCCTCTAAGAATAAACCAGCTGGCTGCTTCCTCCAGTACTCTTACTCAATATTGTGGGAGTTTGTAAATAGGCTGTATTTCTCTCCACTGTAGTTTTGCTGAGAAAGCAGAGGAAACTAAGAATACCCACTTGAAATTAATAGGGAGGCTGCGAGTATGTCTCAGCATTCTGAAATACTTGAAAGGCTCAATAACTCTGAGGCAATACTGACACATGGGTGTGATCTTAGCTCTTGCCACTGTTCTTCTTCCTTGCTTGGCTCTCAATCAGAAGACATGCTTTCAGTGCTTCAAAGGAGATTTGGAAGGTAACCTGAGCTGATAGGCAGTTATAGCATAATAATTTCTCTTCAGCTTACATCCCAGTACCCCTCTCAAGCACATGCTCCTGTCTTTCCTCCTACCTGTCCTATAGTAAGGGTAAATAACTTGACTGAATTCTGATATGGGCCTTTAATGAGTGGCTGGGGAGTTACCCTAAGTTTGTAAGGATGAGAACTAGAATCAGAGCAGTGTGTGCTTCTCCTGTAGCTGGTGGTGCTGCCCTATCAGATGCTTTTACATGAACCTACCAGGAGCGCTGCAGGGATCAAGCTGAAGGACCAGGTCGTAATCATTGATGAGGCTCACAACCTCATAGACACCATCACCTGTATCCATAGTGTGGAGGTCAGTGGCTCTCAGGTGAGTCATAGCCTGGCCTCTTAATGATGAGTGAGCTCTGCATCTAGCAGACCGCCCTTTCTTGACTCCATCGTAATAACAGCTGCATTTTTTCATTTGTGTAGCTGTGCTGTGCCCACTCCCAGCTGTCGCAGTACATGGAGCGATACAGGTGAGGATCTCGGAGGAAAATAGCACAACATCGGCAAGCAGTGTGGATGCTATGGCTTCTCTCATGTCTGCAGGGTCTTTCTTGCTTTTCCCTGGTGGAAAGTTACTTGCATTAATACTTCTGCAGATGAAAAGCCACTTGCTTCATTATCTCTGTCTAGAATCCGTCTAAGTCAGGCTCCTGGGACTGGTATTAAGCAGTGAGAAGGGGGATACCCTGAGGATTCTGGCTTTCCCTTATACTCTCAGTTCCTTTCCCAATATTTCCCTCTAATTGCTCATGCTTTGTGATGCAGTTTCAAAAGATTTAGTCTTTCATGTCTCTCCTGGACCTTAGTCTTTCATGTGCTGACTGGCATTATGGCAGAGGCTGTAAGCTCTGAGGAGGAGGAAGCTATATGTGGTTTTTGGCTCTGGCCAAATCTTGTCATCCCTGCAGTGGTTGATTATTGTGCTCAATGCTAATAACTTTGAATTTGTGGAGGGTTATTGCAACAGGGACTTGAGGTGCCACTGCCATTGTAATAAACAAACTGTAATTAATGTGTGAGGAGAAAGGCGATAGCAGGAGCAGGTGGGTGCTCTGGGGTGACCTTGGGCAGGATATCCAGGGGTCTATGCCCTGTCACAAATAGGGAGAGAAAGCCCGGGAGAAATTGTTCTTGGTTCTGGTCTCCCCAAAGCGAAGAGGAGTTCGAGTACTTGTCTCTGCAGCTCAGCTGCTGTGACTTAGTCCCTGGAGATGTCCTGGAGCCTAATACCTGTCTCATTTTTCATAGGAAACGTTTGAAGGCAAAGAACTTGATGTACATTAAGCAGATCCTGTATTTGCTGGAGCAGTTTGTGACCATGCTGGGAGGTAAGCAAACCTATTTGATCTCCACGGGTGCTGATAGACTCTGGGCTAGTTCGTGCTTCCTCAGGGCACTGTTCCCCTTCCCTTTCTGCAGAGACTGTGGAGAAGTGTTGCTCATATACATAAGTTCAGATGCCAGTAATTTTATTTCTCAGGCTGTTTTGTAACACTGGGGTGTCAGCTGGGGTCTGCCTGAACCCCTCTCTTCGATTAGCTGAGGAGCAGCAGATGACGTCGTAAGTTGGTAGAGGCAATTTCCCTCTCTCTGTGTGTGGTTTTCAGATCTGATTTGAGTGGGAGTGAGGTATGGTGCTAAGTGAGGAACACAGCAGATGTGTGACAGTGATCAGGACGGCACGAGCGCTGCACAGAATAAATCTCTTGGGTCACCTGGTGGTACAGCCTCTACCTGTTAGGCGTGCCTTTGTAGAATGAATCTTTTTTGGGTGGTGCCTTTCCTTTGTGAAAAAATACTACTTTGCTGTGATTTTTAAATCCACTGGCATCTGCAGGGCTCCTTTGCTCTAATGATTTGTTTGTGAGACCTCAGTGTGCCTTGAGGAGAGCCTGTCATAAGTTCATAAAGAACTATCTCCTTACCCAGGGCAAATGCAGCTCTTTGGGGCAGGGGGCTGGTGGTGCTTTCTGCCCTTCTCTCAGACGTATACTTCTCTTCCCTCTCTGTTCCTGCCACCTGTCTCTTCCCCACACTTAGTTAAGTGTTTTCATTAGAAAATGCAGCCTGTGCACAGCTTCGTGATTGAGGCTACAGAATTGAGATGTGAGGTGGGTGTTAAACACTAGGACATAAAACACAGTGAGTGGCAGCAATTAATCCTGTTCTGGCTGTCGGGGTCTGGAGCTATCCTCAGGTTTTCTCTTCTTCCCAATCACCTGCCAGCCTATGCGCCTCCCAGCTCCCTGCTGCTGCACTGGGGAGGGGTGAGGGATGCACTGCAGTCCCTGTCCCTTCATCTTTGCAGCATGACAACTACATCGTGTGTGAGCATTTGTATGTACCCACCCTACCTGCTGCCTCCTGCTACAGAAGGAATGTAGGTGTTTCTTAGGATGCAGCAGCACAATTGTCCTAGAATGTAGGCCTACCCTACAAGGGAAATTAAAACTGAGCAGGAGCTGGTGTTTTGTCTATGTAGCTACATTTTGCAGATGTATAGTTATTTCTTGGGTTTTGTCCTGGTGTGGTATCCTTTTCAGCTCAGTTGTTAGTCTCTTGCTTAATTTTAAGACAGACCCGTTGTAAGCCTTCCCTGAATTAGTTTTGTGTTTTACAGGTAATGTGAACCAAAATCCTAGCTGTCAGGCAGTTTCCCAAACGGGTAAGACTGGAGTGAACACTTGGGTTCTGCAGCCATCAGTCAGGGACATGGGTGTGGGCAGTAAGGGGCTGCAGGCCCAGCAGCTAATTTTTTTTTTTTTTTCCCCCTCCTTTCCCCCCTCTTCTTTCAGGGACAGTGCTAAAATCCATCAATGACTTTCTATTTCAGAGCCAGATTGACAATATCAACCTCTTCAAGGTAATGCAAATGTTGTCATCTGCTAAGGCACAGGTGGTGGTCACGTGTTCGAGGTTATCAGGAAGCATGTGTGAGAGCTGGAAGTAAAGCCAGGGCCCACACTGCAGAGTCTGCTTTCTGGCAGATTCTCCTCAATTCCCTGATGTATAGATCTCTTCTGCTGCTGTGTGGATAACAGTCCATTAAAGCTGGATGGGTGATCTTGGGGTAGGGGGAAGCAAGCAATTAAACATCTACAAGTGTAGAGGTGCTGTTTATAGGCAAAGCAAAACTCTAAGAGTTGAGGGTGAAGAAACTATACTACTCCAGTAACCTAACCCATCCCTCGAGCCTCCCTTATCACAGGGTGTTTCCGCTCTGGAAGCGATGCTTTTTGTAATAAAATGTTGTCTGGGGGAATGCTCACAAAGACCTATGCACCCCTCCCCAAGGGCACAGCAAGAACAGCAAGTCATATCCCTGCTGGACAGGGATCAAGGGCAGCAGGATGGGAGAAAGGATGCCGAATGCCAGTTCACTTTTCTGTCTTCCTCCAACAGGTTCAGCATTACTGTGAGAAGAGCCTCATCAGTAGGAAGGTAGTGTCCACGTGACTTTATGGTTCAAATACTGTTTCACACATTGAGTTTGAAGTGGAAGATGCAGCAACTGGGGTGGGAGCCCAACTTCTCCACCCTGCTCTGCAAACAAAATGGTTCCTGCAAAAAGCACTGTATGGGCAGGTTACCTTTTGCTTATATGGCAAAGAAAACATGGTGTACCATGGTATTGCAGTGGGTGCTAATTCTGTGCTGCTTGGCCTCAAACCTGCCCACCTTGTAGGCTGCACTGCACCTGAGGAACAAATATCAGAGACTTGGTTTTGTTTCAGTGGGTGGAAGAAAGCAATGGGAGCCCTGAGGTGTGCTGATGGATTCTGATTGGGCTTGTCTGTAAACACTTACCAAGGAACTTTAGCTGTGGCAGGCCAGCAAACTTCTTTTTATCTTGTCTGATTCCTGCTGTTCGTATTTTTAGTCTTTCTGGCTTTTGCTTGGCAGCTTTTTGGGTTTGTGGAGCGATACGGAGGCCCTGCCACAGCTGTGAAGACTAGCAAGGAGAATCAGAAGTTGGCTGGTTTGCAGAACTTTCTTCTGACCCTCCAGCAGGGAGCTGATAAAGAGGGTGAGTTCAGACATCTTCCACTTGTGCATCTGCGGACAAAATGAGGATGTGGAACTTGCATCTGTCTGCATGAGGAAAGAAGGGAGGCAGATTTGAAGCTGTCCTGTGCAGGTGTTTTTTAATATATATGACTAGATGACCTAGGCAACTATACATATGATTAGAAGATCTCCTGAGGTCCCTTCCGAGCTGAATGATACAATTCCGTGTTTACGCTGCATGCACTCGAGCTTTGGCCTGCTGGCTCTGGAACCTGACCTACCATGGGTAGCTCTTTTAGTGCTGCCAGCTACAAAGGCCAGATCTGCGCGCCCCCCGCAAAGAGACAGAATTTGCGTTCTCTCCTTTATTGAGTCTTTGTTCTCTGCCTGCATATGTAGACCAGATATCATGTTCCTGTAGAAAAGGACCATTCATATTTTCTGTTTAGTCCCTGTCTTCAGAAATGTGGCCTAAGTTGCCTGCCTCTTCTCTTCTGGCCAGCAGGTACTCCCCAGAGCCCTGTTGTGGAGGCTGAGAACGACCAGCTCCGAACTGTTTCTCCACTGATGCAGATTGAAGGATTTCTCTCGGCCCTCACGAATGCAAACCCAGATGGCCGAGTCATTCTCAACAGGCAAGGTACTGGAAAGGGTGAGCTGGGGAGAGGTGGCGTGAGTCACAAGCAGGGCGCTTCATTGGCAGTGAGGGAGGAGATCCTGAGCCTTGGGGGGAGCCTGCAGCCCAACCAAAACGTATCTGTGCTGTCTATGATGCAGGCTGGCAGGCTTGGTCTGTGTGAGGACTCCCATGAGCCCAAAGCAATTCTTAACCAAGGGTATTGGGGCCAGGGTTTGCAAAGCTTGGCTCCCACTCTGGATGTCGATTTTTTTTGTCTTGCGATGTATTGCACCTCCTTCCAGAGCTCCAGGAAGATTAGGAAGCAGAACGTACCTTCCAGGCTGGCATTACCTGCTGCTGCTCCTGGAAGTGTTGAATAGCAAGTCCTTGTTTTGAGAGGTGGGGACTTGCCAAAGTGCCCAGGACCAGAAGGAGAATTTCTTGTACCCTTGAGCGTGTGTCACAACTAGTTCCTGATGTTGTCTCTTTCCTTTTCCCAGGGACAGTTGGTCAGAGCAGCCTCAAATTCCTCTTGCTGAATCCAGCTGTCCACTTTGCCAAGGTGGTGGAAGAATGCCGTGCTGTAATCATTGCTGGGGGCACCATGCAGCCGGTGAGGGACTAAGGATGCTATGCTGAGCTCTTGGGAGGTCTCTGGTGTTATCTGCAAGCAGGCATGGGAAGGTAGCAGCTTGGCCCCACTGGGATGTGCTCTTCTCACTTCCCCTGGCATGTGCGGAGAAAAGACCTCTCCTACCTATTCTTTTATGCCCCTGGTACAGTTTCCCTGCATGAGGCTTCACACTGCCTGTTTATTCAAAAAGTTGTAGGTGTAAGGGCAGGACTGCCTTTGTCAGCCTTTCTTGTCCTCAAAGCAGTACAGGCTGAGGTCATGGTAGGTTGGAACCAGCATGGATAGCGGTCAGAAGACCTTGTAAAACTATCTGACTAAAGGGACAGGGATCCCACAGGGGATCTTTCAGAGAAATCAAGACTTCGGTATTGCTATGGTGGCAGGATCCACCTCTTCAGCTTACTGCCCTCCTCCCGTTGCTTTAGTGCCTAAGAGCAGCGTGTTTGTGTTGTACAGATGTAGTGGGGTGTGTCAGATGTCCCAGTTAGTTACATTTATTCTGTTTCTGGACATGAATATCCTGAAATTTGTCTCGACAAGCACAAAGGGCAAGGAGGGACAGCGTGTGTGAAGTGCAGGACCTCCTTTTTGGAAGGCCACCATTCCCACTTCGAACCCTTCAGACTGCAGCTCGGAGAGAGGATGCCGTTGCAGTCCGAGCTGCGCTCTGTGCAGTGCTTGGCAGTTCTTGTAACGGGTTTTTGGGGCTGGGGAAGTCTGAAACTGGGGCGTGTTGGGCCAAGAGGGGCTGTGTGGCTCACAGGCAGGAGACCTGCCCTGGGGGTCACAGCAAGGCTCAGCACCACAGGCACTGGAAGGGGCGTCGTCCCGCACCTCCCCGCAGGCCGCCGGCCCCTCTTGGGCCAGCTCGAATCAAGGTCCGCCCCGGCAGGGGGCGCTGCTGCTCCTCGCCCGGCGGAGGCGCGGCGCGGCCGCGGTCAGCGGGCCGGGCTGGGCGGCGGCCCCGGGCCCGGGCTGAGCGTGCGGGGCGAAAGCAGGCCCCCTCCTGGGCGCCCCGCCCCGCGGCGCGCCTCCCAGCCGGCTGGTGTGCCCCGCGTTCCCGTGCCCTTCGTCACGGAAGGGAGCCCGTCCCCTCCGTGCCAGCAACCCACCAGGCGGGGCTGAGCAGCTCTCCCTCGGCCCCCGTGCTCAAGGTGTTGCTGGCGCGGGTGGCCTTTCGCTGGTGCTTTACCTCTCTTTGGCTTGCGGTTCGTAGGTGGCTGACTTCCGAGAGCAGCTGCTGTCCTGTGCTGGTGTGGACCCTGCGCGTGTCGTGGAGTTCTCTTGTGGTGAGTGGGGAGGGGTCGTGATCTGTCTCTGCGAGACCCGAGCGTTGTAGTTTGCCTTTGGTGCTGTTTTGGCAGTACTCTGAGCAACACAGCATCTTTCCTAGAAATCATGGCAGCAAAAGAGTGCTGGTACCCTTCCACCCTGAGCTTCCCCAGTGGTTTCTGCCAGTATCGGCAGGCCCCGTGCCATACTGTCTTCCCAGGGGCTCAGGGAATGGGAGTCGGAGCCGCTGGGCGGCTTTGGCTTAGCTGTGTGAACGTGCGTGTGTCTCACCGCCCGCAGGGTCAGCTAGTGGGGTTTGTGCACGCAGCAGTGATGTTGGCTCTCGCTACTCGTTTTTGTCTCCAGGACATGTGATTCCTCCGGAAAACATTTTACCCATAATCCTCTGCAGTGGTCCTTCCAACCAGCAGCTGGAGTTCACCTTCCAGACGAGAGACCTGCCCCAGATGGTCAGTCTTTCCTTTGTTCCCTTCCTTGGTATCTTGTTTTTGCTTCATGTGCTTATGTTTCATAGGACAGTGTGCCCTCTGTTTTAAAGTGGGCTGATCAAAAGCCATGGCAGGGGAAGTCCATGGGATTTGGGGCAGGTATGTTGCCAAGTAATTGGGAAAGAGGAGCAGCAAAAGGGGTTTTGAGGTGGCTATTGGAGATAAGGAGTACTAGCGACTCCTGTGTGGCTGTACCGAGATCCTGCATTTGTGTGATGGACATCAGGAAATTTCTGAGTGCGCTTCACAGTTTGAAGGGCTCAGTGACAGTGGAGCATGGCAGCCCGGCAGAGCGCAGCCCAAACCATACAGGCAGCAGCAGATGTTTCTGCATGTTTTTCCCTCTTCCGTTGGTGGGCCAGTAAGCACCCAAGGCCAGATGCTAGATCTGCTCTGCCCCTGCTGAATCTCCACCAGATGTGCTAGCTAGCTTTCCGCATCTGTTCTAGTGTGACAGGTCCCATCCACTGGGACAATGGACGTAACCCCTTCTTTCCTCAATGACGCTGCTCCACAGCAGTAACAGAAACCCAGGATTAGGAGGAGAGGCCAAGCAGTGAAGAGCTTTTTGGTGATTCCCAGCTCCCCTAGAGAGCTCTCTTCGACCTGGACTATTTCCCACATTTTTCTTCCCTTAAGGCATGTCACAGGGGAGGTGTGATCCTGGGATTGAGCACAAAATTGGAGTGGCGTTAGCTGGAGCTCCTGTCAGCTGCAATATGCTCGTCTCTCTTGCAGATGGATGAGACAGGTCGAATCCTTTGCAACCTGTGCAACATGGTCCCAGGGGGGGTGGTGTGCTTCTTCCCCTCCTACGAATATGAGAAGCAGGTGTATGCACACTGGGAGAAGACGGGGCTGCTCACCCGCCTGGCAGCTAAGAAGAAGGTAATTGTGCAGCCAGGGAAAGTTGGTACTTTAAACGGACGTTTCAAAAATCAAACAATTATCTATGCATTACAGGCCTCTCTTGCCAAGTTGTTCTCATACTCTGCACAGCAGAGCGGATGTTTATCTAGCTAGTCCCTCCAGTAATGAATAAATAATACTTCCCGGGTGGCCGATCACTGAGCTGGGATCTAAATTAGATTAAATGCAGCTATAGATTCTTTTAAGTGCAGCGTCTGTGTAGTGGCTATGGCGGGGAGACAATCTTCACCTTCCATAACCAGCAGTTTGTTCCCGTGTGGCTGGGGGGCTCTTCAGCTTGAGCTCTTACAGGGAATTTGTTTTTCCCAGGCTCAGCCATGTGTCCCTTGAACACAGACCAGAACAGCTAAGGGCTAGGCAGAGTGGGACCAGACTACAATTCATAGGACAAATGGTGTTTTTTTCTGGTAGAAGTGCAAAGATGAGAAGTGAAAGACTAGCAGTGGTGAATCCTGTTGAAGCGATGAGAAACATTAAATAGGGGGATCACTGCAAATATCAAATCTTTGCAATGACTGTCACAAGTACTTGTAGATTGGGTATCGAAGGACAGGCAGTCTGACTGTTTTAGGGTGTGAGGCAGGGGTCTTGGGTCGTGTGCCAGGGGCCGGGGGTGGGGAATAATCACATACACCATAGCTGCGACTTCTGTTTACCAAAAGCCAAATAACTGCACGGATTACGAGAGCACAGTTGCAGATATTTCACAGCCTTGGTGCAGGCATTCTGGCATGTGGATCTGCCTGTAGGTTTTTATGGTGGAAGCGTTATGCTTCAGCTTTTCCATGTGTATCATAGAATCATTAAGGTTGGAAAAGACCGCTAAGATAGTCAACACAACACCACCATGCCCACTAAACCATGTTCCAAAGTGCCATGTCTACATGTTTTTTGAACACCTCCAGCGATGGTGACTCCACCACCTCCCTGGGCAGCCTGTTCCAATGCCTGACCACTCTTTCAGTAAAGAAATTTTTTATAATATCCAATCTCCCCTGGCACAACTTCAGGCCATTTCCTCTCATTCTATCCCTAGTTACTTGGGAAAAGAGGCCAACACCCACCTCACTACAACCCCCTTCCAGGTAGTTGCAGAGAGTGATAAGGTCTCCCCTCCGCCTCCTCTTCTCCAGACTGAACAACCCCAGTCCCCTCAGCTGCTCCTCATAAGACTTGTTTTCCAGAATCCCCACCAGCTTCGCTGCCCTTCTCTGGACATGCTCCAGCAGCTCAATGTTTGTACAGCTATCGTTCACAGTGCTTCTCAGGGGCGTTGTGTCACAGTCCCAATGGTCTGCCTGGCACCTCCAAGGCGTTGTGCCACAATCACGCAGCTTGCTCTGCCTTTCATCTCTGATTTGTTCTTGTTTGGCCTTTGCAGTCTCTAGCAAATTGGATATGCGTTAGCAAAGCAATTTGGTAGAAGTGCAGCAAGTGTGACTTTCAGCTGCCCACACACGAGATCATATCCTAGCAGAGGAAGGTTAAAGTCTTTCCTGAGGTGGCTGTGGTGAGATCACACTGAGATTATACACAAATTACACGTGGAAAATTAATTTAAATCGGAGTATTAAATAGGTACTGTTTAATAAATATAATAGTCTTGGCTTGTATTTGTAATTGCCAGTTATTTTTCTACTGAAAGACTGATTCTCTCTGGTGAAATTTGATAGTACTTCTTGTTAACCAAGAGAAAACACATCCTGTAGGTTTTTTACTGTCACAGAAAAGACAGATGTTGCATCTCCTGCTTACTAGGAAAACAACTTGTGATTTAGGCCAAGGTGCCGCATCTATCAAAATGCAGCTTAATTAACTGCAAGGGGCTTTCAGTAACTAATTAGGCATGCTAGAATAACATAAAGAAATATTACTTCACATATGCTTTGCATAAAAAACTGATTTATTCACTGGGAAAGGGGAGCTATTACTTTGAATTAACAGGCGATTTGAGTTGATTGGTCCTGTCACTGTCCTCCAAGATCTTGCAGCTGGAGGGTCCCCTCACCCCGGTGGATCTTTGTTCACAGATGGAAGAGGTGCACATTGCTCTCCTGCCTTTCAGCTCTCAGGTGACTTGTAACTTCTTGCAGAATTAGACAAGTCTGCCAAAGCTGAAAGAGAGCTTTGGAGGGGGCAGGAGCAGCTGCTGCTCCCTTCAGAGCCCAGTTGAAAAGCACCGTAGTGAGCATGCAGTGTTTTTCCAGGGTGGAGGGGAAGGGTACTGGTTAAGTTGTTTTTTTTTCAGGCAATTTGCCCTTCCCATATCTTAGTTCCATGTGCTGTTTAATGGCATGGGAGTAAAATTATTTGCTTTCTTGAAACTGTTTGCTTCCTGTTGCTGTGACTGATGCACTGTGCCTGTGACAGATCTTTCAGGAGCCTAAGAAAGCCAACCAGGTGGAGCAGGTGCTGGTGGAATATGCCAAGTGCATAAAGGTAAGCTAAGCTGGCAGGCTGCTGGGAGCGTGGCATCCCAACTGCGTATGGGAGCACCGCTAAAGAGGGAATTGCAGCTTTAAACAAGGAAAGAGGGCTCTAGCCCAGGTATGGGAGTGTTTCTGAAGCACAGAAGTTGTCTTTACTCTGGTTTTAAGTTGTTGGTCTCTCTCCTGCAGCGCTGCAGCCAGGCAGGAGGACAGATGACAGGAGCCGTGCTGCTTTCTGTAGTTGGAGGCAAAATGAGCGAAGGGATCAACTTCTCTGATGACCTGGGAAGGTAAGGAGCTGGTCCTTGGGAGGCAAGTGCTGGGCTTGTGGTGCAGTGACTGCAAGCAGGGTAGACACATCAGTACTTGCATAAATAGAAAATCCTGGAGAGTATGTGGCTTGGGCTGATGCTTAAACCAACTAGGACCAAGTCTGCTGGGTGGTGTAAAACCCGCTTGTCCAGAGTACTTTTCATGTGAGTAATGCAATTAGGCTTGCTGTGCTAGATTAGATAATCCCTTGTTCTGGCACCCTAAATCCCTCTGCAGCTTTCTGTTCAGAACGTGCTTGTCAGACTGCTGTGCTTTATTGCTGCTTTTGGTTTTCAGGGCTGGCTGTCTTTCACGGGTGCAGTGACCTCTAATTTATCAGGCTATTGGCAAAGTGCTTTAGGATGAGACATTACGAATAATGCAGTCCTCCCTTGCAGGTGTGTGATTATGGTGGGAATGCCTTACCCCAACATTAAATCTCCAGAGCTCCAGGAAAAAATGACTTGGCTTGACAAAACAATGGTAACAGAGACCCTTACACCTCTGCCTCTTTCACTTTGGCTTTTTAGCATTAACTTTCTTCCCAGCACACGAGTCCCAGGGCTGCCTTCAGTGATTTTTTTTTTTTTTTTTTTTTTGAGCTTACCCTCGTTTACTGGACTCTGTGGTACCAAGAGCACAGCCTTCTCCACACCATGGGTGTACAGTGGCCCTAAAGACTGGGAAGAAGCTTGGTGGAGGGAAACACCACTGAGGCTCTGTGGGAACACTGAGTTCCAAGGGGAGCAAGGTCCCTTCACCTGAGAAGAGGTGGCAGGGTGGTAGAAGCAGCTTGCCAGGATCAGTTCTCTTGGCTCATGTGTTCTTTCTCGCTGCCCCCTGGAGACGCTGTTCCTGGGCAGCTGGGGAGGGAGTGCTCTCCCTTCAAGGGGGCCAGTTTTCTGACTGCAGCCTTTCTTCTGTCCCCGCCCCTTACTCCCAGTTTGAGGTCTGCTTGGCCAGCCACTCACTCTGCAGGGGTAAAAGCATTTGCCTCACTTTGTCATTAAGACTCCCTGGTTTGATCTACATCTGCCTTATGTTCAGTCTTACCTATTTTTCCTTTCCAGCCCAGAGCTGCTGGCCAGGCACCTAGCAGAGTGCTGATTGAAAACCTGTGCATGAAGGCAGTAAACCAGTCGATAGGTAATTTATCCTTCCTTGGACAGGCTGGGGGATATGAAATGTGACTGCACTGAAGTAAGAGGGTGAGAAAAAGGATGTGTTACCAATCAGTCTAAGTACAGACGACGGGAACATGAGCTTCCTTGCCTGAGAACAAACACTTGAGCGGGCCATTTTAATGTGGTTTTACACTCTGTACAGGCAGAGCCATTCGCCATCAGACGGACTTTGCAAGCATCCTACTCCTGGACCACAGATATGCACGCCCTGCCATCTTTAACAAGCTGCCGCAGTGGATCAGGGAGAGAACCCAGGTGAAACCCACCTTTGGATCAGCGTTTGCAGAGTTAAGAAAGGTCAGAACTGCTATCTTATGTACTGCTACCAAAACTGTACTCATCTGTACTTTTCTCAAACCTTCGCTTTAGAGTAAGGCCAGGGATAAACTATCTGGTTTTGTGTGTTCTAGTTCCATCGAGGGAAGTCGGACACTTTGTGATATGGACCAGAGAACAGGCTGTAGCTCAACTCTGTGAGCTACATGTCTGAAGAAGACCTGAAGCAACACAAGTTCCTGCTTTTCTATACTAAGGAGTTTGTACATCCCTGCCTTTGTGGGTGTTTGCTGTTTGGGATCTAAGCACTACACTGTGGAGACAGCCTTCAGCACCATAACCAGGAGGGAAACTGGTTGTAGGTCTGAAGCAGGTGAAGGTAGTAGTGGCAGGCTCCTATTAGTTTATAGCTGTTAAGGTTTTATTTAAATTGATTAAATAGTTTCAACCCCACCACTTAAGTGTAGGGAGTATAATTATTTTTTGACTGAACAAATCTGCCTTTTCCCAATGTCACCAAGTGTAGGGGGCTTGATGACCAATGGAAACAGAGCTTTTCACAAGAATTGTAGACTATCAGGCCACTAGTTTGGGTCATGTTGGAATTACATAGTCAGACTAAGACAGGGCAGCTAGGGGTAGCATTTTTATCCCCTTCTTTCTACCTTGCTTCAAGCAGTCAATAGATTCAAGGAGTGGTTCAGTCTTTCAAAAGGAATAAAGATACAGCCATAATACAGCACAGCACTTCTCCTTTTGATCATGCTTAAGTACAGGCTTGCTCTGCTGTTTTTACTGCCTAGGTTCTTGAATTCAAAGTAACGTTCTGTGGAAAATGTTAAAAACCTTTTTTTTTAGTGTAACCTTCCTCATCTTCAGGGGTCAGTGCTGGAGGGTGGCAATAACTATGTAGTCCCCCAGCCAGCCCCAGCTCTTTCTGTCATCCTGACCAAGTCTCTTTCCAGGAACTTCTTTTGCCTCCTTGCCAATTTCAGCAGCTGGATGCTACCTCTCAGGCCTCTTCACAATGAAGAAAGCACTTCTAATTAGACACAGAGCTGGTACCCAGTCCCTGTATGCTAACTGAACCCACAGGGAAAGAAACAGCTGCTTTTGAGAAACTTCTGGGGCAGGTACTTCAAGTTCTGTACCCTTCAGTGGGTACAAGCTCTGCCTTCACCCCAGTGTGGGAGCGGGGGGCACAGCTGGTATCCCCCAGCCCTGGGGCTGGTGGTGCTGGGTTGTAAGGCTAGCCCCTGCTGGAGCTGAGAGTGGACAGCTGGGCTTTCCCTTAAGATATTCTTAATTGAGCACACTTCCCTCTTCTGCCCAAGGGAAGGCTGCATGGACCTGCTTCCTTCAACTTTATTGAAATTTTTCAGACAGCAACAGGCAAAGAATTGCTATAAGCTAGGTAGAAAAAGAAACCATCATGTGCAGAGGCAGGAGGAATTAAACCTCCAAGAAGGGAAGCACACACACACTCATTCTCTTTTCTAGCACCAACCAAGCAAACACGAGCTTCAGCAAGCAAGTAGCAGGGAGACAAATGAGGCAAGGGCTGTTTGCCTGCAAGAGATGTTTTTGCAGTCATCACCAGTCACATTAGGAAAGACAGAGGGCCCTTTAAATCAGGAGCAATGCTAGTTCTCATCCTCTGAGCACAGGCTGCCCCACTACCTGCCACCTAAGGCAGGATTTATTGCACCAGCATGAGCAGCAGCATTGGAGAACAGCAGAAGAAAAACTCATTGATAGGTGTAACCTCAGCAGCAGTTAGCACCTGTTGCTCCTGCTCCTCTTCAAGAAGAAACAACAGGGTCCCCTGCCATACCCACCCTCCAGGAGGTACTTCCATAGGCTGGTGTCTCTCAAAGGTGCCTAGTTCAAGAGTCCTGGGATTCACACTGATGCCTACCTGACCCCATCTATGACTCCCAGTCATCCTCATCCTCCTCACCCCCGGGCTGCTGTGGGGGTGGGAGGGGTGGTATTGAGTCTGACATACGAGCAAAGGCACCAGCAGGACTTCCAGGAGCATCAGGATTTCCAGAGGCTCCTGGCCCTTTCCCCGAAATACCTGTGAGGGAAGGAAAAAGCACCAGTGAGTGACACCTGGGGCCTAGAGAACACAGGTGGTCAGCAAAGGGGAGGGGGAAACACACCTCATACCAGGGCTCCCACCCAGGTGATCCAGGCAAGCAGAACAGCCACTACACTTAAACGCCACCACAGCCCTGTGTGAGGGCTCATTTAACTAAAGCTCCACCTGAGCAAGTCCATGCCCTCTGCTCTGCACCAGGCACTGAGGAGTGACACCAGCCCTAAATGCCGCAGGTACCTGCCAATGCCTTGGGGCACCTTAGGTGCCTCCAAGAGCCGGGGCTGAGCTGCCCTGTTTCACAAGCAGCTTTCTGAGTCTGTCCTCTGCCAGGGACCCACAACCTCCTCTGGGGAGGAGGAGCTCACCTTCTGTAAAGTCACTCCTAGCTGCACGAAGGCACACTCACCGGGGAAGGTGTCTGTTCCCATTTCTAGGGCTGTGGCTGACACAACTGAGGTGCCAGAAAGAGCTCTTGCTCTTTCCTAGGGCCAAGCAGTAGCCCACCCTGCAGAACAGTACCTTTGCGCCTCAGCACCAGTTTGTTGAAGAGGTCTGACATCAAATCTCCACCTTGTCCTGTAGCTCTCACTGAAAACAAGAGCAAAACAAGTCAGACAAGAAGTGTCAGTCTGAACCTAGCGCTACAGCAAAATCATTCTCCTGCAATACTGCATTCAGATTAAAGACAAAAACCAAACCTCTAATCTTGTATTACAGCCCTAATCTCTCCCACTCTAGTCCAGTTTCAGGTCAGGAAAACACCAGGCACTACAGGGCATCTGGGGAAATCCAAGAGTGGAATTCCTTGTGGGGCAAGAGGGGCTGGGCATTTGCAGTCTCATTCTGCTACACTAGCTCCATCAATACCCTCCCCAGCTACCTAAACCAACGTGCTCAAACCGGCTCAGCCCTTGGGCCCAGGGTTTGTGTGTCTGCCCTCATGCAGCACACGTGAAACTTCTACACATGCCCTGAGACTGAGCAGGTTTTCATCAAGAACACGGATGCCCTTTGGGCAGATGGGGTTTAGCAAGTCCACAGACCTTTGAATGGGAAACACCTGAGACCTACACCAGCTTGTGAGGAGAGACACCACCTTTCTGCTCTGTATGTTCTCTGCGCTCCTGGCTTGCCTGTCTCCCCCCAGACCTACACCACCCCAGCCTGGGGCAGAGAGCAGGGAAGATCAGTTCTGTCAAAAAGCCTCAGCACCTTGTTCTTGTTCCTTCTGCTTCTTCTTCTCCAGCTTCCTCTCCTTGACACTGCGGAGGTTGGCCTTCCCAATGCCACCGGCCTGACGGATGGACTCCAGGAGACTGGCACGTCCAGTAGAGGGGTTCACCACCTCCTTGGGGGCTCCCTGGACCGAAGCTGCAGGGAGAGGAAGGACAGGCAACAGCCACGAGTCAGCGTACCAGCTACAGGCCCAAGCAAATTCCCACGGAAAGGGCTGCTCCAATACCTCACCAGCTTCTGCTCAGGGCTGTGGGCCCAGCCCACACACCTCACAGTGATGGGCTTAGACTCAGCCCAACCATGAGGAGCCCAGCCATGAGGAGCCCTGCCAAGGGGGAACTGAAGGTTTGTAGCTCCCAGGCAAGCAAGAGCAGTTCTCCTCCCACTACAGCTTCCCTCCTCTGCTGGAAGGCTGGGAAGCCACAGGGAACCAACCAAAGACACAGGCTGAAGCCAAGGAGTCAGAGTTAGATTCTGCTGGTGATGCCCAGCCCTTACCTGCAGGCACTGCATTGCTGCTCTCCTCACTCACTGTCCGGGCTGGCTCAGAGGGGGCTGTGGGCTGGGGCAGGGGCGGCGGAGGAGGCACAGCAGTTGGTGTAACAGGAGGTGGTGGGGGAGGTGGTGGGGGAGGTGGCGGCGGCGGCAATAGCTCAGCATTTTGAAGGTCTGAAAGATGAAAAAAGTTGCACCTGAAGAATCCCAGAGGACAGCACACTGAGAGCTCCAGCTCAGAGCTTTGCATGCCTCAGCAGCAACAGATCAGAGTCCTCGGCACGCACCGTACAGCAGAGCACTCCCACCTTGTGCCACATCTCTTAACAGTAGGCAGGGCCAAGGCAGGGTTTGAGATTCCCCTACTCTGCCCTCCCCAGCTGCATCCCACTGGGCCTGCCCAGCTCACCCAAGGACATCCCACCAGGCTGCCAGAAGGCCAATCCCTCCTGCCTAGCCATGAAGAGGGTGAGGGAGGTGAGGGGCCCAGAGTCTGGCCAGCACTTGAGCAGGTTGCAGGTTTGACTCAGGCCCAAACACAAGTCATACCTCCAACATCCATCTCAAAATCTCTACCAAGGGACTTTCTGCCTTGTCTCCACCCTCTAGCAATCCCTGCCTTCCTCCTTCACAGAGTCCCAGGGGTAGGGATTGGAAATACCTGGTTGCAAAGGCTCCACCGACTCGGTGTTGAACGTGGGCAGCTCTGGAATAGCACTGCTAGGGGCAGATGGTGCGATGCCAGGGCCCAGATCGGCACTGTACATGAGATCTGCAGCAATGCCAGGCAGGTCTGGCAGGTAGGATGGCACATCAATCTCGGGGACCTGGCCCAGATCTGGCACATAGAAGTAATTTTCAGCTACCTAAAGGAAACCCAAAACAAATAAGATAAGGCAGCGTCTATGCACTTGCTTTGCCTTGCAGCAAGCAGCGGAACTGCAGGAAACGGCCTGGGCGGCAGTCAGAGCTGGGATTGTGTGCCTTGGGTACAGTGGCCGCTTATCAGCTACCCCTACAACTCTGTGCTCTTGTCCTGTAGCAGCTCCCTGTGCTTGGGGGCTTGGAAAAGGCAGGCTGCAGGAGGAGGAAGACATGCAGGACTCTCCCTAGTTTCTTACAAGTGGATTCCACACTCCCTTGAAGGTCTCATGCATCAACTTTTGCAGCCTACATAGGGCAGTCCCTTCTCCTCCAGAAGAGAAAGGTGCCTGAAGCATTTCTGAGGTAAAGATGCAGGAGAAGCATCTAACTACTAACCAAGTAGTTACAGAGGTTTGGTTTTATGTTTAACATACAGACAAAACAGTACCAAAGTTGCACTGTGAATAAAGGGTTTTGTTTGCTATACACACTATCTTCTCTGGTCCAATATGATGAGCAAATGGCTCCCAGGCTCCTTTCCCAAGCCCCAAAGCACACATACCACCATGTACCAGTAAAGCTCCAGGTATGGCCACTATAAGGTGTTGGAGACAAGGTCAGTCACGTGCTGGGGCAGCTGGGTTGGTGCACTGCCTGCCCCATGCCCACACCAAGCACAAACCCTTTGCTCAGGCTGGCTGGCTCTTTTGTTTGCACCAGCAGGAGCCTCTTCCCAGCAGGAGTGATGGGGCACAGACCTACTCCCAGGTACCTTCGAGCCATGGCACTTCACATTCCTTACAAGGCTCAGGAGTTAACACAAGGGGGATGATCAAGTGATGGATCTTCCAGCTCCTCTACAGCCCTGAGGTCTAGTAGCAAGTTGAACTGATATTACATTACTCTTCTCACACCACCCAGCAATGGCTTGAGCAGGGAGAAGCACCTGCCAAATTTGAGGGTTCTGTCTCACGCATCAAGCTCACACCAGGACTGCAAGCACAAAAACAGGCAAGGTCCTTCTGGTGAGACACCCTGCAGCCCCATGAGGGGCCATTCTCCTACCTGCTCTCCAGCCTACAGAAGCCCTCTGCTCTCAGAGAGCTGAGCACAATCCCCTGAAGGGGAAGCTGCTGCATCTCCACAGCTACATCTCACCTGCCGGTCCAGCTGTCCCCTTTTGGTGATGGAGAGAGGAGCATCAAAGAGCTTCTCTTCCGTCTCTGTTTCCAGAGCCACGTGGGTCTTAGTCACTGCTCCAGCCAGAGGATCCAGGAAAACATACTTCTTGTACCTGGGGGCAGAGGATAAGTATTTCAGTGATGCCACCTTGAAAGCCAAGGCCAGAAGAAAGAGCTTACCCAAGAAGGCCTTGAAGGTGGAGACCTCCTGACTCACTCATGCAGGTGGAACATGTTGAGCCTTCCAGTTTCCTTCTTTCAGCCCCATTTTCCTGCCTCGCCCCTCCACAACGAGGAGGCAATCAGCTCCTCACCTTGCCAGCATGGCCTCCACATGAATCCTAAAGCAAAGCCTCACTGTGCTGCCATCATTGTCAAACTCTCCCCCTCCCACCACTGGGCCTGAGACCATCCTACAGCAGGACATCAGTCTCTCCTGGTGACTTGTCACTCAAGGTCCAGGAGGAAAGACAAAGAGGGGGAATAATGCATGACTTGGGAGAAGAAAGAGGAGGTCCAGCAGCTGAAAGCTCAAGAAGGGCTTAAAGAAGCTCTTCAATACAAGCAGAAGGAGGAACCATGAGGTAAAGTCCAATGGGAAAGGGAGCTGCAGCAAGAGGCAGTGGAGACATTAAAGCAGCAGGAGCGGTAAAGCATTGCTGTGAGCAACCATCAGGAGAAGGAGCAGAACCTAGGCAGGCACATGGGGCAGAGAAGGGCAGGAGTGACAGCACCTCTCAAGGCTGGAGAGAAATTATTACAGGGGTATGACAAGAAAAACTAAGTCAGGGAAGGGAAGTGCAAAGTTGGGTTGAAAGCAGGTGAGTGGAGGATCAGGTGCAGACAAAACAACTCTTTCAGCTCAAGGGGAAGAGTGAGGAAGAAAGGGTTGCTAGCTGGACCAGTGGAGAGGTACCAAACGCTGTCCTGTCGAAAGCCTGATATATAAGACCCCCAGGAAAGCAAGCAGCTACTGCTGCTCCCGGGGCAGGGAGAGCTCCTCTGAGGACAAGCAGGAGCAGGTGAGCAGCACAGCGCTGCTCCAGCTCTCACAGGTTCTCGGTGGTGTTGAAGAGCAGCAGGGAGCTGAGGGAACTGATGTTCCTGGGGAGGCTGCCAAGGCCTTCTTCTGCATCATCCTCCTGGTGAATTTTGGTGCTCACGCACACAGGGAAATACTTGAGCTTCTCCTGCAAGAAGAAAAATAACAGGTAGCAAGACACTAAAATCACAGCTGCTGGAACAGCTCTCCTCAGCCACCACAACCCACACTGCTGGATCCACTGCATGGTGTGGGAACCCTATTGCTCCCTGACCTCCTCCTTTTGAGCAAGGAAGTACATGAACAACATTCCAACCCCACATTCATGACAAATCTCAGTAGTTCATGCTCATGGCATGTGCTTTTGGTGCCATGGGTGTGTCATATTGAACAGGTGTTCCCGTGGCAAGGATCCACCAAAATAAAACAACCACTCGGGCTCTGTAGCCAGAGGTGGGGATCACACATCGCTGTCTAAAAGGCATTTGTTATAGTGTCTCCAACTGCTAGACATTTTCATGCAGGTAGAGTCCCCCAAACATCTCTATTACCTCCCCTCTGCTGCCTTCAGTTGATGTTTTAAGAGATGTGATCCCACTGGTGGGGTATGCAGGGAAGGCAACGGAAAAAAGAGGTTAGGAAAAAACAGACTGCCGACACTAGGCAAGAGATCAGGCAGAAGGGAGTGCGCAGGGTGGAATGTGTGCCAGATGGTTTTGCAAAGCCTGAGGGATTTGCAGGAGTTTTCAACTCTAATGAACTGAAATCTCCTCTCTCTTGGTTCTAAAACTTCATGCATAATATATAGAGCTCCCTTTAGAAAAAGACTTATTACATCTGAACTGCTTGACTTTTATAGAGCACAGGAATTGCCATCCCAGATCAGACCAGTGTTTCAGCTAGCATGACAGTGCCTGCTACCACCACATGCTCTGGGGGATGAAGCTCAGTGCCCACAGCACACTTTGCTGTAGAGGGAAGAAAGGCATTAGTTCCTGAACCCAGAGACCCGGGATGGACCAACCTCCACCCCAGACCCCTCCCCACACCTTTCCTCAGCCCCTTCACAGCTCTTGTTCTTTCCTCACAAACTAGGACAAGCAGCAGCCTGGCATCTACGAGGTGGCAAGTGTTCACACCAGAAGAAACCAGAGTACTAACCAGGACAGTTTGTCAGGTTAAATAATTGGACACACTCTTGTGGTTTTCTTCTGTCACCAGGAGATGACCACTTCAAATACTGTCCACAGCTTCCTACTGCCTCACTACTTCCAGCATCCCTGCTCTAACCCATCCTCCGAGTCCTTCTTCCCTCCCTGTACTTGCATGGGGGACATGGAGACCACTGTTCTGTTTTAAGACCACATCTCAGCGACATAAGCAGTTTCTGCTGATTGAAATTTCAGTCTTGAATTTGGTAGCCAGAAATCCTGGGAAATGGCTTAGTCACAGCTCAGTTAATCCACTAAGAGTTTATATGATGCTCTGAGTCTAAAATGGTATAAGAAAAGACCTGGGAGGTTTTGATTTATTCTCCCTGCCCCCTCAGCAAATAACACATTCCTGATTGGGAAAAATACACTGAAATAAACATCTTGAATTTTTACAGAAGCAAGTAGGCAAAAATATATAAATTGTTATTTAGAGACTGTAGAAGCAGATTCAAAAATGAAGGTTCTTTTGATCATTAATATTCATTTCCCAATGTTTAATTTTTTAAGCATGAGGGAGTACTGACGTTTTTGCTAGGACTGTTCACACACACTTAGCCCTCAAGTCATATATATTTTTTTTTAATTCTCTCTTTGTAGATTTCAATTAGCACTGGAAGACTGCATCACTTTAAGGGTGTAGTGAGAAACCAACCATTACCTACGTTTACTTACAAGTCTCATCTAAGGCAGTTATAAAAGCACTAAGCATGAGTATTACTCTGAAATGTAAGGCTCTACATAATCCTTATAAGTGCCACCAAAGTGCTAGTCTTATTCAAGTACCTAGATATGTTTTGAAATTTGGAACAGCTACATACCATCAATAATAGCGTGCATCTGTGAATTCTACAAGTTAACATGCCATTTAAAAATTAGTTTTCTTATATGGACATTAAGATCTTAAGCCAAAAGTTCAGCAACCTTGACATACTGAAGTCATGGGGGGCACATGAATGCTCAAACATCCCAACCTGGGGTTTGGCACCTGGGAGGATCACATCCCTAGGGATGCTGCATTTCCAGGCATTTTTCTTCCTAAGAGCCTACAGTTAAAAATGCATGAAGTCACCCTGCTTCTTAAATTTCATTAAGCACACATTATTACAAAGAGAATTGGTGTGATACACCAGAAATCCCATTCCTCCCATGTCAACAGAATGCTGAGGCTAGCCTGAAAAAACTTGAAGATGAGCAAGTGCCAAAAACCTGGTTTAGCCCACCAACACCCATGGTGGATTCCATCAGAGGCAGAATTCACAAGGACATGCCAAGATACAGACATTTTTGAAGCCTAGCAAGGTTACTCCAGCAGTGGACTGTAACTTTTGCTTGGACCTCTTCTCAAACCCAGGCAGACCATGCCTCCCACCCCATTTTCCAGCCTCAGGAGGGGCACTTGCAGCACCCAGACACAGCTTCTGCCGCAAAGGCAGTGCCCAGTGCCTGAGAAACCCCACAGGGCTGCATCCAGCTCACTGTTAAACCCTGCCTAGCTGCTACCACAGTGACTGCAAAGCCAGTGGCTTTCCAGGCTTACCACAAGGACCTTGTTTCTGGCACTCTTACCTATCAGGGCTTACCTTACCAACCTACACAGTGTCCTCTCAACAGATGAGTTTTCACTTGCATGGGGTATGGAGGGGGAAAGGAAAATCTCCCAGGAGGGAAGCATTAAATAAAACTGCAGAACCACACACATTTCCAACTCAGCTGCTTTTGCCCCAGAGCACAAACCCTAAGCGCTGAGCACAGGCTGCCACCACTTACCCTCAAACTGACACGAGCAGAACTTGCTTTCCTGGTGGGGGTGTGTGTGTGCATGCGTGAGTGAAGTTAGCAAAGGCCACTGCAACTGCTCCCAGCAAAGAGGCCCTCATTAGAAGTGAAAACAGGCAGCGAGCCTCTGCTGAGAGCCCTGAATAATTGAGGAGGGCATAAATGCAAACATTAGACTTCCCTCTGTCAGATTTCATTACTGCTCCATGCTCAGCTACGGCCGAGAAGGGCCTGTCCCCCGGAACGTGGTCAGAGCTTGGCCGCACCGAGCCCTGCTCAGCCCACCAGCTGCTCCTGGTGCAGGCCCCTCCATCCTTCATCAGCTGACAGCCACTCGCCAGCACAGCAGCGTCCCCCTGCCCCACGGAAGAGCTGCAGGAGCTGGTGTGTGCGCGAGCTTGGCACCAGTGACAAGACTACTGCGTGAGGAAGGGTCAGCGAAGCCAGAGAAAGACCAACAACCCCAAGGGAGAATGAAAAGATGGGTCACTGGAGAGGAGGAACAAACACAAACACACGCCGGGGCCTGCAACGAAGTCCCTTTGGTGACAGCAGCCTTGGTCATGAAGGGCAGAACATGGCAACGGTACTGAGACCGCCCGGGACAGGGAAGAGGTGGCATCGCAGGCAGATGGCAGGGGCAGCGGGGAAGGGCACGCAGAACCTACTGGAGCCAGCGGGCCAGTCGGATGGGCACACCATTTGCTCTTTTCAGGACACTGCTTTTGACCAGCTGATGCTCTTCTCATCTACACGGGCACAAGCCTTCAGGGTGGGCGAGCACCTCCCCTGCCCACGCACTGCCTATCTCTGCTCCCCACCATGCTCTGATGGGATGGGGCCACCAGCCAGACAGCACAATGGTAATCAGCCTCCCCTGGCTGGCCAGCAGCAGGTCCCACGCAGCTCTGCCCTGCGCTACTGCTGGGGCTCAATGGAAGCACGAACCCTGCTTCCCCAGCCTGGCTGAAATAGTCATAACTACCTGACTGTGCAAGGTCTCAACTCCATTAAAACTCAGGCAAGTTTAGTGTGATAAATTATTCAGTGGCAGCTTTATTTTTGGGCCAAGGCACACAAGGATGAGGAAGGATGTCTATTCAGGGGTGGAGAGCAGGAAAGTTTTCAGGCTGATCCCTAACCTGCCAGGGAAAGCACACCTGCTACTCCTGGCACAATGCGTACACAGAAACTTTTAAACTTTAAGCACAGCAACTCTTCCTCCCTTCCTTCCAACCTGGGGATGTTGACCCAAATCATTGGAGATCCCTTTGGTAGCATTTCGGACCAAACCCACCACTTCTCAGACCTCCCTAAGAAGCCCCTCTCTGCCACTTCATCCACAGGCTAAGAGGGAACTCAATACTTCAGGATCTCCTTCAGCACCACCAGTTGCAGACATCTGTGGTATGGGAACACCTGGAAGACCCAACTGTGCTGGGTACTGACAGGTTCAGCCTCCCTCTGAAGGGCTTGCAACCTACAATAGCTGAACACAAGGCAGAGAAAAAGCAAAGCACAAACAAAAGATTTAAAGAAGCAAAATGATCTTCTCCTCCAAGATGTAAAACTTAGGTGGGAACCAGGGAGGGACAATACCCAAGTGTGATGCTTTCCTGGGACAGAAAAATGCTCTAATGACTTGTTTTGATCCTGACACACTCACAAGCACTTTTACCTTTCCCTTCTCACCATCACTTATATTAGAGCTTTCAGAAACTATTTTTCAAACAATTATGACCCTGATTCCAGCTGTTTTGCTATGCATAGCCAAAGGCTTAAGGCCAGCCAGCAGCACCCACCAGCACCGCTGCAGGGAACAGTGGTGTTTCAGGAAATGGAACTGCTCTGGAGAGTTGGCAGCTGACAGCCACCCAGAGCACTCAACCGCCACACCAAGCTCTGCAAGCTTCCCAGCCTGACCTCATGCACCCCCACCAACAGTCCACGCTGAAAAGATGTTCTGCTTCCAGCCTATATCCTAAAGCCTTGGTCTACTTCTTCAAAGAGACTAACAGCCTCCCAGCTTCTCTTTGCTTGTTCATCTCAAGGTCTGTTCTCCTCCCCCTTACCTGCAGAGCTTTCTCATCCAGCACTCTGTGTTTGCTCTGAATCTTGTGTCTTGGCCATTTCTGTTTAGCTGGGTCTTCTGCACCAGCAAAAATAGAACTGTACTCCTGCAGTCGTTCAGGGGCTGGATACTTGGCACTGGAAAATACCTGTGGAAAGACAAGGAGGGATTGAAAAATCCCAACAACTAAGCAATCCTACACTACAGAAACACATGGAGTGGAGTAAGCACACAATTTGTGCTGCTGGTGGGAATGGACAGCGTTGGAGTCAACAGGATCCTAAGGGCTACCTGCATGGACCCAATCATGCATGGGCTGTCACTTCAGAAAGTAAAAGTGCCAGAATTTCTCTCTATATGTGAGTACTAGGAGTACATAAGCTTCCACTGGCAAGAAGGGAATCTGAAACACTGCATTAAATGGAGGAAGAACAGGGAAAGAAGAGTTTTCACCAGTTTTACATGGCTCAATAAGATTAAGGCAGACTAAGGGGAGGCTCTCTAACAGCAGTTTTCATTTAAATAGCCAAAGTCTATCAGCCTGATGTGAGAGGGTGTTTGGCTTAGCTCAGCACATGTCTTTTCTCTTTCTCAGGAAAAGCTGGCTCAGTAACTTGCATAGGCATCATAAGGCCAGGAGCTGTGTGGCTCATGGGTCTACAAATCATCAACTGGCCGAGTCAGGAAGGGGATTCTCATCACAACCTTGCTCAGCAGCAAGGCATGGAGAGGTGAGTGGGCAGCAGCTGCGGCAGCCAAGCATCTGTTCTCCTCTAGATCTTACATCATGAGTAAAGAGAGAAGGTGGAAGGAAGAGAAGGGAGGCCATGCAGCCTTCACTGAAGTCACTACCTTAATAGCCTTCTTGCTGCCTTTTATCTTCTCAATCTTCGCCTGGGCAAGCGTGACTCTCTCACCGATTGCCTGAAGCTGTGCCCGGCTGGCCTCCACTCGCTGAGAGATCCTAGGAGGCAAGCACCTTTCTTAAGATGAAGAATCCAGAGCCAGAGATTTTTTGGCAACAGCCAGTGCCCAGGCCCTCAAGGAAGGATATGAATCTCGGTGGACTGAATTGTTTCACAGGGCAAAATAGTGCTGGTTGAGATATGCCTGTCTCAGTCCCACCGAGAGCTTTATGTACTTTGACATGAAGGTGGGTCTAGTCTGTAACTCACAGCGCAACACTCCCACAGTTGTTTGAGGCACAGCACAGAAAGATGGAATGCTGCAAGCTTTTTTGTGACACCAGAGTGCCACAAACCTCCCGCCTCTCTGCAGGTACTGCTGACAAGAAAGCCACAGCCAGTTATCAACTGCCAGCATATTTTTAATAAAAACGCCTTGTTAAAAATGAAAGGCAACACATGCTAATGAGCAGAGTTCAGGACTCACAAGGCTTATCCTGTCCTCTACTATACCAGCAGTTTGTTGCACAACTTTGTCCGTGTTGCTTTGCAGCTTTGTGATTTGGTTTCCACATTGGTTAAACAATGTTAGGTCCTCATTTGGAGCAATAAAGCACGCTAACTTGCATACTTTTTGCATAACTAGATCAGCATCAAAATACTTTAGGACCGAAGTGAAATGCACTCTGTGGCAGCAAGGGATAGCGGTCACTGGTTAAGTACCTCTGTGTTCACCACACAGACATATTCCTTTCCCACAAAGCTTATAGCAGACACCTTGCAGCCAGAGGTGTGACTGAAACAGTCGCTACCATGCCACAGGAACTGTCACATGGGCTCAAGCAGAGGCTAGGAGGGACATCGGAACCAGGCATCAGCTACAAGTAACTATGGAGTCACCTGCTCAGAAGAGACCTTCCTTCCTCATGCATAACGAGCAGGATCTCCCTAGCTTCAAGCCGAAAATTGTTCTGAATCTTCACCCCTCTAATGAAACCAGCAAATAATATTTTTATGGCTATACAACTCACTAGGAGAGATAGCGCTCCACTTCAGCAATGTTTTGTAGTGATTGGATCATTTTGTGCCTGTAAAAAAATCAATCTCAAGTATTGCCTTTAAATTGCACCAAAGGTCTCTCTTTGCTTTTGAGAGCTCCCATGCTTTTTTCCCCACTCTGTATAATTCCTTTTAGTAACAAATTTGACATCAGCAGTGATCCATGATTCCCATTTTCAAACTGTACCAAACCTGTCTTTTCAAGTATTTTCACTCTGTGCAGCACATTCCCTATTTCAGTACAGAAATGGGACTCCACTAAAGCCCTGCCACTGTAGCTAGTGAAAAAACAGCAAGTACAAGCAGGCTATTCACCTTATATCGTTCTGAAAGACCCACACTTCTTTTTCTAAGCAGCTTGAAGTGTTTCTGTTTGTTTATAGCCGTGGTCCCCAATTTCTGGAGGCATGAAAATCCTTATGCATATGGCAGGAGAGCACACAGCTTGTTTCTACTTTATTCTTTTTGGAGTGGGAGATGAGCAAAACTGAACCTCATGAGATTCTCACTCTCAGAATTATTCTCCATTTCCCCATCCTTTTATTTTAAATACAGCCTAACAGCTTGTATTTTGTACCAACAGGAAGTATGAATCCGTTCATGATTTCCTTCCCACACCCTCCCTCTGTCTCAGTGGTCTCAGTGGAGTAAGTCCACATCACTTATACACTTGATAGTTCTCAGAGTAGTTTCTGTTGGTCTTTAAGTGTGCATTTCCTAGCACCTGTCTGCAGCAAATTTCATGTGTCACAGGGCTGTCCCATTGCCTTGTTTTGTTAAAGTGTGAGATGCCTCTGAAGGACCTAAGTCTTTCCTAACTGCTCTCTCCAGCAAATTTTCCCACCTCACAGTTCACCTCTTGTTCTAGATGTTTCATAGTTGTATTGATTGACACTATTTCCAGCACTGCTCCTGGGGGCGTCTGACTATTTTTACTTCCTTCAAAGCTGAAAAAAACATTGGTCATTTATTTCTGCTTTGCCTCTCTCCCTCAAATCAATGATGCAATTTTCCCCTCTCACCTGTGAGTAGACCACTCCTAGAAGAGCTCAACAAAGCCCTCCTGATGCTCCAGGTGAAAGGAAGGTATCAATGGCCTTTTAGCCAGCACCCTGCTGACTTCCAGACACAATCCTCAGGGGCTGACCAAGCACATGTTCCTCTCCCAGAAGAAATATTAAGCAGAGAGTTATGCAAGCTCAGGCCTGGAAACCAATAACCATTCTCCTCCCTCACACTCCACGATTGTGAGCGGGTTGAGTGAGGCAAACGCTTCCCTCACTCCCTCTCCTGCCCCACTGTTCTACCAGGTATCACCTCTTCCTCTCCCTTCTCACACGCTTCTACTAGCTGTAAAGCAGCAAAGGAATTATTGAGGAACCCCAGTTTTCCTTACCTTTCACCCTTAACCACTTCCACATTTAACATTCACCCTCTAACACACCCGCTTTAGGAGAAGAACAGTAACACAACTCCCTTTACATCCCCACCAAACACAGACAAGTGCAGGGACTATTACAAAGTGCTTCTTGGTGCCAGAGTACTAACGCCTCCTGAAGCGCACAAACAGCAGCGGGGTAAGAACAGAAAACAAAGCACCTCTCAGCCCACAGCGTTGCATACGTCTCATTTAAGGCTGGCTGGAACCTCTCTTAGAAAGGAAGCATCCCTAAAAACAGAGCATGACTGGCAATTACCGTGTCCTAGCTGCAACAGTAATGGCGCATCCAGAAAGGAAAGAGGGAAGACATCTATAACTTCATCCATCCCTACTGCCCACCGAATATAACCGAGAGTGACTACATTCACCCACAAAAGGACACTATCAGGCAGACCGCCTGCTCCCAGCACAAGCTGGGGAAGCTGTCCAGTGCCAGCTCAGGTGTTTTGAACCATGACAGCTCCTCTCTGCGGCACCCTGTACTTTCTCCTGGGATCTCCTACTCTAGGATTCAACAGGCCAAATCCCAACATGCCGAAAACCTTCCCCTGAGGTGGTACACATGCAGGCACACAATACAGAAGGAATACACACCAGTCTACGGAATTAATGCTGAGCAAGATAACTATGAAAAAGATTATTAAACTCCCCTCAATCCAACTAATCCAAATTCCATCACATGTACAGGCTCCTAAAAGCACATGACTGTTATGCATGCACAGTTCAAGATAGAGTTGCATGTGTTAAGAGACAACATACCATATTGATACTGAAAAAATACATGGAAAAAAACCAAAACCCGTCATGCTCAAGTGTCCTCCAGCAACTTTAACATTTCTACTGCTGTGGAAACTGAACTTATTTCAAGGAATCAACCTGGTGTTTGTAAAGGAAATAGTAAGGGATTAAGAGGGCTGTTGACAAGGATTTCAGGGGCAAAGGGTTTGAAGCAAGATGGCATTCAGACCTCAACCTCCCTTTAAGGAGGAGTGTGTTAGTGAGTGGCATTTGTTTGAAAAGCAGTTGCAATCAGGACAGGAGGTGCAAGTGTTAATAAAACAGCACCATTACTGCCTCTCAGAACCCTGCACTCAGACAGCCAAAAACCACCATCAGCATCTGAACCTACCCTGTGCCTATCCTATTAGTCATTGCTGTGTTATTTTGCTCTTGGTGCTCTTTTCTACTCGAGAAAACCCTTTAGTTAGATTCAACGTGACTCTGGAGTTGCAAAGAAGCAGGAGGCGTGCAGCGACAAGGATGCATATTTCAGGACAGGCGAAAAAGGGGCTCACAGAAGAAAGGAGAATCTCACCTGCCTTCTGTGGTGGGTTGACTCTGGCTGAACACCAGGTGCTGACCAAAGCCACTCTATCACTCCCCTCCTCAGCTGGACAGGGGGAGAAAAAAATATAATGAAAGGCTCATGGGTTGAGATAAAGGCAGAGGGATCACTCACGAGTTACCATCATGGGCAAAACAGACTTGACTTGGGGAAATGACTTTATTACCAATCAAATCAGAGCAGGATAATGAGAAATAAAACCAAATCTTATAAACACCTTCCCCCCACCCCTCCCTTCTTCCTGGGCTTAACTTTACTCCTGATTTTCTCTACCTCCTCCCTCCACCAGCGGCACAGGGAGACGGGAATGGGCGTTGCAGTCAGTTCATCACATGTTTCTGGCGCTTCTTTCTGCTCATACTCTTCCCCTGCTCCAGCATGGAGTCCCTCCCACAGGAGACAGTCTTCTACAAACTTCTCCAACATGAGTCCTTCCCACAGGCTGCAGTTCTTCACAAACTGCTCCAGCCTGGGTCTCTGCCACGGGGTGTCGTCCTTCAGGGACAGACTGCTCCAGCGTGGGTCCCCCACAGTGTCACAAGTCCTGCCAGCAAACCTGCCTCAACATGGGCTCCTCTCTCCACAGGTCCTGCCAGGAGCCTGCTCCAGCGTGGGCTTCCCGTGGGTTCACAGTATCCTTCAGGCACATCTACCTGCTCCCTTGTGGGGTCCTCCATGGCCTGCAGGTGGGTATCTGCTCCACTGTGGAGCTCCATGGGCTGCAGGGGGACAGCCTGCCTCACCATGGTCTTCACCACCTGGAACACCTGCCTCTCCTTCTTCTCTGACCTTGGTGTCTGCAGAGTTGTTTCTCTCACATATTCTCACTCCTCTCCTCAGCTGCAGTTGCCATTGTGCAGGTTTTTCCCCCCGCCTTATCACAGTTATCCCAGAGGTGCTACCACCGTCACTGATGGGCTCAGCCTTGGCCAGCAGTGGGTCCATCTTGGAGCCGGCTGGCACTGGCTCTGTCAGACACAGGGGAAGCTTCTAGCAGCTGCTCACAGAAGCCACCCCTGCAGCCCCCCTGCTATCAAAACTTTACCATGCAAACCCAATACACCTCCAAATCCTGGGCACTGAGCCAAACCAACCTTTCCCCTCCCAATGCATTTCTTTGGGGAAGTAATACATGTGGTAGATTAAATCTATCTAGTGGATTATCTCTTAATCCATACAGACTTGAATTTTTGATCTAAGCAGATATTAACGCCAATCTTTCAGCTGCTTTGATTCAAGATTTCACATTCTCTTGTCCCTCTCAAATCTTTTTGCAGTCAAGCCCCCTTCACCTCACCCCCAACTTAGATCTCATTTCTCCTTTCTCCTAAAGCCCTCATCCCACTGCCTTGAGCTCCTCTCCATTTTAAAGGTGACTCTCTCCAGCACCTGCAGTAGGTCGCAGGAATACTTCCTTCCACCTCACTGCCTCCCTCGCTGGCCCCGTATCCTGTCCCATCTGCAGCCATGGAGCAGATCACTTCCCGTTATTTCCTTGTAACTCCTCTGATAATCCTCACATTCAGGTGGCCACTTAAAGACCTCCTCTGCTTCATCTGTATCTGCTTGTGGGAGAAAAATTGCTGTTCTATTACTCCCACAGGAAGAAGATTTGAAGCATTAGGAATCTGGCATCCAGGACACCAAGACACTGCCTGTCAGTTGTCAGCACTGACACACAGTAATACTATATTTCTATGAGGGTCTCCAAGCACTCCACAATGCCAAAGAAGAATTCTGATTTTTATCATCTATATTTGCTAGGGATCAGACAGCATCAGAAAAAAAGTTTAAAATCAGAGCAGGTTTAAAGACAGGCTGACAAGTTTCCCAGAAAGGTGTCTGAGCAAGACAGAATTCAGCTGCAAGGAAGCATCACAGCAGCAGGAGACTCTTTGCTGTCCATGTTGAACGTACGCATCACCCAAAAGTGACAGGGATGACAAAACTTGGGAAGTGGGAGAGAGGTGAGCACCACACCAAGGTGAATGAGAAAGGTGAGGCAGCAGAGGCTGGGAGCAAACCTCTCTAGAATACCAAAGAGCTTCAATTTCATGTCTGAAGTACAAAAGTAAGTGATCAACCAAGGAGAAAGAACATTACGAAGCAGAATGAGGAATGAAGTTGCACAGGAAGATAAGGCAGCTGAAGTATTAAATGACTTTTTCCTTAAATGAGGACTGTACACATCACAGCAAGTCAGGCTTCTGGTCTCATCCCAGCCCCGGCTCCAGCCCTGAGAGATAGCAGGGTGGTGCTTGGCACTGGTATTCTAAACTTCTGAGTGTATATGGTACATTTGTTTTATAAACCTTTGGCTTTTTGCCTATAAGTCAAGATGCTTTTTTTTTTTTCCCCAACAAAGTGTGCTTTTATTAAATTCCTCCCTTACTGCAGAAGGCATGAATTAGAAAGGACAGAGTTTATGGTTGTTGTATTTTATTATATCCCCAGACCTTCCAAGCGGCTGGTGCTGTAACAGGGTAACAAGAGAAGATAACAGTGCTGGGTGCCATTCATCCTTCCACAGCACTGGTGCCAAAATAGGGTACCACTACTGATGCATTCACTGAGAAACCATTAAACCTCTAGGGCAAATTTCAGTGCATTTCCAAAAGTGAGAGAACCACTGGTGAGGTAAGGAGAGACTACCTCCCAGGGGAGGGCAGACATCATCCCATGAGGAAAGCAGCAGAAGGTGGTGCTGAGGGTGCTAAATGTCCACCTTTCTTCTCAGGCTACCGAGCCTGCTCCTCACCCACTTCTTTCCTGGGACACAGAGGCACATCACTGCTCTCTTCTACTTGTATGCTGTGGAGATAAAGCAAATCTCAAACTTTTAAAAGTTTTAATTTGTCTAAGAATCTTCTTGAAAAAAGGCCATGGGCTTTTACGGCTCCTCAGGCTGCTGAAGTGATGGGGAAACATGAATGCATTGCCCCCGGTACCCGTAACTCAGGGCTTTGATGCACAATCCACTAGACTGAAGCAGGCCTAGAGAGCTAGGCTAGAATATCTAAGCGTGTTCTGGCTGGCTAACAAAGGATAACGTTTTATGAGGCACTAGAGTGTGCTTTACAAACAGCCTTACCGCATACCGATGTTGCTACACACGGCGGTGGGCCAGCTCACCGTCCGCGCAGCAATGACTGGCAGAGTCAGAAATGGACTGTGAGAAGCCCAAGCCCCATTCTCCACACTCCCATGCAGTGCCTGTGCCCCAGCAGCTGGCAACATCACAGGATCGAGGTGGAGAGAGCAAAGGAAAGGCTGCTAAGACATTTACGGTTTACAGCAATCCAGGGAAGCACTCAAAGCCAGTTCACAAAGACAATTTGCCTCAAAAGGTTGAAAGGCAAAACGCAAAAATGCATGCTTCTATAAAAAGTCAAATACATTCAACTACTCAAAGAAAGATCAACTTGTTTGCTTTCTGCTCTTCTCTCTCTATATTTAAGCAGTTTTAAAAGTCTTACTTCATGTCTGAGTAAGTGTAATCAGAAACTGTCATCATACACCATCTCTGACAGAAAGAAATCCCAAGTGACATAGTGTAATCAAAGTTCCTTCCTCCATTAAGGGTTTGGGTATTATACTAATTAATGCTTATCACACTTTGATTGCTCCTTGAGCCTGATTTGCAGGTGTTTCAGCATTCACATATTGCCCTGCTCCTGTGATGCTGAAAGGCTTTTCAGATTGGAGGGTGATCAAGGTTGCCAGGTTATCCTCAGCAGGATCTGGCATACATCCCTCTCCACAGGTCATGTTCTCACAATAATTTCGTTTTGATTTTTAATCTCTCATTTCACAAAGGTGCTCTCACTACTGTGAATTAAGTTTATGCAAAACTGGAAACTTAGAATTTTGACCTATCATCACAGCACCCTCCTCCCTCTTTCCCTGCAGCTTGTTCTCCTCCCCAGAAAAGTAGCTGTTTTATTTTCCTTTGCTTTTTTTTTTCTTTTTTAAAAAAGGCTACAAACAAGTTCTTCTTCAACCTTCCAACCTTTTTGCTTGCCTCCCACCACTGACTGATCTGAAAGCAGACAGGCTTTCCTTTTTTTAGAAGAAATATATACTAAGTAGAAAGCCTGTGTTTGCAAATAAATTGCATAATTAGATCTTCTATTTAAACTATACAGGCTACTTCACCATTAACAGCATTAAGATATATATAAACACAACAGGTTCTACCATCAGGGTGACAACTTTTGGGAAAGATGGTCTAAAAGTAATGGGGAAAAAACCTGGTTCTTCTACCAGTACTGCTGGAGTTTCATAGGTGACCTTTTAAGTTCCTCCAGTGGCAGAGTGGAGGCCAATACTGAACACCACCATGGAGCTGCTTCCCAGAGCAGCCACCACAAAAACAGTCTTGAGATATTAGGCAGCAGATGCTGTAAGTACTAGTAACTGGTTTGTTATCTATATAGTCTTCACTCTTCCTTGCATAATTCTCACAATATGAGAACTCACTGAAGCTCAATCTTTTGTAGTAATAGTCTTAAGTGGTGTTTTTTCCTAAAATCACTATTGAAAGGAAGGCTAATCCTGTTTGGACAGAATTCTACGACTGTCAGAAGTAAATTTTGTTTACGTGCTGCTTGAAGTTATGGATCATATTTGGCAGATAGCTTGAAAAGGTGTTTTGGCACCATGTAACCTTAAATTAATCAACTGTGTACACAAACATTAGGTTTCTCTTTCTCCCACCATTCTTAGAATAGCCAAAGATCTTCCTCCCTGTCCTCACAGAAGAGAAAATGTGCATCACTACACAGAGTCACAGGAAAAGTAAGTAGTGGAGAAATGCCCAGGTGATCCTGTGGTGAATGATATCTGGGGGCAGGGAGAGCTAACGCCTTTAAAAAGTCTCAGATTCCTCTGGATCCCTGAGTGCAGAAGAAACTCCTTCCTAGCCTTCATTTGGGCACCATGTCTGATTCTATACAAACAATGCTTTTATTGTACACTTCACTCTTACTGAACGTTATGCTCTACATTTCCTATCAGCAGTAGTCACTGGAGTCAGATCAGCCTGGATTTAAACGTCTGATCTGTGCCTTCTGCCAGGTGAGGTTGCAAGAGAAAAAGAGCGTAAGCCACCACCCAAAACTGGTGGTGTTCTGAGCTTCACCTGGAGGTAGCAACAGCAGAAGGCTAGCACTGACAAGTCTGCAGCAGCCTCCCCAGCCCTTTTAGCCTGTGCCTCACTTGAGCCAAAGACACCTCGCTACATTGCCACAATAATGTGGGAAGGAAGAGTGACATTTGCAGAGCCTCCCTCCCCACTGGCAGGGCAGTCCACATCGACTCAACATTGCAGAACAAGAGGAAAGCCTATCAGAAGATCAGGAAGTTCTTCTTTACTCCTAGCTTTCCTCTACACCTTCCAAGTGGATTTTAATCAGTTTTCTTGACCGAGGTAAGTAGCACCCGGTTGCACACATGTGATAAGAACTGATTTAGTGAACATCCCTAAAGGTTCTACTACAGAGCGTGCTCTAATGTAAGGCTGAACGTACCAGGTAAGCTGAGCTCCCACCCGTTCATTAGGATAGAGGCTTTTTATACCAACATGGCACACAGCGCAAATGCTGCTCCTAGTCTGTTTATCTCCGCTACCAAAACAGTCATTGTCACCAAGAATAAGAATGCTGATGAAAACACGCCCACCTCTGGAGTGGAAAATGATTTTTTGTGATAGAAGTTCAAACTCTAATCATTCTCTGAGAAAAGCATTGCTTTTCTTTGAATTTAATCAAATATCATCAGAACTTCATAGCTTTTCACCCAAAGATCTCAAAGCAATTTGCAAGCGTCAATTAAGTCTCAGTTGCTTATGACACCAAGAGTGGAAAAGTTTGTCCCCCGTGACAAAAGAAATCTGGGGAAATTCACAGTACAGTCCCAGCAGATCAGATTTTCAGTCTGTCATTCACTAATTTGAACAATTTTTGGTTTAATTCACAGGAGTTAATACATACATTTCAGTAGTTGTTTAATTCTCAGTTTTACTGAGTTTAAGACTGTAAGTAAGAAGTACCTGTGCAGGTACTTCTACGTTCTTCAGTGGCTCCCCATTGCCAAATCTGTCCCATTGCTGCTCTCTAGAATAAACAACAGCTAGCAAGCACTGATGCAAAACCCTGACCATTCTCTCCATCACCACTTCTTTCTCTGGACCCAAAATGTACCCTCTCCCCACATTTAAGACATGAGTTCGAAGGTAAAGGTTTTCACATTGGCTTTAAATTTTCCCCACTTCCCGGTAGCTGATGACGGTCACACAGAATTTGACCTGCATGCCACAAGTTGAACCCTTCAGTATCCTTTTCAATAACAGATACTTAAGAGCCATCATTTTCAAGCTAGTAATCACACAATAGTCACCAACTAAAATCAGTCTCCATAAAAAACACTGTCCTGCACAATTGGAGTTGCATATTTAGGAGAAAGAAAGCCTAACCAAGAAAAAGGACTTGCTACCATAAAGCAGTCTGAAATCAGCAGTGAAACCGTCAAAGACAACTGCACTTCATCTCTTCTTCTTGTAACTCTTAGTTCCTTTCTGACTTCCATCACGTAATAAGGGTCTGCCTCTGTAGTCTTCACTTTGTCCTGACCTACTGAGGTTGTCATCAGATACTTGGTAAATGACCTAACTAGCTTTTGAAGGATGACTTGGAGTATCCAGGTCATTTTGTTTTGCTCTGAATACTGGGTTTCTGTTCATCATATTTGCTGCAGTGACAACTGTACTTTCAACAGCTTACAACCCAAATTTCTTCTATTCCCTTCCACTCTTCCTTCAACTACTTTCGCCCATGCGAGCATAGCCACTCACTGCTTCTGTTCAGCAGTCAATGATCCTCCTCAGCATCTTGTGAGGACCAGTGCCAATTGCCAAGATTCCCCCAAAATTTTGCTACAATGAAAACAAGCCCAGCCATGTAAGATAATTGTTTCTGAGAAAGTGTATCAGCCCTTTGCTAGTTATGAAACCTCACTGCTAGCTACATCTTTTCCCTTTCTCACCCATGCTTCTGATTTGAACTTCTCATAACAGATTCTTCTCTTTCGAAACAGGTTTCTTTCTCTTAAAGGAAAGACTTCTTTCTGGATTTTATTTGCAAATGGAACTTTTTATTTCAAAATATTTGCTCTTCAGAAACAGAGGTTGTTTAGTGCTACTTTTTAATTTTCCTACAATCAACTGCAGTCACACTCAAACCTCAAAAGGCACCTTCTATAATATGCCCATCAACAAGCTAATTTGAGCACAAGCGCTTCTTCAATAAATGAGAGTAACTCTTTTTGACATGTTATCCACCTAAACCTTTCCTGAGTGATTACAGCCCTTTCTTACTTTCTTGAGGGATTTCTAGTTACTCTTCCCCAAAAAACTTTGGGTGCTGGGCAGAGATTTTTCTAACAGTATCAAAGAGCAGATGCCTCTCTGCTTGGGCTGACAGCTGCTCTGTCATTTCAATGAAACAGTCTGTGGCACATCAGTGATCAGACATCACCTTGAGAGCAGTTCTAGACACATGATTTCATTTTCCTCACTGTCTTTTTAAAACTCATCTTCCCCACGCAGTGACTCACAAAAAGTCATTAAGAATGGAAATAGTAGCTTCACAGTAATAACAGAAAAAATTTGTACAGTACACTTTTCAAACCTCCTTCCCCACCCCAAAATTTCCAGGACCACAAATTCATAAATTTTAATAGCCTAACCACTCACCCTGTGACATACACAATAAATGTTCTCACAGACCAATGCCTTTGGCAGCAGCTAATCCTCTCATCCCAGCTAAAAGTAAGCATGAAGCATAATGAAGGGCATGATTTTGGCCACGGGGTCATTTGGTCACATGCCCACCCCCAATCGCCCATGTGCTAGAAAGGACAAAGAAAACCCTGCCTGGTGCTCAGGAATCCAACAGGAGTTGGGAGCTCCTCACCCTCCCACCCTCAAAAAAGTCACACAAAGTCTGAATTTGTTCTGGAATCAATAAAATCCAGGATGTCACTGTCAAAAGTATTGCTGTTGAAGCAAAAACAAAGAAACCCAGTCATTGGGCCAAAGTGACAGAGAGAACTGAACTGTGGAGATCATGAACTTTCTAGTTTCTTGGTGCTGAGCTACTAGAATGACTGGCATGTTATATGTATTTCATAGATAATCAGAAAGGCTATTTCTGTTGCACTACCACAGAGCAGAAGTGCAACAGCTTTACCTTCTCTTCTAAAAGGAATGTCCTGTTATGCCTCTTAAGCCCATCAAGCATGTCTTATTCAGCTTTGACGGTACATCTAAAATGAAAGTCCTAGAAGTAAAATAAAACCAGGTATTTACATTTTAAAATGTGTATTAATACAGAATAAGGATCATATCCTTGGATAAATTAAGAATGGAATTCAACTCAGAAGATACTAGATTACTCACCTGGGGTTTCTCTTTAGCACACTTTACCATCCAAATCTTTCATCCCTGGTTCCAAAAATAATTTTTATCTCCTCTTCTCCCTAATGGCACAGCATGGTGAATTCCTTCAATAAAATGATTGTCTAGAGGATTTACATGGAAGAAAACCAAGAACTCCTTCATTAACATCTGCGATGGATCTGCTATCTCCAAAAGCACCGCTCTGTCTTAACTGTCAGTTACATTTACACCCAAAATCTAACCTACCCCATTTGCAAAAGCCCAGTGACAGCACCATGGCTAGTTAGAAAGAAGGACCATGGAAAGATAATTTAATCCACCAGTCAAGTGTGAAGAACAGACCTTTGGCACTGATGTTTTCTCCCACAACTCTCCTCACAGTGTGCACATTCCCACTTATATAGGGGGAGCCTGTAATACACATTTCAAGCCACTTAGTGTTATTTTCCAGACAGTTTTCTTCACACTCGATCCCTAGTGGAAGTCATGCCTGTAAAACAAAGTGACTTACTTGCATCTCTTCCTCTAGGGCTGACTGAGTAGACAAAACTCATCCATAGGAACAGAAAATGACTGCAACACGTGTGACAGCCCAGCGTCCAAAGCTCATTGAGAAGGTAGAGCTATCATTTTGTATAAGAACGACATGGCAATTGCGTCAAGAAGAGTGGGAGAACCTGACAATATTGCCAAACCTGCAGGCTAAGAAACTAGGAAAAAGGGAACATTTCTTTTGCTGAAAGGCACACACTGAGTTGTTGTTATGGTCTGGTTCTCCTTGGATATTTCCAGAGAGTAATAGCTACAGCGATGTGGGGTAAGGGGCTGGGGGAAGAGAATGCCTCTCTGGATGGGGAAGTTCATAAGAACTTTTCCAAATATCTGTTAAATAACAGCCACCTCCTGCCTTAGTAGTTTATAGACGTAACTTATTGCTAGACAAAGTCTCAGCCACTGCATCTCCCATCAAGTGGATCTGGCTCCTTCCAATCCACAGCCATGCAGAGTACTTCAAGGAAAGAAAGTTTACTCAGCTGCACAATGAGCACTCCCTACCCTCTAAAGCCCGTTTCCCTACCATACCTTCCTGCCATGCTGACGCTGAACTGCTCCCTTCCTTCAACCCAACGCTACCTTTAAGGCACCCCCAAACACTTATGAACTCCACACAGGTTAGCATCTGTCTGAATCGGGTAGAAACTCTGAAACAACATTCAAGAGATGAGCCTAGAAAAGGTGTCAACATGCCTACACAGATCTGGCTTCAGAATTAACTAAAAAGAAACATGCAAAAGTGGACGTTTGGTCCCATTGTAAAGACTTACAATGGAACAAGTCTTTTTGGCATGTGGTAAGGAGGACAAGATCACTACCACTTCCATCCCCTGCCAAATTTTTTTACTTCTTTCTCAAAGGGCTCTCGGTGCACTTACTATGCAGAAAAGCCTGCTTTAGGGTTCAGCGTGGAATTTTCTTCTCATATACCTTTAGACCATTACGGGTACAATATCACCATTATTATTTCTGGATACATTACTCTCATGCTCTACGATATTACAACTTTCAGACATTTAAAACCTCACTGCATTAATGCATCAGACAGTATTTCTGAAATCCATAGGACTCCACAAGCATCAGCTGGTTCAGACCCTGCTGCACTCAGCTTCAAAGGTTATTTCACTGCAATTGCACAGTGCTTGGCTCCAGGCTATTCACACACTACCTTTTCAACCCAGAAACAGTTCAGTAAGCAAAAAGTTACATCTTTTCAATAGCAGAGAGGCCCTCTTGGGCTTCCACTTCTTAAAGCAGTAAAAGCAGGGGTAATTACACCTCTGTACTTTTTGTTGCAAGATAGCTCATAAAAGTTTACAGCAATTTATAGCAGCTGGGGGTATACAAAGTGATCTATCCTTCAACTTAGTCACAGCTCTGTCCTCAAATTGACTGTGCTTTAAAATAATTGTTGGTGAAAGAAGGCAATGTTTATCAATGTAATTACTTCTCACCTCCACAAATGGGTGCAACATTTGTTTCTTTTGCCTCTTCCTACTAAAGGTTTTATTTCCATAGATGGTTTTGAAACTGTCTTTATGTGTTTTGGAATATGGCCTTTAACAGTAGCTACTACATGTGGCATCTCTTGTGTTAAAACCATAGCTCTTTAAACATTTTAGAAAAGTTTTGCTACACCATTGGGAGTCTACAGATGGTAGTAAATTGATTGTAGCCTACAGAGACATAAAAAGATGAACAAAAAGCAAAGAAAATTAAGTCAGGAAGCCACTACAAACTGCATGATTGGATCAAATGTTTTTTTTGATTAATGATTTTCTTCAAGACGGAAGGTTCTGCTGCATGAACAGAGCCTGCACAGCAAGCAGTTCCTATGCTATGAAGAACTTATTTTTATTAAGTGTGTTAAGATTTATCACAGACTCTTCTGGGACACCTCTTTTCAGGAAATCCAACTCACACAGCTGTAGACAGCACCATCCCTGTTACAAATGATCGGTGTTGCCATACTCAATCCCCTAGCTAAGGTGAGATTTCCCCTTGCTCATCACCAAGCCAAGAAAATAAACCAAATATCTTCAAAGCAAAGCCCTCCTTTACTGAAACTGCAACCTTGCCTCCCTCTGTTCTCTTGGTATCACTCCTTCACGCTTTGAGCAAATCCTCCTTCTAAGAATGGATCTGATCTCCCCAGAGTTGCAAAAGCAGAATGAAAGTTGTCTAGAGAGGAAGGAACAGATTCAGGCCTCAGGATGCTTAAGCTGCAGTGCATATTCTACCAGGTATTCTTCCAGCTACCGAGCTGCACTTACATAGGTAGGTGCATCTTACACTTCTTCCTACTTTTGAATCTCTTACATGCTTTCTCAGGGAGTCTGTCTTGTCCTGTCTTTAAGGACCAGGGAGAGAATTAACTCACCAGAACCTGAAAGCTGCTACTCTGTATTGAGTTTTCTCCAACAAGGCACACAGTACAAACATGAGACTACCCTGTCAGGGTTAAAAAAACCCCACAAACTAAAATAAAACAACAAACCATATGTACCAAAGCTACCTAAGGTTCTCCCTACTGTTCGCCTTTCCTATTCCACATGCCATCCGTTTTGATCAAACTGTCTCACATTTCCACTAGATACTCCACTACCATGAAAGGCCCTGTAAGAGTGGAGAGAATCCTCTCAAGGGCCCCAGTAAGTTTGAAATTGTTGCCTGCCTCCTCTTGCTAAGCAGCTTTGGGACCAATTCCAGAAGTGGGAGAACACCTCTCCTGCAACTTTTGCATTTTCCTTCACTTTTTTACTACTTACAGCAAACTGATATATCAGCAGTTTAGAATGATTGCACCTAAACCACTCATTTTTAGTGACTGAGAATATTGGCAAGGCTTGTTTTTTCTTTGTGCTCCTGGATGGCCATTTCAGCATCCTGGACACAATATTCCATCATTTTCTTTTCAGATGTAGAATCAAGCATTAAGAGCCCTTCCTCCCCACAGAATGTTTTCTGTAGCTAATGCAAATTCATCTCATGCTTTGAGAAACATTTTGCATTAATGCCAGCACTGAGTCTTTTAGTTATTCATTAAAATGTACCTCTATTTGCAGACCTTCTATCAGGTGCGAAAAGTTTAAGCCTGCTTGGAGGAGGATATTGAAGGTGAAGCACTTCAATTATTTCTTTAAATTGTTTGTTTTAAACTATGCTGAAGGCCTGGTTAGTGTACAGAAGGCTACAGCTCTCTTATCAAGTTCAAGCCTGTCTTTCAATCACTTAAGGAAGAACAGATTGATCACCCTCCTTTTGGGGGAATGTGAAAGAAACTGATGTGGAAGAGCTGTTGTTAGCAGACTTAGAGCAAGGGCTTGAGTAACCATCACTACCTTTCGATGACAATACCATAAAAAGCATCTTGCTTGCAAAAAATCAAATTTAGCATTCTGTTCCTTTTCTTCAAAACACACATTTAATCTCTGGAAGTCTGAAAGACACAGATTTTCAGCCCTTTGAGATAAGCAAGAATCCTGTCTTGCTGATTCTCCACCATGTTTGTTTCATTTTGAAGGAATAATCTTTTAATGACCTAATACCATTCAGTCTCCTCTTTCCTACTATTCCCATTTGATTTCAAGCTGTGACAGCTCTGTGTGCCCCTTCCCACCCGCTGCCCCACTCCACGTGCTCTCAAGGAATCTGAATTGAGCCTGGTTCTCAGATCCCGCAAGATTTTAAGCTTAGGGATTTTAGCAGCATGCAGAAAGAGTTGTAATCTGGACTCTTGCAGAACAGTCACTATGCCTTTGCCTTTTTTTGAGGGCATAGGATGCTTGCTACTGCCAGCTGCCACCAATCTTCCATGATGATCTGACCCCCATATGTCACCTCCTAAAGTCTTTCCAACAATTTGGGAACCTCTCCCAAGCTACATCTTTACAAGCTTTCACATTTATCTTCCAGAGGGCCACGAGAGCTAAAACAAATGACCACTTTCCTACAAAGTGTGTGTTACACTTAAAAAAATAAAATAAAATTACACATTACTTGAACATGCCTCTACAAGACTAACCAATATCTGCAGGCAAAATTCCTCCCTCTGTCTTCCCTCATGTCTGCAGGACCATCTGCTCACTCCTTTACCTCACCATTTCTGCTCAATCTTCCTGGCAGCAAATGACTGCTCCTATAGCCCCTCAAAAGAGGTACCTGAAACTAAATTAGACCTAGCATCCTCTCTCAGACAGCCTCTGGGACAATTTCAAAGTACCATGAGGTGATCTGTTGCTTAACAAGAGCCATATCACTCTCAAATTAACTGGAGAAAAATTGATTCCCTGTGCTACAGCCAGTCTCCTGGTGTAAACTCACCTGAACGGCGACCCATCACGATGAAGCCCTCTTGACAGCTCTCCTTCTAGTAAGATCAATCCCTTGCAGCCAGCAGAGGAACAACTACAGTGTTGTCCAAGCTCCAGGCTGCTCAAAGGACAACGGCACAGCCTGCAGCCAGACCCTTCTTTGCAAGTTTCCATGAACGTTTAATAACACATTCCACAGACCTCCTAAATCAAGTATATTCTTATGGAGATATTGAGTCACTCATTTCTGTTGTTGATCATCATGACTAATCATAGTAGTAAGGTTAAAACAAGAGGAGGAACACCCAAATGCACCTCATGATTAAGGTTTTATCTGTACTCTCAATTCCAGGACTACCTGCATGTCAACCCCTCTCTTGTCCCAAACATCCCTTAAGGCTCTGCTGGCTGGCCAGCCACTCCTTACCTTCTTTAATCACACACTTATCACACTTCCCCATGCTTAACAGCATTTCCATGGTGCTTTTGTTTTCCATCTACCGCTTTCGTAAGTGTGGCTCTCAGTTAAACCTTTAATATTAAAGCCCTTCTCAGATATTTAATATTAAATTAATTTGAATCCAATTGGGGAGGAACAAGAAGGATATGCCTGTTTAGCAAAATACTATTCCAGACAAGCAAAAGACACTGCATAAAGATTTTTAAAAAGATCAACCCGGAAATTCTTCTGCAAACTTAAAAAAAGAAGCACAAGGATGAGAAATTTTGTATAGGGGACCACTTGTGGTTGGATCACAGGCAAAGGAGACCAGGACCTTGATAACAACATTCCAACTTGAAGTATTTGTTTTCTACTGCTGTAACACCCCATGAGGTAACTTGCATAGGCAATTTTTCACAAATCTGCTATACAAAAGTGTACACTCTGAATAGTGAACTGACATATTAGAGGTTATTAACATCTCCTGGCAACAAAAACTCTCCTCAGTGTTTAAACTGGTCATTCTGTCTCCTGTAACCTATATCAAAAGCCCTCCTTAAAAGTCTAGGAGTTAAAATTATATAGATATTATGTCAGATTGGCTATGTTAGAATATTTATGTTTTAAGCAGTAATGATATGTATTAAAATCTCAGTAGCTACAGGCGATGGATCTGATCTTTACTGCAGCTTCCACAGCAGATTAATTACATGAATTCAGTTAACGTACTCAAGGTTAAAACTTCCATTACTCCAAAACACAACTCTGGCAAGTACGTGCAGCTTCTTGATCACCTCACAGTACTGATATCAGCACCAAGAGGACAGGACTGACCTAAGACATCAACCTGTACTGCCCAGCAGCCAGGAGCCTGCCCAGGTCAGTGCTCTCCCTCTGCAGGAGGGTAGTGGTACTTTGCTGTTCTCCATGTGGCAGAGGCCAGATGGGTCCCTGCTCCCAAGGGTTAAGAATATGACAGAGAGGGATGCTGAGCTACCCCCTGCTCTTTCTTCATGATTCCAGATCGCAGCCCAGGTATAGCAAGGTACAGAGGAGGTTTAGCTGCTATGGGTTGCTAGACCTACTCTCCAAGGCTGTTCCCAGTGGGTCTGCTCTGGGTCTCAGCCATAGTTGATCTGTTTTTTTGCACCTGCACATCCCTTAACTTTCTACAAACCAATGAACTCTGCAAAGCACCTCATTCACCATGTACCTTGCCACAGTTAAACTTAATCACAAGTCTGCTTGAGAGCATTTGGAAAGAAGACAGCTTGGCAGAAACTTGCCTCATGGGCTGTTTCCCAGATTCCCCAAACCAGGGGGGAAGGGGGAGAAAGCTGCTCATCTTCTTTCTCACAATTCTCCAAATGCAAAGGTGTCTGTCTTGTGTCCCCTTCAGAACACTGAATCCACAGGCACTTTTAGCCACTACTGCTTCTGCACAGCCACTAACTGCCCCAGGGAACATTTCTTCTACAGTGTTACAGTTGCCTTCAGTTTCCAAATAGGGAAAAAAGCTCACCTTACTCACACAATGGGTGGATGTGTTAATTTTAAGAATTCATACTCAACTGTCATGTCAGCAACAACTCAAAGCAGAAGCTTTGATCAGTTAGCATGGAAAAAAAGAGATTTGGTTGTGGAAAGATTCCTCTTTCCATAGCAAGTAAGAAAGACTCTTTCACTCCACCTTCAACAACTCAAAAATCAGCTTGCCACTCTCGAAAGCACTGTACCTATCCAACTGTTACCACAAAACAACCCCAGAACATATGCATCTTTGTAGTACTGAAGTAATGAGTTTGACACACTCAGCTGAGTCTGCCATACTGAACAAGTTTCCTCTCCATCAACACTGCAAGCTGCTGTTTTGCAGATCAGAACAGTCAGCTTCCCCAGATAAGGCAGCTCCTTCCTGGAAATGGAAGATAGAGTTACCTTATCTCAGGAAAGGGAAAATAAAAGGTCACTCTTCACTAAGTGGCAAAGTTCTCATCTTGAAAGCTTTGCCCCTTGATTGGCATGGAACACCCAAGGTCATAGAACTTTTAATCAGACGCCTGCATAATTACTAAATCGTTATTAATTATATCAGAGAGCCGAGACCTCAGAGGGAAGGCAAAGCAAACAAAGAGCCCAATGAATCCTCCTCTGTTGATGGAAAAAAATGGTAATTAAAAGTCATGAGCGCACCAAAGAGCAAGGGAACAGCATCACAGTCACTGTTCAGGACTCAAGAGTGACTTGCATACAAAACAGCAGGCTTGTCTCCCTGGGGAAATTACAGGGTACTGCGTTACAAAGCAATGAGTAGGAGAAAAAAAAAAAAAAAACAAGAAAAAGAAAAAGAGAGAAAGAACCACTCCTGTTTTATCAATAGCTTTATTTGCCCCACAGAAAGGGACAGCACTGCCAACCAGTCTCAAGTTCGAGGTGTGCCTTCCACATGTTTCTGGCAGTTCTAGAGAGCCTTCTCCCAGCCTTATATCATGAAGGGTTGACATACTGAGAAGTACACAAAAGAGTGAAACCTTGTGTTCAACCTAATCCAGCCTACACACGCTCCTGGCCCTTGCCCAGGAGCCCTTGCCCCAACAAAGACTATTCCAATGAAATGTCTCAACGACCTGAGCTCAGCCCTAGTGACCACCCTTTCCACAGAGGCTGCCCTTCAAAGCATCACCATAAAAAAAAAAACCCCAACAAAAAACCTCACAATCAAAGAACTTCAATCCGCCCTTAAAAAAACAAAAAACCTCAAAAGAGGTCCTGCTCGCACCATAATAAATCAGACTAGGTAGTCATGGTCCCCACTGAAACCAAAGCAAAAACTTTTGCTCATCAGACTCTGAGAGGGTGAATGCTGATCTGTTTCTATACCACTGATATGATACGCCATCTCAGGGCACTGAGATATCAAAGATGGCATTGGACAAAAAAATGCAACACGCTATCTACCATCATTTGCAAGCAAACGCAAGAATCTCTCTGTTCTGCTATATAGGTAGTCTTATAGATCCAATCCTAAAGATGACCATATGCAAGAGGTGGCAAGTCTGGGCCAAATCCCTGAAGAGATCAGTTTAGAACAATTATGAGACTGTGGTGAGAACAGACACTCCCATGTGCTCAGCCATCCCAACATACAAAGAGAAGTACAAAACACCAGAAGCCCAAAGAGAACAGTTTGTAAGTCCCAGAGATCAGAACAAAGAGACACTTTCTATTCCACTGCTCCGAGTACAATGACTCAAAAAGATATATCTTCAATATCCTCTAAATAAGTAAGTCTCCCATCTAAAACATGAGCAAGAATGAATAAAGGATAACTGCAGCAGAAGCAGTAATGCAATTTGTGGGAGTCTGCCACTGAATAAAAAATTAGTAACAAATGACCTCTGGCTAACTACAGCCATTTCATTATGCTTAACTTTGATGGACCCGAATTCAATAAACTTTTATTGAAGTGCATCTGGACCTTCTTTATCCCTTTTCTGAACATCCATTGCTTGCCAATGCAATGCCCTTTCACTGCTGCAACCTTATTGCAGCACTCTGTTTCCTATTTCTGAATGCTAAGCCCCCAACCTCTATGTGACAGCACCGTACCTGTTGAAGATATCGCCCGACACTTTTTGCAGATACTGAAGTGCATCTGCCACCTGCTGAACAGCCTCCTCCCTGCGTAAATCTGGTTGGATCAGGGGGACTGAGTACATCTGCCCTTCCAAAAAGTGCTTCTGGGCTACTGTAGCCATTGTGCCTAAAGGAAAGAGCAAATAGGTCATTACAGTAAACACACTTCCATTTTATCACAGCTTTTATTCAGGGACTTCTACTCTCTGCTCCCCTAAATTATTTTATGAAAGCGTTTGCAACGGAATCGGTGAGCTGAGGAGCAAGGCACAAGTAGTACGGTTGTCATATTGGATTTTTAATAAATCCAAGGCAGCTACAGTGAGGTGGGAGTCTCTTGCTTATCTGAATGCTCTTGGGAACCATAATTTTATTTTTAGCATGATAATTAACAAATCTCTGCTCAGCACTGTGCTGAAAATAAAGACCACACTTGGGAGCAAAGTCAGTTCAGGGTGGCAATGACTCGTCAGAAATTACCCTGTCCCCTCCTCCCATCCTCATATTCCAGATGGACATATTTCAGGTCATTCAACCCTATTAGCAAAATGCAGTATTTCATTTTACACTTCTGCTCCAAGAAACACAACCACTGCTTCCTTCCAAGAACAGCAGCTATGAAATTACAGGGCATGTATGTGCACACACACACTTGCTCCAAGTAGGTTAATGAGAGTTCTTCCATTCTGAGACTCCCAGGAGCTGCTCGTTGCTTCTGGTGACTGGGTTTTTCCTTAGTAAGTGTTCAGCACTTGCACTAGAGCAGTACACACGCTCCCGGATGCAGCTGGACAGATACCACCTATGTATCACCCATGTTTCCATGCCACCAGCCTTGCTCACCTCTCCTTCAGCAATTCCCAAAGAGTCTGCCTCCCATGTTTTGACTCACAAAAGAGTTCCCAGGACATGGAGAAGGGTATAGAGAAGAAATCCATTCCTTGAGCACATTAGAAATTATAAACTCACAAATACATTACTGTTAGGACAGCCTGATTAACAAACAGAGTGTCCATACAGTTTTCTAACCCAAATTCTGCCACTATGCCTACACAACTCCCTTCACACTTGTTTTCTCTGTGTCTCTTGCTCGTTCAGACTGAAAACCCACAGTCTATAGCTGCTGATTACAGGGTTTCATCACGCAGAGTGCTGTAATGAAAATATTCATTAAGCTGAAAAGAAGCAAAACAAAGGAGGATCAAAACGTAAGGTATCAGGAACAGAAACATCTCAGGACACAATGCATTCCCTTCATGGTACTTGGAGGTCTGCAGGAGCTAGTCCAGGGAGCTCTGCTGTCTGTACACTGTATTCTAGTCTGCATAGCTGAGCAGGCTGAGAATAACATAGAAACACTGCCTATACTAGAGAAATTCACAAAACAAGAGATAGTTAGAATCACAGAATCATTAAGGTTCAAAAAGACCTCTAAGATCATCAAGTCCAACCATCAACCCAATACCACCATGCCCACTAAACCATGTCCTGAAGTGCCGTGTCTACATGTTTTTTGAACACTTCCAGTGATGGTCACTCCACCACCTCCCTGGGCAGCCTGTTCCAATGCCTGACCACCCTCTCAGTGAAGAAATTTTTCCTAATATCCAATCTAAACCTCCCCTGGCGCAACTTGAGGCCATTTCCTCTTGTCCTATCACTAGTTACTTGGGAGAAGAGACCAACACCCACCTCACCACAACACCCTTTCAGGTAGTTGTAGAGAATGATAAGGTCTCCCCTCAGCCTCCTCTTCTCCAGATTGAACAACTCCAGTCCCTTCAGCTGCTCCTCATAAGATTTGTGCTCCAGACCCCTCACCAGCTTCGCTGCCCTTCTCTGGACACACTCCAGCACCTCAACATCCTTCTTGTAGTGAGGGGCCCAAAACTGAACACAGGATTCAAGCTGCGGCCTCACCAGTGCCGAGTACAGGGGCACGATCACTTCCCTGCTCCTGCTGGCCACACTATTGCTGATACAGGCCAGGACGCTGTTGGCCTTCTTGGCCACCTGGGCACAGTGCTGGCTCATGTTCAGCCAGCTGTCAACCAGCACCCCCAGGTCCCTTTCCACTGGGCAGCTCTCTAGCCACTCCTCCCCAAGCCTGTAGCATTGCATGGGGTTGTTGTGGCCGAAGTGCAGGACCCAGCACTTGGCCTTGTTGAACCTCATACAGTTGACCTTGGCCCATCAATCCAGCCTGTCCAGATCCTTCTGTAGAGCCTTCCTACACTCATGCAGATCAACACTCCCACCCAACTTGCTGTCATCTGCAAGCTTACTGAGGGAGCATTCAATCCCCTCATCCAGACAATTGATACATATATTAAACAAGACCTGCCCCAGTACTGAGCTCTGGGGAACACCACTTGTGACCAGCCACTAACTGGATTTAACTCCGTTCACCACAGCTCTCTGGGCTCGGCCATCCAGCCAGTTCCTCACTCAGCGAAGAGTAAACCTGTCTAAGCCACGAGCCGCCAGTTTCCCCAGGAGAATGCTGTGGGAGGTGGTGTCAAAGGCTTTACTAAAGTCCAGGTAGACAACATCCACAGTCTTTCCCTCATCCACTAGGCAGGTCACCTGGTCATAGAAGGAGATCAGGTTGGTCAAGCAGGACCAAGCCTTTCATGAACCCATGCTGGCTGGGCCTGATCCCTTGGCTGTCCTATGAGCACCCTCAAGATGAATCTCTCCATAATCTTCCCTGGTACCGAGGTCAGGCTGACAGGCCTGTAGTTTCCAGGATCCTATTTTTGGCCCTTCTTGTAGATGGGTGTCACATTGGCAAGCCTCCAGTCGTCTGGGACCTCCTCTGTTAACCAGGACTGCTGATAAATGATGGAGAGTGTCTTGGCAAGCTCCTCCACCAGCTCTCTCAGTACTCTTGGGTGATCCCATCAGGCCCCGCAGACTTGTGGGTGTCCAGGTGTCTTCGCAGGTCATTAACTGGTTCCTCCTGGATTCTGGGGGGTTTATTCTGCTCTCTATCCCTGCCTTCCAGCTCAGGGGGCTGAATACCCTGAGGATACCTGGTCTGGCTATGACTGAGGCAAAGAAGGCATTAAGTACCCCAGCTTTTCCCTCATCCTTGGTGGCAATGTTCCCCTCTGCATCCAATAAAGGATGGAGATTCTCCTTGGCTCTCTTTGTTATCAATGTATTTGTAAAAACATTTTTTTGTTATCCCTTACGACCGTGGCCAGATTGAGTTCTAGCTGGGCTTTTGCCTTTCTAATTTTCCCTCTGCATGACCTAGTGAGGTCCCTGTACTCTTCTTGAGTTGCCTGCCTCTTCTTCCAAAGGTGATAAACTCTTCTTTTTTTTCCTGAGTCCCAGCAAGAGCTCCCTGTTCAGCCAGGTCGGTCATCCCCACCAGTTTGTCTTACAGCACAAAAGGACAGCCTGCTCCTGTGCCTTTAACACTTTGTTCTTGAAGAATATCCAGCCTTCCTGGACCCCTTTGCCCTTCAGGACTGTCTCCCAAAGGACTCTCTCAACCAGTGACCTGAACAGGCCGAAGTCTGCCCTCCGGAAGTCCATAGATAGCTAGTTACAGCATAAAACAGTGTCATGGTTTAACCCCAGGCCAACAACTAAGCACCACGCAGCTGTTCACTCACTCCTCCACGGTAGAATGGGGAAGAAAATCAGAAGAGTAGAAGTGAGAAAACTCATGGTTTGAGATAAAGACAGTTTAATAGGTAAAGCAAAAGCCATGCATGCAAGCAGAGCAAAACAAGGAATTCATTTACTACTCCCCATGGTCAGGCAGGTGTTCAGCCATCTCCAGGGAAGCAGGGCTCCATCACGCATAACGGTTACTTGGGAAGATAAACACCATCACTCCGAACGTCCCCCACTTCCTTCTTCTTCCCTCAGTTTATATACTGACCGTGACGTCGTATGGTATGGAATATCCCTTTGGCCAGTTTGGGTCAGCTGTCCTGGCTGTGTCCCCTCCCAGCTTCCCGTGCACCCCCAGCCCAGCACTGGCAGGCCAGCACAAGCAGCTGAACAGTTGTTACTAAGCAGTCAAGGACTGAAAACATCAGTATGTAATCAATATTATTTTCATCCCAAATTCAAAACATAGCCTCATACTAGCTTCTGTGAAGAAAATTAACTCTATCCCAGCTGAAACCAGGACAAACAGTTTAATGGGTGAAAATTAGAGGGGTCTTCACACATTCTTTAAATTCCCCATCTTGCTCCACAAAATTAAAAGATCTCAGATTAGACTTGCCTGCAGCCATTCCTGTACATTTAAGAAACACCATCCACCCTCTCTGAATTTTTCCTTTCTGATCCTACCACAACAGGTTAGGAAAGACTTTCTGTAATTGTGATGTGGCTGTTGTATTGCTTGGCGTTTTTTTGTGGGGTGGGGCAGGTTGGTTGGTTGGGTTTTTTTTTTTTTTTGTCAGGGGCTGTTTAATAATGAATCATGAGAAGTAAAAGAAGAAGGAAACCTAGAAGCCTTTCCGCAGGTAACAAATTTGCAAAATCAGCCCAGCCATCAGAAGGCCTGTCTCTGCTGCAGGAAGCCTTAGACTTATTCTGTTTCACTTCGTGCATGATTGGCAGCTCAGACTCTGTATGCACGCTCTTTAGCGGCAATGTTTGCACACTGATTAGTCCTCTTGACTGGGCCTATTCAGCAGGCATGAAATCATTATTTACAGTTGTAAAGCATACAAGTTAATCTGAGAGAAGTACAGCTAATTTTGAGATGGCATTTTTTGATCTGCTGACCACAACCAGGCTTGAACCCTTTTGCTTTCAATTCTACTATTTGACTGAGAAGGCAGAACAAAGCGACTAGGTAACACAGCAAGTGCGCAGTTACGGGATACTTTGGCTCTGGCAGCAAAACAAGTTTACAATCCTCCCTGTCACTGGACACAACTCTTTTGTTGCATCAATGCTGCTGATGGTTGAGATGCTATTTTTAACTCAGATCAGTTCAAGGACCCAATTTACCACAGCCAGATAAACAGCTGTAATTGCCCAGTCGTGAAACAGAGTGGGAAGCAGGGGCAAAAAGGGGACTTCTTAAACTTGCTTCACTATCAAAACCATTACCACATAATGGTAATCCTGTCCTGCAGGATGAGAAAGCCAAGCTTGTCAACTCTTGAGGCCAGACGAGATTATACAGCCCCAGTATGATTTCACAGACTCTCACGAATCCCAATTCTCTTACTGACCTTTCTAAAGCTAAGCTCAGTTCAGCTTCTGACTGACAGATGCTGACACTTAGACACAGCACTCCCCTAGTTACTACCAAACTGTTCCTTTCCTCGCACTCAGAAGCTGCAGACTGTTCTTCAGGCCCCACTGCTCCCTTGCAGAGAGAAGGGCACACAGTAGTGGGGCAAAGCAGGAAAAGTCCTGGGTGCTCCTGCTCACACTGTTACAGTCTGGCTGTCAGTAAACTTCAGTTCCACAGGTTCTCAATGCAGCCTCTCACACAAGCTCCAGATTCTCACCTTTTCTACAAAAAACATGTTAGAGAAATGTGGTAGATTCTGTGGCAACTGCTGTCAGACAGATACAAAAGACAATTCTTTCTGTGCAAGGTAACAAATTAGAGATTTATAGCAAGAAAGAGGAAAAACAGCAGCCGCCTTCTAAATTACTAGACTCAGGCAAAATCCCATGCTACAGCTTCTATTTATTACCTCTTGTGACCAAACTAACTGGAGAAACAAGCCACTTTTACAAAGACTTTGAGTAAAGGCCTGACCATATCCTCAGAATAAAAGTGGAATTGCTTCCCACAACAAACAGGGACTGCAGGAACAAGGAAGATTTTAACACGGAAAATTCAAAATATTCCCAACAGAAATCAGGAAGGAAAGCAAAGACTGAATGTCACTCAGCAAGACTGACTCTTTCTTTATCTCAACCTCCAGTTGAGAAGGAAGCAGCACATTTCCTTGCCATGCTCCATTATCAGAATTAGGCATTACATAAAAACAAAATGCTGCATATTAGAAATATCTCAACTCTCCCACCCTGCCCAGTGGATGCCAAGCCTTCATGTAACATATACACCAAAAGTGCAAGTGTTCAGATCTTACACATGGAAGTGACTTCCAGCAAAGCAACAAACCAGTTCCATTATCACTCCTGAATCTTAAAGAGGGAGCTGGTGTGTTTCAGCAGAAGGTACAGTGTCCTAGAATTATGACGGCTGACACGAAATACTCAGAAGCTACAGTGAGAAATGGACCCCAAAGCAAGTATGATTCAGAAAAGCAGATGTGAGATCACCCAAGAGATTTAAATCATTAGTGGTGTGATCACCTCTGGGTCACACAAGGCAGAAGAAACAGCAACACAGTGCTTTTTTTGTGATCAAAGAGACCCTGGAAAAGAGTTTCAGTATCTGGGGGCTCCAGCCACTCTTTATTCAATTATTTTTTCTATGTCAACTTTCATATTCAAGACAAATCTGCTCTGGTGTTATTATATAACAACATCATTTGCCTTATTAAATTGCAAACAAAGAAAAAGATTGTTTTCTCACTGCTCCACCTGTTTACGCGTACTATATCCCGATTTGGAAGTTCTGACTAGAGCTAGCAACTGCTCAGATTTGCCCTTTTGCCTTAAGCTGTTTATGCCTTTAACCTCAAGCAAAGCTTATCAGGGCTGATGGCTATCCCTCTGTGCCCAAAGCTGCTCGCTCGCTCTCAGTTCCAACATACAAACTATTAAAAGCTGAGCGACAGCAGTGGGAAATGCAAAATCAGCCTCCACCAGACTGTCTCACCTTTCCAAAAGACTTACACCAGAATAGATACAGGCTGAGTACTCCCGGGTTTTCAGGTATCTGGAACCAACAACTGGTCATACTGTTCAATCACCACAGCCAAGTCTAATACTCCAATGGCTACATAGAGATTTGCAGCTCTGAACACAGAAAAGGAAGCAATTCATTGCTCTGGGTAGGTAGAGAAACACTTCACCTACTTTGCTCATCTCCTGGGTTACTTCCCCCTGGACCCAAGAATAAAACTCCTTATGTCAAGGCTAAGCCCAGGAAAACTCATTACAGAGCAAACAGAGTCTGTAAAAGAAGCAACACTCCTTGAAGTTCTTTAGAAAATATTACTCTATGGAGGATCGATCACTGAGATACAAACAAAAAACCCCACAACCTTAAAGTATCTTAATTTTTCAAGGGAATCTAAACAAAAGCAATATTAAGAAAATAATTTGCCTGCCTTCAACAAAGGTAGAGACTGTAAAGCTATAAATACTTACCAGTCGCGTACTTTGCCATGAAAATAAAGGGAGAATCAAGCAAGCCACCAAGAATTCTTGCTTCCTTAATATGCTTCAAGGGATTAAACAAAGGGTGTTCAGGGGAGAAGAGGGCTTAAATACTCTGAAAAAAATCAGTGCGTATTCTTCAAAGATACAAGGGGTCCTTCAGCAATTACTATGCTGCTGCTTCTGCCACTGCACTGGAAATGCAGCATGAACTAAAGGCCTTTAATTCCCAAATGCAGTAACATCTCCAAGAAGTGACAGGCTAACTCTAGCCCCATCTCCTCTTTGTAGGGCCCTAATGAAAGATCAATGCCTTGTAGCCACCTGCAAGTCTCTGCATTCTTGCAACGAAACACAAGTGTGCACATCCCTCACCACAGGATGGTTCCACAGTGGGAACAGACCAAGTCACAAACAAACTAGAAGTTAAGATTAAACACACTCAAAAGATGGAATAGACAGAGGCTTTGGGTATAGCTTATCACAAGGTGCTGTCTCCTCTGGTAGAGGGAAGCCACATGCATAACTTGGTTCACAATGAGAAGTCATCCCAAATTACTCACTGACAGTAATTTCTTACACATAATACTTTCTACCATATTTACCCGGACAAATGTTGTCCCATCCTGGCTGACAGACCTCTATTATTCTCACTTTCCTGTTCTCCAATCTAGCATATTACATCAGCACATTGCTCGCAATACCTAAATGCGGCTTTTAGAGCTCACACAGTTCCCAGCTGCTACAATGTCTGTTGAGTGTCTCGTCACAAACTTCTACTACTGTACACTTAACTATGGTACTCTGTAGTATTGTACTTAATATACTACTAAACCATCTTCATTCTCTACTTTCTGCACAGGCTTCCTACAGAATTTCAAATCATGATCAAATCTGCTGCCATATTCAAGTCATACTGTGGTTGTACTAGAAGCTTGCCTAGAGACCATTCCAAGAAAATATCAGAATGAACTCCTCCAAGGAAAAAAATAATAATAATTAAAAAAAAAGACAACAATTTAATCACCTTGCCCTCCACAGATAAAGCACACTCCTGTGAGTTTACCAGCTGCAAAGCCAGGGAACTGTATTTAAAAAAGAGGCTTAAAAAGCTAGAAAAGCAAAACATGTTATTGCATATACTCCTCCTGTTAAGGGACAGGGTAAGGCAGTGTGTCCACACGCTCTCACACAGATGTAGACACGCAACTGAAACGAAAGCTGGAAGTCGCTTACACTGTGGTGGTAAATGCAGCACAAGAGCCTAGTTGTAAGTCCTATTTTATTGTGCAGCAAATGATCGTTATGTCCTGTGTTGACACTCACTGGAGGGGTTGAAATTTAGTCCTCCAGCAGAGCACACAATAGATAACTATCCTGGGTAGGACAGCAAGATGTATTTCCAGCAGTGAGATGAAAGGTTCACCACAGTCTCTGTGCTAAGCCAACTTTACCTTTTTTGGGGGAGGGCATGGAGGGGAAGGGAGGAGGAGAGAAGCACTTTGGTAAGTTAAGAGGATGAAAAGTCTATTTATATTTTTTAATTAACCATGTTCTACAGTGTTATTAAGCAGCAATCAAAAATGCAGATGGTACTGATTTGATTGGCAAGAGGTGCACTATGCTGAATATTAAGGAACTCTGCCCCTATAAATAGGTCTAATCACCATCTGAAGGCTGGAAGGCAGTGATGAAAGAAAGCATTAATAAGACCATAATTAGGCCCCGTAGCAAGCTATATGCCACCAGGGTGCTCATGTTACCAGACGTCTCTTATAGTAGCATCCTCAAACTCTGTTGTAGACGTTACTGCTTTGGGTCTCAAGACCTCTAGTAGCTACTTTAGACAAAGCTATGAAGAGTGGGTTTTCTCCATCTTTGGAGGGCCTGGCATCAGTTAGGATTTTATTTCCCAGTACCATTTCTGGAGCAGAAGAGCTCTCCATTCCAGCTGTCTCACCCCGCCCACTCTCAATGAGTGAATTCAACTGGGCAGCTGGAGCTCCCCAGGCACAGAGACTGGCATGGGGTGCAGGGAAGTGAGAAGCTTTAGAAGCTGTCGCTCTCCCTTCTCCACAGAGCAGCAGAAGCACATCATGGCCACACGTACATCAAAAGTTAACCTAGCCACGGCTGTAAAAGCCACTTCTGCTCCTCTGCTCCAGCTTTAGAAAGACAGATACTTACTCAATCTCATCAACCTCATACTTTCAGCCTGTCCTTACAGTACAGCATTACTTCAAAAGAAAAACAACAAAAAAAGTCGTTGTAGAAAATGAATCCTACAAGGCATCTCCTGCTACTTGCTGATACTTCCAGAAGTTGCTTATTGATACGGGACTGCCTGAAAAGCCAAGATCTTTTCAAAAGCAGTCAGCCTCCCACATCACACCATGGCCCTGCAGAAACAGCAGAGCACTGAGGAGCCTGACCCGATACTCAGCAGGACTCGGGGACTTGCACTGCATTTCACGCACTGTGCATCCTGGCCTTGTGGGCCAATATTTTGCTTGGACATGGCAGGAGTGGATTCCATCACTGAAGCAGTCTCATCTCATCTGTCCTAGCAGCAGCTGTGGGAAAAGGAAAAGCTTTTTCTGCTGCACTGATAGGCAGCCACTAACTAGCAAGTGGTATAACTCCACTCAGTTCTCCACATCCAAACGGTGTGGAATTACTGGCAGTTACCACATATTTGGTATCTTGCACATCTGGGTACCACAAGAACATCATGTGGCACCATGACGTCAGCTACAGTGCTAGGTGCCTTTTTGTTAGCTGAATCTACATACTACTGATAGCTGTTTAATTCAACCCAACATACCTTAGGGTCTGCATGAAAGATACCCAAGATCCATTCAGTTCAAAATACATGTTTCACTCAACCTACTGACTACCAACATTGTACTAGAAAAAGGTATTAAGTTAATGCTACGAAGATACTCACTTTTGGAAGCAGCAAGAGAGACTCTGGTATGAAGCTTACATCCAAAACCTCAAAACTTTTTTCTCCTCAGTTAATTCCCTAAATTGCAGAGAGAACACAATAAATATGCTGCTTTGCAACAAAAGAACAGCTTACTGACACAGTTTGTGTGAAGTGGCTGCCTGATAGGAACATGTCTCCCTGGACCATGGGCTGTGTCAGAGACCAACAAATGCCCAGTGCTACTTACGTGTTTGCCCTATCCTGTTGCTTCCAGAATAAAAGACTATCAGTACGTGATCCTTCCTGAGCGCTTAGACCAACCAAAGGAAAAGCACTGGCCAGTCAAAAATCTACTCCTGAAAGTGTGAGCTCGGTATTTAAGAATATCAAGAAGCCAGGGCCTGTTAACACCTTTGGCTCAGACACATTGCTTTGAAAGAAACAGTAGGTATTGCAGCTACTAAAGACAGATGAAATCCATGAGCACTATGACATTAAGGCAAAGACATTATATTGACAGGTAACTAAATGCACATGAGCTGGAGGATTTGTTTTCCCACCAGCAGCCTTGTCTCTTGGATCAAAAAAGCACGGGCCTGAACCTATTGGGATTACCAACAGACTTGGTAATCATTCTCAAATGGAGACCCTCCCTTTCCCAAAAACTACTTAGATTTGTTGGTTTGTCATGTACTACACTGCCCTATTCCACTCAGGCTAAAAAGAAAGAATCAAAATTTGAGATCTTCAAGCCCAGCTTTACAACAGCATATGGCAACTCCCTGGTAAATTGCAAAATACCCTGACATTTAAAGATGGATCACGTAAAATCAAATTATATCAACTCTCCAGAAGACAGAATGCTATTACTTTAAATTATTTTAAGAGAATCTGAAAGGTAGAGACTTCAGAGGTGCACTTGAATCCTTTCAGCTCGACAGGCTAAGATGGCCTCTAAGCCATTACTGACTTCAAGACAACCTTTTCTCTCAATGCAGAGCTCTGCTTTGTGAAGCTCAGACAGCAGCCCTCACTGACATGAGGCACCAATGTGCAGGCAGCATCACCTTGCTGAGAAAGCCTGTCCTCTAAGCACAGGCTAAAATTTATTTCCTTCAGATGGATACATAAAACTCATTTTGACAGACAGATGCTGATATCTAAAGTTAATCAGATAACCCTCTCTGCGACTGTCACCTTTGACTTTCATCATTAATGGAGTCAATCAGGCACTCTAATGAACAATTGATCTGATTCTAAGGCAGCCATCTAAAACTGAACAAAAGCACTGTGAAAATTGCCTGCCTTCCCTTCCTCTCACTATTTATTACAAAAGAAGCCTAAGCAAATAGCTTAACTACACCTACAATACAGACATCAAAAGTAACGCCGAGAACCCCAGTCCAAACATCCAGACACAGCTCTTCATTCGATTTCCTAAATGGGGGTACGTGGGTTTTGTATGCCTAAAGTACACAGAAGCCACTGGCTATGCCAGTAGTCCCTGGGAGGGCTGTTTCCTGGCAGTAAGTTCTCTTCAATACTGGAGTGTTTCAAAAGCAGGCTAGCTGAAACTCTGCTGTAGAGCTTCCTGCAGAATATTTGGTTCAGAAAAATAAGAAGCTGCTCAATCTTACTATCAGACCACAGCCACAAATACATACTTCTAACCCCCCCCACCAAAAAAACAGTTAATTTTTCCCTCTAATTTTCTGATGCAAAATCAGCTTCAGTCTCCCACAGAGTGACCTTAGTTGGAGCTCTAACCATTGACACATCTTGCTGCCACAAACCCTCACCAACAATGTCCTGTTTTTCACCTCCACATTCAGTACCCTCAGCTCAAAAGTTCTGGAGTTTTACAGTGCTCAAACCCCACACGCACTCGGTTACAATAGATCCCAAGATATTTAATGACGGCAACAACCAAATCAAACTGGCAACCAAACCAGTTCCTGCCCATTTCATACATTCAAAAGCAAAGGGAATGCTTGCATTTCTGCAAGATGGCAGCAGGGGAATTCACTCGCTATAAGGAAGTGTCTTCAAGTCTGTTCACATATGCTAGAAGCAATATCCCTACAGGGTGGCCTGGATGACAGGAGCTGACAAAAAGCTGGGTCAAAAGAATGACACCTGCGGAATCAATAACCCAGTACACAAACTGCTGGATGGACTATTTCCTGGCAAAGGTTATCTTGTGAAGGGGTCTAAGCAGAGCTGATTAGCTATAGAAATTGCTTTTTTCAGTGATAAAAATGATTCCCTTCAAGCTCAAACACCACAGTCACTGGAAACATCAAAATTTCAGACATAATCCTCTTCTTCCTCTGCACACTATCTTTAATCTAAAAAAAATTTATTTAAAAAAACCTGCCTTGCTTTCAGGCTTATCTCAGTACTATTTTTCCCCAGCCCCCAATTTCTACCCTTCTCTTTTACTGCTCAGGCTGAACGTGCAGTGACTACAGTTACCTGGTATTACCAGAACACAGAAGCCAGACTGCAGAGTAGTTCCCAGGGATTATCTGCTTTCAGTTTTCTTGACAATGAACTCCTGAGTTGAGAGAACGAACCGCACCTCTTATCTGAAGGAGTGAAGATTAAAAACTCAGTTTAAACATCCAGAGTGATAGAAGAAGGGCAGATGCTAAGACTAGCAGTCTGTGCTGCTGTGGGCATTTTTCTGCCTGAGGGCTCTTTGGAGGTGTGGCTATTTCCCCCCAACCATAGCATCCCAGAAATACAGATGAATATCAGGCAGCCTTTACATCCCAGCTTTACTACTCAGACAAGACAAACATAATTAAATATCAGGAGAACTTATCAGCTCCTAGCTAACTTTCTTAGAAGAAAGTCAAAGCAAGGGACGGTTGACTGGAGCATCTCTGATTCCCCAGAAAACCAAAATGCAGAAAGCCTCTACAAGGACATGCCAAAGTCACTTTGCTTCCAGCCCTTGCCTCTGGCAAGAGCAACACTATCCGCTCCACTTCCTTTCACTGCTCAAGGAAGGCTTTGTATTTCAGAGAACTGGCAAGAAATAGGGACAGTTTTAGCTTCCATCTCATCTACTCCAGAATAGGTCAATCCAGTCTGCAAATCACTGCCAGCAACACCCACCGCGCAACCTAAATGAAATAAATAGGTCATCTCAAGCCAACTCCTAGCTGACATTTGCTTGAATCATGTGAAATGCCACAACCACAGCTGGCACTATCCCACACTCCTTGTTGCAAGCTGCATTGCAAAAGCAAGCAGAGTCGAGAATTAGCCTAGTCTCCCCAGGGATGAAAAGCCTCCTCTTCTGAAAGAGGCCTCTGGGAAAATCCAGGCGCTGTCCAACCACTCAACATTTGAACCACACCATTTAAGAAAAAGGAAAAAAACCCCAAAAAAGTAGTCCTGTCACCACAACAGGACTTCCGCTGATTACTAAAATAAACACTTACAATGATCACCGCTGCTGGATGTGCATTCGCAATGTTCACTACGTCCATCAGCCACCTGTCTTCATGTGCACACATAGGTCTAGTAGCCCTGTGGTCTTTTTACCATTGGCTGACTCATTCTTCATTTTGAACATACAAAAAAAAAAAATATAATAAATGCATTTATCACAACAGCATTTGGGTTCCCTTCCAGACACTGACAATGTGTTTTTATTTAACAAATCACAACACCACAGCTACAAGCTTGGGAGTGAGGAACATGCCCTTGTGCAACTTAAAGGCAATCCACATTAAAACTGGTTTGCCAGTACTCCAGGTAGCAAACTGTGTTGGTGCACTGATGGACTAGAAGTTACTTTTTTTTTTATAATCTGTGGTGTTCTTTGAATTACCTGACAGTTAATTGTAACTAATTGGTACTTGAAATAGTGCAAAACCACCACGACTCTATCACAAGCCATTAACTAACTTTCTGAGGAAAAAATCACGTAATCCACATCCCAGAGCCCTCTGACCCTCTGTCTTGGACACCTTTTTCTCTTTTTTGTGGCTCCCTTCAGGCTGCAGCATCTAGCTGTCTATCCCTGCAGGGTACCTAACCTCCGTGGAGGGAAGGCATCGCCCTTCCCAATCCCTGAAGTGCAACGGTGAGCCCAAGTGTCCCACACATCACAGCCAATTTGAGGCTTCCGGGCTCCACGCCTGCCCGGCAGCTTTTCCAACCTATTTCATGGCTCAGCACTGAAGCACCGCCTAAGCAGCGTAACAAAAATTTTCTGAACATCTTATCCCACCCAAACAGGCATTCTGTGGCTCTCGTTTCACGTTACCAAGCTCTCCTTCCCAAGACCTGACGAGGCCCCCGACGGGCTGAGCTTGTGGCCACCAGAAGCCTTTCCCGGGTGCGTGACAGGCCGCGAATCCGCGGCAGCCCCTCACGGGCGCTCACAAGGACCTGCCCGGCGCCTGCTGCCCCGCTCAGGCCCAACGGGAGGAGAACACCAACACCCCTCCCGCCCCGTCCCGCCCCAGCTCCTCGCCGCCGAGTCCCACCGAAGCCCTTCCTCTCCACGCTGCGCCGCGGGGACACCCCCCGCACCCGGCCCTCCTCGGCGCCCTCCGCCGGCACCCCCCAAGCCCCAGTGCTCCCGCGGGCCCGGCCCAGCCACACCGAGCCCGCCCCGGACGCCGGGAACCGAAACGCAGGGGCGCAGGGGGAGGGGAAAGGGGAGAGGGGCCGGCCCCGCCCCCCCGCGGCCGCGCCGAGCCCAGCGCGCGCTCCCGGCCGCGCCGTGCGCCCCTCACCTGCCGCGAGCCAGCCACGCCCCGGCACCGAGCAGGAAGCGGCTCCCTGTACCGCTTCCGCCCCTAGTTAATCGTCACTTCCGCCCGGTTAGGTGAACCCTGCATCTCGCGGCAAGCCCCTGAGCCGAGCCGGCAGGCGGGGCTGCGCATGCGCGCGGCAGAGGGTGGGGCGCGGGGCGTGAGGCCCTGTCCGGCGGCGGGGAGCGTCGGCCATGTTGTGGGCCGGAGCCGCCACCGCTGTGCCCTGGCCCCGGCGCTGTTGGGCCAGGCGTTGCCTTGTCTGCCCCACCTGAGCCCCTCCCCGGCACTGTCGCCTTCCTTTGTGCCCCAGCCCCCGTGCTGCCTGCCTGCCTGCTTGAGGTGGTGGGCAGCAAGGGCTGGCAGTCTGCCTGCCCTGTGACAGGGCACCGGCAGCCCAGGGAGCCTGCCGAGGCCCCTCGGAGCGTTGTTGGGCGACTTGTGAGGGAGGTGATGGGCCTCCAGCACACCTCTGCTGATGGCTGCCCCATTGGAGCTCTACCCCACTGCAAAGAGGAGGGAGTGTTGGCACAGCTCTCAGCCTGGTCCCTGCCCACGTATTGCAGAGTCACGGTTTAAGAGAAAATCCCACAGATGCTGTTTTTTCGTTTCCACACTTAGCCTGGTTTCTGTGCCTGGCTGCTTTTCTGCTTCCACGTAGCTGATACAGAGCACGGCAAACAAAACATAATCTCTGACTCGTACGCTGGCTTGTTTTCTCTTCAGTATTCATGTTTAGAGTTAGCAATTTAAAAATTGACTTTACGAAATTTTTTTTTAAAGTACGTTCTACTAGTTTGTTCTTGTGTTGCTTTTATACACATGTTCAAGTGACCAAGTTCTTCCAACACAAATAGTCACAGAAAGTGAGTTTCAAGAGTGCATCTGTAAATATTACAGCCACATTTTAAAGAGGTATGTGCTACACATGACAGAGGTATTTGCATGCTCGTTCACTTAGCATCAGAAATGATTCCTCAAGACTTATTTAAACAGTTACAACTTAACACTATTTGAATAGCCAATACCAGTTTTTGAATGCACACAGGGGACATTCGTGATTAATACATAGCATTAAAAACTGCACAAGGGAAAATATGAGGCAAGCCTCTTCAAACAGTGAATGCAGTTGAAGATATCAGGAACCACTCATGCATATTCAACTCGGGAAGAGGGGCGGGGGAGGGTAAATCCGTTATATAAATTACCTGTTGCAGATTCTTTGCTCGGTTCCACTCCTTTGCCGTGTGGAGTGTAGACTGAAGCAAGGGAACAACTTTGGACCCAGTGGAGTTGCAAAGGAGGTCAGGAGCCAGCAGCAGCAACTTCTCCATTTCAGAGCCTGCAGGAGAGTGCAGTGCTTGCCCTGTGATGTTTTAATGACAGGCCTGGTGAGACCTATCAGTATGGAGAGCATAACGGCACAACGCCTGAGAGCTAAGGACCAGGGTAAGAGCAACTGAAACTCTCTGTAAGGGAAGAAGGTTATGAGGAATGGAAAATCCTGCCAAAAACTGAAAGCAGACGAAAAAGCAGATCTGGCCAAGTCTGAGCAAGGAGCGTGTGTGTGGGTGTCAGGACCTGTCAAAAACAAAATGGGGAAGCGGATGTAAGAAGCAACAATCCGATCTATTCTGATCCATTTTTATTTATATACTGCTGACGGAAAGCCCTCCAAACGCTTTCTGCTGCTTGGATAAAAATCCAATTCATGCATTTATAAAATTCAAGAGAAAGCAAGAGGTGATGGCAGACTGATGCAGCCCCTTCCCATGTCCCCCCTCCCAGCCACCCTGAGGAAGAGGAGCCAGCAGGTTTGCAAAATCCATCATTAAAAGGCAAAAAGAGAGCTAACACAGAGAGAGAAAGGGAGGACACTGAATTTTGGGCCAGGCAGGCAGAGAGGTAACAGAGCGACAGGGATACAGCAAGCCCCATGTAAAAAGCAATAGCAGGGTAGCAGTGGACTGGACAAATCACCAGGAAGACGCTGGTAGCAGGCCAGAGGCTGTAAATCATAGTGAACTCCTGTGTAACCTTGTCATGTATCAGCCTGGGCAGACAAGACTTACTTAACTGGGTACAAGTATGTGTTAATAACAGCACAGAAAGGGTCTGGAGGCAAATCAGGAGAGCAGCTGCTCTCACTGCCACAGTGTTTAATTCAACTGCAGAAGTACTAGTCTCCGGCTGACTGCACATCTGAGCCCACACAACTGGCTGGTGAAGACTGGGCGACACTGTTCTCAGCCAGTGGAATAATGGACACAATTTATTCTTTCTCCAGGACAATGTTTACTGGCTACATTTCATAACTGTCCACTGGCTCATTTTCAGGGGTCCCAAGGACAGGATCCTCTCACTTAAGCAAGGGCTGCTCTCAGGGAGCCGACCGGCACCTGCAGCCACCAAGCTCACTCTGCCGCTGCTTTGCATTGGCAAGTTCCAGCCAAAAAAATAGAATCACGCACTGTTGTCCAGGTATGTGGAGATTTAAATGGAGGTCCTTCTTCCCAGGTAGTCATTAAGACATGATTTTTCATAGGCTGCAGAAAGCAGCACCTCGGGGTGTGCTAAGTCATGCTTGACAGTGTGGCAGAGGCTTTGCAGTTAGGAAATGCGCTAACTGCTGGCTTGGAAAATGCCTTCTGGCTTTCCCAGAGCCATTGCCCAAGTCAATACCAATGGGGATCACTAGTTGTGGGGGAGGGATGGGACTGCAGAGAGATCCTGTTTATGCACGGTGGCACGGCCAGTTTCAGTCACTTTGTTCTGCAGTGGGAAGATAGTGACCTGGACCCCCCCTCAGTCAGAACCTGCTTTTGCCCTTGGCCCGCTGAATAAATGAAGCGAGATGTTTCCATCGGCCTTCTCGCGGGCTGTGCAGAGGCTTTGCACGCTCTGCTTTGCTGTCAGAATCCTCACTGTGAGCAACTGGCTGATCCAGAGCAGCTCAGGGCACGCCAGGTTTTCTGTGCTTTTGCATGCCACTATCTGGCGAACTGTCTAGAGTGCTTATTCTGCCTGTTAGCTTTTCCATCACTGCAATATCCAAGCGCTTCCACCGTGTCCAGAACTCTTGCATAAAATAAAGACATCTTTTTCCTGCAGGCTAGACTCATTGCAATTATCTGTACACAAACTCATCACTCATCTGTTGTGTCATAGCCACAAATTCATGTGCAAGAGCCAACTCTTTCAGATTCACATTACATTTGAACTCACTTTCACTTTCCTGAAACTGCATTTTCCCACCAGAACGCTTTTTCTCAAGTGAAAAAAAGCAAACCAACAAACCCAACCTTCAAATCATTACCTTAATTTGCTCTTTTTCTTGCTAGAGTATCTTTTACTGAGCAAAGTCACCTTGGGCATGTAATTAGTGCCTCTTTCCTCACTAGAAAAATGGAAACAATAATATTTTTACATCTTTGATATCTTTAGGATGGAAAATGTTGCTACTTATTATTTATTATAATGTTTTACACCAAAATTTAATAACATAAAACTCAGAACCTGAACGTAAAATTTAAAACGTGAAGGTGAGGAGAATACAAAGTGCTGCTGTGGTTGTGCGTTTTGAAGATGCTGGAAATTTCTTGTAGTCTGTTGAATATCATTTGTCAAACACTCAGCCAGAGCTGGCTGAGTTGCTTTTGCACAAGGTCAGGAGAGGGCCAGAAAACAGATCAGATCTTACTCCAGACACCCCTCTCGTTTTGCAGTTTTTCAGATCTGAGGAATGTTTTGCTATTACAGTTGAATGTAGGGTTGAGCTCACCTAACATTTACAAGTGTTTGGACCTCAGGTTTTGCTTCAGGTCTGACTGTAATGTTTTGCTTGTAGCATTGCCTTATAAGAACAGGCAGGGTCCTCCTTGAACATCTGTCCCTGGTTCTGTGTCTGGTGACAAATAGCACCTCCTCTAAGTGCATGCTAACGATCAGAGTATGCTCACAGGATGTTGAAACTAGACATAACTAAACAATGTTCTGTCATTTGGGAGACAGAAGTAATGAGATAAGTACTCTCTTTTTCCCCTAGAGTTATAGATGCTCTAAGTATAACATTAATATCTGTTTTACCTCTGAGGTGTTCTTATTGCAGAGGGATAAAATAAAGGACAACTGCAGCCACCCGTCCTTCTGCACAAGCTTTCTTCTGACTCAGATTTGTGGAGACACTTTTCCCACACACTTCCCCCAAACATGTGGCCTTCCTCGTCCCTTAGTAATGGGGCTTTGGGGTAAGATGCAGGGGAGTGGAACAAACTACAGCCTGAAGTTGATAGAAGCACCACATCTGTCCCCCTTTGTCTTCTCCTCTGCCACTCTTGTCAAACTCCCTTCCTCAACCCCTTCTGCTTCTATGCTTTCTTCCCTATCATCCAAGCCTCCCTCTCAGCCCTGGACTCCAAGCTTTAAACATCACTCACCAGCATCACATTACTTACTCTTCACACGTGCCAGAGCCCTTCTGACACCCTGTGCCTGCACTGCCCATCAGACTGTAAGTTCTCCAGGGCACTCCATGCTGCAGTGCTTTGTGTAGGGCTCAGGCTGTGGCTGGTTCTCGGGCAGTGCTGGAAAAAAAAAAACCATGATCAGCTTCTTCAGTGCACACGTGAGTATCAAATAACTCATGTATTACTATCATAGGTTAAAATGGTACCTTTTCGTACAGCTGCACCGAACTGGTGTCTCGTATTGATGCCCCTTGAACTGGTCTTTAAGGGAAGGCTGGATTGCAAAGGTCTCTGTCCTAAGTGTCGCTGGGAAGGTCTTCGCTATGAATTCCAAAATGCCATGCTAATCATTGCATCCACACAGTTTTGCATTCTCACAGTAATTGCCTTTGTTGACTTAAAAAAAAAAAAAAGAAGAAAAAGAAAAAAGAAAAAAGCATGTTTATGAAATAATGGTACATATGAGGGGAAGAAAGGTAACAAAAAATAGACAACATGAAAGTAGAAACTCCCTGGAGTGGAGCACAGGCAAGGACAGTGTTTCACAAACATTCTTTTACTCTGTGGCTCCTTTCGACATCCTCACAGCACCCCCAACTCTGTGAGTTCTGAGCAGGGCTGACCTCACTGAACACATGAGATCTGACGAGAGTACAGCACACAGCAGTGTGGCTGCAGGCTAATGCTTTTATTTTTGTAACCGTGTATTCCTAAGAGCATGGCAACAGGAGTTAGGCATCAAATCCATTGCATAACTGAACAGAGTATTCCCACTAGGCTACCTGGCAAGAGATCAAACACCCCATACCAGGCCTTCAAAAAAAAAAAAAAGGGAGAACTATTAAAAACAGCCATGGCTATAAGAAAAAAGCAACAAGTATGCTAAGGTGTCCGCTTCATGATGCTCCTAACAGGCACAAATTAGTTGTTTAATTTTAAAGTCAACACAAGACCCACAGAATCTGCAACACTCTCAGACACCCAGTGTCATGCAATCCCAGTTACCATATTCAAACCAAATCCCAGCTATCCAAACCTTCTCCACGTTGTTTCAGACATGAATGCCATTGCTGAGCCATTCCTCTGTCGCTGTAATGAACTCAGGGGATGTCATGAACTGACTAATCCCCCTCTGCCACGTGAAGAAGACATTAACCCAAGGATGAAGGAGCCAGCTATGACTACCAGCTACCATGTTAGCAAGTCATCGTGAACATAATTTTTATTTTGATTCTAACCACTTCCATTAAGTTCCTTTAGAACAATGTGGGTGCTAAATATTAGACCTTGTTTCCCAAAAAATTGAAGTTTAATTTTTTTTTTTTCCTATTCTGAAAGACTCAAATACGTGTCAGCATTCTGATGAAAATTCACTGCACTCCCTACCCAGCTTTGGACATGCCTTTTTTTTTTTTAATCTTCTAGACTTTTAATTCCTAAGAAAAGATGGAAAAAAAACCGAGATAGAATTTTCAAGAAAATGTCTTCCTTTTTTAAAAAAGTGACTCTTTTAAAAAGTCATCTTTTTCAAATCATGTATATTTAAACAAGGAACTTTTAATAGTGTTTTATCAGTTTCCTGCATTAGCTTCAATGTTTTTAAATGTACATTTTAATGCTTCGAAACATAAGTCATTGCTGGATGCAAATTAGGGGATATCTGAATGTATCTGGAAAATTAATAAAAAGAGATGCAAGACCCTACATTAAAGATTAGAGTTAAATATAACTGGAGAGAGAAAAAGATGTTCTGTTAAAAGCCTACTGAAAATATTACTGTATATTAAGAACCTACTGACAAATGCTTGTCTAAATAGTGACAGCAGGACACTCAATACATTTTAGGACAGTCTGTTTCCCAACAGAATAATGAGGGGTGAAAGGAAAAAAAAATAGAACCTTTCATGAAATTATTAATTTTAATTATTGTCACCATCAATTAGGACTCAGTCCTGCACCATTTAATTGGTCTTTTGACATTGCCTCCTAGAAGTATATTTCACAAAATGGAGTAACACATGGTGAAGAAAAATCTGCACTGAAAAAATTCCTTTAATAAAGGCTTGTTCCTGCAGAGTTAATTTCAAGCTGGAAACAATTTTCCATCTTTTCAAATATAAAAACTAAATAATAGAAATCAATATTCCCTGCGAATGAGACTTACCCCTGTGAGAAGAAGTTCATCCAAACTCTTTGCTGTCAGTGGCAAACTCCTATTTTAGGATTTAAGGTTCAAATGGCTGGGTTGTGTGAATAATTGATTATTTGATTCAGTTGTTGAACCAAAAAATTAAACACTTCTTTTTTCCTGAAGTCAACCCCAAACCAAACTGTTTTCAGTGTATTTGGTAAATAATAAAAACTCCATAGTTGTAGGGTAAATTATATGCTATTTGTTTGGTTGGGATCAACTTTGCTTCTGCCTTTTTTTCCCAGGTATATGCAATAAAAGCAAAGGACTAGATTCATAGAAAAGCCTAGGCATCACCTTCAGAGATGTTTTTCCAATTTCTACTCAGCTGGAAAGCTACTGAAAACTTGAAATTCTTACCTGAAATATTTTCTTTCTGAGTGAGCAGTGAAATACATGTTAAACATTTCCAGTGACGTTATTACTCTTGCATTTCAATCTTTCAGACACTTTCTATTGCTGATAAGTATTCACCTGAAGTTATTTCATTTCAAAGCTTACTGTATCAGGCTATTATAATTCCTCTGTGCTGCAGGCCAAATTTCCTGGTGGTCCTTAAAATTATGGCATATTAACTGCCTTGTGACAACTGTATACCAAGGTGCCATGTAAATTCACAAGATTTTTCTCTAAAAACATGAATTTATTTCGCATCTGTATTATAACATCAGGTCCCTACTTAATTCTATTTCTAAGACCTACAGATATAATCTTCCTTTTCATTTACAAAGCAGTAGGATATGTATCTCCCTTTTCAGCCTTTAATTCCCCGGTCCATTTTAGAGAGATGTGAACAGGCAAAAATAATATTGTGTGCAACATAACATCCATTTTAACAGTATCTTCGTCATTGTTTCATAATAAAACCAGTGCATTTATTTAATAAATATTTCCAATAGTACTTCTACGTGCTAGCTAAACTGCAGAGCTCATTCTTTTAAAAAATGGTAAAGTTAAGCATCAATAAATAACTACTCCAGGTTTTAATTTTTTCTGTTCTGGGGAGAAGACAAAGGGCTTAGAAAAAACAACCACCCTCATAACTCACAAGTCTGGGGAGTTTCATATGAACTGGAGAGCAGGAAGGGGCTGCGCCTTATGCTCCAATGCTAGATGCCTACATTTGTGCACCCTTGTGGCATGTGACATCGTTCTGTTGTGGTCCACGTGAGCATCCTGACCAGGAGGTGCTGAACAGAAGGACGGTAGCTGGGTGATGGTGTAGGACTCCTCTCCGTCCCTACCACCTTAAGACTTCATCTAGGACATCCAAACAATTTGTTTAAAAATACATGAAAAAGAAGCATTTCGTCATTCCTATAATGTTGTCCTCATTGTTTTAAATGTCAAAAATATTCAGTGACCTCACCTCAAATTCACAAATAATTTTGCATTGACTGTTTATTTTGGCAAATAACAATTTATAACAATTCACTACATCCATTTCAACATGGCCTTTGGTAGTAGGTGAGCACATCCATTTCAACATGAGCCAGGAACCAAGAATTTTCATTAGAAAGGAAGACAGGACCGCAGCCAAGCTCCTAACCTCTCAGCTCAGGCTGAGCTTCAATCAAGACATGTTCGCAAATCTATATGGATCATGAATATGTCCTTGAATTTCCCGTTGAATGCAGAGAATCAGGGTTGAGCCTAGAAATCCCTTAAGTTTGTTCAAGGAGGCCTCTCTGTCTATTTTTGTCCAAGTATTTTGCTGCCAGGCAGAGAGGTTGAGCTGGATTGCTAGAGACAAGCTGCATCCTGCTCTGAATGGTGAGACGGCACAGGTCTCCTCTGCCTGCAGAGCCTTGGGGTACTCCTGCCTTTAACATGGGCAGTTGTGGATGTGCCCGTGTTCGGTGCGGGGGATTTGCAGACTTGACCTTTGCAGCATGCAGGGAAGTAGGCTAAGCACAGAGGTGGCCAGGACACCTAAGTCAAATAGCATTAGGAGCAAGAAGCTGTCTTGTGAGGAAAAGAGTCAAAGGACTCAGGGACCTTCACAAAACAACTGCTGCGGGTGGGAAGGAATATCTGAAAAGATCCAAATATATAAGTATAAAGGAAGAGGAGGAGTTTTTGGGGGTACCTCAAAATGAATAAGTAGAACGTATCAGAAGGCAAATGAAAATATAAACCACCTACAAGAATATTCCTTAAAATTCAGACTGTCCTGGCAATGATGGCACTAGTTGCAGTGGGGAGTAGGGGCAGCACATACCTCTTATTGTGCTGACTGGTATTTACAGTTGAGAGCTCCTGATTTTATTCTGGCCTTTATTCCGTGTAGTCGTGCAAACTGTGGCATAATACTCCAACTTGTCTCTATCACTGCAGAGTACTTTATATTCACCATTTCCCCAGAACCACTAGAAAAGCAACATAGATGTCAAGCAGGGTGAAATCTTGGCTGCTGCTGAATTCAATGGGAGTTTTACTCTCTGACTTTGAAAGCATGTAGTGAACCCTTGCCTTTAGCTCTACATAGCTCGACTCTTACCTGTAGGAGAGGATTTCATTTTCCAGGAGCCCACTGAACAGTCTGCAGGCTACAGCACAGCTGTTTAAGCAGGACAAGTTCCAGTCAGGGCTACCTACCAGTTCAGCTGAAGCAGCAGTGACACCACTGGAAGTGTCAGCAAGGATGAAGAGGGTTAATTAGCATGGTGGGTGGTAAAAATGCCAGCAGTCATCAGAACTTCATCTCCACTTGGGCTCCAATCACAGTAACTCCCTGCGTTTATCTGAACCAGCACTAGCAGTGATGAGGTAGTTTTCACTCCTACTCCTCTTTGGAGACCCATCCAGGACAGGCAGACTGTCACAGTATGAGTTCCTCCTTTCCCTCTTTGAATATATCTGTGGGGAGGGAGCAGGAACTTGGCCTTGAATATGCACCATTACCTTCACAGAAGGAAAGGAAATACAACAAATTAATGCCGAACCCATATTGTTTCAGTCACATTTGGTATTTTATAGACCTGTTTTGTTCAGTTTGGTATAATACTGTTTATTTCCTGAAATCTATGCTGTGAAATCTACAGAATGTACATTATAGAAGAATTCCCACTGAAGCGGAGAGGCTTCCCACTGAGCCTGTCCGTCTGCAGAAGCTCAGGACTGTACATTCATCACCTGCATGATGCACTAATTCCAAGCTTGTATTAAGAAACAACTGTTTTTATTTAGCTCCTCCTGAAAATTATCGTTGGTTCACTTTTTAAACTGACTGACCTCATTTTCTGCAACCACCAGAGTTGAAGAATAAATAGCCTGTCACATTTTTTCATGACATCAGAACTCATGCCATATCAACAAAGTGTTATCGGCATCTGAAAGACTGACAAAAGGAGGTAAATGGTAACTGCAGGCTGATGCTCCGGCTAGACAGCTTTTTGTGCTTGGCTTGAACCCACTGATTTCAAAATGAGGCCTCATGCACCTGCTTGCCTGGAGCAGCTTATAGGGTTGGGGTCAGAACTGCAGCTACTAGGGGAAGCCTCTCCCTCAACCCTGCCTCCAGTTTTTTCTTATCATCGTCATACTTATATCATCTTTAGTAGCGCTAATGCAGGCTGATCTCTCTATGTCATACTAGAAGGAGTAAAAAAAAAATGCTTGTCTGCTCTCTCCTTTGTACTCTCCTTCTTTTTTTTTTAAATTTGTAAGGTATGATGACCTCTGTGAGAGTGCCAGATTTATTTTGGCAGATTTGGCTAATTCATATCTACTAGGACTGAAAGACATGATCTGAATTTCAGATGTCTCTCTATTAATAATCTGTTTGTTATCTTAATAAATATTTGTGATTTGTTTATCTGACACAGATGACATGTTTATTATTACAAATATGCTTATTGGTCATGATTCACATTGGTCTGTATTACTTTGGACTGTTTTCATTTGTCTGTAGGCAGCTCATGATGTTCTATATATTCTGTCACAGTTGGTTGTGTTTTGCCTTTTTGTGCTGATCTCTGTAAAAAACACAGCGCATAAGAATAAAAAACAATGAGAATGTTTCCAAAATCATGACTCCACCACAGTTATTTAAATGTGTGTGAAACAGCGTACAAACGTGAGCAAATGGGAAGCTTTTAAGCAAATCATAACTTAAGACATCAGCAAATAACTCTGGCTCCTTTAGGATCCAGACCTGAAACTGAGTCAATGGAAAGACTGGCATTGTCTTTTGACCACATCCCAGGTACCTACGTGCTCCTGCACAGTGACATCTCTGGAGAGAGAATTCTGTTTGCTCACGTGGCCTTGATCCCTCCTTCAGGTATGTCATGGTGTCCTTGTTCCTCACTAGAGCATGGAAAGTGTTAGGTAAGTACAGCTGGAGCAAAGATCTGATGTTCTCTGCTACAGGATGATGTGAGTGCTAAAAACTCAGACAGGTTCAAGGTGAGACCAGACAAACTGACAGAAAACTACTGAGGGTTTCTTTTTTAATGCAAGGGTGTCACCTCTGGCTCAGGAAATCTGGTTGGAAGCATATTTTGGGAAAGTATCAATTTGTGCTGCTCCCACTGTAATTCTCATTCCTAGGCATCTGATTTTTGTTATTTATATGCTCTTCAAGTCTTACACAGTGGACTTCAACCTAACTTTCAAGTTTTGAGTCTTCCTTTTAACCATACTTATAACAAATATTCAGCCATTCTCTTCAGTTTACTGAGAAGCACTGTAGATACCTCCTGCCCTCGCACCTTTCTGCCTCCTTCTGCACCTTCACTTCTCTTCCACAACTTCCGTGTCAGTCTTGCCCGCAGACCAAACATCAGCCTTCTCCCTGCCTCAGTTCTGCCCACCCCAACGACTAACAGCCTATGCATCTTCAGTCCCCTGCTTCCTGTCATTTCTCACCGGTCTCCCTGTGTGTCACGCTTCCCAATTCACATTGGTTTTCTCTCCCCACCAACCAGCCACTGTTACTCCTTTTGGCTCCTGAGCCCTCCCTCCAGGGACAAGACCCCTTCTCCTTTGCCATTTCTCTCTCTGCCTTCCCAAGGTGAGCGCTGCAGAGAATGCTGCAGAGGGAAGGAGTAACTGAACTGTCATCTCTGCATGGGATGGAAAGAAGAAGCAGTGCTTCTGTGAGCTTTTGTGTTTTTTTTTTTTCTTTTTTCCCTCTTTTAAAAATGAGTGAGTGTTGTTTGAGAAGGTAATTCTGCTCACTATCTGAAAAGGTCTGTGAAGCTGCTTTTACTTGGGAGATGGGCAAATACGGTAGCCAGCAAATCAGTAGGGAATTTCTCTTTGGCCAAGTTAAATGCTGTAACATTTCAGCTGCTTGCCTTGTCACTAGATTGGCTTCAACCATTCCCAAAATCCCATCAGTTGTGAAGAAATTCACAAGACAGAATGGCTTGCACCCAGACCTTAACCTGATGTTAAGCTAATGCATGCAACACAAAAACTAGACCTGTGATCTGCCACCATTTGACCTATGTCCTGCTCTTTACGTCTGGGCCTCCCAAAACAGAGCAGTCTTTTGTGTCCTTTGCAAGAGGCTGTGTAGACAGAGGTCCTACTGTATGGAGTCAGTTTCAGGAATGTGGATGGTGGTAGGTGTCTGAAGCAATTCTGCTGTGTTCCTCAAAGAAGAGTCTGGAGCAAGTTTTGGTTGCTCTGGTTTTGAGCAACCAGGTTTTGAGTTGCAGGATCCTTTTTGACTCTTCATTTGCTCCTTGAAATTCTTTCAGACACCAAAATAGAAAACAGGAATATTTATCACAAGTCAAGAGCATGTCTGAGCACAAGGTTGTAAGCAGATTTGAAGGCAAAGGTTAACCTCAGCAGAAGCCTGATCCCATAAATAATGAGCAACAAGAGATATGAACATATCTAAGCAGCGACCTCTTCAGCAAATATTTGGCCTGCCTCTAGTTGAACCACACTGTATCAGCAAGACTGAAGAACTACCTCAAAAGTAAAAAAAAAAAGACTCAAGGTTTTTAAAAACTGCATCATTTAAAGAGTTCAGTCTGTTTAGCTTGCTAAAAATAATATCATCAGGTGATCTGATCAGTCACCTTCAAGGAGAGAAAAGCTTTAAGACTAAAGAGCTTTTTACCCTAGCGGAGAACGGCATAAATACTCATGGCTGGAAAGTAAAAAGGATAAATTCAATTGAGAAAAATATTCCAACTCATCAACAATGACAGAGATTAACTATAGTGACAAAATATCAAGGCATGAGACAAATGCTCTACCTTCTACTATCTTCACAGTGGTACCAGAGGCATTTCTGGAGGTACATTTTTCTTAAACTCACGTTCCAAGCTGTATGAGATCATATGGTATGTAGCACATCAGGCCAGAAGCTTTATTCATTTGTCCTGGCCCTATTCTCCCTGAGAAGTCAGTATCTGCTTACCCCTGTTACATAAGAGGAGCACTGACCAAAGAAGCCACGCTTTCAAGGTGAAACACAGGATGCCACGGAGGGTCTGTAATCAGAAAGTGCTCCTCTGCTTCAGATGAGGATTGAGTAAAGGCAGGAGGAGTCCTCTGGCATCTTCTACCTCAGTCCGGCACCTACAAGCCAGGTGGCATGGTCTGCAGTCCTGCCTGCCGTCTTTGAACGGAAATCTGCAACAAGGTGAACTCTCCCTCTTGTTGGGGCTGTTGAGTTGGTAATTCATACTGATACTGCAAAATCAGAAGCAAAGGGAAAATACCTTGTTCCATAAATCAACATAAAGAGCTGAGATGTGCTAAGGACAAATACTTTAGTTTCTTTCACTTTTTTTTTCTTCTTCAGTGGAACACAGCTAAGCTGACATTTTAAACAGCTGCTAATCAGAAAAATGGTATATTGTAGCCTTAGCTGAAATGCATACTGTTCATGCATGGTTTTTGTTTTCTTGACAGTATTTGACCTCTGCTATTGCAGAAAAAGCTTCTAGTTAGAGTATGAGCTTAGACTTAAAATTATTCCATTTCTTCTTTTTTTACTTTTTTTTTCCCTGTGTATCCATAAGATACAAGGTCACATGACACAAATTTGTCCCATCTGAAAATCTCCATGTAATTCAGTGGGACTAGTCAGATAAGATTTGGAGACTCAAGCTCATACTCCATTTTTTCATTTTACTGCGGTATTTACAAAAGACTGAACAACTGTCAGTTCAACACAAAAACTGACTGACTCTGAAGAAAATGTCTCTGTGTAGCTTTTGCTCTCTAGAATTAATCAATTAAGTGGTCAAAGCTTAATTTCATGAAAAAGACAGGAGATAATATAACATTTAGCAACATTAAAAGGGAAAGTGCATTCTAAAGAGGGACCCTGATACTGCAAGGCTGCAATAGCACAGTTCAAATACAGTCACAATTTAAAAACGTGTCAAAACTACACATCTCAGCTAAGGCTACAATAAAGAATTTGTACCTTTTTCCTGATGAGCAGCTGTTTTAAAATATTTATATGTCAGCTTAGCTGTACACCACTGAAGAGAAAAAAAAATGAACAGCATTGAAAGAATCTAAAGTATTTGCTCTTACCACATCTCAGCTCTTTATGTTTGATTTATGGAATAAGGTATTTTCCCTTTGCTTCTGATTTTGCGATAACAGTATGAACTAACAACTCAACAGCCCCAACAAGAGGGAGAGTTCACCTTGTTGCAGATTTCCGTTCAAAGACGGCAGGCAGGACTGCAGACCATGCCACCTGGCTTGTAGGTGCCGGACTGAGGTAGAAGATGCCAGAGGACTCCTCCTGCCTTTACTCAATCCTCATCTGAAGCAGAGGAAGCACTGCTGTTCACTCCAATGCTTTCTAATTACAGACCCTCGGTGGCATCCTATGTGACCATGGGCAACACACTTTACTTGGTCTTAACTTAATTTTATCCATCTTTTTAACAGGTGTAAGCAGAGAGTGAGTCGGCTTAGACTCAAGATGGTGAAATATCTCTCATTGATCTGAATAGTTTTGGATGAGGCCTCAAGTGAAAGAAGCCTCAGTGAAAGAAGCATTCAGGAGATGCAGATTTTTTTCCCATCCATGAATTATGCATGAGTACATTGTGATTGTCTTGATTCTATCCTCTATTTTGAAATTATTCATCTAATTCCTGCAGAATTTTTTTGTTCTGTAGGCTGTTTGCAAGCAGTTCTGAGAATCTCTACTCAGGCAGCTGCTAACTTCCAGGTGGGGCTGAAAACACACCTTTTTCCCTCAGAAATCAGAATGGAAGGTGGCAACACAAGACCATGATTCTTGCATCTCTTCCCTCCCACCTTTTACTCTAATACTGTCTTTTTTATATGATTTGTGTTATGCTTCCTTGTGCATACTTATTAAGAACTGGATGACAATGGATTTGGTGGGAAACACCAGCTGTGGGAATTTCACTCAAGATTCTGCCATGGTTTTGAGCGAGACAGGAAGAAGAGGAGAAAACATTAGGTTAATTAAGGTGGGTTGGCCAACATTAAATCTGCCTTTCCTTGAGTACTAAGGACTTCAGCTTGAACACCAATAATCTTTGTTGTATTCAGGTGTGCTTGTACATAATTCTCCTTCTCCTAGAAGAAAGACAATAGAAGTACATATCTTACAGAAGCATAAAAACCATTGCCATAAGCTCATAAGCTTATGATAATAAGACCATAAAATCGTAGCTGGGAACCTAAGCTAATATGCCCTGCATCTCCAGGGCTGGTAGCACTTTGGATACTGAATTACCAGGAGAAAATTGTTACCTTGCAAGGCCTGGGCACGGAAAGTGGAGGAGAATGGGGTAAAATGCAAGAAATGGGGAGAAGACTGCCTGGATTTCCTGTGAGGAGCCCCTGCCCAGGATAAGGAGATGGAGTGTAGCTGAGAGGAGGGAAATGCCTTGGATAGACTTTCAAATGGAAAAACACGGGAAGACTCTACCTGTCAAAAAGGCTTGAGTGATTTGTTTGCTTCCAGTTTCAGTGAGCTGTTGCAAATTAAAGTGGGATTAGGACCTCTCAGAAAATGTTACAAGAACACTCTGCAGTGAAATTTTGCTGCAGATGAAACACCAGAAGATGTTACTACCCTCCCTATGATGTATGCTTCTTAGTATGCCCGTATGTATGGATTCACTCCCCTCCAACAGAATTAAATAGCTAAATAAATATAAAATCAAATCATGTAGTATTACACCTTTCCATTTAAATCCTGGGGCTTGACTCATTTGCATTTTGTTTTGTTTTTATAATGCATGCTTATTTTAATTACTACTGCTGCACTTTATTTGTAATTGTCTGTGCAATGCCCAAGCACCTTGCTAAGTGGATAAGGGAAGCACTTTATTCCATAATAACATAATTAATCCATTATTATTCATTATTATTTTTTTCTGGAATGGACTGAAAAGAATCAGGACTTTGAAAAATACACCACTAACAAATTATCTATGGCAAGAAAAATTTTAACAGAATACATACTCTCCTAATCTTCACCATTGTCTCCCTCATCTTCACCATTGTTTCCCTCTAGATATCTTCTCTCCTGAAGAGAGAAGCAGCAGCATTTAATGACCTGAAGATTAGGCTAAATGCCAAAGATGTTTGAAATCAGAGATCTGTCACCCCAGCTTCCTGCATGGCCTTGGACAAGTCATTTAACCTCTCTGTATCCCTATTTCCCTATTTCCAATGGCTGCAGTGCTAACATTCACCTTCTATGCAACAGTAAATCTTACTTCACCTATATGCAGAGCTTTGCAAATGATGTATGGTAGGTATTGTGGCAGCATAATCAAAGGGACACAATGATGGCTGGATAAAAGAGGAGGTGTTTCCTAGCTATGCGGGATTCTTGCTTTCTGAGCAAAAGAAGACATTCAGTTTCTTCTGATATCCTTGCAGATTCCTCCCGAATGAATACCTCTTCTTCATTGAATTTTCTTATTATGGAGGATTATGCAACTGTATTACCTCTTGAAGTTTTATAAGGAGATCCTTGCATAGTCCTTCATGCTAGGCACAAAAGCATTCTGCTGCATTTTCCTTTGGCACATGCTCTCTGTAGAGACCTGGAAGGTCAGGGCTGGTCTTACCATTTTTGTCCACCAGTCACCACACCCACGACAGAAAATGGGTTTCTTTCTGATTCTCCTAGCCTGTTTGTTTTTAGCTTACCTATCCATGGCTGTTTAATTTATGATAAACATTTACTAGCAGAAAGTAGGCTAATGAGGCTGGTCAAGCAAATTAAAGGTGCAGAAAAAGTGAATGAATACATCAGCTCCACTCCACGTGGTAAAAGGCACATCTTCTGATAGGAATTCAAGCACAAGACAGAAGACTTCCAGGTTGTTTTTCCCCACCCCCAATCACCCAAACCAGGATGATTTTTTTCTTTTTAGTTAGAATTCCCTTAAGAATACATGCCACGACCTGGCTGACTATACCTGGATAGGCCCATACAGTGTCTATGACCCTTGTTTCTTCATCGCTTTTATCCACCTGAGCTGCAAAGGAACATGATGTCCACTGCAAAGACAGAACTCTGCACAGGGTTTGCCTTAAGAGTTAAAACAGCTTCCTCTATCCTGCAAGATAAACAATCTCTGCCTCAAGTCTCTTCCAACAAGGACAAGGGAGCTCTCTGCGTGTGTGTGTAAACGTACATATGCGAGCATACCCATAGCCACCCTCCTTGTTTCCCAGAATGTATTAATGCCAAAAGCTTGTTATTTCCATTGGTGTCCCTGGATTCTGTTCCTAGGAGGCAAGACTGAAACAATGCTGCTCAGTAGTGTCTCTGAAAGGGGACAGCATACCAGCATAGTTCCCCAAATGATCACTTCCACTCTTCCCCAAATATAGCTCAGGTGTTTTCACCTCCCCTATCTTTCTATGTGTGCCTTTTTTCACATTCCCTTATAACCATCTCCTCCCTTGCTAAATAATGCCAGTTCCTGCTCAGTCAATCCCCTGTCACGAGATATTAAAGACACACTAGGCAATGAGATGGAGGAAAGCCTCCCCTAAAACTCTCCAATAAAATCCTAAGCGTTGGTTATTTGAATGCTTTTACTTGTTAGAGTTCACTCCGGGGTCTTCCCCCAACACACAGGGGACAGATGGTAATGTTTCACCATCCACAAGGCCATCTCTCAGTGCTTGTGAGAGAACTGTGAACCGCAGTTCTTTTTTAGGAGAAGTCTGTGAACAGCTTCTAATCCTGGTGATCCTGTTTGCATCAGTTTACATTCCCAGGGCTATCTGTGAACCAAAAAGACTGGAAATACACCTTTCAGCTCATCTGAAACAGAGATTCTTCTTTACATTGCTCAGTTCCTTACTTCAGGAAACCCTTGCTGTGATGCAGGTTTTGCTAATTTGAAAAGGCAAAACAAGAGTAATTGTACACTCAAAATCACCTACTTAAACACAGGGGTTTTTTTCCTGTGGTCTTGCACCTTTTGTATGTTCAGTGGAATCTACTGACATGCTTGCCTAAAACCAGGTCTGACTGCTCATTACACCTCCTAGGTCTTCAGCACCCACAGTGATTGGAAAGGATGCCACTTTTTTACCCTTTACAGAAATCATCAAAATTGTTCATAGATCTATACAGGAGTTCCTGAAAGAAAGCTTATTACCCTTAGCCAGGTTACTTATTGACGAACGTAATAGAAAGCACACAGATAGTTTCTCAGACCCAAGGCTGTTAAGTTTGCACAATCTGTGGGTGAGGAATGGCAAGGGAAGGTATTTCTTGAACAATGAAGAGAACCTGCATGGAGTCTTAACAGTAAAGGTCCTGCCTGTCACTTCTCTGGTATTACATCCACAGCCCCGAGCAAAACTCCACAGTAAGTCCTACTTTTCTTCTCGAGAACCTAAAGGACACCAAAGACTCAAAGGAGTGACGAACTTGCAGGGAAGCAGCAGATTCCTGTAACACCCATTTTCCTCAGTAACTCCTTCCCCCGTGTTCAGATTTAGCCCTGCATTCTGCGTGCTACCAAGGGAAGCAAAAAACAGGACCGTTATCAGCAGCGCAGCCAAAACCAACAACAATTATTCAAGTAATTTGAAAAAAAGAAAAAAACCCCAAAAAACCAAGAAGAAATCACCGGGAGGGGGAGAGGGGTGGGGAGAAAAAAAGAATAGTAACACCTGGAAGCGCCACTCAGGGAGGGGCTGCGAAGGGCCCCGCGGAGGCGCAAGGCCGGGCTCCACAGGCGCTGCCCCGCTGCCGCCGCGGGCTCCCTTCAGCGCCGGCCGCTCCGCCGCGGAGCCAGGCGGCTCCACCCGGAGGTGGCCGGAGCGGCGCCCGCCGCCTGGCCGCGGGCGGAAGCCGGCGGCCGGGGGCACTGCCGCGCCAGCTTTCCTCTCAGAAACACCGGCCGGGCCCCGGGCCCCGGGCCCCGGGCCAGGACGCTCCGGCCCTCCGCCGCCGGCCCCCTCCCGCGCCTGCGCGGCCCGGCGGGGCGGGGAAGAGGGCGGGGTCTCTGCGGCGGATCCCGCCCCTCTCCCTTTCCCCGGCCTCGCCGTGCGTGGCGCGCGGGGGCAGGGGCAGGCGCGCGAGCTGCCTCGCCTCCCCTTCCCGCGTGCGCGCGCGCGCGTGCCTGCGTGCGCGTGTGTCTGCGTGCGCGCGTGTGTGTGTGCGCGCGTGAGTGTGTGTGCGTGTGTGTGCGCGCGTGGGGCGGTGAGGCGCCTCCCCGCAGCCCGCGCCGCTCTCGCCGGAGCGCCGGCGGCCGGGCAGGGCGGCCCGGGCCGGCAGCCGGGGCATGGAGAGCCTGCTGGAGAACCCGGTGCGCGCCGTCCTCTACCTGAAGGAGCTCACCGCCATCGTGCAGAACCAGCAGAGCCTCATCCACACCCAGCGCCAGCGCATCGACGAGCTGGAGCGGCGGCTGGACGAGCTCAGCACCGAGAACCGCAGCCTCCGCGGGCAGCAACCGGCCCCCGCCGAGCCGCCGGCGGCCCCCGCACCCGCCCAGGGCCTCCCGCCCGAGCAGCCCCCGCCGCCGCCGGGCCAGCCCGACCCGCTCCAGCACCACCAACAGCTCCCGGCGCAGCCGCCGCCGCAGCCGCCGGCGGGCAAGCAGGCAGCGGCGGGCCCCGGCGGCAGCGGCCGGGCTCCCGGCCACCAGCACCCCCCTCTGCAGCCCCACCAGCACCCCGCGGAGAAGGACGGCAGGGAGAAGGGCTGCTGCGCCGCTCTGCTCCAGCACAAGACCCCCCAGGCCATCGGCAAAGGCGTCCTGAGCCGGAGACCGGAGTAAGTGAGAAGGGGGAAGGGGGCGGGCAGGGGTGGCGGCGGGGGAGCAAGAGCCTAACGGGCTCGTTCCGGGCCCCGATCCAGGAGGGCACTGGGTTACACCCGCTGCAGCCTTGCACAGGGAGAGGCAGCGGGTGGGTGGGTGGGTGGGGAATCCCTCCCTCAATGCCTTCCCGGGGAGGGCAGGCAGAGTGCAAAGAGGAGCCAGAGTGCTGCTTCCAGGAGGCATTTGCCTCCTAGTTTGCCGCTTTCGTTTTTATGTGCAAGTGCCCCCGGCCCATTCCAGCCCACTCGGGGCGCGCACCCGCGGTGCTCACCCGCAGCATCGTGCCCTCGTTGTCTGTCATAAATAAGTAAGTCTTTGCCCAAAGACGAGCGCGGTTTAGCCCAGGCAGGGAGAAGCTTTGCGAAGGACAGCAGCATTGTGGCAGCTTCTGTTTGCCTTAAGTCGCTGGTACCTGTCAAAAAACCCCGTCATCCCTGGAATGAGCTGGGATTTTCCTGCCCTCATGCATGTGAGGGCTCTGGGGCATGCATTATATTGCACATGATGCACACATGTTCATAGAGATACAGATGCTGTACGTACGTTTGACATTTAGGATGCTTATTGCACTTGTGTGGGGGTTGTCTTTTTGTTGTTGTTGGGTTTTTTAGGTTTTTTTTTTTTTGGTGAGTGGCATCTGAAACTGATCCAGCTCTTCAAAAGGACAAAGTATTTTTTGCTGGTCTTTCCTCTTCAGTGAAAAAAGCATGACTACTAGTACTGAATACTGATAATGGTCTATGTGCATGCATATATAGTAAACAAGGATTAGCATTCCAGCACTATAGGTGGTGGAAGAGGCTGCTATTGAAAAGTCACATTTTCTTGGGTTGTGTATCGAAGTATATGCTCTCAGTTCACCAGCTGACAATTACAACTGCAGTCAGTATTGTAATTTCCTTTGTTTAGGCACTTTGAAAGCAGGGGAATGTTTTCTGGTTGACAGCCAGAGTTAGTGAAGTTAGGAAGAGAAGGAGCATAGTTTCAGATTTGACTTCTTTTATGTAAGAAAGAAGCTAATCTAAGTAGTAAAACTAGATCAGAATTTCTTTCCTAGAATGAACTCTATTGTTTTGGTTATAGTAATGTCAAAACAAATGAAGTACACAGCACACTGTATAGTCCAAAACCTCTTCCTTGTCTCTTTTGACACTTTAAATCAAAGGGACCGTTCTCCCTGTTTGTTTTGAATACACAAGCATAGCTACAACATGGAGCTGGATTTTCAGCTGGTGCAAGTAGAGTTACACCACTTCATAACAGCTAAGCATCTATCACGTGATTCTGTGAAAATCAGTGGAGAAATTACTATTGAAAGAAGCACTATTAAAGGGATACATACGGGCAAGTCACGCTTGAATCCCAAAAGGCAGATCCATACTTCTAAAATACTGCACTGTAAGACTCAGTTTTGCAATCACAACTTAAAGGAAGTGAGTGGGCTACTCAGAGTATGAATACAGGTAGTAAGCATTTGCAGGATCTGGCCCTTATTCATCATGCAATAGATGGAGTTTTAAAAAGACGTAGGGCCAGATGCTGAGCTCATGCCAATTAGTGTAAATCCAGAATAGCATAATTTAAGTCACTGAAGTCAAAACAGTCAGAAACCCATATAAAAATGCATAATCAACCTCATTATTTTTTCAATAGTGAATCCCTGCAGTGAAGGCACTGTTAGAAACATCGTATCGGCAAGGGCTTTCCTTTCTTCTGAACAGAGTTTCTAACATACGTCATTACACAGACTGAAGAATCGATTTCTATGCATAAGTCCAAATACCTCCTCCTTATCTGAGCTTTTTTTGCAGTGGGTTTTGACTGGTAGATTTTTTTCTTCATACCAAAATGCACAAAGAGAAGTGCATTAAGAACACAGCTGATTGCTGGTATATGATACGATAATCTTTATATTTCAGATGGATAGATAGATGGATGGATGGTTGTAGCCCTTTTGTGGGAAGTCAGGGCTGCTGCTGGGGATAACAGAGCAATCCCTGCAGCGCTCTTCACTCAGGAAGATTAAAATAGACTGCTTCTGTTTCCTTCTATAGCTTCAGCAAACCAAAATCTTTGTATAGAAAAGGAAATATGAGAGATGCAAAACAGTCTACATTTTTCACTCCTGCAGGTTCTTTCCCCCCCCCCCCCCCATTGATTGTATATAATGAGTTTCATCTGCTCCCATCTCTGACTGTTACAAGGAAGTCAAAGAGACTGCAAAATCTAACTTAAAGACAACTTGGATGGAGAGTGGGGGGAGAATCTTTCACCACCTATTCACAGCATTCCCGATATCCCTTCTGATCCAGCTGGACAATCTGAGAGTTGTATTTTTGCTTTTGTGTGACAGAAGGGGACATATACTTTAATACCTACACAGACTAGGTATCTGCACTCTCTTCCTTCCTCCCCACATATGAACATGTTTTTCCCTGTATTATAAACTCTGAAATTAAATGTTATATAATTTTTTTTCTCTTAGTCAAGAGCATAGAAACTGAGTGTTCACTACAGAAAATGGCCACTCTAAACAGAACAGAAGTGATCTTTCAGCATGTCAGGATGCGGTGGCTGAAAGCAAGGGTTAAAGCAGCACCCAGGCAGTGCCCGGCTGTCACTGCCCAGTGGTGGAATTTCTTTCCACTTCTCACGAAACAGGAGGTTCTGTCAGCATGTTTAAGTGCACTTGTGCTGGCCCTTCTCACCTCAGACACAGCCCAGGGATTTTGCTCATTGTGAGTCAGAATTGAGGTTTTTTGCAGCCTAACTCACCTCAAGCCCTGGATAGACAAGAAGACCTGAGCTTTTAGATATGTGTGACTATTTATGTCAACTGGGGCAGTCTTCTGTAAGGGGTTTGGAAGAAAAAACAACTGAAGCTTATCTATTACTTTAAGAAAAAAGTTCCGTCTTATTTTCGTTGTTTGCTTTTATCAGAAAACTGATAAGTTTTCTTTTTTAAAAATTGATAAGTTTTCCTTTTTTAAAGCCCCCTCTTTTTTTTTTAAACAAACAAAAAAAAAGTCTACATTTTAAAAGAGAACAAAAAACAAGGCCATCTCTAGAAAGGGAAGAATTTCTGAGTTATGCAGAGGCCCACTAATTGTTGCTGCATGTCATTGTGTAAGAAAGGTAGCACTGAGCTTACCTGTGAAAGACGAGGCAAGAAGAAAGATTTTCGCAGAGATTCTCGGCAAGAATTAGGCTGATTATTATTCCGCGGCATCTGTCTCTTTCTACCTTAGGAGTCTATTGCATAAGCACCTCACAGCTTTAAAAACAAAAAAATAAGGTCATTCGTCATGGAATGTTTTGCTTCAAAAATACAGGTTGCCAAATTAGCATAGCTTAGATCACCCTTACTAGGCAGCCTCTTGTCTTAAGGGACCATCCCAAGTATCGTCAAATCCTGCAAGTATAATTTTTCCTTCCATTCTTTATCAGAATACTACCTTCTTTGCCAATCCCCAGTACCCTTCACTTAGTATCGGGGAAATGCCACAGGGTTGAATCTAGAAGATTAAGTCTAAATGGCCCAAGTCCTGCTGTTTTTTATCAGTGAAACTCTCAGTAGGAGCTCTGCCTATGGAAGGGCTTCAGATTTTGAGCCCATGCATTAGCTGGAAAACTCACTTTGCGAAATGCAATTAGAATAACAGCTAATAATCTGTTATAGTTCCTTCCATCAAAAGACATAGGTGCGATTTACAAACATTCTGCATTAAAGTCTCCTTTTAACCGTGTCACCAACAGTGAAAACAAGGCATAGGACCAGTGTTTGTCTAGCATGACACAAAGAATCCAAGTACTGCCTTTAAATTACTAGCCTGTGTTTGCTCTACAAGATGTCTCCTCATGCAAAACAAACTCTTAGAACTCTTGGAAGAAATTTTCTAAAATCACATTTTCGCAGCGGTCTTAAAGCTCATTTGGATTTGCATTGGGCTGAAAACTATTTTATCTTATTTTATTTTGTATTGGTTTAGGATAGTAGTTTTTATCTTAGCAGAGAGGCAAGTTTTAAAAGACAATGTTAGAGTCACTTGTTTGCTGTTGTTGTCCAAGGCTGTTTGCTATATTTTTGTTTAATTTCAAAAGCTCAATTATGTAACTTTAAAATGAAGATATTGCATATGCAGAGGTGCTGTTTTCCATAATTTTTTTCTTTTTAACTATGCATTAATGTTCTATTCTATGGATTCTCTCCAGGGTAAAGGCATTAGACAAAATCCCACTGATTTCAATGGATACTAACAATAACTGTAAATATTATGGCTTACTATTAACATATTTTGCTATATTTGCGCATTGCACCAGCACAAAAAAAAAGGAAAAAAAAAAAAAAAAAAGATGACCAGAACAACTCTGAATGGCTTGTGTACCCCAGATACCCATTCCTTTCTCTTTGGGCGCACAAAGAATGCTACATTTCCCCTCTGCTTTCATTCTTTCAGATTCAGATTTCCTCCAGCCTATTTCAGGGTTTAACTCCCTTGAGCTTTCACACACCAGAAATAGTTGCATTGGTGCTGCCCTGGGTTCTGCAAATCCCTGCTAGCAATGTACCATTTCAGCATCAAAAGTTATTTGGAGTAGAGTGCTGTAAGCTGGTTTCAAATGATGGAGGTCTGCATTGGCATAGCTACACAGATGCTAAAGCCCTGCTTAGATGGTTTTGAAATAAAGACCATAATGAGAGGAAAAAAGAAAGTAGACTCTCTGTGACTACGTCCCATCTAAAGGTATATCCATGCTCGTCCCACTCACATTGGAGTCAGCCAAAGATGTTCTTTATGACATGAACACACCTGCCTTGTATCCACATCAGGGCAAGGGCATGTAAAATTCCAGGCAGAGGAATATGGGATTAATGATTCACAACAATATTTAAGAAATAACAGATAAGTGAAAGAAGGAAAAAGTCTCAGCTCAGGAATGGTTCAGCAGGAAGTTCTAGGTATAAAATTGCTGAGTAAATATGGCATGAGGAATTCCTCCCACAGGGACAGCACCTCAATATGATTTTGTATAACGTCCCGGCCAGAGCAACACAGTGTCAAGGCTGAAAATACTGTTGTGGGAAATCTCACTTGTGGGATGGGAGCCTCAGGAAGTAATAGCAAGGAAGGAATCTGTGTGAAATACTGCCTAGTGGTGCTTTGGACAGATACTACCTGTGTATCTGGAGTAACAAAGGCTCACACTGATCTTTCAACAAGAGAAGCCAAGGGCTGAAAGCAACAGCAAAAAAGGTGAATTTTTTAATGCTTAAATGAGGAGGGATGCATTATTTTGTTTTTGTGATAAGACGGTGGTATTTTTATGTCACTCAGCTATATGTTCTGTTGCAGCCAGGCTGCTCTTCTCTCGTGGCAAGGGTACCTTTCTTCCGTATGCTTTGTATTGACTCATTTGGTGTATACTTACCAGCCAGATCTTCTGCATTCCTCCTATTTTCCCTATAAATGAGTTGTTAGGTTGCTTGTTTTCTCCTTTCTTTCCTAGTTCAGCAGTGGTTTATTTCTCTTTTTCCGTTCTCAGTTATGAAACCTTTTGTTGTTTGTCCCTTAGGAAAACATTACAGAAAGCCAGAAATATTCCTTGGTTTAACAGATGGAAAATATTTCATTTGTTATAAAATTACCTGTAGCCTGTGATTGTTACTTGGTCCATGTTCCATGGAACCGTATAAGAAAAAATAAGGAAAAAAAGAGTCATTTATGAAGACAGAGCCTGAAATGTGACCATTTTCCCTTTCTTTTTCATACTTAAAAAAAACCCCTAGGTATACATTTTTTTTCCTCGAAGAGGTGTATCTTGAAACAAAGTAGTAATATTCTTGTATTCATCTATTCTGGAGTTTTTCATTTCATTTAGCTAAGGCTTAGATGAGAAAATGAGCGTCTGACTATTGGATTTGTTTTGCCCAATGCCTCTGTTTAAGATCTCTTAGTTAGAGCATTGGACTAACATTCTTAAGATCAAAGTTTAATTCCTCCTGGATGTATTTTTAACAGACTTGTGGTGCTGGACAGTCCCTTTCATCTCTGTGTATTTTAAGATCTGTAGCAAAGCTGTTGGAGATCTATTGTTACAGATAAAGGTGGGCAGATAGATCAGGAACAATCCTTTTTATAAATTTCATCATAGGAAGCAGCATAAAGCTCCTGTCATTACTTGCAATGTGCACTGCAAGGCAATACGTATATTTGCGCATAGAAGAGAGAATGTATTTGCATGAGCATTTGTCTACAGTAAGTGTCTAAGAGCAAAGTTGAAACAGCACCTAGTTTCTGTGCTTTTTGCATCCAGAAAAGCAAATCATCTGCTTGAGGAAATCAGTGTATCTTTACTGACGTCAATACAGCCATGACAATTTACATCACCTGAGGATCTGTAGCAGATTTTGCATATCTGTCCTCACACGCATATACACATATATCCATTAGCGTAAATGAGCGTTGACAATAGCAATGGATAGCAACTCATCACAGAAATAACAGTGAGCGATGAGAAAACCATTAAGCAACATTCTGATTCTTCGTATAACAGGTTTGTAATTTTTTCTTATGGTATTTTAATATAAGGTGGTAGGAGTTTTGTTGCTGCAGGGCTGTAAAGACGTATTTGCTCTGTTTGATAATGTTTTTTTTTTTTCTCTACCCTGTGCCTGTACCCTCAGTCTGCTTCTCACACAGGTATTATTTTTATTGCTTTTGCTAAGATTGTGCTCATTGATCAGCTGTTATTTTCATATGCTCTGAAGTTGCACTTTCTGAGGAGATAGAAGGGGATCAATATTTTCCATGACTAGTCACATCTAAGAGGGGACATTTTGGTGAAATTGAAGTGATTTTGAATAAGAAATTAAAAATGGCAAACTTTAACCTTCCTGCCTTCTTCTAGCAGAAAACAAGGGGGTCTGTGAGCTGCAGAGCTAATGAAGCTTGGCTTCCAGAAGATTTGTGTCACAGTTACGTTTTGTGATGTCTAACAAGGTGCCAGTTCCAATCTAACCTTCTCCTGGTGTTGAGGCTTTTATAACATCTCTCTCCAACATGGAGACTTCTGTGTGGACTAATGGCTTCAGTTCACTCGGCAGCCTTTCCCTCAGTGGAGAACTGAGAAAGTTCTCTCTGTTACACCCCGCCAGCTATTTTAATGGAACTCGTAAGAGGTTAGTGTCTCTGAGATCACTGTTACTCACTCATACTTGGTTGAAACTCACAGTGGGATCTGTAGTTACAAAGTAAGAACCAACACAGACACCCACACAGAGACACACAAGTATAGGAGGAAAAAGGAAAAGATTATACAAGAAATCATAGGTCACAGAAAACATATTTTGCTTAGGAACCCAGGCAATAAAGACCAAGTCCTAGATAATTTTTTTATTTAGCTCACCAGTACATCAAAATGGCTGAACAATCCACTCCAGATCTATGACCCTTTCTTAGAGCTGGTATTCTGTGTGTAATAGCCTCTTAAAAGTCTTGGGATATTAAAGTTATAAAGAATTGGGAAATTACTGTAGGAATTCTGGGGACACCTAGGTGGAGGTTTACCATTGGCAAATGGAGTCTGTTGCTCCTCCTGGCTTTGCATATGAAGTTGGTGGATCATCTTAATCCACCTGCCAACATTTGTGTGGGCATGGGCTGCTGCTGAGATGGTTACTACAAGAGAGGTTAATGTATATTTGCTGAAACACACTAAAGCATCTATGCCATTCTCAAAAGCAGTAGAAAATTGACACTTAAATAATTATAGATCTTAAGGACGCTTGGGATTTCCTTTAAGTTTTGTTGTACTTTGGATGTTTGTTCAAATTCTGACCTTTCTATTAAAATTCAGGACCTTGCTGTCAATCTGTTTGTGATGTCAATTTCCAGGCAGTCCTCCAAAGTAGTTCACACTATCCTGCTCCAGTGGGAAAATTGCTCTGACAGCACCTCCTTCAGTCTCAGCATCCAACATCTTGGTGTTGCTGTGCCTGGGTGGGCACTGCCTCCATGGAACATCCTTGGATCTGCCTCCCGGAGCAGTGTGGTTTTGGCCCTGAGGTTCTTAATGGACTTTATGTATGATAGCATTTTCCAGAAGAGAGGGTGACTCTCCATATTTATGATGATTACTGCCTTTCTACTTCAGTTATGGAACCAAGCTCAGACCTGTCTTCCCTTGCTTTTGCCCCTCTGTGAGGAATACTGTTTCTGCCTCCGTTGGGCTGTTACAGGAAAAGTTTCAGCTCTGCAGTCAGTTCAGAATTCTCACAAATGTCCTTGTCTTTCATTTGCTGGTTTTTAATTTGCAAATCCATTCCCAGTAGTACACCAGTAAATTGCCTGTGTCTGCCTAGGTACTTACATGGCCCCTTTCACCATAGTAACTGAGTATCTGGATTTGTCCTGCGGGCCCATGCTGATATCCATGCATACTGGACGACTAACTTTCATCTGAACTAGCAAGGAATCTGAGGAATCTCCTCCCTTTTCTCTGAGCATTCCCTGGTTCTCATGCCAAAGACCTCTCTTCAACCAGTTTTCTTCTATAATGTTTTGTGCCAATAAATCCATATCCAGTCAAGCTCCTGATGTAGATAAACTGCACGGCTCTGATCAGTAATTTGCACTATTTTACTGTCTAGGTAAGTCTAAGAGCCAGATTACATAATCACAGAATCACAGAATCATTAAGGTTGGAAAAGACCTTTAAGATCATCAAGTCCAACCATCAACCCAGCATCACCATGCCCACTAAACCACACCGACATGTTTTTTGAACACTTCCACTGATGGTGACTCCCACTTCCCTGGGCAGCCTGTTCCGATGTTTGACCACTCCCTCAGTAAAGAATTTTTTCCTAATACCCAATCTAAACCTCCCCTGGCGCAACTTGAGGCCATTTCCTCTTGTCCTATCACTAGTTACTTGGGAGAAGAGACCAACACCCGCCTCGCCACAACCCCCTTTCAGGTAATTGTAGAGAGCGATAAGGTCTCCCCTCAGCCTCCTCTTCTCCAGACTGAACAACCCCAGTTCCCTCAGCTGCTCCTCATAAGATTTGTGCTCCAGACTCCTCACCAGCTTCGCTGCCCTTCTCTGGACACACTTGAGCACCTCAACATCCTTCTTGTAGTGAGGAGCCCCAAACTGAACACAGTATTCGAGGTGCGGCCTCACCAGTGCTGAGTACAGGGGCACAATCACTTCCCTCCTCCTGCTGGCCACATTATTGCTGATACAGGCCAGGATTCTGTTGGCCTTCTTGGCCACCTGGGCACAGTGCTGGCTCATGTTCAGCCGGCTGTCAACCAGCACCCCCAGGTCCTTTTCTGCCAGGCAGCTCTCCAGCCACTCCTCCCCAAGCCTGTAGTGTTGCATGGGGTTGTTGTGACCCAAGTGCAGGTCCTGGCACTTGGCCTTGTTGCACCTCATACAATTGACCTTGGCCCATCAATCCATCCTGTCCAGATCCCTCCGCAGAGCCTTCCTGCTCTCGAGCAGATCAACACTCCTGCTCAACTTGGTGTCATCTGCAAACTTACTGAGGGAGCACTCAATGCTCTCATCCAGGTCATCATTACTTAACTAAGTAGCTTTAATTTTGAAGACATGTGAGATAACACTCATATATAACTTCTGATGTTATGGATCTTCTTGAACTGACTTCTGTCCCACCACTGGACCTAGTTAGCTATTAGCCTATTAGATTCTGTGCATACTTGCCATAGCAATTGTTTGGGATGGCACAGCCAACTGCTGTAATGTTTCCCCCAAGAATTCTTTATTACTCATTTGGGAAAATACTGATCTCCATGTTAGCTGCAGCAACATCCACTGCTGGTCCCTTGTTTCTGCTAAGAAAGGACTGTGTTTCTCATCTTTGTCAAGCTGAATACATAAATATTGTCTTCACTAGACATGCTCTGACTGGAACTATTATACCACCTTTATCACCTCATTTACTGCAGCTCTTACACAGCCAAGCAGATAGGGAATACCAGATTGTATCCTTGATGGATGAAAAGCATTGGCAATGAGTTTCAGTCTCAGACATTTAAAGGTATTTAGCCTCCCAAAGGTGGAAAAAAGAATCTACTCATTTTTAAGGGAGGGATCAGACTTCTGCCAAATTCCATTTGCTTTCAGCAAGTTATTTTACAGGTAAACAGAAGAAAGGAAATACTGGTGACAGGGGAAGAAGGGAAGAATAGGATGAGAGGCATCTACAGTGAGTTTCTACTCTCTGCTAAGGGCAACCTGCAGGCTGGTTTTAAGTCTGTATTAACCGACTCTTCAAATCCCAAGCCTGAAAGCGTGGTTAGAGCGTTGCCTCAGGACTACATCCCAGCGGTGTGCACATCTGCATGCTCTCCAAAGCCTCTGCAGCAGTCATAACATAGGGTGTACCATACTTCTGGATTCTGCAGAGGTTGTCTGTGCAGGGAGATACAAGCTAGTGGAAGAGTGGACAGCAGTGGGGAGGAGTTACAAGGGGAAGGAGAAAGGCTCCAGTGGAAACTTTAGAATGCAGGAGGGCCAGGAGCCCCATAACCTTATCCTGCAGAGCCTGTCAAGTTTTTGAATGCTTGGTTCATTTATGTATCTGACTGTAATGATGCTTCACTGTACCTGGGGGGAGGGAAGGAATGACAGGGGTTTATGTTCTATTTTTATGAATCTCCTTACTCAGGAGAAATTAATAATAAACAGTACACACTGAACATTATCCTTAACAGATACGACTGGTTAAAGCCACCTCCCAAGTAGGCAGCTCCTGGGCTTAAGGGGGGAGCCCACTGCTGTATGCCCGGAGTGTATGTGACTAGTTCTCATCGCTGTGGGATGGGAGGATTGCTAGATCTCATAAAGCAATGCAGTTCAACCTGGCTGGGCAATGTCTGTGAGTTCTCCAAGAAATACTCAGAGTGCTAGAAGAGGACAGTGGAGTATGTCCACAGATAGCAACCTTTTCAGGATGTCTCTGCCTGGCATTAGCACCTCTTTTTTCAGATTAGGTGTTGAGGACCTTGACCACCTGTGTCCCTTCACAGGATATATAGACACAGAGAGCAAAGGTGTTATTCCTGTTCACATGCTGGTGTAAATTTGTCATCATGTTCCACTCACTGTTTTGCTTAACTGACAATAGGCCCCAGTCTTCATTGTCTTCCTTCTTGTGAAGTTATTATCTTTTGTGTGACATGGGTTTGAGATACTAGCAAATCCTCACTGACCAATTTACATCCCACGACCTCAAGCACAAATGGTAATAGGACTTATGAAGCATAAGGAATCAGGGCCATTCTTCTGCTGCAGTTTTTTACAAGGTTTCATTGCAGGCTGCTATGGCCAACTCTCATATCTAACACCAGAAACAGCTGCATTTCGGAGATGAGCACATATACTCAGTAATGTTACGTTTTCTGAAGTGCTTTGAGAAGTAATGCACTTATTCACCGGTGGAATATTGCTAAGTGTATGTCCCTACCAATATTGAAACTGCAGCAGGTAACAAGTATTTAAGCTTTTCCTCTAGTACACCCCTAACCATGGCAGGATCTTGCTGCAGGTTGAATTATAGAAATACCATGCAAAAATAGGTGGTAATAACAACAACAACAATGATAACAATAACAACAATAATAATAATAATAATGTTTGTTCTGCATTACTCTTTAGCAATAGACCCTTCAGTGCTTACAAAGGTAGTCCTCATTTTACAGAAGGGGATGAAGACATGATAAATATTTTGCTTGAGTTCACCCAGCTAGTCAAAGCTGAAAGTAGAACCTGTGTCCCAGGGCTCTGATCTGTCAAGTAGGATACAGTGCCTCGGCAGAAGGAGACAAACAGGACAAGAAGTGTTAAATGTTACAAGGTCACTTCTATGGCATAAATAACATTGCTCTAAACCTTGAAATCTGATTCACTCCCTGGGCAGCTTGATATCAGGAAGAGTTTTGGCCAATTAATGTTCTATAAAATGACCAAAAATCCTTAACAGTCATTCATGATTGGTGTCAGTTATGTACACTAGAAAGAATGAGCAATGGAGGCTGGAGATAAAATTGAATATTGAATTTGAGGAGAAATTGAGAAATGGGGTTTCAGGTTGGCAGGGCTGTGAATGTGTATTGCATGCAACTCCAGCAAGGCTTACAAAAGCAGGTAGTCCAGCAAGAAAATGTGTCAGAGTAAAAAAGTGGTGTAAATGTGCCGGAGCAAAAAAGTGCAAGAAACCACACATGTATGCTGGAGCATGTTTTGTTTCTTGCAGCAATGAACCAGTTATGAGTTGCACAGAATGATGAAGGGAGAGGGTAGCAAGAGAAGGTAGGTTAAGAGTCTATAGTCTCTGCTGTTTCAGTCTGGTTTGATGGGGGAAAGCTCAGCAAGCACATGGAAGACACCAAAAATATTCCTCTTGTGGGAGCAAAAGGAAAAGCCTCCCACAGAGGTAGGCATTACACGTGAGCTAGGGAAGTGGAAAGTAATTATCACATTTGTGCATGTGAATAAGTTGACAGGGTACCTTCTCCAAAAGCCGCTGCCTAGCAAGACGCAGTTCCGTCTCCCCACAGCTATACTTTCCCTCCCCCTGTTCTCCTGTTAAACACAGAGCTGTACTGGGGTCTGCTGCCTCCATCCCCTCCTCCCCGACACAATCAAAGCAGTAACATGCAATCACCAAGTCATGCAGACAGTCTCAGTGTCTTGCTCAGTCAGATTTTTCCTGCCTCGCCCAAGGAGAACTCTTGCATGACTGATATGTGTGGCTTAATGGATTCTGGGCTGAGGTTTTCATTTCCAGTAATAAGAAGAGCGCTTGCATTCGCCCATTCCTCTTGTTTGTGGTGCAGGGCTTGATGGTAACAGGGTTTCATTATCTCAGCCTCATTAGCTCTTACCCAGGGACAGACATCACTTTGACAGGGATCCTCCATCCTGCCTGGTTTTTCATTCAGTATTGGGGCAGGCCCCAGTGTTTCACAAACCCGAAGGGTGCTCTCTGGCACACGCTCGTGCATGTATGAGAGGGGCCACACTCTGGGAATTCTTATTCAACTTAAATACATTTCCCACAGCCAAGGGGTGCATTCAGTATAGACCCAGCCTGCATTTGGTAATGACAGAGATGGCAAGGGAGATCTGGAGCAAGGGCAAGAATGCCTTCAGGATGTGAATGTGCCTTGGATGTTTCTGGAATTCCTTTTTCTCACCAGCGAGGAGCTATTTATGTTGGTTACTTTTTCCTCTCAGCTTGTACTGTAGGAGTGTACTGATTTCCTCAATTTGAAAGGACCTCACGCTCCTTTATCTTTCAGCTCTATTTTTTTATTTCTCCATTCTGATTTTATTTGCTGCTGTTTTGAATTCCCTGAGGTGAACGCTAACCACAGGCACAATTAGTAACTGTTCCCTTGGGATCCAGTATAGCACTAGTTGGAAGTATGTCACAAAAAATAGCTAAAATATGACTGATATCATGACATTTCTCTATTATTACTCCTTTTATTAAAGTAAGAAAAGTTAGGACCTGAGTGTCTCCTGATAGTACAGCAGCATTTGCAAAGATACCAGCAAGAATGAAACTACCTTCAGGAAAAGAGCTTGGAGCCCCTCTCCAAACTTCACTGGCTCCAGCACAGAAACTACAGCACCTCCTGTTCATCCTTACTTAGCTTGCCCTTGTTCCTCTTTCTCACTGGCAGTTACACCCTCTCTTTCCCCCAAACCCTCCGTTCTACAGCTCTGCTGCTGAGAGTGGTGTAGCTGGCAGCTGCACCACAATGGCAGCATATGAATACAGCACAAGGCTGTGACGAAGGTTTCTGTTGCTGGATTCCCAGATAGCTGTTGGGAGGATGAGGAGCATGGCATGTCGGCATGTACCGAACAGCGAACGGGTAGGATTAACAACAAAAAGAGAGGCAAGGAGAATCTCCATCCCTTACTGGATATGGCGGGGAACATTGTGTCCAAGGACGAGGACAAGGTTGAGGTACTTAATGCCTTCTTTGCCTCAGTCTTTAATAGCCAGTCCAGGTATCCACAGGGTATTCAGCCCCCTGAGCTGGAAGATGGGGATGGAGAGCACAATAACCCACCCATAATCCAGGAGGAAGCAGTTAAGGACCTGTTAAGCCACCTGGACACCCACAAGTCTATGGGGCCTGATGGCATCCACCCGAGAGTACTGAGAGAGCTGGCGGAGGAGCTTGCCAAGACACTCTCCATCATTTATCAACAGTCCTGGTTAACAGGGGAGGTCCCAGACGACTGGAGGCTTGCCAATGTGACACCCATCTACAAGAAATGCTGGAAGGAGGATCCTGGGAATTACAGGCCTGTCAGCCTGACCTCCGTGCCAGGGAAGATCATGGAGCAGTTCGTCTTGAGGGTGCTCACAGGGCATGTGCAGGACAGCCAAGGGATCAGGCCCAGCCAGCACGGGTTCATGAAAGGCAAGTCCTGCTTGACCAACCTGATCTCCTTCTATGACCAGGTGACCCACCTAGTGGATGAGGGAAAGACTGTGGACGTTGTCTACCTGGACTTTAGTAAAGCCTTTGACAGCATCTCCTACAGCATTCTCCTGGAGAAACTGGTGTCTCATGGCTTAGACAGGTTTACTCTTCACTGGGTAAAGAACTGGCTGGACGGCCGAGCCCAGAGAGTTGTGGTGAATGGCGTTAAATCCGACTGGCGGCCAGTCACAAGCGGTGTTCCCCAGGGTGAGGGGATCGAGTGCTCCCTCAGTAAGTTTGCAGATGACACCAAGCTGAGTGGGAGTGTTGATCTGCTGGAGGGTAGGAGGGCTCTGCAGAGGGATCTGGACAGGCTGGATCGATGGGCAGAGGCCAGCTGTATGAGGTTTAATAAGGCCAAGTGCCAGGTCCTGCACTTTGGCCACAACAACCCCATGCAATGCTGCAGGCTTGGGGAAGAGTGGCTTGGCGAGCTGCCCGGCGGAAAGGGACCTGGGGGTGCTGGTTGACAGCCGGCTGAATATGAGCCAGCACTGTGCCCAGGTGGCCAAGAAGGCCAACAGCGTCCTGGCCTGTATCAGCAATAGTGTGGCCAGCGCAAGTAAGGCAGTGATCGTGCCCCTGTACTCGGCCCTGGTGAGGCCGCACCTTGAATCAGTTTTGGGCCCCTCACTACAAGAAGGATGTTGAGGTGCTGGAGCGTGTCCAGAGAAGGGCAACGAAGCTGGTGAGGGGTCTGGAGCACAAGTCTTATGAGGAGCGGCTGAGGGAACTGGGGTTGTTCAGTCTGGAGAAGAGGAGGCTGAGGGAAGACCTTATCGCTCTCTACAACTACCTGAAAGGGGGTTGTGGCGAGGCGGGTGTTGATCTCTTCTCCCAAGTAACTAGTGATAGGACAAGAGGAAGTGGCCTCAAGTTGCGCCAGGGGAGGTTTAGATTGGATATTAGGAAAAATTTCTTTACTGAAAGGGTGGTCAAGCATTGGGACAGGTTACCCAGGGAGGTGGTGGAGTCACCATCTCTGGAAGTGTTCAAAAAACGTGTGGATGTGGCGCTTCAGGACATGATTTAAGGGACACGGTGGCGCTGGATTAATGGTTGGACTTAATGATCTTGAAGGTCCTTTCCAACCTTAGTGATTCTGTGATTCTGTGATACTCCATTTCTGAGCTGTTGTAGCAGACAGTGTGGCAGATGCTGTAAGATCATCAGCAGTCACAGCTTGCTTTTGAAATAAACTTGATAGAAGTGTTTATTAATACTAACACTGTAACAGGGGGTGCTCCTATTTAAACTGAAACGGTACAGAGCTCTGATGGAAAGAAGTCCATACAGTGGTTATCATGCCAGTAGGCTACCATGGGCCTGCCTTAGGTTAAAATCGAGCAAGCTTAGTGTCATTTGTCTACCCTTTATGTACGTATTTTCCTAGGTGGCAAACCCAAGTTTGCTCGGCAGAGCCGCTGTGCAAGTCCAGAACTGCATTTGTGAGGGAGGAATTGCTGGGCAGAATTGAGATGAATGCAAGAGGTCTGCATTTTGAGGAACAGACATGGAGAACTGGAGGAGGTGATCCTGCAGGACTCAGACGAAGACTGAGTGTTGTGCAAAGGATTAGCAGATGCTGCATTTGGTGGAGGCAGGTGAAAGAGCAAGACTAGAATAACATGGGAAAGAGTAAGACAGAATTCTAATGCATAGGCAGAGCTGCATGGACAATCCACACTGGAATAACAAGCGATAACATAGCTTTCTGCATCAGCAGCAGAGCTGTGTGGATAAATAGGTCTGGGCTAGCAGGGTTTGAGTGTAGTGGCAGCTGCATGGGTGCTCAGGACTAAGCTAATGGAGGTGCAGCAGGTGAGGAGAAACTGCAGAGCTGCCCAAAGGAAGCCTGCGCTCTGCTTGGCACCAAGCAGTTGCTATTAATCTTTCACTTCCCCAAGCACTGATATTCATATAAATTGTGAAGGAAAAAAAAGTTCCTCAAATGCAGCAGAAAAGGCTCTTTAGCTTCATATTTATGAACTTAGATAAAAGAGAACTTGATAGGAATCTGGAAAAGTGACATCTCAATTTTATCCTGCCCATCATGATGATGAGTGCAAGTGTGGGTTGATTACTTGCTACTGACCCCTCCCTTTCCCTCGTCCTTTGTAAAGTTCTGTTTCTCAGGGATCTCCTTTTCACTGAACAGTTCAGGCTGTTCTTTGTCCTTACAGCCTTGTGATTTCTAGCACCAAGCCAGAAATCGCCTCATTTGCTAATAGGTATTCTAGTTAATAATGGCAAATCCATCCACGGAGGATATTTCTGGCCTGTTTTGCAAGACAGGAATGCTATTTTAATGGCACAGTGCTGGCACACAAGTGGGAATGCTTGCACCCATTGGTGTAGCTGCATGTTGCACACAGCCTGTGCAACCCTGAGAACTTGTGATGCTTCACGTCACTCACCAGACCATAATTACATTGTCGGAGAGAGCATAACAATTCCATAGATAGCTGAAAATCTCCTGGGAAGAAAGACTTGCTGAATTTCCGTTGCACAGGATTTCTGGGTATGCCTTCATTGGCTGTTTGGGGATTTGACTATGAAGAATTCAAACCAATTTTCTCAATCAGGCTTTTGATGTTGTTGTTTTAATTATTAATTACATAAGAATAGGTTTTCAAGAAAAGATAGATCAAGCCATTTCCCAAACAGCATTCAAATCAGTCTTCAAAACAGATTTTTTACAGAGTGAACTATAGATCTAAACAAGAAAATTACTCACATATTTTGTCTGTTCTCACTGTCTTCTAGGTGCTTAGTGTATAGTTCCTGGGTTTTTTTAACCTTGGTACAAATGGAGAGTAACCATCGAAGGCAACTATGTGGAAGCCCACAGCCGTGAACAGATAGAAGTGAGGAGAGAGCAGAGGCCCTTGGAGTTCTAATAGGCCCACAGGCAACAGATTTAATTAAACTTTTAGTAGCTGGATTGAGCAGTTAATAGCAAAGGCTATTTCAGCTGCAGCCTAACACAGGCTGCATTGCTAACTAAAAAAAATATCTTGACTAAACAAACAAGAAGGGTAGCTCTGTAGTCAACGGTGGCTGTTGTCTGTAAGAGAACAATTGGCTGTAGTAATGGATGTGGCATGGGTCCCAATGCCACAGCAGCTGTTCTGTGCACTGCTGCATATCTCAAAGTTCATGCCCATCCTGGTTCTATCACGTGAGACAAAGATGCATCGAGAAACACTTTTTTCTTTTAACTTGTCTTTTTTAGCCCCAACAGATTTTTGTTTTGCAAACACTCAAAGTATGACGTCTTCGTTCCCCCATTTCCTCTTTTTTGTTGAATTCAGTCAAGGATACTGGAGAATCACAAATAGGAATGTCAGTACTTCTTTCCTTCCACACTCCAGAACTGAAATACAAAAAAACTCAAAGAAAATCATCATCATCATCAAAACCCTCCCAAAATGGAGTAAAAGTTACCTCACCTGTATCCCTCATCCTCTACTTCTTCCCTGACATGCACTGTCAAGACCAAAACCCCCATATTCCTTTCAGTAAGGATCTGACACAAAAGAAAAAGTAAAGTTGAATAAAAACTGAGAGAGGAAAGGAGGTATGAAATTAAATATACAATGTCATATGAAGGCAGCCTGTATAAATGCTAAAGAAACAAAAAGCAAAACACTTTATTTTGCCTTGCATTTCCCCAGAAAGCATTTTAGGGTCACACGAGTGCAACAGTCAGTTTGTTGTGATACATGCATAGTTTTTAGTGTACTGCCTCAGTTGCCTTCAGTTTGCCTCCTGCTTTAACAGACTGGGGGTCTTGAGACAGTTTGCAAGCCTTCCCAAAGAGAGATAATAAAGAGAACAATGATACAAGAACTGGTTAAGACAAATGAGTTTCAGGAAAGTGATTTATGTAAAGGATCTTGTAATCACTCCAACCCCAACACTGCCTGACAGCAGTTGTTTTTATGAAGGAAATTAAACACAAGAGTGACTGCTGCATAGCCCTCTCCTTCAGAAGGCTGGGTTAATTAAACAAAACAAAGCAAAACAACGAGCAGCTGGAAGGAGAAGATGAGGTAGTAGGTAATGCTATGAACTTGTAAGACCTACTACATTTCAGAGGCGCATGCCATCCAGGAGTCACAAAGCACATTCTGCAAGATGGCATTTGGTCATCAAAAGTTTCTGCTCCTGGGCCAGATGCCCTTATTGCTGTTGCATGTTGAGCAGTCTATTCTCAGATGCCAGCATTGTTGTTTTGTAGAGACCTAAAGGTGATGTGGCAAGTTTTCCATTCTCAAATGCGCTACTATTGCTTGATCCCAGAGGTTCACGGTTACCTCACAGCTTATTGTATGTCATATGGAGCCCATCAGTGGAGGAGCCTGCAGATTCATCTTTGAGGACCAACCTCCAGGTGTGTTTGAATTTCAATTCTATAAGGTTGTACAGTTCCCTTTTTTCTTTCTTCCTAACTGTATCCTCCATTTTCTTCCATTATTAATGATTCCTCATCTTATCTTTCATTGGAGCACTCCTTGGATTGATGCAAAAGCCCTAACTTAATTAGTTGCCAAGGCAGAATTAGGATGCTCAAACCCCATGATAACACTCCGCATCCACCTCTTGTTGTTCCACCATGCTCTGTTCCTTTCCATTTTTTGTCTTGCTCCTTGAAGTTGTTTCTTCCTATGAATCTTTCACTGGTCGAAAACATCACATAACCAGAAAGACAGAAGAATTTTACTTTTCCTGAGGTCAAACAATAAATGTAAGTGCCATCCCCTTGATCTTTTTGGAATGCTGAGGCTGCTACAATCTTGCTGAGCCATACAAGTAAGAGAAAGGCTGAGGAAGGGGAATGAAGAGCAGGCATCTCCTAATTTCATCCTGACACTTGGAGGTCTCAGTACCAGCTACTACAAAGTTACTGATTCTAGTTCCTTGCAAGGAAAAGCATCCATACAGTAGATATCTAGTAAAAATCCACAGCACTTTTATTCTATGTGCACTGCAAGCAGCAAAACACTTTCCAACAAACTTGCAGCCTCTAGCAAAAGAGCAAAAGCACAAAAGCTAGAACTAGAAAATGTCGCAGAAAGAGAACAAAGGAAACCAAGAATGTTGCACAAGTCTTAATTACTGTAGAAGTCAGGTGTAGTAAGTCAAACTCAGTGACCCTAGAAAGCAAGCCATGCTGTCTGCTGGAGAGAGGGATGATTAGAAAATAATGATAGGCTGAGGAATGGCATGAAAGAATATGACAAATGGTTTGGGTTTAGAATCTCCCCCCCAAAATGAAAGAGTGGTAAAGACTTACATACGCGTAATCGAACTCCTCCCTCCCCAACTATAACTCAGGAGCTTATGATTAAGGAACCTAAGTCTCTTTCTAGGCATTCACAGAGTTTTGTTCAGAGCACTTAGCAGATAAAAAGACCAACCTGTTGAGCTGGATTAAGATGGCCTGCATCTTTCATATCTGCATAGAGACTACAAAACTTTGGATAATATATAAAGGAGAAAAACCTCCAACTATGCAGAGATTCAAAACACCATCACTCCTTCTCTGCTTTCTAGCATTTCATTAGCACCTCCTGCCCTCAGCTGTGATTTAGGTTCTAAAAGTTGAGGAGTCAGTCTAGTTACAGACATACTTTCAGAGGTTTAAGGGTTCAGCTCTGGGTTATGCAGAAGAGGCTGATAGGGAAGGACCCAAATAATTGTCTTTCCCATTTTAAAGATCATGAAGGAAAATCTAAGGCTATGACACTGAACTGCTGAGTAAAGAATATTGAGGAATATCCTGCCAACCTCTATCCATTCCAGCTAGCCAGCGTTAGATTTCCAGTCAGATTTCCAGAATCGGTGTAATGTGGAACTGAACATATGCTTGAAAGTTCATCTCAGCCCTTAGTCTCTTTGCTAGTTAATTTTCCTAAGGAAAGTCTGGCATGCACTTCCCTTCTGTCATGGCCCTCAGCAGTTCCCAGCCCAACAGGTCATCCACAGAGCATTCCTTCGACACAACCATGCTACACCTTCTGTTGCAAGCATGGTTTCAAGGTGCCCATGACCATTTCTATGGATTTCACTTCTCCTGCTCTACAATCTCAATTCTATGGTCTGCTAGAGGCTTTGGTGTGCACTTCACAAAGGCTCTTACACAGCAGTGCAATTACATTTCTATTAGTTTCTGATAGTTGCATGAACCTTAGAGGGGTTCTTGGTATTCATACCCTGCACTGAAGCACTAGCTGAAGCAGTTAAGAAATTCTCTCCCTCCATACACAGCCTTAACAAGGCTTTTCCGAAGCATTATTCCCCTTAGAAAAAAAAAATTGTGAATTAAGGAGTTCAGAGTACATGTAATTGGAAACAGTTCCATCAAATAACGGCTGTAGACTGGAATTCCCTTCTTGCCCTGAGGGACATTGTACTTTGTTTCCAAGCCAGAAGAATATTAACTTCCATTTACAAAACCCTCCTTTCTGAGCACTCAGACTGACCATTACCTGCCACTGAGATACAGCTGCCTCTGGGACAGAAGGCAGCAATCCCCTGTGATCAGAATTGCCATTTCTTCCACAAAATCTGTTGTGCAGGTGTTAGACTAACCATCTGAGACCAGGCCATTAACTGGTGCATATGACTATAGCCCCAGTGATTTCCGTTAAGCAAATGGAGTTTGACAGAAGACTCCAAGTTTAGACATGCAAGCGTGGGACAGCAACAACAATAAAATCCATTTAGTCTTACTAGGAGTTTAAGTGACTTCAGCATTACATCTTGCTAGGGACCCTGAACCTTATAGCACCGTGCCATGGCACTGGTGCAATGATGACTCAGAAGGAAGACTACTACTTCCTGCAGCACCCCCTTCAGTTTTTATTGGAAGTCTTCAGTCAACTGCACGCCTGGACTGACTCACTTAGCTTCTAATAGCTGACATGAGTGCCGCCTGAGGAAGTGTAACTGTAGGCCACTGAGCATTGTTAAAGAAAGTTTTTCAACTCGGCGAAGGAGATCTAGCAACTGCAGCTAAAACTTGTTGCAGTCTGCCTGCTTTGGACTCACCCTGACTCTGACTTTGCTATGAATTTTGTCATCCTAAATGCAAGGATCCCGCTCCAATTCTTTTTAAAGGAGAGAAATATTGCAGGTGGCAAGAATATGACACAAGCAATGTCCAGTCTTATTCCTAAAACATTTCTAACTGCCAGTCTTGAACTAGATGAGCCTCAATTTATGCCTGTTCTCAGTATTTTCACATTTTTTCTTATATAAAGGCTCCTCATGCTGCAGTTTTGACTGGTGAGAGGAAACTAAGCTATCAAACACAAGTGAAAGGGTAAAAATTTCCCTTTTTACAATCCGATCAACTGCAACAATTTAGTCAGAAGTGCAGAAAGACTACTGCAAAGTGATAAAGAATCACATAGAAACTTACGGAGGGTCTAAAAGCATAGAATGACATAGTCTTGTGGGAACTTATATAATCCAGCCTGTACACTTGCTCTAGGACAGCAGAATAAGCTTAAGGAAACCAGCCATCTTTCAAGGAATGTTGGTTTCTGAGGACATGCTGGAGTCATATGGGAGATCTTCAGCTTACCTTCAATCTATAGTCAAGCAGGACAGCTGTTAATTCCTATCCAAAACAGCTTAGTTATCTGAGCATTTATTTTCAAAAGGGATTCAGTTCAAAGGCAAAGCAACTGGCTTCTCAGGAGCTTATGGTGGAGCAGCAAATCTCAGATTTGAAATCTGAATGGTAGCATTCCCATCTGCTCTGAATGAGTTAAAAAAGGCTGAGTCTTCTAAAGCCACCAAGAGATTTCAGGTGCTTAATTTCCATTAACACTCATGGAAAAAGGAGCAGTTATATCCTCCTAGGCAGATTTGAATACCTGAATGATCTTCCAGTATATTTTGCAAGAGAAAGGGTTTGTATAGATATCCCTGTCTCAAAGCTCCTCCCTTACACAGCTGTGCAGCATACTGACTGCCAAATCCCACCTAAGAGATGGCTAGACATCAATGGCACTCTCTCCTTCCTACCCCCCTTACGAAGCATTTGGGGGATTAATGGAAGTATTAAAAAAGTTGCTTGTTGATCTTATTCCAAACAGCTTCTCTACCTTAATTTTACAAAAGACATTAGTAGTGCCACAGAGGCCAAGGTATCTTCCCTGTTGTCTTTGCCCAGCTATGCCCCTCACACAGGTTGGGGACTCAAGACACTTACGTTTATCATCAAGACATTAATTTTTCTCTCTTTCACATCTTCTCCAGCAATCGGGTTTCTAACATTTTCCCCTCCTCGATCCTAATGCAACCACTTATGTATCCATGGTCACCACTACTGCATGAGAAAGAGCACCTGGTATGTCCAAGATCAATGAATAGCATTGCAATGTCTTTCTCACAGCTATGGCATGCAAGCAGACATCATAATGCCAGTAGATAGGGTGGGTGCAGAAAAGGAGGTGGGCATGTCTTCACAGGTAGTTTTGAACTGTACTAACACCATTTTACAGTGTTAATTCTTAGGTGAAGTTCAACCACCCGAAACCAAGATGGATCATGCTCCCAAATGAGGGAGAAAACATTACATTTAGTCCATGATGATGAATTGTGCTACCAGAATAACAGCATCTAGTGGCTAGTCTCCAAGAGGATATGTTCTCCATGTTAAGAAGTAACACAGATTAGTGAGAATTCAGAAGTCCTTTCCATTGAGCACAAGCGTAAGGAGTTCTTGTAATCTCTTTCTGGCACCATTTGAGAATATTTATGAACACTAAAACTGGCTGAGAAACCACCCACACATTTTCAATGTGTGATAAGGTCTCATGAGATCCTGTGTCTTTCAATAAAATGTGATGCTTAAGAATCAGCAAACTGGTTTTTTTTTCCTAGATTTTCCATTGGAACATCATTAAAAATAGTTCCCAACATTTAAAAACCTTTAAATCTTCCTTCTGGGACAAAAAAAGCACTTCTTGTCAGGGGAATGTTTGGACTTTAGCAATTTTGACCAGTTGTTGTTTAATGAATAGTCAGACAAAAACTTGAATGCTTCGACTTCTTTTGCTTCAATCAGAAGTGATATGGGTCATGGCATCTTTGGAGCAAGCTGTCAGAAAACAACTCAACAATTTTGCCTCTGATTGTACCTATTAACAGAGCAAGGAAACTTCCTGCTCATTGTTCCAAGGATAGCAACAATGCTTTTCGAAAGAGGATTAGCTGAAATTTCAAGTGTGCCAGTACTCCTCAACTCTGAAAGCTCTGCCATTGATGCCAAGCAGCAAGATTAGTCTGCACAAGGAGGGAGCCTGCACAGCAGTGATGTGATATTCAGGATTGATGACTGTCCTGGTTTCATCTGGGATAGAGTTAATTTTCTTCCTGATAGATGGTATAGTGCTGTGTTTCGATTTGGGATGAAAATATTGTTGATAACATACTGATGACTAAGCAGTCAAGGACTGTTCAGCTTCTCATACTGCCCTGCCAGCAAGAAGGCTGGGGGTGCACAGGAAGCTGGGAGGGGGCACAGCCAGGGCAGCTGACCCAGGCTGGCCAAAGGGATATTCCATACCATACGATGTCATGCTCAGTATATAAATTGGGGGAGTTGGCCGGCAAGGTGCTGGTGCTCAGGAACTGGCTGGGCATCAGTTGGCAGGTGGTGAGCATTGTGCATCACTTGTTTTGTATATTATTATTATTGTTGCTGTTGTTGTTGTTTTCCTTTTCTGTCCTGTTCTCACGATGGCCCTGCTTCGTAGTAGTCTTTCTCATCCACTTCTTCCTCCTGCTCCCTCTTAGAAGAAGCTTCTTCATCCCTTACTAAACAAGCTGACTTCTGCTTCCAATATTTCTTGTTGTGTACAGGGGTGACTGATACCAGCACAGGCTGGTTTTCTGGTTCAGCTGCAGTGCCTGTTGTCGGAGCTGGAGTAGCCACAGTGCCTATTGTGGGGCTTGGAGTAGCTGCGGTGCCTGTTGCGAGTGCTGGAGTAGCCATGGTGCCTGTTGTTTTGTCATCAGATCCAGAAACCTCTTCCCCTTGCGGGTACTGAATAGTGTTGAAGAGGGCTTGGTGGGGATGGGCTGGGCCCAGCACGCTGCAGTGATTTGTGTCTCTCTGGAATTGCCAGGGTGACAGCATACCTTTTCCAAATACTTTACTAGTTTTTCAGGATTCTGCACTTGTTCAGGGGTGAATTTCCAGAACACCAGAGGTGCTCACTGTCCTAGGTACTTGCCCATACTATCTCACATGCCCTGCCACTCGTAACTATCCAGCCTTGGGGTAGATCTCTGGGTCGTATTCTTAAATAGTTGTTTACCTTTAAACAAGACCTGAAACATGTTCGGGAGTAGGAGCAACAGGAACATGCCAGTTTGGACATCCCAAGGATATTCAAAATTCTCAAGAGCTGTTGTGACTAGCCTGGAGGAGAAGGGGAACATGAAGGAAGGTGTCTCCCCCATAAATTGGCTCTCCTAAGAGAAAAGTTAAACAGTGTAATTATTAATAGTTTCTGAGAGATGGCTCCCAAAGTACGGCGATGACAGCAACACCAAGTATAAATACCAGATTAGTCTCACGACCAGCCATTTTATCATATCATAAGCCAATGTTACAAAGTACAACAAAACGATAACCTTGACCCAGGCCTCACAGGTGATAAACAGCACAACAGAGAACATATACAGCAAGTAAGGTGCTACATAACACAACCCCGAGAACAAGCACAACAACTCTGAGAGCAAATAAATCAACATTGAGACCAGTGACTGTCAAACTAATATAATGAATGCTTATAACAAACTTGTTCTAATGTGCTCTGGTCAGATCTGTCATTATCTCAACCCATTGGGCCCCACACTGGGCACCAAAAAGGACTGTTGCAGGCAGATAAACATCACACAGCCATTTGCTCAGTCCATCCTCCTGCAGTGGGACAGGGGAGAGAATTGCAGAAAAAAAAGTAAAATTCATGGGTTGAGATAAAGGCAGTTTAATAAGACAGAAAAGAAAGGGATAATAATAATAATATACAAAATAAGTGATGCAGAATGCAATTGCTCACCACCCAGTGACCAATGCTCAGCCACTCCCCCACTTTATATACTGAGCATGATGTCATATGGTATGGAATATCCCTTTGGCCAGCCTGGGTCAGCTGTCCTGGCTGTGCCCCCTCCCCTCCCAGCTTCCCCGTGCACCCCCAGCCTTCTTGCTGGCAGGGCAGTATGAGAAGCTGAATAGTCCCTGACGGCTTAGTAACAACTAAAAACATCAGTATGCTATCAACAATATTTTAATCCCAAATCCAAACACAGCACTATACCATCTATCAGGAAGAAAATTAACTCTATCCCAGACAAAACCAGAGCAATCATGTAAGTTGCAGTTTGATGAGAACTCCTAGCTATTCCATATGAGTAAGCACAGTTACAGCAAGATGGCATTCCTACTGGCAGGCTCAGCAGAAGAACTTACGCCTGTGGGAATCTGCAAAAGGCTAGCAACCTTCTCGAACCTAAAACCAATGGCAAGGCACAATGCTGGAAAAACATGGAGCGGGGAAAAAGGCAGCTTTCCATTCTGTGCACGTTGTATGGCCTGTTGCTTTCATATTCTTTCCTCACACTGGAAATTCCACATATAGGAGTTTGTGTTGGGATCAATCACAGAAGGGGATAAACCTCATTATGTGGGGGCTGCATTTTGTTTGTCTGTGTTTTTTGATAAAGACAGAATGTCTCAAATGCTCCTATGAAAGTTTGTTGGTATTTGTTCCTGTTGCCTGGCTGAAGCTTCTATTTTTGCTGGCTTTCCATTTTATTTCTTCCTTTGCTTGCAGTACCTATTAGTGACAATGAGTTCGTAAAAGAGATTTATTGTTGCCTGTTAGGGCATGTTGCAACTTTTCAGCATGGTTATTTTATTATATCAACCCAAATTAAGTATCTTGCTTATGCTGCACTTCCCACCTCCTGCTGTACCTTCTGCCTGAAGCAGGCAAGGTGTGAGGACTCAAGTTGTTTGTTAATGTGTGCCTTGGGGAAAGTTAACATTTTTAATGATCCCATGAAATAGACCCAAGTTCTAGACGTATTCTGTATCTCTAGTTTTCTTTGTGCATATGTGCCATCTGCTTCTTGTAGTGTAGTAGGAGAGATGGAGAATGTTTGGTTTAAGTAAGCCTGGAGACTGGAGGAAATAATCCCAATGACACCTACGCATTCCTACAGAGATCCTCTTTTAGCTCAAGCAGGAGAGGGTTCTTACTCTGTAAGAAGACATCAGGGGCTCCACTTCTCTGCTCTCAACATACAAGCAGATGTTTATCCAGGTGCTGCTGTGCCCATTGTACACTGCTGCAAGTCTTTTATGAGCTTTAGTGGTGATTTCAACAGAAAGGTGTTGCTTATTTGGCATGCTGACAAGTAACTGGAGGTTCTCACTGTGTTATTGAGGCTATATGCTCTCTTCTGCAGAGGAGGAGACTGGTTAAAATACCTGTAAAACTAACCTATTAGTAACAACTGAGCAGTACAGGTCAGCTTTATTCCTGTTTCTGTAGTTTATTAGTGATGTGAACCATTTCATTCCAGTTCATTTTGTGTTGCCTTTGCTACTTGTAATGAATGGATTGGTTTGCTCAGCCTGGAAGGGCCAGGTTTATACTGCTCAGGTTCAAGGCCTTTTCCTGGTTATGTGAGCTCATTTGTTATTCCAGTGACAGGTTATGTAGCATCTGCAGCCCTGTCAGAGCAAGAATAATACTTAATTCATTCAGATAGGCACAGCAGTGCTTCTGAGGCACACATACTCTTCTGGGGCCACAGCTTAGGCTATGTAGAAGAGCACCAGGATTCAGATGCCACTCTTTTCAAGAAGCAGTGCCCAGTTCTGTTCCTTGGGGCTGCTGTCCAGTAAAGGAACTTACAGTGACCTTTAGGGGAGCACCTGGACAGGTGAGCTACTGGGCAGAAGTGACTTGCACTCTGTTCTCTAGAAAGTTTCTCCCTCGTGTAAAGAGGCCTTTTGCTCTGCAGATTATGACAAATCAGGGCAGGGGGAAGCAGGATGGTAGGGCTAGATTTGACAACTACAAGCTTTAGCAGTTATGCGTAGGTTCTTTCTGCCTCTGAATCAGTACACACGTTCTGCACCCCCCAACTTGTGAATTCTTTGTGCTGGTTTCTTCCTCTCCTGTGAAATTAATTCTTTCAGCTCATGTTCAATATGGTGTTAAGCACCTACTTAATCCTTTGCAGTAGTTTGAGGTGCTGAACAGAGAGGAAGCTTGGGCTATTTGCTTAGAAACCAGGACTGAGGTGTTAGAAAGGTAGGAGCCTCATGCTACAGACAAGCTTGCTGTGTGACAGTGGGCAAATTGTATTGCCTCGCTTTACTTCAGCATCACCCTGCATGACTAGAGAGGAGTGTTACTCATTTCCCTTGCAGGGGGTAGCACGAGGTGTCTGCCAGTGGGGTTTGTAAAGAGCTTTGAGAATGCTGCCTTTGAAGGATGAACAGTTTTGCTGCAGTGAGTGCTGGATGACTGGACATGTTTGACAGCACTTGTGGAGCAAAGAAATGAGTGGTACCGTGCATTATTGTCACAAAGGGGAGACAGTGTCTGAGACAGCTTTTGAAGTTGAATTCTATATATCCTTTTAATGCAAAAATATATTTTCATTTAGACACAATACAAGACGCTACAGCTTCGAGAATTAGAGTAGAGGCTGAATCAGGCAGCCATACTGGAATATTCCTAGTGCTGCCCCAGAGCCAGCACTGAGCTTTGGGTCTTGAGAGCCTCTGATGGAGAGTCACATACTATGCTTAACAATCCCATTTTCTTTTTGAGTCAGGTTAAGTGGAGCAGTTTGAGGTACAAACACTGTTTGGTGAGAGAACTCTCAGGATGGCAGTTTTAAATTTCTTACCCACATTCCTATTTTTCCAACACCTCAAAGCACGCATAGTGATTAAGACGTATGGGTTACAACACAACTTCCTATCCCAGCAGGTTGAAGTTGGACCCTGAAAAGAGGCAAGAGTTTCCTGGGAAAGGAAAACAAAAACAGTGAGAATGTTCTGCTAGTCTCTGACAGAGATTAATACAATTTTTGGTTTTTAAATATATTTTGATGATTAAATCTGTAGATGTGTATGGCATTCCAAATGCAATGGTACAATTTGCCAGAGAGAAGACTAAGAAAAAAATGTGGAAGCTGAAATTCAGATCCAGCTTAGCATTTTTGCAGGTAAGTTTTTTGGATTTGGAGCTCGTTTGGGAAGGGAGAGAGGCGTAGGTTCAAGTCCCTGCAGATTCAGAGCAAAGGTTTTCCTCTCCAGTCACTCGGGATTAGGTAGAAGAGAAACACAGCTGACTCAGTCTTCAACATGTAACATCAACAACAGGAAAATCTTGTTATGCAGGTCACACAGGACAATCAGAGGTCTCCTTTTGGCCTTCTGGCACACTCATGAGAGGACAATGTAAGACAAGATATGAGATAACTAAACATACAGATCGTTCCTGCTGTTCTTTTCCCTTCAATTTAGCCCCGGTGAGAAGTTCAGAATTGAGGTTACTAAGATTTGAGATTTCCTGTTTACCTCAGAAAACAAGTACAGCACAGGCTGTGGTATCTCCGGCTTCCACGGAGTGCCTCAACAAATCATTGTCACGCCTCACCCAAAGGGATGCACTGCAGGAGCACAGGACTACAGTATCCTTGCAGCCACCACCACTTCGCTCTTTCAAAGTGTCTTCAGCCCAAGGATCAAAGGTCTTTCCAGACATTCCTAAATGACGTGCCAAGCACCCACAAGAGGTTCACTGATCTCAGTGAGGAGATGGGGCAAGTAAGAACTACTGCTTTTTTTCCTAGAAGTGAAGCACGCACAACCTTCTATTACAAGCTGTGCCTGCTCTCAGCAGCAACTTAGTGGGACAGAGTAAGTCATGTAGAACTTTGTAATACTGGCATGCAGACTTTGTACAGATAAGTGGGACAGTTCACCCCTCTTATGCTGTTGCTTCAGTCTTTTTGTGGCTCATGCTGGATCATGTGTTGTGAATTATATGTGAGACACAGATTTTTCAGAACTGCATGCCTGCATACATAATCTCTCTCTAAACCCATGTTCAAGAAGTATTCACTGTGGAATCATTAGAGGCTCTTAAGATCAGGCTGTTGATTCTGCTACCTGTAGAAAAATATTCCCATTTGAAAGGGTCTAGTTACAAATGTAAAAAGATTGAAGACAGAGAGGACAACATAGGCATTGCTAGGGGAGGCTGCTGTTTGAGAAGCCATATTGTTTACTGATTTTCCCACTTGAAATGGCAATAAATGACATTTCTCATGCAACAGACAGAAGAATAAGATCTGTTCATAAGTAGGAAGAGCCTTCATTTGAATGCAGATAGTTAGCATTTGAGTAAGGACAACCCTTAAGAGCTGATTTGGCTAGGATTCACTGCGTGGAACTTGAAATCAGATCATACACGAACTCAGTGGAAATACTCTTTTAATGGGAGTTGGAGGAGATCCCAGATGAATAACAATCAGATTCCATTTCAACCCTTACTCTTGGCCAGCTGCTTCTTTTGTATGTGCTGGGAAAGATTAAAAAGTTTGGAAACAGTATTCATGTGGCGCCTTATCGCAGTTCTGGGGCATTCTCTGTCTCTCTCACTGTACCAGAAGTGCTAACAGTTTAATAAGACCAGGGTTTTTAGTTTAAGAATGTGATGTTAAAGGATTGCATATAGCCAGCCAGAGTACATTCTGTTTCAATCAAACACATTCTGCCTTGAGAAAACTTCAAGGACAAAGGATGATTAGATGTAGAATTGATGCCTACACAAGCAAGTAGGTGGCCAAAGACATTACAAGCTTTGTTTACCCTCTTCTGGCTAGCATATTAATAGCAGTTATTATACGTTTTGTCTGAAAAGAGTAAGAATTGCATAGATGCCCCCAAACTCCTCCCTTATGTTCTGTACTTCGGACTCTATACAGAGGTCTCCCTGTGCGTAATTGGAAACCTTTTGGTCTTCTGGAATCCTTCCAGACTTTTTGCTTGTGGGGAATCTCCTAGTACATTTATGTTTTGCTTATGTTTTATTTATGGAGTATCTTCTAATATGGTTATCCTTTGCCAGAATCTCTGATCCTGTCTCAGAACTGTTGAAAAGTGCATTGCATAGGAACATTACCATGGCACCGATGAAGTTCTCCAACAGAGCTGGACAAAATTATTCTAGAGTAAGAAATACCACAGAGTTCATTGAATATATTATTCATTGATTTTCACTTTATTCACACAACTGCGGAGTGAATAAAAACAAATCATAAAATGACTCAATGTCATTTACCTAGCTACTGTATAAGAACGGAATCCTGCTTCTCCTGATATCAAGGGCTGACATTCCCATTAAACTTGTTGATGAGTTAGGAGCTACAAGTCTCCAAACGAGCTCCACCTGTGCATAGGCTATGTAAATGCCATTGATGCCAATAAATTTACAGTAGGGTTGTATTTTGCCTTAAGTGTCCTTTTAGATGATTCTTCTCCACAAAATCCTGTCTTCCATTGGTACTTTAATTTCACTGTAAGCCAGATTCACCCTGGGTTTGACTACTCATTTTTTTAAAATAGCCTCATATCTTGAAAACACACAACTAGCTAGGCATTTTCAGCTATGGAAGCAGTGAAAGCTGACTACTCCAGACAACATCTTAACAATGGTACCTTAAACATGCAATTGAATCATGACATATAGTTACATCCCGTGTCTGAAGCAGAAAAAAACCCTTATTTTTTTCTCTACTGATTCCTTTTATACAATTCAGCACTGTTTTGCAAAGAGACTTGAGCTGTTCTATGACAGTAATCACTATGAAATCTCAATAAATGCTAGAAAAGAGTGGTCCATTCCAAGTGCAGCCTAACCATGAGACTCCAATCTGAAATACAACCTGTTTTTCAAGATGGGAAATTCTGTCTCTGTCCGATTAAGAATGGGTCACTGTTTGGAAGCGAATGTGGGAATAGAATCCAAGTCCTGCTATCATAAGACCTGAAGAGAAGGACAGTCTCTTCCACTTAAGTTATTTGAAGAGCATTACTTTGGCAAGAAAAGAAAAATTATTGCTATTCTAAGACCTTGCAGTTTCCAAAATAACATCCCTCTGGAACATCCCAACATACTCTTCCAGTGAGCCTTGTCTGCGCTGGGTCAAAACTCTGGCAATATGATCTTCATTGTCTCAGTACTGTATAGGGCAGAGACAAGTGGTACACAAGAAGAAAACCGTTAAGGCAGTGATTGTTCCTAGAGATAGAGGAATTATAGTGCCTAGTAACTGAGGACATGGAAACATGGTCTGAAATAATCTTATGTATTCCAATTATTCCATTCATCTCCTTTGGAAAAAGGAGATGGTGATCTTTAACATGCCTAAAAGGGTGGAAGAATTTAATTGTTCTCCACAAAGGTGCAAAACCCAAGCAACTGCCCTCAAATTAATAGTGGCATCAATTACCCTGAGCTTGGGAATTTGGAAGATATGCGTCAAATAATGGAGTAAAGCAGAAACAGAATAAATAAAACACAGCCAAGTATGACATTGCCCTTTACAGGCAGAGAGTCATGGAGTGAAGTAGCAAAGCAGTCAATACCACAGTGAACCAGAGGATAATTTTGCAAGGGGAAGAAAAAAGGCTTTAGAATCTGCCCTTTCCTTAAAGAGGCAACCCTGAAGATTTTCATGCACCTGCTGCACCCAGCCTCCACATTCTGCTGTGCTTCCTTAAAGGAGGGAGCCTGGCACCAGCAGAGGGAATTCCACAGCAGCACAATTAAAAAATGCCATTGATGAGAGAAACTTCTGACTTGCAAGAATCAATTTAACTGTTTTGTGGTTTTTTCAGTATTCAGATTTATACAAAATGCCTGTATCTCAGGACTGTAATATACTTCTGCTTTCTACCAGACACACACCAGTACTTTTAATGACATCTCTTTGGTCATTTTGTAAATGTCACATAATGCATCCTTGCTTGCAAAAGAGCAGTGTTCCTCCTGATAGAAACTGCCTATCAGAGTACCCCACCACATAATTTGTAGTGACTACTGTTACTGTTCTCTTGCCAAAGTCTCTCTTACTTATGATGATTCAGATCCCAGCAAGGACCACTGTGCTGAGCCCCATCTTGCTTGTATCGTGGGCCTAACTCCTGCCACACAGACCAGAGAGATTAATCTGTCAGCATCAAGCTTAATTTGAAAATATGGTAGGTAGAAGGAGAAACAAACACATCGATGAACTATGAGTTTATATGGCTTAAGTAAGCACTGACTAGAGTGGTGGTGAAAGCAATCAACATTCAGCTGAGAAACAACTGTTAGGAGAATTACAATGAGAAGAGGAATAAAATGCAATTAGAGTTAAGTTTAGACTGAGCTGGGAGATCTGCTGTTTGATGGAGATGTCAGCCATCTGAGAAACATAGAGCTAGTAATACAACTATTTCTCATCTAGTCTGGATATGATGTTGGTCATTGTCAAGTAATCATGACCAGGGAGGAGGCGGGATAAGAGAAGTCCTGATGAGATGCCTTCCTAGTAAAATAGAAGGCAAGTGTATAAAAGGTAGATTTGCCTCTCAGTGTTATTTACTTGTTGATTTTACAAGCAAGGCAGAACAACTTTTATCCCTCAAAAATAAAGAGGATGCCCCTTTCTCACCCCGTTTAGGTGTTTTTGTCAGTTTGCTGCAAGGATGGATACTATTCAGTATTACTTTCCCTCCACTATGAATCACTTTTGATTTTTTCTTAAATCAGGTGACTGCTGACTGTCTAGCAAGAATTTAACTTTACAGATTGTTCCCAGATCATTGTCCAAAATGACCTCGGAGGCCTCAACCTGTAGAGACTAAATTGTCTGCAGCTGCAACTCACATTCTACCTTTCTCAAGGGCACACAGGCAGGAGCCCAGGACAACATTCCTGCTTCTTCATACATGTCAAGAGTATTTCTACTGTGTGAACATGCTGGTCTCTGCTAACTGTGTAGGGAATCGGGTAGTAATCCTTTAGAAGAGGAAGTAGCAGCCGTGGGAAGACAAGAATTCTGGCAATCCAGAATCAAGACACAAGGCACGAAGAATCATATCTCCCTGTAGGGTAGGACCGGGGTGGAGCAGCAGAGCCACATGCAAGCAGCATAGAACTAGACAACCCTGGAGACAGAGCACCCCTCCTAGCACAGGGAGGGTATTTAGTCTCCATGGCACATTGAGTGAGCTCTTATTTCATTGCCATGAAAGAAATCCAGTGACTAATGAATCCCTGTCACAATTTATTTGCTCTGGAGTCACCCTGAGAACAACTATTATGTGTAGCTACTCCCTGGATGCAGAGGGCTGTGTTTCAGCTAAAAGCAAGGCTGACCCTCCTAGCCTAGGAGTGTGATAATTGCTCTCGCCTATTCATACCTGTCCTTAGAGAATAGGAAGGAAGATGGCTGTCCTTTCTAATCCAGAGTTCTACCTCCGTGCTTCTCACTGTTTGACACTTGTTTGATTAAAATCTTATTTTTACTAGGTTGTTTTTCTTGTGAGAGGCTTCATTGTCTCTTCCCAACACCTTTTCTACAGCTCTGGAATCTCTTAATGCACTAGACACTTTTTATACAGAACAGCAGCTGCCAAAAGTGGAATTTCCCCCACCACACAGCTTCCTAGGGTCTAGGCAGAACCTGTTCATCACAGAACCTGTTCATCACAAGAATCAAGATTTCAACAGCTCATAGTGCTAAAGTGACCACAGATGCAGATACTGCCACTGCTGTCTCTTCTTCCCAAGGTGGGAAGTATTGTCACATCCCAACATCTAGGGTCTGGAACCATCACTGATGCAGCTTCATAGCTGAAGTGTGAAAGCACAAATACCACTTCCAGCTTATGCTGAGCCACATGGTGTCAGCTTATGCTACAGCCCTGTTGGCACCAGGGTACTGGAGCAAACTTGGTCAAATCTCAGTTGTTCGAGGAGATTGCCCAGCTGTAAGTACCACAAGGTTCAGAAGGTCTGCATCAGCCATCTTGTTTCAGGAGCAGGAACATAATCAATCCCACAGCTCCTCACTCTGATCTCTCGTAATTGTTTTTGCAACTTTCCTGAAATATCTCTGCAGAAATCAGGCTCCTGTAGTATAGGAAAATATCCTGTGTTTGCAGAACCACACCTTATATATATTTTTTTCCAAATAAAGGAAAGAAAACAAAGGACTCCAGCACATGGTAGGAAGCTCAGCGCTTTATTAAGTAGAGAACAGTAATGGATTTGTAAGTCAGATGCTTTAGCACGTTAAGACTCTCCACAAGGCACAAGCTAGCTGCAATAAGGCACTATGGAGGGACATAAGCAGCTCATTTAATTCAAGATGAGCTGTACATTTGGTCAGAGACGAAGGCTGTATAGGTTCCTATAGTCACCACTGACTGAAGCACTGCTCTTTTGGCCAGGTATATGAGTGTAAGCTGACATTTCTGTCTTAGTCCTGAGATAGGGCATGGATGAAAAATTAGTGTATGCAAGGCATCAGGTTAAGAAGTGATGCTTTCTCCATTTTTGTGATGATTTTTTCCCATTGCTGCCGCATCAGACAGGGAGCATAAAAGAATCCAGCTCCTGGGACTAAGACTAACCTAAACTGTCATCATCTTGTTAAATTGACTTGACAATACATTGTATGTCCCACTGGTTTTAAATCCCAGGAATTACTGAGCAGTTAAGATAGGGAAAGGGAAAAACTTTCAAAGCTTTTCCAAAGCTTAGGATACCTCATTAATTCCACCTGCTCTTCTGCTAGCAGGGTCAGGTTGTTTATGAAGCCTCAAGAAACTGTGAAATCTCCTCCTAACCGAAAACCAAGTGCTGAGCATACAGGTTTTATCCTCATCCTCTCCCCACCTGCATTAGTGCCAAATGATACTTTCCTTCTGGGGCAATTACTTATGCAAATTCAGCTGCAAGTCTGGCCATGCATTTCCATGCAGGAGCAAGTCTACAGAAGACAGTGTTGCTAAGGTGCATGAAGAGCTCAGTGGTGAGCCATTTCTGTGTATGCAGCTAATTTGCATGTTTATGGGATTCTGCACTACTGAACAGCATTCCTTCATATAGCTTGACAATGACAATTCCCCAGTGCTGAGGGACAGTTTGATTGTAGCCTCTGGAAAATTCCAGGACTTTCTTCCTGTACTAAAGGGGTTAAACATGAGCCACATGAGTAAGAAGCCAGTAAGAAGTCTAAGCCTGCTTAAAAACAGATCTAATACTCAGTTGTAACAAAAATCCTTTTACTGAGTCCAATTCTGACACTTATTCAAAAAGTAAAAATAATTTATTCTTACTGAGGAGGAGACCTAAATTCCATTTATATCTCACAGTCCCAGTAATTACAAAAAGGTTTGCCAATTCCACTAACACAAGCCTTGGCTTTTTTATCGTGTTCATACATATTAGCCCAAAATAGGAGAGAAGAAAAAAGGTGTTTACTCTGCTAGCAGAGCATTCGGGCAGAGTGCTAGTTCTGGATCTCTTTAGGAGAACCATGTACTCATTGGTATTAGGCTGACAAACTATAATTATTATATGAAGAAATGGAGAGGATTTGGAGAATGCTCATCAGTATAATTAAAAGTGAGCTTTTGCCAGCTATTTCCATTTTATGTAGTTATAAATCTATTATTTGAACAAAGAAGAAAGGGCCTTTGTATAGTACAAAACAGAAGAGGTATGAAAAGATGTTTCAAGCTACAGAAGGTCGCTATCAACATGCATTTGCAGACATGTAATTATTCCATTACATATATAACCTTTAAAAGAAATGATGATATTGAAGATAGTTGGAAGTGAGGGATGCTGTCTTGGAAAAGGTCACATGTTGTCTTGGAAAAGTAGTTTTGTACTAATATACCATCTTTCCATTAAGAAATTAATTGGTACAACTTCTGTTTATGGTAATTATTTAATTAAAATTATTTCAGGAACTTACAGAAACTCCCCCTCACACATGCTTCAGATTTACGTAGCAGCTTCCTAGTTGTGTTATCTGAAGTATAGGTTTGGCTACAAGTTATTAAACCTCTGCTCACTCCCAGTGAGTGTTGCATGTGTCACTAGAGGAACCCCTCCACATGATTAGCTGTGAACGTACACTTAGAATATCAGATTGCTCTTTTATACAGTAGCTGTTCTTCCTGAGTACCACTATTCACCCTGTTAGCAAGTCAGAGCAAATGATGTTGTGACTTGTCTGTTACAATAAGTCATCAACTGTCTCCACCATTGACAGAGGATCTAAACAAGACTGGTGGTGCACATTGGGCTATTGCGTAGTCCAACATACAGCATTTCCTCCCAGCATGTCCGCTTTGCCTTCTTCCTCTTAGCGCTTACAAAGCACCAATCCAATTAGCAGACAGTCATGCTCTATGTGGCTGATGTTCCTCTGGAAGAGAGAAATCCAATTTAAATGGAGTGAGTGAACTCCCTATTGACATGTGATTCAAAGGTGTTTGAGGAGAGGCAGCCCCCCAACCCCTCTAGCAGCTGATGACAAACTCTCTTCCACCCAGGAAGTTTCTTCCTGGGATTACTTAGCAAGTACAATCATTTCCCTCATCCCTGTTCCTAGTGTGCCTTAGGAAATAAATTAATAGCAAGAAGAGAAACTTCTGAGTGAATCACTTCCACTGGGCAAATATGAGAGCATGAGAAGCCTCCCCCATAAACTCAGAGTATTTCCTCAACTAGTAATTCTGTAAGTGACATCAACATAGCTACATCAGGGATACAAGTACCCCTCTACAGAGAGCTTGCAGCAATGCTACCTTCTCCTAGGCCATCCACATGTCCCAGATATGAATGTTTTGTTCCATCCAAGTTGTATAGTATTTCCAAATCTCTTCAAGCTGCTGCATTTTTTAAGGCCCTGCATGTAGTGTATGCAATACATTACATTTACTGCTTTAAGGATCAGACTTTCTTTGTACAGTAGATACTTGATCTTAAAGTTTCCTCCTGTGGACAATTTCTGTCACGTAGACTGACTCAGGTTATAATGAAGTTAGTCCACAGATAATTGAGAGTGAGTGTATCATCCTTAGTTCACCTTAAGTAATGTAGTTCATCCCACTGTAGCTGAAGCACCAAGAGCCACAAAACTGCACAGAGAGTAACACACCACCTAGCATGGGAAGTGCTGGAAGTGGGTCCAAAAGCTGGCCCCAGGCTTTGCTTCTGGCTGTCAAAAGGAGGTTATCCAGCAGACTGGACCCAGAAGCCAGTCTGGACTCTCCCCCCTCCAGCTGATTCCTGGGGCATGTATGTACACCAGCTGCTCCTTCCATTCCTTTTTCCGCTCTTGCCTATCTCCAGCATGTAGGAGAAATCTGGCAGTTAGCCCAACCACTCCTTGTAATCTTAACAAGTGGATTAGATTTCCTTCAAGTGTTTCTGGGTAACAAAATGGACTTGTCAGCAGCAATTTTCATTGAATATGATGAATCCAACAGGTAACATCTTTCCAATCTTCCTCACTCTTGCTAGTGATGCCTAGAGCCTAGATCATCGGGTAAGGAAATTTTTGTCAAGTAGCCTGTCTCCAAGAAGAGAAAAGAGAATGTCTAGGTCTATGGCAGAGGAGCAGACCCCACTGAGCCAGAAAACAAGAGGCCACAGCTCATTTTCACCATCTCCCAGACACATTGCTGACTCTAACCCTAAGCCCACATGCCAGCTCACATTATCCCTTCATGCTCAGACCCTCTTTAGTACACATCTACACACATTTGCCCACTGGTCATGTTCTTCACACTGAAGTTGGTGCAAAACACCCCAAATTCTTTCTGAAATCCATGGACTCATCTGCCAGTCGTGCCCACACTTTTCCCCAAGAATTTCTTCAAGGTAGGACTGAGGCTGTACAGGAGAATGCCTGCAACATATATGGACTAAAGTAAGCCAAGACACCAACTGTGCAGGAAGATATGGCATTAATATCTCCATCCCTAGAAGCAGATGGTGATAAATGAATGGCATATTTGACATATCTGTTATAGTCACCCAACTAGTTAACCAAAAAAAGATCAGATCACAACAGCATTGGCTCAGAACTTCTTCCTCCAACACAGGAAATTCCATTTCCTCAGCATGGTGCCTGGTGCTTATCCTTCCAAGCTGTGCTGTTCTGAAGAACCCACGATAACTCAAAGACACACATTTGCGTCAGCATGTCACACTGAATTTTCACTTTCCAAACAGTAGTGTATGCATATGGTATTTTATACTATCAAGGTGAATTTGTTTTAAGATATTTTATAGGGTCTCTAAAACCAACATATTCTGGTGAGAAACTGGAAATAACCTGTCAGTGGGAATCCCGTCTTCATTCCATCCCCTAGCACTAGTAAAACAAATTTATAGTAATGCTATATAAAGGATGTATGACTTAAAATGAATTTGTATCAAGAAACAGTATGATGATTAAGCAGGTGCTAAGTAGGTTTTAGAGGATAAGCTCTGATCTTTCGATCATCAAAGTGCTAGAGAAACATCATGGAAACAGACATTGTCTCCAACACTCATGAGGTATTCAAGGCAGGCCAAATTCCAGACTACAAAACATTTGATTTTTCACTTTTGGCAGATAAGCAGAGAGAATAGATGCTCCTGTTAAGTTCTCCCCTCTTCACCCCTCCCAGCACGACTTTGGAGGGTGGAGGAGGGAAGAAAGAAGAACAGCTTTGAGAATGCTAAAGAAAGAGCTGTGGAATGATAGGCACTCAAGTGGAATGAAAGAAGAGCTACCATGCATCCCGGCAAGGCTGGGCACATATGTGTATGTTATACATTCATCCATCATGGTGACACTGCCAGGGGGTTTCTTCAGCAATTTGTTTTTGTAGGCATGATGTGGGTTGACCTTGGCTGGACACAAGGTGCCCACCAAAGCTGCTCTATCACTCCCCCTTCTCAGCTGGACAGGGGAGAGAAAATTTACCAAAAGGCTCGTGGGTTGATATAAGGACAGGGAGAAATCAGTCAGCAATTACTGTCACAGGTAAAACAGACTCAGCTTGGGGAACTTAGATTAATTTATTGCCAGTCAGAATCAGAGCAGGATAATAAGAAATAAAACCCAATCTTAAAACACTTTCCCCACACCTCTCCCTTCTTCCTGGGCTTAACTTTACTCCTGATTTTCTCTACCTCCTCCCCCCACCAGCAGCACAGGGGGACGGGAATGGGGGTTGCAGTCAGTTCATCACATGTTGTTTCTGCTGCTCCTTCCTCCTCACACTCTTCCCCTGCTCCAGCATGGGGTCCCTCCCATGGGAGACAGTTCTCCACAAACTTCTCCAACATGAGTCCTTCCCACAGGCTGCAGTTGTTCACAAACTGCTCCAGCCTGAGTCCCTGCCATGGGGTGTCACCCTTCAGGAACAGACTGCTCCAGCATGGGTCCCCCATGGGGTCACAAGTCCTGCCAGAAAACCTGCCTCAAAGTGAGCTCCTCTCTCCACAGGTTCACAGGTCCTGCCAGGAGCCTGCTCCAGCATGGGCCTCCCACAGGGTCACAGCCTCCTTCGGGCATCCACCTGCTCTGGTGTGGGGTCCTTCATGGGCTGCAGGTGGGTAGCTGCTCCACCGTGGAGCTCCATGGGCTGCAGGGGGACAGCCTGCCTCACCATGGTCTTCACCATGGGCTGCAGGGGAATCTTTGCTCTGGCACCTGGAACACCTCCTCTCCCTCCTTCTGTACTCACTCTGTCTGCAAATGCTGTGTGACATTTTTTTTCCCCTTCTTAAATACGTTACCCCAGAGGCGCTACCACCATTGCTGATTGGTTCGGCCTTGGCCAGCGGCAGGTCTGTCTTGGAGTCAGCTTGGCACTGGCTCTATTGGACACAGGGGAGGTTTCTAACAACTTCTCACAGAAGCCACCCCTGCACCCCCCACCACTACCAAAATCTTGCCACGCAAACGCAATACAAGGTGGTAGTTACGTGCTAGCATCTAGACATCATCTAGACACATTTTTGTTTTTTGCATACAATTAATTAGATATTTAAGGTTGTGAAGGGTTGCAGGCAGAGCTAGACAATCCTTGGTCTGAAATTTTGGATGATGTAACTGGCACTTTGCACACAGAAACATTATGAACATCTATACCTGTAGGCAACAGACCAGAGAGTCAATGACGAGTATGTGGAACAGATATAAAGTGGTTCTGCATAGACTACCATGGCATATGCAAGCCCTTTACAAATACGACACTGACTTCCAGCTAGCTAAAGGACTAAGGACAGTCACTGCCACTTGAGAGGGTGTTTCTGATGAGGGAGTCGAGGCAGTGATGACTTGTAGAGCAAAGTAAATCTATAGCCATAAACCCAACAGATGTGGAGTGTAGGAAGAGGCAGAGGCTAAGAAGTTAGGGAAGGGGAAATAAAACCAAAGTAGCCTAAAGATGTCCTGAAGAGCTTGCTGGGTCAACACACACAAATTCCAAGTCATCTTCTTATCATCTTTTGTTCAGTTCTTCCCCCTGCTGCATTTGTTTTAATTTCATCCTCAGCAATCTACCATGCAAATCTGACCCCAGACTGCTTCACTCTTCTCGTCTTTGGGGATTAATACTGGGACATTTTTTGACTGAATCCAGAAGTCTTCGACAATTTAGAGATTAAAAAATCAGTCCACTCCTAAGATGCATCCCAGGGACACTCTGGTTGGGATTGTTGTAGTTACTGGGAATGTAAAATAAAATTACAGTTTCAGTCTTGTTGCACTCCTACACTTCACTATCTCGGCCACTAAGCCCTTTGCCCTTTAACACAGGATTTCTCAGACAATCAGATTTGTGAATCTAGTTTGTGTAGCTGTTTTTCAGACATAGCCAACATCAGATGTTCAAGAGTGAAGAGCAAGAAGAGTCACAGTAGATAGCCATAGGACACCCATAAAAGCCGCCTTCTAATGCTGAAAAGTTTGAGTCCTATCCATTGGCTTTGGGAAGGAGCTGCATTAAGTATTCTCATAGGATACTCTTTAAAATGTCCAGTTCCTCTCCGAATCTTGTCAAATTCTTGCCATCAACAGTATCACATAACAATGAGGAGACCATCAGGCTTACAAGTAGTTAAAGAAGTAGTTAAATTCCAGAAATTACCTCAAATTTATTTTTAATCATGTATGGTTTCCTTACAACATAAACTCTGCCCATACTTAGCTCCCTCCAAAACACCAGTCTAATGACCTACAATTGAGATGAGTAACTAAGACAGCTCGACAGTTTTAATGAGGGTGTTTTGGAGTGAAGAGTGAAGAACCAGGGAAGAAACAGCTAGCTGCTAGAAGGTACTTTTGGAAAAACTGCCTCTTTCAGATCTCACTTCAACTCTCAGTTCCAGGTTGACTGGAGTCAGAAATAGATCTAGCACAAGAGGGAGATGATAGAAGGAGTAAGGCCTGCAGCTAATCCTGGCTAGATTTTATAACAGCTCCATTGGTAGGTAGGGGTAGCATTGAGCTATACGTTTTGAGGGAAACTGTGCAACCAGCCTTTCATAAACTTAACATTGCTAAATAGTTCCTGTTTGTGGTTCTCCAGTCCTCGTAACAGACAGTAAAACTTCATCTGAGATTAGTTCAGCTCTCCTTTGACTCTTTCTGCCTTTAATCTACCCCTTCTAGGCCATGATTTTCTGTGACTCCATCTGTTCTCTTGGCAGCTGTCTGAGAAAATGCAAGATAGAGACAAGTAGCAAAAGACTCCAGGGAAGCTGAGATATCACAAACAATGACTTCTGGTCAAAGGCTCTAGCATTTATTCAAAATGTGGAGTTTTAAAGAGAAACCAGAAAGGCTACATGAGTTGGACTAGTTATTTACTGATAGAACTAACTACTGATAGATTGAGGGAACACCATTTGCCTTGCAGCATTGTCAGGTTTCTAAGAACTGATGTTGCCAAGGGCAAGGCTATTGAATATGCAGGCCAGTAGGGCCCAAGTCCCAGGCTACAGACGTTAGGCAAGTACTGGCACTTGGGGAACCCAGTGATCTTCATTGTTCTTGCAGTAGGGGCCATGCCAGCTCTCCTACATAGCTGACCAGGGCTGCAATCGCAGTGGAATGCAAGGCTGATGTAGCACGTTAGAGAAGAGCACACTCTGTGTAATCATAGTGAGAGCAATTTTCATTCTATCTTGTTTTGGCGTTTCTTGTAGTCTAAAATCATTCATGCATTACAACACAGAGCTGCTCTTTATCTATGGGAACAGGCCACACTTGGTTTTTGTTTAATTAAAGCTGACTGGAGAGCAAGGAGCACTACCGTTTTCCATACGCTGTCTGGGTTGGGGGCTTGCTTTTCCGGGGGGGCAAGAGAAGAAGAAAAAGGGGTTGGACTTATTGACCATAATACAGCTCTCAGCAGACAGGCATCTCTGTTTCAGGACAGCTATCGTCAGTGCCAAACGAGCGGGCACTGATGCTTAGGGTGGGCAACAACACTGAATGAACATAAAGCCCCAGGCACTTTTCTTGAGGGAAGATACAGCATTTTGGCAATTTTGGGAAAGTCTGCACTCCTTCAGCCCTGTGATGTGCAGTCTAGGTAACTACAGAGACTTTCACTTTTTGGAGCTCAACTCTTGTACCCTCTACAATACCCGTTTTTAAAAGAAAAGAGGCTTGGCTCTTCGGGGTCCATTCCTGTAAAGACCAGGGCAGCATGAGTCAGGGGGCCCCTTTGCAGCACGGTCCAACTTTCTAGGAAGCCAGAAAGGCAGAGCTAACTCCTGAGCTGACTAGACAGCTTGTGCTAGCCAGGAGGTTTGGCACATGCCTCTTCTAAAGTTCATCACAGAGCAGGAATTGCTGTGGCCGGACAGTTCGTTCACAGATACCCCCACTGAGGCTGCAGGCAGCTGGCTGGAGGATACCTCTTGTCAGGAGCAATGCTGAAGACAACTGAATAAAATTCAGTCAGTTGTTTTCTCTTAGAGGAGAGGGGGCTAATGTTTCAATTGGCAGCACGGGTTACCACTGGGCCAAGCACAGCTTTCTCTGCCTTTAAGATAGGTCTGGACTGTCAAATCCTTGCCTCCAGAGCATGTGTCCCAGCTAGACGGAGCAAGGCACTGACAGGCTCAGGCTGTTCCCAGTCTTCCTTTTGCATCTATGCTTGCCCTTGTCCTCTGCTGCTCCTCCGCACACGACTCACATACTGCTGGCAACACTTACTTCAACAGGCCCTTCAGCATGCCTCCCCTCTCTGTTAGCCTCTTCCTCTTTTGTACTGCTCAACTCCTCTTCAGTCACCCAGAGCACCTTTTCTTCTTGTTGTTTTTTCCCTTCCAAGCCTTCCTCGGGGTGCAGCCCAAGGGATAATAATTTATTTGTTTTTAAATCAATAAACTGGAAACAGAACAGTTCAACAGTATCGTGACAGATGGGAGAAATCATCTCTCTTCCCAATCACCTGCCTGATCTGCCCGTAGCACTGTTTGTTTAGCTGCAGTCTCTGCCATGATTTGCAAGTCTGAGGAAGGCAAGGTAGAGGACCTAGAGAAAGGCAAAAAAAAGCAAGTCCTGGACCTACGCTTTTAACTGGTAGACCATTGCAACCTACCTGAAGTATTTGAAAAGAAAAAAAATTACAAATCAGCACCCCAAAGTAATGAGCCTGAATCAACTGTCACTGGATTAAAGACATGATGCATTCTTCCCTGTTTTTCAAAGGCAAAATAAGCCTTATGCTTTCTGGTGTTTAACTCCTCAGAGGCTGCACATTCAAGTTTTACGTAGCCTTCTGACTTATGAAGTAAGATTTGTTTAAAAACAAAATAAAAAAAGCACAGAAAGGAAAAAAACCACCATCAAAAGTCTTAACACTGACTTCAGACAGATACTAAATATCTCAAGACTCACTTTAAAAGTTGCAAAGGTTGACAACACCACAAGGGAATGAAATCCATGTAGCCACCAGCCATTACAAGCCTGCCAGGCCCTCTTGAATCACAGCAACAAAAAATAACATCTTACCTGAAGACTTCATGCGGTTAAGAAGACAGCTGCTTTCCTAGAGCACTTACTTTAGGCTTAGAAGTGATAGTAAGTCCCTAGGACACTTGCACCCAGATGAGAGCTGCTTTGTCCCGATAGCAGTTAATACAGCCTCTTCAGGATGGGAACAGGTCCACTTCTTCCATAATAAGTTAACCCTTCCTCTCCCAGCTCCTGTCTGCGCTATGCATGCTATCATGCAAAGGTGAGGGCATGGATTTTCAAAATATCAGATATATGAAGGATCAAGAGATGGAAAGAAAGAGGAAAATGAACAGGGAAAGCCTCCAAGGTGGAACCCAATCCCTGGGATGTTTGCCTGGCTAGCACAAAAGAGAAGGAGAAGCAAGCTGTAAAAGAAGAATGTAAATAGACCCAGAGCTCCACATGCTCTTGGGCATTTGGGGAACTCAGATTTAATAGGAGTAATAAGATATCCTTCCCTGTCCCCATTCAGGGGAAAAGCTTTCAGCAAAGTCCTGGAATACCCACTTCCACCTCATATTTTTACCTGACAGGCAGTGCCTGCTCTTCACCACCTCCCTGGTGGCTTTTCCATGGGAGTCATGGCCCCTGGAGGGGGACTCAAGGATCCCAAATGGCCTGGAGGCAGATTTCTGCCATGTTCAACATGTGATAGTGGTATGTAAGGTGCAGAACTCCAGAGTTGTGCTCCAGAGATCTTGGGATCTCAGAGGTTCAAGAGGACTCTGGTTTGGGCAGAAAATACCCAAGGTTAGTGTTAAACACACATGAGAAATCATGAGAACCGGAGTCAACAGCTGACTGTGCAGCTGCAGTGCTCAGAGCATACTGATTCTCTGAAGAGTATCTGTGAGGCGTTTTTTCTTAAAACACCCACAGGAGACTGAGCCTAAAGTCCTGTAGCTTCACACCACTGTTCCTTTCCCTGTTTTCCCTTTACCTTTCTCTGTGTTTCTATCCTGATAATTAACTAGCAAGGCATTTCATCTATATACAGGCTTCTATTTCTCATTTTTTTTGTCTGTCCTTGTTCCTTCCTCTTTTTCCCTATGTTTTTCCTCCCTGTTGTTTGCTTTCTTCATGTGTAATTAGGAATCGGAGTGGTGCGTCTGCTGTTTGAATAAAAACAGACAACAGTGTAATTCATTCAGGGAAGTGTTGAGATTAGAAATGGCTGAAATTTGGGGGGTCCGTTTTTTGGAAGATTCCATGTGGAAGCTGGTGAAGGATCTAGAGAACAAGTCTTCTGAGGAGCAGATGAGGGAACTGGGAGAAAAAGAGGCTGAGGGGGGACCTTATTGCTCTCCTGAAACAAGACAACTATGAAAGGAGGCTGTAGTGAGGCGGGTGTCGGTTTCTTCTCCCAAGTAACAAGTGATAGGACGAGAGGAAATGGATTCAAGTTGCACCAGGGGAGGTTTAGATGGGTTGTTAGGAAAAATTTCTTTGCCGAAAGGGTTGTCAAGCACTGGAACTGGCTGCCTGGGGAAGTGGTTGAGTCACCAGCCCTGGAGGTATTTAAAAGACTTGTATATGTGGTGCTTAGGGACATGGTTTAGTGGTGGACTTGGCAGCATTAGGTTTATATTTGGACTCGAACTTCAGGATCTTTTCCAACCTAAATGATTCTATGATTCTACAGTTTCAAAATATGTTGTTACTTTTATCTGGAAATAGGCCCTTTTTTTCCCAGCGGTTCCTGTAGAGACGAAATTCAATAGGAAATGCCAATATATATACTTACGAAACCAAGCATGCTCCTCAGAATGAACGCCAGTGTTGCTGAATCAGCTGAGAGCCTTGTGCATTTCCACACTGCAGCTGATGATGTCTATGACCCCAGGTCTGCCCTGCAGAGCCGACTGCCTTGCCTCCACACCACTTGGGCTAGCCAGCTCCCAGCGTTGCTGCTTTGGGAGTTGGGCAGCACGAAGAACTGGGTGGAAAACCTCATGGCCCCTCTCTGATGCGCTACTTGTACGGCACGGCTGCACTAGAGGTGTGGAATATGGAGGCATGGCCCTCCAGCAGCCTGCCAGGAAATCCAGGTAAAGCCCTGTAATTCGAAGAATCTCTGCCAAACCCAAGATGTTTTCACCAGATAGATAGTTTAAATTTGATAAATTACGCAAAACCAAAATTTTATCAGAAAATTCCTGATGGATTTTAGCTGGAAACAAAGTGACAGGATGTAGGAGCTGGAGTATTTGTGTGAGCCTGCTTGAACATACACTCAAATGTGATCCCACCACTTGCTGCAGTGAAAAGACAACACAAGTAATTTATGGACACACCAGTCAGATAGGTGCTTGCCACCTGAGAAGTTTAAATTAGAAATAACATAGAGAGAACCAGCAATAACCAGGCTGGCAGGAGACAAGGGATCTGAGCTGGCTAGTTACAGATGTGGAAGACCAGGAGATGAATTTGATATGTCAGACAAGCATGTCCTCTCTTTTCCAGCAGGTTGCACGTCACAGGCAGGGACCGAGGGCGTGAGCAGAGGTCAGTGAGGTAAAACTAACGCTTTCGTCTTCCCCCTGCTGTGTTGTTCCTGCCAATCCTGTTGTTTCTAAGGCAAGGTTCATTTTGAGAATGCATTGGAAGCCAAAGAGTGGAAAACCTAAGCCGTTTGTTACATTAAGCTAGCTGGGAGGCCTGAAGGAGTATCATCACTGTCTGTAATTCAGCTATCTTTGTGGCCATGTCTGTCAGGTTTTGAGAAAGACAAAGGTGATAAGCTTCACATTTCAGAGTGACGGAAAGCGTGGCAGGGGCTTTGGAAGAATCTGAGACCCCATGACAAGCCAGGATACTTAGCTTTACTGCTTATGACTGGGTTAGAAGCTGTAAAAATATTTGTAAAAGATGACCTCATTTGAACCCTGGGTCTCCGCAGTAGCACTGAGAACAGAGCTCTAAGTGCTCTTCCACTGACTTGGAGACAGGGTGATTTTATGCCATCTGAGGATTCAGCCTGCTTTATCTCCCCTGCTTCTCTTCTCCCCTTTCCATTTTCTTTTCCATTCCCTTAGTACTTGCCCCCCTTGACACTGTGTCTCTTTTTAGTGACTCCTTTTCATTGATGAAGGTCAGTGTGTTCAAAATTGGCTGTTGATTTGTGCTGCCTATGCCACCTTAAGGGCCTCCCTGGCGGTATCTTAAAAGGATCTCTTTTTCAGAAGTGCTGAGCAGCTCTTACTGGGTTCCAGTGCTATGATAAGTGCCCAACACCCTGAAAACCAAGCTCCTTACAAATGTTTCCAGGCAAGAGACCCAAGAACAAGTCACTCAAGATTAGTGAGCAGTTTTGGAAGTTTGGTCCAGGATTTCTTCCTTTGGATGAATTCTTTTGCCTTTCTTATCTAATAAACACATTTTCAGCCTTTTTTTTTCCTGTTTTGTTCAGGTTTGTTACTTCTTATGGTTTTGTCTTTCTTTGCTGTGATCGCTTCCTCTCGTCATGATCTCAGCCCCCCTGCTTGTGCTTGTCTTGTCAGTTTTCCACTGCTATTTCTGGTAGTGCCCAGTGTTGATGAGCTGAGGCCATTTCTGTGGAGACGCTTCAGGAGAAATGTCTGCAGAGTTAGTTTAGCCACAGTCAACAAAAAATCAACTCCTTTGCATCACAATGTATAGGAAACATATTTAAGGAAACACATCTAAGGAGATGTTTCTGTTCCAAAAGAAATAAAAGTTAGACAGGCAAACCTGTTTTTCATGTGATGTATAGGATCATGAGACAGATACTGATAGAAGGAAAACTTTTTTATTTGGGTGCTTTTGCCCCATTCTCTACAGGCTTGACACCAGCAGCAGGACAGGTAAGGAAGGGGAATAGAATTTTCCCCACCACCTTGGAGTGCAAAACTTTCATATAATAATCAGATTTCTCTTTCAGCATCACTGGGAGTCACTGTCCCCTTGGAGCAACCCTGGGAAAGGCATTCTCCCTTGAGTTTTCTGCTGAGTGAGCTGAACACTGACCTGCTATGGTTTGTTTTTTCTTACAGGAATGAAACTGTTTTACACCAGTTCTGTTGCCCAGCAGCTGATGCAGAGCAGAAGCCTTCATCTCCAGACTCCTCACCAAGGTGGGAAATTGCTGCCAGCAAGACCTTTTTTTCCATCCCTTATTTCCTTATCATGCATCACTGATCTTCCTGCCCCAGACAGAATTCTCATATTATACATGCCCATCCTCCCTTATGTCCCATGTCCCCAGCACTGTTGTCCCTCTCTTTTCCCTCCCAGAGACTGCTGTTCATACTGTTGTGTAATTGCTCACAAACCTGTTCCGGCCTCCACTCACACATACCCATGCACCTCCAAAAAGTACTTTCAGCCTCTATTCAGACATCTACTTCCATCAACCCAAATCCATGCTTGTACCTTTTCTTACCCTTCTGCATCACTTTGACGCCAACATACACATGCTCCACTCTTCTCCTTCAAATTAGTTATCCCACATTATAAGGTGCCTGGACATACCTTGAAGGTACAGAAAAAGTCACCAAACAAACTCAGGGTTCTGTCTCACATCCTGAGGGTGGGAGGGCAGAGTTTAAATGTGTTGAAATGGTCTGAGCTTGCCTGTGAAGGACAGTTATAGACAGGTACTATTAACTGTTGTCAACTTGTATCCAGTGCAGCCAGGTGTGGGTACACCAGCAATTGTCGTAGCTCTCCCTCATCAATGAATGACATCAGTGCCAAGACCAAGGGGTCCAAGGAGCTTCAAAAATACTTGAGATGCACCTACTGCATATAATTTCCATGCTCAGCCTTATCATTCTGTTCTTGTCATCTCCTTCTCCTCTCACAAATTCTTACACCTCTGTCTCACAGACCTACTCCTTTTTCTCATGCCTCATCACCCTTCTGTCAACAGCAAACAGGTTTCTCTTTAAAGATTTTGCTCATCACACTGCTAAACTTTTACATCTGACCTTTGGCATCTGTATCAGAAGCCTGAGTTACTAGGGAGGGCTCTGGACAGAATTGGGCAGCCGGATTGCAGTAATGAGGCTACAGCATTTTAAAAATTTTATTTCTTCTGTTTGTTCTGCCCACTGGAGCAGACTGCGGTTTCTGATTTCCTTCCAAGGAAAGGTGTGAGTGCTGGACAACTGTGAAGAGAACAGGGGTGTGTATATGTATGTATGTGTGTGCGTGTTCAAAAGTAGGAGAGAGACACGGTAAAGAAGCAGCACCCTTCCTGCCCATTTGTGTATGAAGATGGAAGTGTTCACTCCCGTGATGTCTGTGCTGAGGGCTTTCAAGCATTGGTGAAGTCTGCATGGTCCCTGTGGGACATCTGTAGCTGCAACCTCCATGGCAGATGGGGAGATGCTGGCAAGGAGGAGGAGGAGACAGTAGAGGTTTCTGTGGTAGGGACAACCACCTCACCCTTGCATTTCTGGAGAGAGAGAGTTTGCTTATGTATGTGCTCTATTTTGTCTGAACCGAGGCTCAATTTTGCCATAGTGTTCTATCTTCATACCCTGATCCTTGACCCTGCTCCATTCTTGTCCCACCCTCCATCTTATTTCTGGTCAGTTCCCTTACTTTCTGGCATTTTCTTATCCTACAAGGCTGTCAATCCTACAGTGTCTTAAGCTCTAGGGTCTTTCTCTAGGGTCTTTTTTTCATGCTCATGCTTCAGGTCTTCCTTTTGTCTCAGTGACTCCCAAAGACCCTACCCGCCCCTTGAGCCTGAGTTAACCTGCCCTCCTTGTGCTGGGAACCACCAAATTTTTCACTTGGGGTTTAGCAGGTAAATTGAAGGGGAAGCAATCACTTCTTTCAGTAATTTAGCAACTTTGGCAACTTGCACCCAAAGATAAGTCTGAGCCAGGAAAGACAGAAGGGGGGATGAATGACAATGGCCCCTACACCATGTTGCATCTGGGCTTCGAGTTAAGGGGCTTCTTATACAGAGCTACGCCTGTCCGTTTTATGTCTTTTGTAGCTTGTCCCACTCTGCAGGCCTCCTGCTTTCCTTACTTTTTTCCCAAGGCTTTCTCTTGTCCTCTCCATTTCTAATGCTCCCAGACCCCAATAGCAGTCCTGACTCTGTGTGTGACACAATATTCTATGTAGAGATAGAGATGGTTGAAGTCACCATGGCTGTTTGAATGTGAGAAATAGGCACACAGAATTTTTGGTTCTTCAAACACAGCAGCTTTTAAACGTGATCCCTCTATGTGACTATCTCAGGTGAGAAGAGCATCCCTACTCCCCACACTGTGCCAGAAGAAAGGCAGAGAACATGCAGGACTATTAAACTCACTGGTCAGCTTTATGCTGGCCCAAAAACACCTCCTAGCCTCTGCCAGGTCCTGCAGTCAGCCATTGGCTTCCTTCATGTCTGACATTACATATACAGTGCAGTGAGGAGGGCAAAAAAAACGGCAGAGAGGGAAAAACACAGGGTCCTCATGGAGCTGATGTCTGTAGCTGGTAGCTATGCTGTTCTGGAATGGCTCAATACACCGCTGGGACAAGCTCATCAGATCATTTACAGACCCTGTCAACCTGCTCAAATCATGAACAGGCTCCCCATTGAACCAAGGCAGAACAAAAGTCAATCAAGACTGAAATATGTGGGTCAGACAGCCTGAATAGGGAATCAGTTCGTGGGTGAGCCAGGCTTATCCCAAAATAAGCTCATCAGGGCTCCTGATAGGAGAGCCTGGGACACAGGCCTCCCTGTGCAGCTCTCCTGAGCCCCGCTGAACGGACAGCCAGTCACAAGTGCTGCTATGGTGAATTTGATAAACCAGCTCGGGTTTATTCTTTCTTTTTCCCCTCCATGATCAGGCATTTCCCTAAACGAGATAAATCCTGTCAGAAATGATGCCACTAATAACCATCAGCCGTCTAGTTTTAATTAGAGTTTGCTTCATTAATGCCCCAACTCCTCTCTGTGCAGCAGATTAAATAATGTACTTGCAGCTCATTTACACAAACCCCCAAACTGCAGGGCTGAGCTACAATCCTTTAATTAAACAGCCCGGCTGATCCCTACCACTGCCTCGGCTCATCAGTCTAAGCCGATTAAAGAGAATAGGGACTAATAAAGAGCATAAACAGGGAAGTGACTCTCGTCTCTTCAAGGGACTTGGAGACTCCAGTAGTGATTGGCTGCTTTGTCCTGTACCAGGAACCTTACCTCAGCCCACATCTATTCCTTCTGGGACCTGCAAGAATGGTCCTGGTTTCAGCAGGATCCCAGCCTTGTCCTGTGAGGCAGAAATCCTTTGGGAGACTGAGGGAACATGGGTAGCAGGAGGGTAACGCAGAAGGAAAGGTGAAGACAAAGAAAGGGGCATCAAGGCAGTAAAAAGAGTGACTGCCTGATCACAGGAGAGACCATCAAGAGCAGCCATACAGGTCAAGTGTGGGGCAGAAGGACAAGGAAACACAGGGCCTAACAGTAGGAACTGTCTGGGACCAAAGTTTGTCTCTGCTTGTGGTCTGTGATGGTCATTGTTGTTCTTATGTGGTCTCCCGTAATGTTTGTCCTGCAAGATTTCTGACTCTTTCTTTGCTAGCCATCCAGCTAAAAATGCCTTGGCTTCACCTAGGTGGGAATGATGAGGAACATGTCAGTGTCTAACCACTCAATAGAAACCAACTCAATGAGGCAGTTGTGATTATTCCCACTTGTATTCTGCTTTGCTTCCTTGGCTGCCACAAGCAGTGCTAGCCCCCTTCTCTCCTCCAGCATGTGAATTCCTTGTGGAGCAGTTACAGCTCCGTGAGTTTAGCAATACAAATTTCCTACCTGGCTGCTTACCAGCAATCAGCAAGACCGTAGACCATGAATATTAGGAGACAGATTTGATCCTCAAATATGCCCCCAAAAAGCTCAGAGCCAAAGTACAGCATGAAGTGATGGCAGCAGCAGGCAGATTCCTATTGCTGAACTCTTAGGGCTTTCCCACTTCAAAGTACACTGTAAATCCTGTACATGGACCACCATTGTCTCCATTGGACTTGTACACCACTGGCTTCATGACCATAACTCATCTTGTATGTTGGGCTTCCACTGGGGATGCCAAAGATCAGTTTGAGAGAAATGAGGAGACTCCATGGATAGCAGTAGGAGCTAATCCTGCTCCTTTTCTGAGGTGCTGATTAGACTCTGATTTACCCAAACCCTATAATTTCATAAAGCAACTGCTCTTTTTCTTGCTGGCTTCTGCCAGTTAATGGCAGGGCTTCATTCTAGGGATTTGAATAGCCTAGTAATTGCATTTCCCACTTCTCCCAGTCTCACACAATGGAGACTGGCATCCCAGAACAATGACCTTAAAATGTGTCCAGCAGCAGCCCAGCTCTAACAGGATTACATACCATTTTCCTTTGTGTGAGGTAATAGGGCTGAGATGAGAAAGATTTGTTTCTATTAGAGTAATGAGAGGAAATGATGGAGTCACAATTGGAGGGAACAGTATATTCATTCAGTTGCCTTTCATAGGCTTTTCAGAGCCTGCCTCTGGCTCGCCTGCGGTGCTGAATAGGAAATCAGCAGAAAATCACCTCTGCTCCAGTGATGGGAAAAGTTCTACATAAAAGTTCAAGCACCTGGGGCAGGTCCACTTTGGCAATGGACATGGGGATAGCAATGGAGGGCTGAGGTATCATGTCACAAGGAGACTGGATGGGATCTGTGTACATTTGTGTGAAGGTGAAGATGTATGAAGATGCCAGATAGCTCTTTGGGAAGGGGGGATGTTCCACCTGCATTTGTGAGAGAGAGAAGGTCCTTCCTATCTGGAAGAGGTACAGATGAGACCTGACCTGCTTTTAAGTCAAAAAAGACAGAGTCCTCTCAGGAAGAGGAGACGTCAGGGATCTGACCAGAGTCTTCTGGAAGGGCTTGGATGTGTATTGAGCAGAAGAGTTAGGGTCTGAAACATCTATGGAAACATCTATGGCAAAACTGGGCAAGTTCTGCTTGTATTATCCCATACTATTTTCTCACTTTCCGGTGGGGAGACTGCTGCTTAGATCAGGATTGAAACATGATTACTGCAACTGGCAAGTGCTTACTTCATGATTATGGACCAATTAAATTGTAACTCAATATAGTTTAGACTTCAAATAGCTGTCTACTCATTTCTAAAGTGCCTGCTGGATTAGTCACCATTACAGATTGGTTACTGCCTGGCATCACAGCACCAATTAGTGGTAAGGAGACATGTAAGCCATTGGCTACATCCCCAAGCCAGCCTTCCTTGCAGTTCCGGTGATATTCTCTCTTCCCTCACTTCTACTTACCAAAGTACTCAAATGGAAATATGTGTTCTTGCTGGAAGAGGTCCTTTGTGCTTGTGGCTCCATTTTTGTATGTGGGAGGGTGAAAAGTGGATGGACAGATTTTGGACAGTTCTTTGAAATCAAACCTTCAAACATCTTTCTTCTTGGCTCTCTGAGCTGCATAAGAGTATGCTACACCCTAAGCAGTACATGGTTAAAAAACAAAACCTGATTTAATTTACTTCTGGTGGTCTGCTGTCTCTGACTCTTCATGTCTCTTTACCCGAACTCTCTGTTTCCATTGAACATGCGTTTGTTCTTTGTCCTATGAAGTCATGCTGGAAGGCATCGGCACAAAAGAACCATGAATATTATCTACTGCACAGTAAAAACGTCATGTCCCTCTTTGGCTCCCTACTGCTGTAGCCCCCAAGCATTTCTCCTCCCAATACAGCTCTCACTTTGCCCTTGGGTGACTCTAGGTCCTCTCTCCAAGTCAATTCTCCTTTCAGATGCCACTGAAGCACCTTGATAAAAACAGGTGGGGAATGATAATTTTCCATCAGTATCCATCACACTTTAAGCATTACAGAAAAAACAACTGAGCTACCCAACATTTTGTCTGAACTTAAAAGATTGACCTTGCCTGACAGAAAGAAGGCAAATCCAATTAATGGAATGGGAAATTAGCCCTTCTGGTTTAGGATTTCTGGCAGGATATTGGATATATGAACTGGAGGTCAGTGCTTCCTCTCAGCTCCGAGGTACTCAGTGGCTCTGGCCCAGGTGTGAAACATGTTAATGATTCTAGTCTGTATGAAATCAGATCTATAACCTACCACACAAAACAGCATAACAACTCTGACTAATTGGCCCCCAGCTGGCAGTGTCAAGTGCAGGCTCCTACAATTAGTGGACCATGGAGGCTGAATTCTCCTCTGATTCTCCAGGTCAGGCTCACAGCACCTTTGCCAGTGCAAAGCAAGCCTCTACGCCCATGGTCTGTGCCTTGTGTGGTCTGAGGACAAATTACTTTATATACAAAGCTCTTCAATCTGATTTCTTTCATCCGTGCTAAAGTCCTCCACAGCACTGTTTTTGAAAACACACAGGAGAAGTTTGAGCAACATTTCTGCTTTGTTAGCACATCCTGTTTGTGCTTCTTTTCTCATTTCTTTTCCTTATTGAGGTCACAGGCACGAAGAGAGGATTTTTTCTGCTTCTTAACAGCTCATCTACGTCTTATCCTTTCCTCCCTGTAGATTTAATAATCCTGTTCAAGATATTATGATTGGAGGTTGTGGGGATGCTGCAAACAGGCAGGGATGGGTCAGCAAAGTTCGCATAAGCATTCCCCAGGCTCACAGTTGTCAGAGGTTTGATTTTAGTCTGACACAGTGATGTGGGTGAGGAGTAATGTCTAGACCCAGATTTGAACTCTTCCTAACCTTGAGAGTGAGTAGATGCCTCACTTTTTATGGGTGTTTTGTACAGTCAGGACTAGCAGCTTTAATGGCTTTGCAGGAGCCTAAGTCCAGAACTACAAAGGTATTTAGTAGGTTTGGGGGGAAATAGGGAAACACAATTATAAGCAAAAAATGTTTTAGAGAACATCCTTAACATCATAGTTACCAGGAATCTCTTACAGGGAGGTATAGTTGGCAATTATTCTGGTATTATGACCTGGGGGGAATGGCTCTTTCTGGAAGCATCCAAAGAAACAGGAGGTGAGTTTCAGATGCAGTGTCTCAGTCCTGTAAATGAGATCCACCAGGACATTTTGACACTATCTCCCACACAGGCATTTCTCTGGTCCTTCTCTCCAATAGCTGGTGCAGTCACTTTCAGGCAAGTTTGGAGAATATGAGTGTGGGGAAGTGAAGAATAGATGGGGTCTTCAACAGGGAAAAAAAAAATCTCTGGCAGAAACTGGAGTCTCCCTGTCATATTAGTTGCTTTGTTTGCCTCTGTCAACACCTTTCTTCAGGAAGGAGGAAGATGGCAGGAGAGAGAGGCCAAAGAAAACCCATCTGAAGTATCCTCTTTCGAAACTGCAAAGATACGTATCAGACGCATGTTTTCTGAGAGCCTGAAGCTGTATCTAGCCATTGACTGGCCACATGTTCTTCCAGTCCTTCCTTTTCCCGTGTTACTTCTGTTGCTTACATGGGTCCTGCCCTAGAGGAATTTGGACTTGGATTCAGATACTCTTCTCCCACATGTGACAGTGCATGTCATTTCTTGGGCTGCAGCAGCAGTAACATCAGTGAAAGAGAATCGATCATAGCCAACCTTAGAGTTGTGGGAGCCACTTTCAACAGCTATTGAGATCAGTTAGTTGCTTTAGTACTAGGTGGTTCACTCATGGCTTGCAGATGATCCTCATATTCTCTCTCCCGTATTGCAAAGAATTCCCTTCCCATAACATGGCAATTTCTGGGTACCAGTGGAATGCAACATAAACACCTGCTGCATCCTGTGTTTTCTGTATGATAACACCAGAGAGATGCACGAGCATTGGCTATGACAGCTTTGGAAAGAGTCCTGTATCTAGCACTGGAAAACAGGCACAGACGGTTGATGAACTAATAGCAGATGGACTGTGGTGGAGCTCACACCATTCATTCTAATCCTCTACTGATATCATCTGACCCGATCTGCATCAGTCAAGATGCACTGACCCACAAAATTGGGCTATTCCAGATCTTTTGTACACTAAGGTGTGTTCTGTTGAACTTGATAGGTGGTTTCTGTGGACCCTCTGTCCACACACTTGTTCATGGCTTACAAGGCAGAGAGAGATAAGGCAAAGAGATGGAAAAAAGAGCCAATGAGAAAGAAAGGAAGACAGAGTCACCCCAACAAAGATAACAGTACTACTGCAACAAAATGCATGGCAAATATGCTATACAGAGAAGGAGAATGACGGGAGAGAAAAGGCAGGAAAAGCAGGAAGCTAAAAAATAGTGTAAATGAAAGAAGAAACTGGAGGGAACAAGAACATATGAACAGAGATAAATGAGCAGGTCCCTTGGCTGGAATATTCCTGTTCATGCCAGCATTCTTTGGCAGTGACAGCAATGAGGCTGTGGCCTTTTATTACACATTTTCTTGCAGTGTGATGTCAATCCAAAGCCTTTGTCTTTTCTGTGCTCTGCAGTACTAACTTACTCCTATGCAGGTTCATCTTCTGACCACCCCCATGAGGCAGGCTCTGTGCTCAAATACAATAAGCTCTGCTTTTGTGCTCCAGAGTTCATTCTTATGCATGTGGCCCTGACAGGCTGTCATATGCTTCAGGAAGAACTGAAGAGTCTGAGATGCTGGAGAACACTGTACAGCTGTTCAGGCCACTCTGTTAGGGCTCTGCAAACAGCTAGATAGCTGAGGAATAGGTTGTAAAAAAATTGGGAGATTTTTGGGACTGCCACCTGGCCTGTTCAAAAACTGCAAAAGAGCTGGAGATCACTCCATCTTCCGTGAGGAAACATCATCCTGAAGAAAAGCATCGAGACATAAACAGCAGCTGAGTTCAGCGAGATTTTTCTTCTGAGACTGAGGAACCTAGCTCTGGCCATACCATTTGGAAGTGTGTTCTAGTAACTTTTAACCATCTCTGGTTGGCACCTTGGTTCTTTCCACACACAGATAGTATCATCATCCCATCGGGATGGTGGTATTTGCCTAGTGACTAGAGCCATGCGTCACCTTTGTCATGTCCCACACTGGTATGTCGCTGCTTTCCTGTAAACAGGTTATGATGCTGTTATTATTGCCTGTGTGTCTGGCTTGGCTGCAATCCTTCTCATTCCATCTTTTGGGGAAAGAGGGAAGATGGGAATAGACTACCCTATGTACACGTTGCAGATACTCTTTTGCACATGTCTTCCAGGGTGACTGGCAAAATATAACATATGCCTGTAATTTCCCAGAGTACACTAATGTGAGAGTGGTAGGTCAAGATGCACAAAAACGCATGGTGCAGAATTGCCTTGTGAGAAGTATTGCCATGCTGTTACAGCACAATTGGTTCTGATAAGCGTGATACAGATTGTCTTAAAATATAGCATATTGGGCTAGATCCTCCACTGACTTTGGTTCAGTCCGCTGGCATAATGCCATTTAGCATCAGCCATAGTTCTGCTCAACAACACAGTAGGATTGGCAAACTCCTATTTTTCTTAATGATCTTGCCCCAAAAGGTCCGTGTCTGAGTACGAAGTATATGGATGGGAATGATTTTCATTCCTTAAAGGGAAGAAAAGTTTAACTGGCCCTAGGGGAGTCTAGGCTTGTATGACCGTATGTGTAAGCTGCTAAGTCATCCTGTTTTCCAAATGGGAATGAAGAAAGATAGAAGAAGGAATAAGGTCGCAGGGAAGAGAAGTAACACAAAGTGGATGAGACTGTGAGTGAAGCAGCAGTGACAAAATAGGTTAGAACTTGGAAAAATAGAGCTTTATGCGTGCTGCACAAAGCTGCGGGGGTGGTCGCTAGATTGGGGAAAAGAGGAAGAAATGCTAACCATGCTGTTTCTGTCTTGGTCTTCAGCCATAGGCCAACACAAAACCCTAGATCTGAACACACTGACAAAGTTAAAATCTGGATCATACCTGATTTCCTAAAAGCTGGTGAGTTGTGTTTGGATTGTCTGTATTGAGGATGGTGATTTGAGGCTCTATTACTCTTTATGTTGAGGAGGACCAGGCTTTCTTCTCCTGGGTTTAGCATAAGCAGTGTCCTTCTACCGGGCTGCAGCGATCACAAGAGAGGAAATAGCTGAGAGACTTGAGAACATAAACAAAATTTATCTGAGTTACACAAAGATCTTTCTGTGAAGTGGCTCACTCACTGCCTTCAGTAATCAATTATCCTGATCCTTTAGGAAGGAACCCAGAAGTGCAGTCCAACCCAGGGTCTGTTACAACAGGTGGAAAAAGAAGACCACAAAAACCCTTGCTTATGTCTATAAATGCCAAGAGTTGTGTCCCTCACCCAGCTCACAGGTAGCTGGAGTAGGAGAGCAATGGGCTGAGGAGATATGCAAGGTTTCCTTGCCTTGTAGAGGCTTTGCTGCCTCCCAGCCCCGAATTCATCTCATTTTAGCAGTGAAATTCTATCTTCTGCATGATTGCACCGGCAGGCTTTTGTCAGCAAATTCAGTGATGTTCAAACCTGCCTCAGGGATGAGGAGCCAGGAGATCTGAGTTCAAGTGGCAGAAAGACTGCTGCTGAGAAGCCAAGTTTCTCTTTCCCGGGGTGCTGCGCGGGCAGTTACACTAATGCAGGATGCCATCTGTTTTTTCCTTCTCTAAAAGGTCGTGTTTACTAAATATTGCAGAGGCAAGAGAGGTCTGGGGTTAAAGTAAAAGTAATTAAACCCTGCAGAGCAGGGCCCCCCTGTGCCTTCACTGTCCACTTGGTGCTTTTCACACCTCGGTGATAAACACAGGTGCCCTGTTTGGCACAGCCACAAGTAACCCCCTCTGCAGAGACAGGCTGTGGGACCTCCTCCTAGTCTCACCTGCAGAGACAGCACAGCAACCAGCCTGGGGCATCAAGCACCGAGGTGTGATGGGCAGCTGAGAAAGGGTCTGTACTTCCTAAGCTGAGCCCTGTGCTCCTGCAGCTGGTGAAACAGGAGGCACGGCTGGGAAGAGAGGAGGAAAGAGGGGTACGCCAGAGAGGTGGCCCAAGTGGGCCTTTGCACCACGAGGGCACGGGGTGCATCAGAAAAGTTTAGCTCCTGTAGTGCTGTTCTGTAGTGCTGTTCTGTAGCAAAAGGCACAACAACACAACAATGTGGGAATTACACAGCACGTGGGGATCATGTTTAAATATGAGATCCGAAATGGAGGCCTTAACTCTGGCTTGTTGTACCCTGTGGGACGTGAGGCATTTGCTAGTATTATTACATTTTCTGTCTGCTTAATATACATCTCACTGAAAACACTTTAAGTAATGTTGAAAAGATGTTGCCTGGTTCAGTCTGTGCTAAAGGATGTTAAATTTAATTGATTTCCAATATATTTACTGTACTGTACTGTCAAATCTATTTTATAGGTGTGTGTGCCAGCCTTTTTATGAAACAAGTAATACATTCTGGGATGGGTAATGAGCTTGGCTAATTATCATTAATTCCTCTTGGGTAAAACTAGTGTGAGAAGATGGCTTGATGCCACTGCTTTGCAAGGTGTTACGTGAATGTTGACAAAATCAGAATCTTGTTCCTATATTTGTCTGTGTTGGGGGAGACTGTCTGAGAAAGCTGCAGCTTGGCTGGCAGGGGATGATTTGCCAAGATCAAGTTCCAAGTTCCCTGCCTCTCTGGCAGGAGAGACTTTTGCCTTCCATCATTTTCAGCATGCTCCCAGAGAGCATCGCCTCCAAGTCACCCTAAAACATGAACTTAAAAGCAAATCAGAAGCAATCCTTTTGCACTCAGACCCCCAGCATGTCAGAAATCTCTGAACCTTGAAAAGATCCCGTAATATATTACTGAGCCTGTCTCAGCTTTTTTTTCCATTGAATTCTGATCAACCCATTCACCATATGTTTATGGGTGTCCTCGGGGAACACTGAAATGGAATAAACTGAAAAGGCACTTTGGACCCTGCTAACTCAGCAATTGTGGATTTCTTTTTTTAATGATCAGGGAGAGGAGAGAGGACAGCGGAAGTGCTGACACACCTTAAGACAGAGGGAGCACACGTTCGTGCAGACTTGGGGTCTGGAGTCCATTCTCTTGGCATTAGCTAGTGACCTCTTTTTCTAATTCTCCATATGGCACTTTCTAAGGGTTTTTTATTTTGACATCTCTGAAGCTTTGAAGTCTCTTATGACTCTCAGGCCACAGTAATACTAACTGCTTACAGCACTTTAGAGCAGCATATCTACAATAACCAACTGATCCTCATAAGGAGCTCTGTGAAACGGATTCATAAATTTTTGTGTTCCTTCACAACTAGTCCATGTAGTCTTTGCCTCAGTTACAGGTCACAATCCTGCACGCTGACCTTGAATACCACGAAGAAGGCATTTGGTAAGTTATACATGGGAAACAGCAATGTGGTCATCTCTTGCAGCGACACAGGGACATAAAGAGAAGGCGAGGTCAGTCTCCGTAGTACCTTTGTAACACCTCACACCCATAGCTTCCTCCTATCCAATTAGCTGATCTTTTTGCATAACCACCGTACCGGCCAACAGGGCATCTGAGCGTCCTCTTCTTGAGTGACTGGTTTCTTACACTGATGTCCAAGTCCAGAAGACCCATTGCTATTTTTTTTGCTCTGTTATTGCTCTTATTTATCTGCAATAATTTTTCTTCTTGTAGGAGAGAAAGAGCAAAGGCATGAGTTTTGTGTCTTGACCACATGGAGCTGTGTAGCTATGGCGTGATCAGTGAGAAAGCTCAGTTTTAATTCCTTACAGGACTAACATTACTGTCCTTGAGATGAGTAGCTCTCCTGGCCCTAGAGCCCTGTTTAGTCCCTCAGCTACCCTATAAACACCTTTCTGAGAGCTCTGAAAATTACTCTTAGACCGTGAATTGATTCTGCTATTTGACAGCAGGGCAAGGGAATATAATGTCTGGAAGCATCCAATTTCTGTCTTCCTGCCTACAGGTCTAGCTTGAAATATCTGAGGTGAAGGGGCTGCATGTTCTTTCTCAAGTCATCAGGTATGGCAATGTTTAAGCCTGACAGTCAGGATCCAACAAATAACCATGGTTCAGCTCCACAGCTCACATTTAGAAGCATAGACCCTTGCCAAGCTGAAAACATGCGTTTCCAGCAGCAAGGAGGTGGTGAGAAGTATGCAAGGAAGTGCACCATCCTGATGCTGTAGGAACTGAAAAGCAGTCAAATCTCTCCCAGGACAGAGTATGATACAACAGCTCTGTACAGACATGGGGACTTGATGCTACTAGAAATGGGCGGATGGGCTTCTCTGGTTTGATAAGTTAGTATCACTGATTTGGGCTTTAGATTTCCAAAATACCAGGAAGGGAGAAAAAAAGGAAGCAATAAAAAAAAATTCTACAGAATACCATTTTTCCTCTATCATCTCCCCACATCCTTCCCTTGGTGTACTCCTTATAGAATATCTTCCTGAGAAATCTGCATGTGGAAGCTAAATATCAGAAATCTAACCCAATGCTAACCCAAAAATATTTATGGGTGCCCAGCTGAATTGTCTCAGTGAGAACTTTTTCACTATCCTGCTTTCTTGAAACAAACACTAGGATTCAGCCTGGAACCCCAATATCCCTGTTTTGAAATGCTAGATTAGCTATAGTATTTCATGAGACCTGAGTCGGATTGTCTGTAGTCACCATCTTTGTTAACAAAACTAGTTTCTGTCTGCAGCAGACATATACAAGTCATCAGTGCAGAAGTAGCAGGAGATACCTGAAACATGAGAGATTTTTTCTACAACAGATGAAATCTCTTTGTAATAATGACTAAGCTAGTTGCTATGGGTCATAAAAGTTGTGTAGGAACATCTAGGAAGAACAGAACAGATGAATTTGTAGTCTTCCTTTTTTATCTGATTGCAAGTGGTTTACATTAATATTGCAACTTTCAATCAAACAGAATTCAAAGACATTACAAACCTTCCCTACCTGATTGCATGACTAGCAGTAAATTGCTTCATTTATCATGCAAGTGTAGCTGTAAAAACTGTGAAAGATGGTGGTATAAGATACTTTAGGACAGCAAGTAAAGAACTCTGATTACAGTTGAAACTGCAGGGGTGAAGCTGGGATACAGAACTAAATTAACCTAGTTGGAGTTTGGCCAGGACATGGGGATTCACACCTTAGACTCTGCATGGGACTTTTAATTATTACAAGTGGTTAGAAAAATTTGCTCATCCAAGAAACAGAATGTGCAATAGCTCCATTCCCTTCCTTCATCCCACAGCCAGGGAGGTTGATTGCTCTCTGGCCAAGGGAAAGCAAGTGGATCCCCATAATTTACTTAATAACATTTTCTTCCCAGAGCTCTTTCATATCGTAGTGTCCATCCTGGCCCTACTTATTTTCTTACTGTTGTTTTTTTGCGGGGTTTTGTTACAATGATTACAATAGCTCCTGAGCCTTCACTTAATAATAAAAACTACTCTACCAATGCAACACTCAGGACAGAGGGAAAAAGTCAGGGTCGTTAAGGTTTTAGCCTATATTTCACTGCAGCATCAGTTTTGATCTTTAGCAGTGTGTGTTGTCTCTCATATGGGGGCTTCATCCACTGCTGCTGCTGGACAACAGAGAGTCGGCCTCCCAATACTTCCTCAGAAACAGGGTCAAGATAGGAGTAAACCTGGGAGGAAGACAGGGTGCTGAGTGGAACCTTAGGGCTGTAATCTAACATTCAGGCTGATTAGCAAACCCTGTCTTTACCCCTTTTTTCCATTTCTTATAAGTCACTGAAGTTTACCAGCTGAAGCTGAAATTTCTCAGGTTTGGTCTCTGTTTGGTCTCTTGCCCAAAGGTGAAGTAGGTTTGTCCTTTTTTGGGGGAAATTTTTTTTTTCCAACTAAGTAAAAGTTGTTCAGCCATTTATTTTTATTTTTTCCACAAAAGTACATGTAGAAACTATTCCCACTTCAGCAAGAGTATTTGCTATTGCTTTCTGAACAGCACAAGAGCCAAACCAGCAGGGGGTTAAAAAGTGTATATTTAGCATAAAAGCATCTAGCTGAAAAATGCCTTTGAGTGCTTCAGTGGAATCTGATTTTGATTTGACCGAGTTTTGACCCTCAGAAAATTCCACACATAAGCACAATACATTCTGTTTGGGTGTATTCACTGGGCTGAGAACATGCATGAAGGAGGAAGGCAAGGTTATACGGGTACATGTGGTTAGCTCATGTTCTTGCCCTCGCACAGTGTCTTTAGGGACTTCAGTTAGGCACTGTGAGCGGGGAGCACTGAGCTTCGTGGTGCTTCTCACACATCTCTGACTGAACATGTGCACTTAGTGCTTGCAGTCTTAGAGCCCTCCTGTCTCTTGAGGAATATCCTAAATACCTAATGAAGTTAAAGGGAGCTTCTGAGCATTTTGGGTTGGTCCAATGCCCTCTGACTCCTTAGCCAGGGTAAGAATCAGGTCCAGTGAGGGTACCTAGGGTCAGACACAGCCCAGTCATCAGTGGGTAGCTCCATGGTGATGAGGCAGGTCCAGGGTCAAGCTGGAGACTCAGTCTGCAGGTGAGAGTCCAGAACAAGTGGGTCTATGGCCACGGAAAGGGCAAGGCTGTGTCAGAGCTGGCGACCAGCACTCATTACAGTGTTGCTGGGGCAGGGACTGACTGCTCCGAGCTGGGCTGAAAAGGGGGAACTCTGCAGGGGATATTTGTGAGGGCCCCAGGTGAGGCTGGTCAGGCTGTTAAGGTCTATTAGTGCATTAAGGGCCCTGACAAGGCTTTCCAGAGATCCTGGGGAATCTTAATGTCTGCAGATATTCAAGAGTTGACTGGAGAAGGTCAAGAAGATCAACCTTATCTCTCTTTGGAAATGGCCCTGCTTTGAGCAGGGATTTGGAATAGAGAGCTCCAGCCTTCCTTCCCAGCCTAGGTTATTCTGTGAGTCTACAAAGCCTGCTGTTTTTTCTTCTATATTAGCAGTGCATGCAGGGTATCCAGTCGCTATGAATGTTACTCAGGCTCTAAACTGTATGCGACAGAAAACCAAAGAGGTAGCATACACTAGAGGTGATTTACAGCCTTACAGAGCAACAGGACTGAATGTTGCAAACTCTTGTGCACACGCTTCACATTCTACCACGAGCAGACAATGGAAGTCCTCAGAAAAATAGAGTTAAGCAGATGTGTGAGTGTTGAGAGGACCATAACATCAGGGAATATATGCTGGCATTTAGAGTCCATTCATGCTGCATGGAAGAGGACTAGCTCTCTAGTGTACTGCCTCGAGCCCTGATCTGCCCTAAAGAAAGTCTGCATAGCACACTGTGCTCTGTGGCCTTGAGTCAGCAGAGCGATTTGGGATGTGTGGCTTGCTGAATCAGAGCTTATGCGTCTAGCTGAAATTGCTTTGTAGGGCACAGTCCAGTTCCCACTGAAATACTTGTGAGGCTTTTGGCACACACTTCAATGAAAACATGATCAAATCTATGTTCACCTGGTCATCGCTGGAGCTGAGGATAAAAATCACTGCTCTGCTGGTTAAAATTAGAATGGATAGAACAGAGACTGCCAATAAAAACATTACAGTGAGAGCTGTAAGGGAAAAGTCTTTTATTAATGTTTCCTGCAATGTGGATGGACATAGAACAGAAGGTGTTGAAAATGGGTACACACTTTATGTGTACATCTTTAGGTGTAGAAAAAAGAGTGTTCAATTATATAGTAACAGGAATAGAACAAGGAAAGATTTTATAAGGTGTACAACTTAAAAGGACAGTTTTATGCCTCATTTTAATGGTGGTGTTTCCTGATTGATGACTGTGCAGATATGTCATTTTATTATGCTTTGATAACATTGGTTATATAGCATTTATGTAAGAGACTGGTTTCTTCTGTGAATTTATTTTTTAAGTCTAACTGGTGACTACATGCATGTGTGTAAAAGAAGAAACTTTCTACTTTTAAATCCTTCTTTGTTAGTTCTGAAGTTGTGGTACTGTTTTTGGTTCATCAGATTTGGAGCCCTTTTAGAAACTGTGGGAATATTTCTAAATTTGATTGTTAAATCTACTGAACAGAAGAGCTGCCATTGGAGCGAATAAACTTCCTTTTAAAGTACTAGTAAGATTGCAAAAGTGTTCCGAGGCTTAGGAGGCAAAGTCTGTTTACAGTTAGAAGACTTGAGCTCTTAAAGGCTTACAGTACTTTTGAAAATGAGACTTAAATGATTCTAATTTGGGCACTACAGAAAATCATATCTAATTTCCCTGATTTTGCTCTGACATCAACACCAATCATAAAATGATTTGTCACCTAGATGACAGCAGAACTGGTCGTATGTGAAGCAAATCCAAGAGAAAGAAATATGATTCAGAAGTAAATTAAATAATTTAATGGTGTTTAAATATGGGCGGCAGTACACAGCCTTGGTTTCAATGGAATTAAATGCATTGGTTCTGTAGTCATTATTTCCAAACTAGATGTTGCTCTCAGCTAAATACTCATCCCCTGGAAACCAGTGGAGCTGTATCTGATGTACATGGTGCAGCAGAACCCAGAGTCCATGCGGACTGGCCTGCACACTCTTGGAAATCGTAAATTATTCCTCTGTAGCTACTGGAAGGAGACTAATGTAACAACAAACAAACACTCTCGTGGTTCAAACAGTCCCCCAGAACACCAAAAATCTTGTTTGAAATTGGATGATTTTTGAAAATATTTGGCAAGAGAGGTTAACAACAGTCTTCCTCAGCACTTCAACGGACCAGACATGCGCTAATCCCACCCTGTCTGGAGCAACATGTCAGCTCTCAGAGCGCACTGCTCTCAGGCCCTGGTTTCACACAATTGCTGCTGTGGCTGACAGGAGAAAAGGGTGTTTTCCTTTCTCCACAAGATCTCAGTGGCACGGCAGTCTGTGGGTCAGAAAGAAACGGCTTCTTTCATGGAAGCTCTGCGGTTTTCTATGGCTGTATTGCAGACGTGCTTTAAAGAGTCGGGATCTCGGGGCTGGCTGGCTCTGCTGCACCTTTACGCTCTCAGCTCTCCACGAGTTCCTCTGGAAACTCTACCACATTCAGCTGCCCCTGCACCATTTCCCACGCGCCCTTAGAAACTCCAGGAAACAGGGGAAAACTGGATCCTTGGGATCCAGGCTCTGTGCCAGACGGGGCTCTGGGGTGCACAGGGAGACACTGAGCAGTAGGCAGCAAGGGCACGGGGGTGGCTGCCAGCTGCTAGCTGCTCCAGGGAAGCAGAAGAGGTGTCTGTAGGCCATGACACCCTCCTTGGCCGCTCGCTTCTGATGGCAGCACCTCGAGCAGAGGCAGCCGGGCAGCTCCAGGAGTCACAGGGCTGGTTCATGCAGTGTGTGCAGCACAGGTGCCTGCTCTCAGGGAGGGAGGGATCGGGGCTTTGGCTGCATCATCCTAAAGTCCTGATCCATCATGGAGGGAGACCCCTCACAGCCCAGGCTCTCTACACATTTAAAATGCAGCTCAGTGAATGAGTATAGAGAACAACGATAAACATAATCGTAAATCAAATATAATAAAAACAAATAAAAAAAGCGAAACGTTGCGTTTTGTTCACAGTGATGATCCCAGCGGTTCCACAAGCAAGAAAGCCGGGTGTGAAACGGAGGATCCGAAGGAGGCCGGCAGACAGAGTGGCCAGGAAGGCAGGTCCGACACCCTGACGCTAAAAGCCCAGCCTGCGGAGCTCCAAGAAGAGCAGGCAGCGGGGTGTTCCCCTCTGGTGCAGAAGGCGAGCCTCCACCACACGGGCTCCCCAGTGAGAGTGCAGCGCAGCAAAGGGACGGCCTCGTGTTCCCATGCAGCTGCCTCCGATTATGAGCTCTCCCTTGACCTAAAGAATAAACAGGTACAGAGGCTTCCTCCTCAGGCTGTGGGAGAAGGGGACGGGAGGGGTGGGACTGCATTCACACTGTGGTGGGACGTCTTTCAGCAAATACTTTAGCCTGTTGTTCACCTTGAGCTTCTGCCCTGCCTGAGCAGACCTGGCCCTTTGGTTATTTGGGGCTGATGGAGGAAATAGCTTCCCCACCTCTGACTGCAACACCCTTTCACCCAAACCTGCTGGGCTCTGCTCCTTGTTGCCTGGCTTCTGTGGTCCAAAACGGACCCAGATACTCAGGTGTGACTGTAGGCTTAGAGACAGGTTGCGGGCAGCCAAGAGCTGCATCATCCAGAGATACTGCCTTGATCACAAGCATACAGTGCTTGTAGCACTCCCAGCAACCGATTGTCCCAAAATACCTCCCTCATGGGAGAGGCCTCCAAGAGCCATCTTGCCCTCTTGGATCACACTGGGCAGGTCCCCACTGCACTTCCTCATTAGCTTCTTCAAAGCATGAGCTTTCAGGGGAAGTGGGGTTTATTCAATGAGTGTCCTGCACAGTGCCTACCATGATATTCGTGTGTTGCTACCATCACTGCCTTCAGTCCCGTGATGGATGCTGAAGAGACAGGCAGGTTTACCAGGCTGAGAGAAAATGATTCAGTTCTTGAAGTTGCAAGCCTTGCCTCCTGTGCCCGAGGCTACGGCCTAGCTCCAGAGCACAAGTCTACCCATCTCTAGCTGCATCTCCCGATGGGCTCCCAGCAGGGGATAGAGGGACAGGGGCTAATAGCAGCTGGCCTCCTCACTCAAAGGCAATGAGGTGGAACATGCCTGCCCCTACCCTGCGTCTCTGCAGATTACAGCCCAGGAGTGCTGTTGTGCAAAACAAAATCAAAGAATTGTTTCTGACTTTTCCCTGGAATGGCAGCTCAACCAGAGGCTGTTTCATATGCAGATCCTGCAGTATGTGAGATGAGGAGGAAAAGCAAGTGCTAGTGACAGTGTCCAGATTACGTTCAGTGGGAGAATTCAGTGGGAGCTGTGCTATTGCAGATGAAGGTCTCAGCTAATGAGGTTCCTACAGAAGAAGCTGCTGCTTCTGGGTCATGTCTCTGCTACTTCCCTCAAGGCATTGCTGCTGTCCTTAAACATACATGTCAGATCAATGGCCAAATAAATTCCTGAGCAGAAAAGAGACCTTGGCTCTTTAGCTCTGTCTTTCTCAAAATACTGAATACTCAACTGGAACAGAATTCTTCCTTCACACCAGGAAAAGAAACAAGAGAAACTAATTAACTGTCTTCACAAACTAATGTGACGTAGCCTCAGTGTGGGCCAGATCTTGGCTACTATATATGGGCTTAGCCTCCTCAATGTCCTAGAGTTGCTCTGATTTGTCCTAGGGAATGTGTCTTGTGTTATTTTATCTTTAAGGTCATGTTGTCCTATCACTGTTCTTGCAGCAGAGGCCAGACTTGCCCTGGATGCTTGTGAGACAGAGAGACATGTTAGATGCTCGTTCATTAAATTCTGGTGCCTTGCAGTACTGACGTTGCAGGACCTATCCTATCTCATAGGTGAAACCACTTTTCTCACAGCAAAGGGGTCTTTATAGTATGTGTGCTCCTCCAGCCTCATGGATGTTCTCAGTGGATTACCTCCAGCTCTGGAAGGGGAGATTTTCAGGGAGTGAAGAGTATTAATTCTTCCAGTCTTGCACTCTAGTATGTGTTTTCATAGGTATCAATTTACTTGTCAGGTAGTTCTTCTGAATGGGAATAAGGGTCATAAGACACTCAAAGCACTGTCCCAGTAGTCCCCTAGTCATAGCACAAATTGTAATACATTAATAGAACTTACAGTAAGAAAAACAAGTGGAAGGAGACATTTTTAGCCTCACAGTGAAGCTGAAATCACATTTAGCTTTTGGGAGAGGACTGAGTGCTGGTAAGGAAGGAGGGTAGCGTATAGCCTTCTCTGCAGGGCTTGGAGGTGCATGTCATCTACCAGTCATTGCCCCTGGCAATCATACTAGAGGGTTGGTGAGTGGGGTCATGGCTCTCCTTGCTCCCCATAAAATAGAGTGTGCTGACAGTGCGCAGAACAGAAGTACACTATGCTGGGAGGCTGGAAAGGGAACTCAAGTGCTAAAGTTCCCCTTTTTGGCTCTATGGTGATGTTGGGAAAATGGAGGGGATCACAGAAGAGAGGGGCATGCTTTCAGTCATACATACTTTTCTGCTGTGCTGAAGGGCATCCCATCTCCCATGTGTGAAGATAAATGTCCTATTAACACATGGTCCTGATAGCAATTTCCTTCCATTGTGAAAGGTTGGGGGGAGGGAGAAGTGTTAAGAATGGGTAATAGAGAGCATGTATGCTCTGTATGTCTTATTTTTATTTTTTACCAAAAAAATGCATTGACTTGAGTGACTCAGATTCTGTTGCTGAGCCTGATTCTCTCCTTGCTAATGTGGTGGCATGTCGCCATGCTCAGTGGCAACTTGGGTAGAAAACCAGTGCTAACTGAGAATAAGATCAGGCCCAATCGCTCCTGGCAGATTTATAAATTTATGCCTATGGGCAAAAATCCATGGTGTGTGCACCTCAAATGTTTGGCCATATCCAGGCCTGGCACTTTAGCTTGCCTTAGGCTGACTTTGTTAAAGCTCCATTCTTATGCAATCCCTCATGGCAATGGATATTTCCCAGCCATTTCTAATTCAGCCACAAGGCCGGAATTGCTCAGACTGAGTGTTCATATTGAGGCCCAGAAATGCATTAAGCTAATTATTCTTTGAAATCCCCCTGCTGCCCCTCCTGCTCTTCCTTTCCTTTGGCGCCGGCTGTTGGATCATTCCCCAGAGAAGAGTAGCTTTAAGTAGGCAATTACTTGTGATTCATAAGGTTTATTAGGAGTGAGAGAAGGCCAATCATGTCTGGCCTTCCTCGCCTCTCAAATGGGAAGAGAAGGTTCCTCTAGCAAGCCAGACATACATCTCCATTACCTGTGACTGCTGTGGTGCTAATGGATGCCCTTTCTTCCTCTTGAGAGGAAGAAAACAGGCCAACAGCTGTGTGAAATCCTTAATTCCTCTGGAGTGTCAGTTAGCTCGACCTGATAGCAAATGTGAATGTCTCAGACATCAGTAAACAGTAAATGGCTGGGCTATATCAAGGGGGGAGAGAGAGAGAGAGAGACCCACTCCTACCAAGTAAGGGTGGGGAGGGCACTTCTCTATGGGGGTGCTGCTTCTGGTTTTGCCATTCTTCTCAAGCATCCTTTGGACCAGTCCCCATTCCTTGTTATCCCAGCCACAAGACACTGTAGGACTCCCCTTGCTTTGGACAGGGCCGGATGGCGGTGGACCATATGCAGAACCCAGCCTTGCACACCTGGTACAAACTGGAGAACAGACTAGATTGAGAGTCCTCTCACTTTACATCTTGTTCTGCTCCTTAAAACCTTAGCCCTTTGGGAGGACTGAGATAATGGACTGCAAAAAGCTGATGATGTTTTATAAAGGTACTGACAGCTTGCACCGTTCATTTAGACTTTTAGAAAGATCTCTCTTCTTAGTAGTTATTAAAGTCTGCCTTTTCGGGAACTGTCCTTCCATGAGATAAACTGGCCTTTTACTTCAGATCCGCAATGACATCTTGTCTTGGCCTCTAATAAGATCAGAGCATATGAATTTCATGTTTTCAGAATGGCTGTCACCTCCTTGGAAACCTCAGATAATTATAAGGCTCTTGCTTCTGCCTTATTTTGCATTTTACTATTATTCTGTCCCTCAGATAGCTGTGTCTGTCCCTCCCATTTGTTCCTCTTTCCCTCCCAACACAATTAGCTCTACATTTTGATTAACCAGACCATTATATTAAGTGCTCACGGTCAGTTGTCAGTAATAACTCTCTGGGTTGGGCCTGTGCAGGTTATTGGTTTAATTTGCATTTATCTGCATGAGCCTTCCTCCTGAAGGGAAGGACTAAAGAATAGCTCAGTGTCTTTCCAGGGAGGCCAACTTTGAAGAGATGTAGCAGGAGTGATGTTTTATGGTGGGATTTAAGATGGTAATTTTGGAAAGAAGGACAAATAACCCTAGAAAAACTCTTCTGCTTGCTAGCCAGAATCTCTTCTTGTCCCTGTATTCCTCTTTCCTGCCACATCCCTGGTATCAGTACAGGCTGGGGGATGAAGGGATTGAGAGCAGCCCTGACGAGAAGGACTTGAGGGATACTGGTGGATGGAAAGTTGGACATGAGCTGGCAATGTGCGTTTGCAGCCCAGAAGGCCAACCGTATCCTGTGCTGCATCCAAAGCAGCATGGCCAGCAGGTTGAGGGAGGTGTTTCTGCCCCTCTACTCTGCCCTGGTGAGACCCCACCTGCAGTACTGCGTCCAGCTCTGGAGCCCTCAGCATAGGAAAGACATGGACCTGTTGGAGTGGGTCCAGAGGAAGGTCACAAAAATGATCAGAGGATTGAACACCTCTCCTATGAGGACAAGCTGAGAGAATTGGGATTGTTCAGCCTGGAGAAGACTCCTGGGAGACCTTATTGCAGCCTTCCAGTACTCAAAGGGGGCCTATAAGAAAGATGGGGACAGACTTTTTAGCAGGGCATGTAGCAATAGGACAAGGCGTAATGGTTTTGAACTAAAAGAGGGTAGGTTTAGACTAGATATAAGGAAGAAATTTTTCATAATGAGGGTGGTGAAACACTGGAACAGGTTGCCCAGGGAGGTGGTAGATGCCTCATCCCTGGAAACATTCCAGGTCAGGTTGGACGGGGCTCTGAGCAAGCTGATCTAGTTGAAGATGTCCCTGCTTATTGCAGGGGGGGTTGGACTAGATGACCTTTAAAGGTCGCTTCCAACCCAAACTGTTCTATGATTCTATGATCAAACTCTGAGGATAAGCAGAGACCTTGTTTATCCAAAAAGCCTACTGACAGGTCTTGTGGTAAATGAACCTGAATCCATGATCATTGTGTGGGTGATTTTTAGCATCAGTTCTCCAGACCCTTTCTGGGAGGGCAGCAGGGTAAGTATTAGGCCACTGTTTTTTAAATTAGGGGTAAGCAGAAGTCTGAGGCAGCTGCTTCTACAACTGCAGTGGCCAACCCCATTGCTAAGAAAATTGCTAGTATTTCTCAATGCTGGGCGGTCATGTTGTTCTTCTCTTCCTGTCATCTCCCAAGGTCATATCATCCTCCCCTACTTCCAGAGGAGTTAGTATTGGAAAGATGCCGGAGGTGATTTACACTTCTCACAGCTGTCATTCTAGGCCTTCACTTGTGCCTAGATTACTCATTGGTGGTTTTATCTGCAACTTACATAGTGTTACAAAGAAGGAAGCAGATGACATGACGTGACTCTGGGAGCTGAGGCTCATGCCTCAGTCTCTCTTTGACTACAAAAAAAGTTTGCACGTAAACTCAGATCTTCTGCAAGCTCAATCCTTCATCCTGTGAGTACTGGGCCAGCAAGGCATGGTGAGGGGCAAGTGGTATCTGACTGGGGATAAGGATGCAATCAGTAAAACTCATCTTTTGGATCTGCTGATGAGCTGATACTGACCATATGAATGATGTAGTGAATCCTCTGTTGATTCAGGACTGATTTTACCAGCACTCCCAGTCCTGCACTTGACCTTTCTTTGGCTTTTCCACATGTACACACACACATTTAAACACTACAGTCTGCACCTGCCCACTGTCCTATGAAGTGACGACAATGTAGAATTTAGCTCATAGTTCAGCCAAAACCTCAGTGAATGTAATTCAAGTTCATTCTTCTTTTTCCTTTAATCCCATCACCTGCCATCATCTTCACACTGTCTCCCATGTCCTCCATCAGTCCCTGGAACCAAGCCATCTAACATTCTTCTGTAGTGAAGGCCCAGCTGCAGAGGACGAGTGAGGGAATTACCAGGAAGAATAAATACTAGACTACAGAAGAGAAATTACCATACATACTTGCTTTGTTGAAGCCTGTTGAGATGCCACTTAGCTGTGTGTATATGTATTTACATGTGTGTTCGTTGTTACCAGCTCGGAAAGGAGTAATCCTCCTTCTACTTGTTCTTAATATCTTGTCTCAACATCTAAAACCAGAATTTTTTACCTTTCAAAACTGAGTCTTTCTTTTCTTAGGTAGTTTTCATTTCACTGCTGGCTGACACCTGAAAACTTCAGATGTCAGAAAGTAAGACACTTTGGGATTCAGAGTGCTTTTTAAAAGACACTGAACAAACCCAGCCTCCACTAACTTCTATGGAAGCTGACGTTTCTCAGTAGCTCCTATGATCAAGCCAGCATTTTCTGCATTTAAAAATTAACTTTTCTTTCATTTTCTGAATGGTTTCTCCTTTCTGTGAGAGTATTTCCTAAGGTGACTAAGGATGGGAGGAGTGTTAGTAACACTCTGAGACAAGGAATGATGCTTGACATTACCAGAGCACTGCTCAGCAGGAAGACACATTGCTGGAACACTGTATTTGCAGTAATGAGCTTGCCCTAAAGGCCATTAGAAGTGGGTCTGCAAGGGAATGGCACCACCAGGGTCCAGCTTGTATGGCTGACTAGATCTAAGGAAGAAATTTTTCACAATGAGAGTGGTGAAACACTGGCACCGGTTGCCCAGGGAGGTGGTAGATGCCCCATCCCTGGAAACATTCAAGGTCAGGTTGGATGGGGCTCTGAGCAACCTGATCAAGTTGAAGATGTCCCTGCTCATTGCAGGGGGGTTGGCCTAGATGACTTTTAAAGGTCCCTTCCAACCCAACTATTCTAGGATTCTATGATTCTATGATCATGTTACAGCTGTGAGGAAGCTCACAGTACTGATGCTTTACCCAGGCATGCCAAACGGCTTCTATTGAAATCAGGGGCACGGCACTGCAGGAAAAAGTTAATTCAGTGTTAGAAGTTCCTCTGACGGTCATTACAGTCATAATCAGTGTAGGAACTGGGGTAACAGAAAGCCATCAGAAGTCAATTAGTAAAAAATAACCTCTCCTGTCTGTATGTCTTTCAGATCGAAATGTTAGAGCACAAATACGGAGGTCACCTGGTATCTCGCAGGGCAGCCTGCACCATCCAGACTGCTTTCCGGCAGTACCAGCTCAGCAAGAACTTTGAGAAGATCCGCAACTCACTGCTGGAGAGCCGCATGCCACGCCGCATCTCTCTGAGGAAAGTCCGGGTCCAGAACTCAGAGAGCTTCTCTGCTGAGAAAGCCTTGGTGGAGGGGTACAACTTTGTAGGCATCCCATTGGTGAGATCCCCATCTTTGCCAGCCACCATCAGTGGGGCACTGACTGAGCTGGAGGACTCCTTCACAGAACAAGTTCAGTCCCTCGCCAAATCTATTGATGATGCCCTCAGCACTTGGAGCCTGAAGACTATGTGCTCACTGCAAGATGGAGGCTCTTACCAGATAAGGGAGACCTTCAGTGCCAGCTCAATGCAGCCAAACCAAGACTTAGAAGCTGAGCTGCAGGACAAGGAGAAGGAGGAAGGGCTCCTGCCAGATACCCTACCCAAGAGCAGCAGCACTCTCATGATGGCTTTTCGAGATGTCACAGTCCAAATTGACAACCAGAATATCTCTGTCTCATCGTCTACCTCGGTGTCCATGGCAAACTGCCTCAGCAGCAATGCCCAAGCTGAGCTCTCTCAAGCTACCAAGGCTGAAGAAAGCCCAGTAGAAGGGGAGGGAGAAGCCAGTGAACCACCGGCTGTCCCAGAGAGCTTACCTGAGTCTGGAGCTCTCCAGAACAACCACACTTTTACCGAGGCAAATGTCAGTACTAATGGCACAGGAGACAGCAGTGCTGAGCCTGGGCAGATGGCAGTGCAGAAGCTCCAGTTTGATGCTAGCAATGAGACAGGGCAAAGCAAAGGCTCTGAGTCTGAGAATGCAGACAACTCAGAGCAGCTGAGCAGCAGCAGCACCTCCACTTCAGCCAAGTCAGCCTCTGAGGTGTCCTCGAAGGAAGCACTGCAGGCCATGATCCTCAGCCTCCCAAGATACCACTGCGAGAACCCAGCTAGCTGCAAGTCCCCCACACTTTCCACAGACACCATGAGGAAGCGCCTCTACCGCATTGGGCTGAACCTCTTTAATATGTAAGTGACTCTTCCTCTTCTGTGTTTCCCAACCTATTTCACCCCTCACAGGAATAGGTGATGGCAGGCTTTTGGTCTAGATGCATCTCCAGGGAAGTTCTTTCATAGTCAAGGGCATGACCATCTGGGTATGCAATACAGACCACAGATTGGCTGCCCAGAAGCTTTTTTCCTAAAGTCCCCCAAGTGCTGTCCTGATCTTCTGCCCAGCAGAGGCAGGACCCCAGGAGTAGAGCCCATGCTGTCCTGAATTCTGAACCTGCACTGCCAGTTGCTGTCCATTTGGAATCTGCCAGCTGAGCCTGGGATCTAGGCTCCTGCTCCACTCTTTTGCAAAGGAACAAGCGTAGCTGGGGATGTAAACCCAGCCTTGGCTGCTTAACATGGGGCATTTTCAAGTAAAGAGAGAGAGACAGAGGTAGAACTGAGCTTGGCTAGCCCAGTGTGAGTGCTCTGGCTGTCATTTTCCTTCTGGTATTTGGGTAGTTTTTCACCTGACAGACCAGGTTTAGTCATCTCAGTCTCTCACACATCAGAGTCTGATATCCTATGAAAAGGCTGTAGGTGTGAAAGCAAAAGCAGAGCAACCCAGAGATTACTGTCAGAAGAGGTTAACTCGAGGGGTCAGACTTATTCAATTTGGGTTGGCAGAAAGCAGCTGAGCTCCTATAAGGAGCTTTAGATTTGCTCGTTGCCTTTTGATGAGACTCTTCTCATCAAAGCAAGCCATGAGAAATACTGGGTTTTGCTCCATCATCACACTCTCATATTATGTTGTCTTGGTTTCCATTTGAGTCCCCTGATGAAGATGCTGGGGATGTAAAGCACACATACTAGAAGAATGTTTTGCCACACATTAGCATGGGCCTTTTGGTCAGACCAAGGACTAAAGATCACTCAATCTTAGGCAGACGTTGCAGAGACAAGGGGGCAATGCACAGGATTTATGTATGAGTAGTATGGAGGCTGTGGACTCCAGGAGGCAGGAATCTGGAAGGGAGGTTTTTAGGGCTGAGCTCAGAGCACATCCAGAACTGAAGTGATGTTAGAGCAGACAGATTTGTGACTCTTACAGAACTGAGGACGACATTTTGCTATCTCTGAGATCAGGTTGCGAACAGGTCGGTCCATGTGTATATATCAAAGTCAGGCTCTAGGCGTACACAGATTTGCCTGATGAACACAAGCAGGCTGGAAGGAGAGAAGGTAGGCACCAGACACAGGTGGGGGTTGATTATGATAGAGATCATTCCAGGTCCACACAGATGTTCTGGTGTCTGTGCTGGGAGAGGTATACTTCTGGAGGGGGACGTGGGGCTCACATCTCTGCTACTAAGTGTTTCGGTATTCTCAGCTGTGCTTGGCAGGAGTCCCTCCACCCAATGTGTTTCCTTTGGTTGCTGCACAGTTGACATGAACACTAATGTGAAAATGCTTTTTCCCAGCCTCTCCTCCTCCCCCAATCTGCCTGGCACACATTCATGTGACAGATTAGCAGCACCAGGTCTGTTCTGGGGAAGCAGCTCTGCCATCCTGCTTCATTCAGTGACCTGGGTTCACTGCATCTTGGTCCCTGTGGGATAGAAGACTTACTGTGGACCTCCGAAACACAACTTCCTAGCCAGGCCTCCTCTCCTCCCTTGAAACTAGCTGCTGAAATAATGCGTCGTAACCTGTAAGGCTCAGTTTTCTTGACAAAACGTTGGAGGAGGGAGGGAACTGACGTCTTAGCTCTGGGGAATGAAGCCTTTTTTTCATTCTCTGAGCAGGATCTAAGGGACACGTGGCTCCCTTTCTGACACCGTAGTGCACCTCCATCCAAGGGGCTGGGAAGGCCATTCAGTTTTCTGCAGTTATTTGGTTGTCGGTTTCCCTGTCGATATCTAGCAAGGAGCCAGTTTACCATTGCAGGGTTCACGATGTGGGCACCAACCCACAGGGCATGGAGCTGAGGCCGTGCGTGCGTCTGTGCACATCCCTTTTGCTGGCCGCTCCCCCGGACCATGAGCTGAAAGCCTCCAGTTGCTAGCACCATCTGCCATAGCCTATCCGGCCCTGCGTTGCATTTTCAGCAAGCAGCGCTCTGGCTCAGAGCAGGCCCCTGGGAGCACATCGATGCTGCGCTGCTGTGGCACTTTCCCCATACTCACTCCACAGCGAGGGGGTGGAATCCCTGGAGCGGAGAGTGCTTCATTATGCAGTGCTGCTGTAATAACTCAGTGTGCGTGGGCAGCTGGCTGCGTGGGCGGAGGGAAAGCCAGCAGGACGTGAGGAATCCCGCAGCATTTGCTGGCTGTGCTTAACACCGCTGCAGCATTGAAGAAAATAGCAGGGACCAGGCTCCGGAGAGATGGAAGTGGAGGTGTCTGCTGCACATCTGGGTAAAAACCACGTGCTGCAGTCCATGGGGTACACCTGCAGGTGTTCAGTGGCAGAGGTGCTGTATTGCTATCTGGATTTTGTGGGGAACACATTGAATCCAGGGAAAAACTGATGAAAGGCTGCTGTTAATGGAAGATTAGTGTGTGCATGTATATTTGAGTTATAGTCTAGGCAGTGCGGGAGAGCTGTCACAGCTGGACTGTTTTATCCTACATCCTCTTGCATTATGTGTGCCACCTCTGCTGAAATCTGCACATCCATGCAAGTGTGTGAGCTGCATTTTTCTGGCCACATTCAGCTCCCAGCTCCTCTGGAGTAAATCCAAATTAAATCCAGTGGCTTTGGAGTCACACCAGTGTAGCTGAGATCACCCTCGTGCTGTGAACACCATACTGTCCCTTGCCAAATACCTACGTGTGCAGGTGGAGGTGAATTTTGTGAATCTCTGCTGCTTAACTTGACTTTAGGCCTGCCCATATGACCTTTGCACTTAGCAGAGAACTCTGCCTGTGCTCTTCAAAGGTGAACCAGGAGATCTGTGTGATAATACAGAAGGCTTATTGTTGCTTTTCCCTGAAGAAGGCCTGGGTTTTTCAATATCAGATCTTGCAGGTCTCCTGTTCATAAATTTAATGGTCTGACTTGTTCTCCCAGCCACTCTTCCTGGGGATGCCACACTGCCTGGGGTATTTTCTTTGTGACATTACAGAGTAAGCAGAACTATTTCAGGCCCATCTATTTTTCGTATACCCATGAGGCCCCTGTAAGGACCCGGCCATTCTCCTGAATGCTGATCCCTTTAAAGCTAGACATATGTTGCTCACCCACATCCTTCACCACCTGACAGAGTCACAGTCTGTGCCTGTGCATATCATGCATTCACGTGCTCTGAGATCTCGTGCTATCCTTTCCTCACCCCAGGAAACTGCCTGAGCAAACTCGCTCCTTGAGCCTTGACAAAGATCCCTGAATTTGGGTTAATGATGGAAGTGTGGCATCCTTTCATGGAGAAGCTGCCCTCTCGCCTCTCCACATTCACGAGCCCAGAGAGTCAAAGGAATGTGGAAGTCTGCCTGGCATTGCACTAATTCCTCTCAGCAGGAGTGCATCATGGCAGACACCCTTCAGTGGGGCAGACTGAAATGCAGGAAGAAAACCTGCACAATACACACATACACACTCATTCCTGTCTGTACTGTGGGACAGGCACCACACCGGCTCACAGCCACTCCCAGGTTACATAGAATCACCTATGCTTATAGGAGACATGAGGAGAAAACCAAAATGTCCAGGCACACAGGCTCTGATGAGAGAAATCTGCATGTACGGGACATAGACACACACAGACGTCTGCTTGTTGGGGCACACGCTACCCCCCAAGAGCTGTGTATGCGGGCGCAGACACTGGCACACTAACAAGCAGAAAATCACTCCCACAACCGGGCAGTGAGGCCCACTCAGCACCGGGCCTGTTCTCAGAGAGGCACCCGCAGCCACAGAGGGAGAAAACCCCTCTGCCTGGGAGCTGCAGGCAGCTCTCTCCTGGCTCTGACACGGCATTCTCCAGGTGCGTGCTCTCATCCACCCACACACAGAGAGTTCTGCCTGAGGGGGTAAATCAATAGAGAAGAGAGGAACAACACGGGTGGGGGAAGTGGAGGAAGAGACAGGCAAATCTGAGCATGGGTGGGATTTCTGTTTGGGCAGCCAGCACCAGGCTCAGGGAGGAAGGTAGGAAGCATCAGGTGCCCAGCTCTCCCCCTGGTTCCTGGGGACAGCTCTCTCTGGGTTGCATTTGGAGCAGGTGAACGCACTGATATTTCTTGTGCTGTCTGTGTGGGGGACACAGTCTAATCATGTCCTCACAGGGACCCTGAACAGGACAAGCTGGGGCAGGGAGGATGCAGGAGGCTTTGCCTCTGGAGCAGAGGGATGGCAGAAGAGTCACTGATGAGGCTGGTAGTGTGCAGCAGGATCCTTTGTAGCAGTGGGATCTCCAGGTGACAGCAGGTGCTACAGGTGACACGGCAGGTCTCATGGCATCTGTTTGTCCTCAGCGGCAACTGAGGGTGACTCCCCCAAGTCACTTTTCCCAGCCCCCGCTGGTCCCATCCCTCCCACAGACATGAACTCCTAGGTGCCCATGCACATAACTGAGGGCTGCATTGCTGCAAGCCGTGAGGTGAGACAGAGGCAATAATGCCTCAGAAAGGTCATGGAAAATCACCATGTCTCTGTCCTTCCCTTTCAGAAACCCAGACAAAGGGATCCAGTTCCTGATCTCCCGAGGCTTCATCCCGGACACCCCCATTGGGGTGGCACACTTCCTGCTCCAGCGGAAGGGCCTCAGCCGCCAGATGATCGGGGAGTTCCTGGGCAACAGCAAGAAGCAGTTCAACAGGGACGTCCTGGAGTAAGTGTGGAAACTTCTTCCCCACCTCCCTGCACTGTAAAGGAGTTGCCAGCCCACTCTGCCCCAGCAAGCACCCTGTCCTCCATGCCCCTCCATGCCCCTCTGCAGGAACTTCACCATTCCCAGTCCCCATCTAGCACCTCTCAATGCATTTCCCAGCAATCTGTTTCCCCCTTTAATATCAGCAGCCCTTTCATTTCAGTCTCTCCTCAAAGGGCCTGTGATCATCTAGCAGGAGCTCAGCACTGTCTAGGTTGGTAGGACTAGTGATGCTGGGAGGTCTTGTGGCTGGGAAATTCTGTGACTGGGGTCTCACCCCATCCAGATAAAGCACCTCTGATGCTTTCTAGCAAGTACTAAGAGAGGCAGAGGAAGAAAAATATCCACTCCTTGCTGTGAGACCAGCAGGGAGCTGTGAATGCTGGATCTACACCTGATTCTCTTTATGTCCAGTTTTGAGGTGGGTGGCCTTTTTGGTTTGTCCAAGTGCACTATGGGGATAATAAGAGGGGAATTGGTCCTGTTTGTGGTAATGAAGAGGCCTGCATGAGGAAGCATGCTACTAATGGTTTATCATTACCACCGCAGTCACGCAGCACAGACGAATATCGCCACTCCAAGAACTCTGATGGGCTGAGCTGTCCCTTTTCTGAACAAGATCTCAGGCTTCCTCCCTGCTTCTCTTCAGTGGCTTCCTTTGCTGGATGGTTCCCTTCAGTTCTCTCATCGTGACCCTCTCCTGGTCACACAAGCCATGCATCTCTCAGTCTACACCTCTCTCCTCTTTCAAGTCTTGCAATTTGGTCTGCAAAATCCTGTGAATACCTGAGACCTATACTATCTCAGTGCCTGCCTGTGCCTCTGCCTCCCATGTTGTAACCATTGCTAACTTGTCAGCCGCAATGTTGCAGGAGCAGGGTCTGAAGTGTCAGGAAGAAAAGCAGCTTACCTGTTGTTCTGAGTGTTGTCCAAGATGTCAAGCTTTCTTGCAAAGATAGGCCTGGGGAACTGAGATGAGCCTTTGTTTCCTGCTTGGTTCTGATCTACTTCAGATGAGGAAAAAGGAGAAAGCACAGCTCTCCGTATGATGAAAGGGGGACATCAGAATCAGGGGACACCACCTCTCTGACCCTGAGAACTGCTACAGTGAAAGCTGGGCAAGTTTGCACCAGAGTGTGAATGTGAGGGCTGCCATGCAAGGGTGATGTGATGTGTGTAGTCAGGGGGCAACAAGCTCATTGAGAGACCCATTTCAAGGGATGACCAGCACTCAACTGGGTCTTTCTTTTATTAGGCAGAAGCATGCTTCTTAGTAAGAGCTGTGTTTCCATTAGGCAGGAAGTCCTTTGCACTGGATCCTTTATAATATTCTCCCATTCTCCATAAAGTTCTCTATCTGCCTTGAATTTTGCAGTGGTTTCTCTTGAACCAAGCCAAACAGAACCCGTAAATCCAATACACACACCACTTCTACTCCAGGGAAAGACTGGAGGATGCCAGTTCAAGAGCCAAATTTGATCCCAAATTTCAAAATTCATTCCTGCTGCGATTGCTGCTTATTGCTGCAGGTACCTAACCTTTGGTCCAGCTCTTTTTTTAATATACTGTATGGGTATTGATTTGGCCAGCAACGAGACATATGTTGTCTCCAGTTTCTTCATGCTGAGAGCTACAATTAAAAGTAATTGCCTCTTTTTCTCCAGCAAGCAATGTGCGGGCTACTTCCCCTGACAGATACTCTGCTGAAGTCCAAACCTAGCCTCTGCATAGAGAAATATTGCAATAGCAACAGGCTGGCACTTCCTTGTAGTCCCAAATTTGGCATCATCCTTGCAAATGACTATGTTCTTCTGCCTCACGTTTGACTACAAACTCTGTGTCAGCAGCTCTTGGGAACAGTCCCTATTGCAAAGCTTGGTGTCTGCCTCCCAGCCTCAATGCCCAGGAGCTGCTATGTTGTGGTTGCTGGTCTTGTCTCTGCATGTTGCAGGAAGGCCATTAAAGCAGGTGGCCCTACTCCGTCATGCTCATTACTCTCAGTTTCCACTGCACCTCTCAATGTAACACTCCAAATGTTCAATGGAAGAGTGACCCTGCCATCCTATTTACAGATGTAGAAAGCAAGGCTTAGACTGAGCTGTTGAGGCTGTGTGTACATAGACATAACTTGGACATGGTCTGCATGTACATGAACATATATCAAGCAACTGAGTCAGAATTTGGGGTTCAAACCTGTGTCTGATCTCTCCAGGCAACAGATGATGTTCTTGCACTATCAATCTATGCTGCCATCCCCTCTTCACAATAATTCCTGATTTGTCTTCCTTAAAGGCAAAACCAAAAGTAAACATGGAAACAAGGCATTGGCAGGAGAAATTCTGGCCCAGGATTATCATCTTGGATATTTTTCCTGTCCATGCTGCAGGAAGAAGAGGGCTGGCAGTGTAGTATACTGTGCTGGCATTTCCAGTGCACTATAGCTCAAGGGCTAGTCACAACTTCTGAGCTGTTTCTGTGGGAGCAAGAAGCATTTGGCATCTTTTGGCATTCTAGAACCGTCTAAGACCTAGTCTGGTTCTCATTCCCCATCCAGCTCCAATCAAATTAGATAAGGAACACTGGCACAGGTTGTGAGAATGGACTCTGCAAGGGCTCTCTCACAGTCCCCATATCTACCCACACTTAGCAAGCCAATGTTAGGGTACGTGGTATTCACTGGAGAGCATGTGGCAGACAGGATAGCTCCTGCAGTAGGTTCTGCACAATTTGCCCAATGTCTCAGTCATTTTTATGGCTCAAGTGAGCCGGAAAAGAACAGGCACTGCTGCTCCTGGCAAGCTCAAATGCCTAGGCAGGGTGGCCATGAGCAGGCAGTAGTTGTTGGACAGGCACTGACTACCTGCAGTGAGCAAGCCTGTATGCAGGGGGAGTTGCCTCTGCTCTTGCACATCCCAGACCTGGCCCTGGAGCTGGCCCATCCTTGCCCTCCCAAAAGCAGTTTGAATTATTGATGCCACTTGCCGTATTAGTTTAGCTTTTGCTCAGTATGAAAACTTGTGTTAGAATTGTGTATTGTAAGCATTGTTTCTGCTGCAGCCAGGTCGAATTAACCCAACTGCATGAATAAATAATAGGACAGCTTTTAAAACATTTGCAAAAGTGTCAGCCTCCCTTGTGCATTTGGAGGGAGGGCAGAGCTACCCAGGTTACAAACTCCAGACTCAGCTGTAAGTCTAGCCAGAAGTCTATACTCTGCAAACTTCTCTTGGCTTCCATTGGTGTTGAAGCTGTGCTGGCTGACAAGCAAGACAACCATTGCCTGTTCCTGGAGTCAGGCAACAGAGCTCAGGAGTGCACAGTGGCATTTGGCACTGTGAAGATCATCCCTCTTTACAGCCCACCTAGTAAATGTAAAACTCCAGAGAAGTGCCATGCTGGTTGCAAAGAGGCTTGAGCACTCTGGTATGCTATTTTGCCTTCCCACACCTGCATGCCCAGCACCTAAAAGCCCTGAAATTATATTCTCCCTTTCATCCTCCTACTCTGTCTTTCAACCTTTAACTTATTTTCTTGGAACCTAGAAAAGGTGTCTGGATAACTCACAAGTAATCATACACACTAGGCAGAGGAACAAGGGAGAGAGGAGGGGATTTTCAACAGCATCTGACTATAATTGGCACACATCCTTTGATAACACTGAACTGCTCAGGCCTGTCTGTTTAGAGAGATGCAGTATGTCATTTTCTCTTGCAGAAAAGGCTTCAATCTTTAAAAGTAGGATTTATCTCACCTATTGTTAGCCACCACCAAGTTTAGTGTCTTCTATTAATTTATGAATTCCTTTAGTCAATGGAGAGACACAGGTCCCTCAAGAGTGTTGTTTTTCTCAACATACTAGTTTAGGCTGGACATCTAGCTTTTAGGTATTTTATGTTACAGGGGATAAATCCCATCTGTAACTAATTTTGAGCATCCCACAGTAACAATCACTCACTGTGATCCAGTATCCCACAGTAAGATCCAGCCTCTTCTCCTGAGAATGTGTTTCCACCATCTGGGAGGAGGCACAGGGCACCTACCCCAGGGTTTCAGTGTCTACTGGTCCAGGGAATACAGATGTAGAGAGGTAGCCTGTGCCATTAAAGCACTGATCTGGTACTGAGCAGTCTTTGTCAAACCTACTTGGCAAGTACTGCAGAAAAATAATCTTGTTACTTTGAAAAAGTCAGGCCCAAGGCTTTAACACATATTTTAATATCAGACACATCATCATTCTTGCATTCTTTCTTCATTCCTTTCTTTTGTATTACATGCTCAGATGTATCGTTTATTTCTTTTTGTGCACTCTTCATTCTGAGTTTATTTGTTGCTTTTCTTCATTCATACTTCCCTTCACTTTAGTTCATTCTTCCTCTCCACCTGTTTCTGACTCAGGAATTGCTTCCATTTATAGTTCATTCATGAACAAGATAATGTGAGTGATGCCATGAATGGAGTCAGCTGTGCTGCTGGTACTGGATGGTTTGTGTTTAGGTCGTGGGACTTAGAAGTGCAGAAGTGGCTGTCCTGGTGCATTTTCTGTCAGAGGAGAAAGGGGCAGGGATTCAAGCAGAAGAGACATTGTGCTGAGTTGGGGGCTGGTTGGTGTTAGACTCTAAGTTGCTGTTAGACACACTCTCCCTGTGGGTGAGCAGCTCTCCTGTCTGTCAAGCATGTATTGTCTTCTTTTTCTCTCATGGGAAGTCAGGGGGAGAAAAGCTGCCTGTAGGAGTGTAAGTGCAGAGCTGGGAGCCCAGCAAAGAGGCTGACTCTCAAAGAAGTGTTAGATTCCTCTTAGACTGGCAGGGTGAACTTGACAGGTTAGCCCAAACTAGCCTCCTTTCCCCTTCTCACGAGGACATTACAGACGACCAATAGGGTACTGGCATCACAGAAGGGTTTGAGTAGCACAGTGCTGAAGCTTGTGCTGTGGAGCATAGCACATCATGATAATGATGTGATGGAAACAGGACAGAGGGAAGAACGTGTTAGGCAGTTCAGACCTCCTGCTGCAAGCAGAGCTGTGGCACAAATCAAACTTGTGAACAACAGCAGCTTTCCAATGCCAGGCTTGCAAAGGCTTGAACCTGCCTAGATGCCCAGGGAAACAGTGGTTTCCCTGGTCCCTTGAGGGACAAAGGTTCCCAGTGTCCCTTGGAGGGGAAAGTGAAGTTTGGGCAGAACCCTCCCCTGCATGGCCTACGTGCCTGGAGTGGGAACAGCTCTCCTCCTTGCGGGGCAGCTCTGGTGCAAGGCATGGTACACTAGGCAATTTCTTGTGTAGGAAGGAGTGGGTTCCCAGGTGAGTAACCATGTGAGCTACCAACAACCCTGGAAGGGCAAGTAGGTGTGACTCAAACCCAGAAAAAAACAGGCAATACATGTAGTGCAGTATCACCCAGAAAGGGAAGATGGGTGTGGGAGATGGTCCTCATTATAGAGGCTACTCTCACACAAGCAAGGCATGGGGGTTAGGATTGGGACACATGCACGTGCCCACTGGTACAAGGAATCAATGAGTCCTGCTCACTCTTCTTTCTGTGAGCCTCAGTTGACATGTGCAGGGCAGCCTGCTCCCAGGGAGCTGTGCTCTTCCTCTGCAGTCTACCCTAAGCCTCGTTCGTCTTCAGAAAGCTCATAGGGTTCGGGAAGCTGAGAAGAGGGATATTTTTGTTAATATCTTTGTGCCTTGTGGTTTTAAACTTTCCACCTGGCTGCCTCCCGCCTTGCTCCCTCCCTGAGCGTGGGCTGCAGGTTCATTACAGACACTTTTAGTTGCAGCCTGCTGCATTGTCACCTGAGTGGAAAAGCTGGAAAATAGGTCATTACACTTGGGCGAGCAGATCCCAGCCCCACATGATACAGCTGCTTCCTGCCTTCACTGAACCCTTTCACCACAAGGCTTTTTTTCTGTGCTTAGCCCTGTGCTAAATCCTCCCAGCTCTGATGCCACTGCATCCAGCCCCTTTTCCAGGGATCTATGCCCTGCAGCCTAGGGAGGCAGTATGGCCACCACAGAGGTAACAGCTGAGCAAAATGATCCAACTAGGAGCCCACCCTTTGGTTCTGTCACCCGGCGTGCAATTCTCTGCAGTTGTGAGGTGCCTGTCTGCTGAGTGCCTCAGGACAGACGAAGTTCTCCATGTATACAGGTGGAACAAGAGCCCTCAAACTCCACCACCTTGTTTATGAGGTAGAGTGTCAGCACTTCAGCAACATGATCCGAACATCCAAAGTCCTATCCCTGAAGGTACTGGGCTAAATGCACCTCCGGATACACTGTGAGCTCAATTCCTGTGGCTTGTTGCAAGTCTGTGGGGAGGAAGGAGTTGAAACAGGAGGAGATTTAATAAGGTGATTACTCTGCCCCTGCTTTGTTATCCTTCAGGCCTCCTGGTGGTCCTGGAATAGGCATCTCATAGGCATTCTGCTGTTTGTGGAAAATGAACTCAGCACTGGTTTTGGCACATGCACATAAGCTGCTGGTTTATTCCTTGGACGCATCTGCTCTCAGCTCAACCTTTGTCTCTCACATTGGCAAATCCAGTTCTGGGGAGAGACACCTCCCTCATGCATGCGATTACACTGCCTTTTACATTGCAGCTCTGGAGGCTGAGGAGATCAATGTACTTTTTGCACTATACTTGCCAAGATATCCTATGTCAGCTTCCAGGGTCTCTACCTTGGAAAGAAAAGACGTCCTTGCTCTGGTTTCACATAGAAAAGTTGCACTGCCTTTCAGGGGAGCTCTGACATAGGCACTACAGTGCATTTGGAAAGTTAACAGGAGTCTGTACAGGAATCTGAGGCCAGGCACAGCAGCAAAACCAGTAGCCACCTAGAAGAGGAGCAGGAACATGGCAGCCTGTGGCACAGGGCTCTCTGAATGGACTTTGCTGTGTCAAATTTGCTCACAAAATATATCAGACAACTATGATCCACCATTCTTTCTGTCTATCTAGCAGCAGAAAATAGCAGCATACCTGATGGCTCCTCTCGGATCTATTCCTCAGGTCTTTGGCACAAGCTGTGTCAGATAAATCAAATGCAAGCTCAGGCTGACTTTTCTTGAGCCAAACTTTCTTCCTAACCTGTCGTTTCTGCCTGGTTCTGAAAGTTCTGTCAACTTTTCTAGGAAGGAGGATGGGGGCACCCTTCTTTGGGCTGAGAGACAAAAGGAAAGGACTCCCAGGAGTTCATCTTAGAATTTACAGAGTAAACCTGCATCTGTCAGTCCATGAAAGAAACTCTCAAAGCAGAAACTAAGCATAACTCATGTAGCAATGCCTATTTGAGTTTGAAAAGAGCTATAAACTGGCTTGCCTTACTTGTCCTAGTAAAGGCTTGATGCTTTCGGTATCAAGGGCATTGACTTTATTATTTGAGATTTGTGCACAAAGGGTTAAACATCTGTGTTAGAGCAGCCTGTGTGGAGGGGAAGGATTGATCAATGAGGGAGGGACTGAAAGATACATGATTTAATGCTGGTGGATTGGGATTACTAGGGTGACCTCAGCAGGTCTCACTGGTGTGTGCAAGGACTCTGCTTTCACATGTCTGGAAGCAGACAATAACAGCAAAATCATTGGGGTCAATGCTGAGAAATATCACGCATTGGAAAGGATTAAAAAATAATAACGAAAGTCCAGCTGCAGAGGTGGTTGCAGCTGTGAACACAATAACGACTAACCAGAGAAAAACTTTTCTTACTATCAAAGATAAATTCCAAGAAGCAGAATGCCTTGATGTCAGCCCAAGGGACATGTGAGTATAAGTATGAGAAAAATAAAAACAACAAAGGAAAGAGGCAGTGGAAGAAGTTTTTGCTGTTGCCAGAAACCATTTGTGAGTGTTTCTGCAGTCCACCTCTTGGAGAGGAAAAAAAAGATTTTGTGTAAGTTTTCCTGTGAGAGCAGCCCCATTAATTCTCTGCCCTTGCTCCTCATCAGTTGTTCCTACATTTTGATTATATGGAGTTTGTGCAGGGAAAGAGCCCACGTTTCCCAGCTGAGGTTGTAACAACTCCAACCTTAGAAGATACTGAACACTCCATGTTCAGCCAGAGCTCTTGGTAAGTTATTCTGTGCGTGTCACTCCAGTTAAGCAACGATATCTCAACTCTTGAATCAATAGGGGAATGGAGAGACATCTGTGAGCATTTGAACCCTGTCCATTTGGGACATCATGTGATAGATTGTTATCTTAGCAAGGCATTCAACAGCCTAGCTCACAAAACAGTTCCCAACAGCCTACAGCAAACTGCAGCACTATAGAAAGACCAACAGACACATCTCCAGTTTATCACAGAAAGGAAGAAGGAGAAACTGATGACAGCACACCCCTTTATTAGCAGAGGTTTGTTTGGTAAAATTTCCTGATAATCCTAGGAGATGAAAGGATCCAGAAGAGAGCTAATACCCTTCCCCTCTATTCTCCCTCTACTACTCCTCATACAGTTCCAGATAACCTGTCCTGGCGAAAATTTCCTCCTAACCTTAAATTTGGGGTCAGTTTGTCCTTTACAACATGAGAAAACAAACCAAACAACCAAACACAATACAAAGGATTAAATAAAGCGGAGGGTGGTGGGGGTGGTGGATAGAATTAGCATCCAAGGTATATAGAAGCAGAAAATACAAAGTCCTTGAATTTTTAATACACTTGTAATGTCAAGGTGGTGCCATGTGACTGAAGATCAGCAAATTAGTAACTTTCTATTTAAGTAAGGCTTAAAGAAAATGGGATTTTTGGCAGCTGTGGATTTCGTGGTCTGTCAGATAGAATGTCAGCTTTGAGAATTTATTTATGCGAAAGAATAATGGCAGACAGGAAGACATACCAAAGCCAGTGGAGAGTAGATTAATTCAATGTCTTTGTTTGTTAAAATAACTGGTTTTCTAGACAAAGGACATGCAGAAGGTAATTCTAGACTTCAGCAAAGCATTTGACATAAGAAATTATTAGTTGAGAGTGGAAGAGAGAGAAATTAGCAGCGGAATCATAAACGGGGAAGAGAATTGGCTGATGCAGACATTAGTGCTTACATACTCTGCTGAAATGGGAAGTTGGGCCTAAGGGAGGTTATGAGCAGAGTTTTCCTGAGTCTAGTCTTTTGATTAATGCTTGCAGTAATGACCTGGACAGAAAAGGTAGGAATATGCTAACAAAATGTGCTGAAGCCACATGGAGAAGGTGGTGTCATTACAAATGACAAAAATATCATGCAGTAAGAATAAGAACAACTAGATGATTTGACTAATACCGACAGCAAGAACTGTAGCAGTATGTTTTGGAGACAACAGCAGGACTTTTATAAGATGAGAATGCTTTAGTGGGAAACAAGAGAGGTGGCATCCCCTTCTTTGGATATCTAAACTGGCTATGAATTACCAGTGTGTGATGCATCACTGTGAAAGGAAAAGTGATACCAGGTGTATGAGGTGAAGGATTTATAGCAGATAACAGGGAAGCATGACACTGAAGTGCAGTGGAAATGGAAAAGATTGTGTGGAATGGGTAGAAGTGTATAAAATGAATAGGGGTTTGGACAGAATGAATTGTTGGGGCCTCCTGGTGTTTGACTACATGGGTAGAGTTTTACCCAGCCATGATGTTACAAGCCAGCTGATGTTGCAATGTTATTTCCGTACAACAGCTTCCATTTCCGATTTTCTCTCAGCTGGCTCTGGTGTTTAAAGATGTAGTGTACATTGTTGCTGCAGTGGTTGAGTGGGAGTGAAGAGTGGTGAAGAAGGTATGGGTTGCAGATGGGGATGTACACTGGACAGAACAGAAGGTGAGGAGAGGACAAGTGCAGGAACAGCTCAGTGAATAAATATAAGAGAAGGATGGATGAGCAGGTAGCGAACAAGTGCATGTGCTGAGAGGGAGGGAGGAATGGACAATGTGTGAAGGATTACCAGATCATAGGAAAGGCAGAAATAGATTGATCTATATCGGTATTGATATTGATATTGATGTAAGTGTCTAAATATCTATGTCAGTATAGATGTCTAGATATCTGTATCTATATAGAAACAGATAAGTATCAATACATATATACTTTCTCTGTGTATGTCTATGTAAATATATGCTGTATATGGTATGATATATGATATGATATGATATATATATAATGGTGTATATACACACATGCACATATATATACACACACATCTCTATATATATAGTTAGGCACAAGAATTGCTCACCTGCTGTAGAATGCAGGAATCACTTGTCAGAAATTACTGCCCATTTTAAGTATGATCTGGGCAGCTGCAATGATGTCTCAGGGTCTCTCCCATGGTATTTCCCTTGGGGACTGAGCCTTGGCACCACAGTGAAGGAGCCTGCCTGGTGTCCTCCACGGGAGGAAGTGCTGATGAAGGCTGTGTCCCCTTCCCACAGCTGTGTGGTGGACGAGATGGACTTCTCAGGCATGGAACTGGATGAAGCCCTGCGGAAATTCCAGGCCCACATCCGCGTGCAGGGGGAGGCACAGAAGGTGGAGCGGCTAATTGAGGCTTTCAGGTAAGAGAATGAGCCCTGCGGCCCCACTGCTGTAATCAGGTGGAAGCAGAGGACACACCCAAGGCAGAAAACATGCAGTAGCCATAGAGTGAATGGCCAGGGACCTCCCTTCCAAAGAAGGTGATCATGGGGGGGCTTCTGAAGCACGGAGTCCTCTGTGCCACTGCTGTGGCAGAGCCATGTCCTTGTCAGATATTCAGTGGCATCAAGGGCACAAAGGGCCAGAGTGAGGCCAGTTCTGACATGTCTGCCATCAAGGGACTCCCTGTTCGCTGGGGCTTGCAGGCGTGCTGGGTTGCTCCCTTGGTGCATCCAGAGGAGTGCTTTGCCCTTAGCAAGGCAGGGTGGAGTAGATGTCTCCTATATTACCCTTACATAGTGACACCAGCCTGAGTAGTCCTCTTTAGTGTCACTTGCTCTTTTGGTTCCTGAGGACAAGGCAGCTGAAGTTTCAGTGGCCTGCATCAGCCATTGGTGGGTAAATTTGCCTTCAGAGCAGTCAGTTCCTTCTCATTTGTGTGAGAGGTGGAGTGAAAGGATGAATTTGACCCACTTGTGATGAAGCCATTGCCACCCTGGAGCAGATGACTCCCATGTTCCATGTTAAGTGTGTGCATCCCTTCTGCTGCAGCCAGAGGTACTGCATGTGTAACCCAGATGTGGTCCAGCAGTTTCACAACCCGGACACCATCTTCATCTTGGCCTTTGCAATCATCCTCCTCAATACGGACATGTACAGCCCCAACATCAAGCCTGACAGGAAGATGATGCTGGAGGACTTCATTCGGAATCTGAGAGGTGAGGATCCTGCTTTGATTTTTTTGCTCTCTTGCTGCTCTAGATTCTGCCTAGGTGAAGGCAGGAAAAACATAGTGGAGCTGCCTTTCGCCAGGGCTGCTGCTGCTCCCTGTGAGACAGACATGGAGGGCCCTTTGAGGTACCTTCTAGGATGCTGGGGAAGGGGAAAATCTAAGCTTTGTCTTCTGCAGAAAGCTGTCCAGCCTTCTCAGAAACCAACCAGTTTCCTTGAGAGATGGTTTCATCTTTTAATAGATCTCACTGCTTGGAAGCAGTCCATTGTATTACATTTTCCTATTGTTCAGCTCCATCATTCTTAAACCCTGCTGGATTGTGCTCAACAAGCCCTTCCCCTCTTTGCTGCTTTGAATATATGAACACATTTTCCTTCTATTCAGGCTAAATCTTCCCCTTCTTAATTGCTTGCAATTACTTATTGTAACTGTAGGTGTGACAGAGTTCATGCATATATTACCTTTTCACAATTTCTGATACATCAGTTCCCCAAATCAATTTTCCTCTGTTTTTCAAGGTCAGTCCTTCCCATCTTGTTAATAGGTTGCTAAAAGCACTTTTTCAGATGTGGTCACAACATGCTCATATACAGAGCCACTGCCTCCTCCTTATTTTCTGATCTACTAATGCAGCTTAGTATTGTGTGGCCTTTTTGACATCATGTCTAGACAAATTCTTGTCTAATTTCCTAGCCATATTCACTCCTAGATCATCCTAGGTCAGCCATCTTCCAAGTGTCTCTTACTGCACATCTGCAATTCAGATGAAGCTCCTTCAGAGTTTTTCCACTGTAAATCCCTGTCTAGATGTTGAACTTCTGTGGGTTCCTTTGACTTGTTTCTTTGTCCTGACTGCTGTTCAGAAACTGTTGTCTCAGACTCCCACACCTTCCCCAATTTGTCATCCACTTCAGGCTGGTATAATGTGACACTGAGGCCCTCTTTCAAGTTATTTCCTGAGATACTGAATGGGGCTGATATCTGCCATCATCCCCTTTGGTATTACAGCTGATAGCACTAACTCAGAAGGGTTTTTTGTATTAACTTACACTTAGAGTTGCTTGAAAATCCACCAGTTCGCATCACAATGAATTCAGGCAACATGAGGATCACTCACCTCCCGTGTGTAACACACAACTCACTAGAGTGAGTGAATGTCATCTCACTACAGACAAGGGGAGACAGTTCATTCCAGACTCACCTGCAGGCCAATGCCCAGGTCAGTAGCTTTACCAGCCTGTGTTTGAAAAAAGACAGAGTATTCAGGCTACATTGGCAAGGATGTGGATGACGGAGCCAGGAGATGACAATGCCTCTACATTCCTCAGCAGTTCCTCACCTGCAGCACTCAGGGTAGTACATCTCAGACCAAGGCGCTGAAGGGAAAGCAGAGAAAATCAGTATAAAATGACTGAAGGAATTCAGTTCAGAGGAAAGACTGGCAGTTTAATTTGTGGTGTTTGGCTCAGGGAAGAAAACTTTTCTGACGGGCTCTGCAAGGGTCAGACAGCAAAATTTGGTGAGTTATCTAAGGAGATGTAAAAGAATAAAGGGACGGGGCCAAGACAGAGATATCACAGACAGGGTAACAGGAAAGTATTACTCCTAGGAGACATCACAGAAGGAAAATGGTGGAGGCCGCCAAGCAAACAGGAGAGCTGATGCTTGCATTGGCAGGAGTTGCAGCTGGATCCCATCATAGATCTTCTCCACATCTAGCACTTCTGATGATATGAAATCAATGCAGGGATTGCTGCTGAGTGGCCCAAGATATATGAATGTGAAATTGTGTCTATAAAACCTTAGGGAATACATGGAAAGGAGCCACCATGCAGAGCAATGGAATAATGAAATCTTCTGCATTGGCCTTAGAGATGTCAGTCTCTCTTGCTGGTGCATTAGGTGTGTTAGAGGACGAAAAAAGGCAGCCTAAAGCAAAGTATTGCTCTTTCCCTTCAGCCTTCCTGGCACTGCGCAGTGCAGAGGCAGTAGTAGCCTGGCAGGGATGACCAGTTCTTCCCTTTCCTTTTCTCCCTGCCTAGCCTGTCTAATGTTTTCTGTGTTTGGCAGGGGTGGACGACGGTGCTGACATCCCACGGGAGCTGGTGGTGGGGATCTATGAGAGGATCCAGCAGAAAGAGCTAAAATCCAATGAGGACCATGTGACTTATGTCACCAAAGTGGAGAAGTCCATAGTTGGAATGAAAACGGTGAGCACCCATAACCCTGCTGGCACCCAGTCACCCCTCTCACCTCCACCTCCCACACTGGCCCTCTTTTCTGCCTTTTTCCTCTATGCCCCTACTCCTCTCCTGTAATACTTTCCTTGCTTGTCTTTATGAATTCACTCTTTTTTCTCCAAACACCTTCTTCCTTGCTATCCCATTCTTTCCTAAATTGGAGGGATCTCCTTGGCCAGAGTTTACAGTATCTGGTGCGGTAATTGTTTGCCGAAGAATCTCATTGCAGGTCTTGCCTGCCAACACAGTTCCGGCCTGTCAGTGCTCCAGTGATAGTTCTGCAGTGTTTCAAACTTTCAGACCTTGTAAATGTGTAGGAATTGGAAGGCAAAGTGATAGAAAACCATTCACCCATCTGTGTCTAATGAGTGCCCTAAGGATTGCTGGGGTTAAGAGACCCCCCAAATGCAGAGATGCCTTCTTTAGCAATAACCGATCTGTAATGCAAAAACATACATACTGTTTCCCCAAAATGAGCAGCATACAGGAAACCTGCAGATGTCTAGTAGGGTGAGAGAGGATGAGCAGTCACCCAGTGATTGGAAGATGGAGGTATATGATGATAGGATGTGTGACCAAGAGGGTTGCCTGTCCCACTCCTCTGATTTTATCCAGATCACAAAGGCATAGCTCTCTGCTATTGCACCAGCAGGAAAAGTGATGGTGAGGAGCTGTGGTGAGGAGATGATCTGAGTGGGCAGAGTGGGCAGAATTGGCTTGTGCTACTGTCACTGGGCAAGGTTGTGCAGGCTGGGGGAGACACGCAGTGGCACATCCCTCAGCCGCTCCATGCTTTTGTGGGTCTTCTGCAGGTTCTGTCTGTGCCCCATCGCCGGCTGGTCTGCTGCAGCCGCTTGTATGAAGTGACGGATGTGAACAAAGTGCAGAAGCAGGCAGCTCACCAGAGGGAAGTTTTTCTCTTCAATGACCTGCTGGTGGTAAGTGTGCTCTGGCAATTAAGCACTGCAGTGATAAAACTCACCTTGATTTCTATAAAGAAATCTAAAACAAGTCCACAACATCCATTTCGCCCCTGTTCTAAGGACAGACCATCTCCTGGTCCATCAACATTGTAAGACACATCTCTGGATCCTTCACTGTTAAAAACCTACTAAATATAAAACTCCTCTAACCCTTGGAAAAAACAAACTATCACATCCCACAGCCATCCAAGCAATGTCATTGCTTTCTCTCATGCCTTTTGCCAGCAGGGAGGTTCATTTCATGAAAGGGAGGTTTGTTTCTCTGTCTGTACTATAGTATAGCAGCATAGAATCATTTAGGTTGGAAAAGACCTTTAAGATCATCAAGTCCAACCATTAGTAGACAGACGCCTCCCAATGCACTTTAAATCTTTCCTTCCAGACACTTTAAAATCACTGCATTCTGACATTGCAAAGGCTATATGAGAGTAGACATTACTTACTGGAGCCCCAAATGTGTATAGGACTTTTAAAAGTGTCCTGCCCTAGCAACCTTGCCACTGAGTTCAGACTGGTACGAGGAATGGCAGGGGTATGCTGAGATGGGCAGGAAGCCAAACAAGATGGAAGTTCTGCTGAATTTAATAGCAAAATGAAACTGTGGATGTTGCAAATGTAAAGCTAAAACGAAACCCTTTTGTAGAAGCAGAGGACAAGAGAGCTTTCCCCACCTATTCCTCTGCACCCGTTTGTACAGTTGTGACAGGGTCTGAGGAGAGTTGGGGAGAGGGTCTGCTTCTTGCTATCCATCTGCTTCATGGGATAAATCAGATCCATAAGAACTAGTGCTGAGAGAACGAGGGCAGCGCAGCATTCATGTATGCTCTTGTTCCCAGCTCTGAGGTATTTCCGGCAGGCTTCCCTTCACCTTTAGATCTGGCCTTCAGTGAAGAGAATTACCCTTGCAAAGTCAGAAATGTGGCCATCAAAAAGCCAGCACCCCTGGGAGACAGAGAGCTGAGCGGGCCCGAGAGCTATGCATACAGGATTTCAGAGGTGGTGTTACAAGTGTAGCATGCCAGGCAGCTTTCTGGGGAAACAGCCTGTCAGTCACTAAGTGTTACTCCCATGTACAATTAACAAAGCTTGCAAAAAGATTTTTTCCTTTGAGCAGTTTACATTGTTCTTGCCTTACTGTTCCCCAGCACCTTGCCCAATGATGCATCTCTCCCTCCAACAGATCCTCAAGCTTTGCCCCAAGAAGAAAAGCTCCTCAACATACACATTTTGCAAGTTGGTCGGCCTGCTAGGGATGCAGTTTCATCTCTTTGAGAATGAATGTAAGTCCATTTCTCTTTGGTTGCCTGGAGGGATTTAGCAACGAAAAGAAGGAGGGAGGGGGCTGTGTCACCCAGTGTGCGCTTGCATCATAAGAGAGATTCCATCAGGGTTAAAAGTGGAGGGGAGAAAACTTGAGACTTGGTGCTGAGGAGATCACTGTGCAGGTACAGTATGATGAGAAGAGGCTCCTGGTACCTCTCGCTAGGTCTGAGCACCTGCAGAAGGGCTGAACTTAAGCTCATTGTAGGATCTGGTTTATCATGGTGGCAGGGAGAGCACTAGTGGGGAGGAATGAGGGAATCAATCCCCAGATACGTTTCCCTGAGCTCTCAAGACCCAACTGTAGGTGGAGAACCTCATTGACAAAACTGCTGCTGCCAGCTTTAGCCCCTCTCCCCTCATGCCCAAAGTCATAACTCCCACCTCTACCTTTTACATTGAAAAAGGCTCAGGTGCTGCTGCTGCCTCCCTGCGCTGTGCCATGCTGTGTCGTGTTGAAAGCTTCCCAAGACAGAGGCAGAGCCCTTGGAACAGCACCCACCAAAGCATGGCGAGAGGCCAGCCCTAGTCAGCCTGACCTTGATGGTCTGGGAATAGAGCCATGATGTGTCATGACTGAGGCTGGTTGTGCAGTGGAGGAGTTCCAGAAACAGGCAGGCTTCCTGCTGGCACAGGCAGAGGGGCTGCACAGCAGTTCCAGGCAAGCATGGCTGATGCCCACTGGGGTTTTTGTGAGCACCTGCAGAATATGCTGCAAGAAAGGAAGACTATAACAGCACTGTGGCTATACTAAGTTTTTCACATCCTTTCTCTACCCTATTGGCAGCGTGAGTCACTCTCTCAACACCCTACCTTCTGCAGCATGCAGAAGCTTTCACGTCCCTGTATGTACAATAGAGCACTGAGCATCCCCAGGAGGCACCATCAGAGCTGAGATCAGCTTTCAGGGGTATCGTGACTATTCTGGGAGTGCCCAAGGATCTTCTGGCAAAGGCATCCTGTTGTGTATCCCCTACAGGGACAGAAAAGCAGATGTCCTAAAGAGCTTGTGATCTGATGAGACAGACATAGGGTGGGAAAAAGGGGCCTGGGACACAAATGGAGGCAGCTGAGGGCTGGCAGCAAATAGCAGATTGGTCCCGTGACTTGTTTCGTAAAGACTGATAAAGGAAGAGGGTGGGGAAGGCAGGCAGATGCAGGAGCAGTGGAAGAGAAGAGAAAACAGGACAGAGGAGGAGAGAAATTAAATGTAGAGAAAGGTGAGAGGGAAGGAGAAAAGGGATTGAAACCACTGGCCATTGAGCAAAAGGTAGAGAAAGTCCAGTCACAAGCATAGAAAGTTCTCTGCACACTCTCGTTCTCCTGCTCCTGTTGGCTGAATCTCCAGCCACCACCTCCCTGCACCCAACCTGATCTTTAAAACACAAGGCCTTTTGTTGTGATATTTTCATTTTCTGGGCATGTCCTTTCATTTACATTCCCATGTATTTTTCCTGTTGGGGTACTAAACGGAGACCTACAAACACACATTTTTACCATTCTCTCTGCATGGCACAATGAGCTGCCCACCCATGCTGTGCTAACACCCCTGCCATGTTCTCTGCTGATGGAAGTAGGAACTGGGGAGAAGTCCTGCCCACTGTGGATGTTAATGGCTGTTCTGGCTTTGATTCCAGGAGACAACCTCTCCTGCTGCATCTCCTACAGGAGAAAAAGTGTTGTTGACCTCTTGCATATACTGTTTACTCCTTTACAGATTCAGAAGTCCTAGCTCTGTGCTCAGGTTCCCAGAGCCACTGTTGCACTATGTGTAACTAAGAGCTAGATTTTTCTGGTTTTGGCAGTGCTGGAGTGCTGGTTGCACTTGCCTTGTTGCTGCAGCTTGGCCATTCTGTCCCCTTGGAGGGCTGCAATGCTTCAGGTTCCCACAGTTTGCAGTGTGACAAACTCTAGGTGTGCCATTCCTTTGGACTCATACTCTCTGTCCTGCAGAGGTGCCAAAGCAGCCAACTATTTCAGCAAGAATGCCTAACACCTCTTTATTTTGTTGACACATCTTCTTTACAGATTACCCCCATGGCATCACACTGGTGACTCCAGTTTCGGGCTCAGAGAAGAAACAGGTACTACACTTCTGTGCTCTGGGTGCTGAGGAAATGCAGAAATTTGTGGAAGATCTGAAAGAGTCGATAGCAGAAGTGACAGAGCTGGAGCAGATAAGAATTGAATGTAAGGGACTCTAATACAATTCACACTCCAATGCCATCACATTACATGTGTCTACAAGGGAGAAAGGGTAAAAGAAATAGGTTCTTCAGGAACAGGGGGAAAGAGGATGACTAGCACAAGTGTGCACAGGATTGTTCTTGTGTTCACCAATAGGGTGAAGAAGCAGTCAGGCTTTGTGACCATGCGCCAGCAGGAGAAATGGAAGAACTTAACTACTTATAATGCTTATGAAACAGGGTGTATGATATGGTGGCCTTGAATAGTGAAGTTTAGACTGTCAGACCCAGAAGACTCTTCTCCATCCAATACTCCTTTGACTATGCAAATATGAACTGCAGATGGCTGGGAAGTACAAGATAGGTCTGTTAGCCTTAGCAGGGTTGTCCTTCACTCCAGGAATGTCTAGGGAAAAAGCAGTCTGTACTGTGGCCCCCTGTGGCCTGTCTTACACAAATCAGATGTCCGTGTAGCCTTTGATGGTCTTTCCATGTATAAACTGATGAGCTAAAGTAGCTCAGCATCAGTGGTCCCCTCCTGTGCAGCAATAACCTATTCTGTATAAATGCACATCAGATGTAGAAAGTTGTGTGGGGATATGTAAGTTCCTCCACATGTCAATTCCTCCCCAGTTTCTGGTTTTTTTCTTGGCTGTTCCTCTCTCCCTCCCTTCTTGACATTCTCTTGTCATTTTCTTGCATTAATTCTCCTTGCTGACTTCCCGTATTGCTCCTTCAGTATGCTGGTGTCCTTCCTTCCATCCCTCTCCTCATTCACTTCTGTATGTCTGTCTCACAGGGGAGCTGGAGAAACAGCAAGGGGCAAAGACTCTCTCATTAAGGACCAACGGAGCCCAGATGGAACTGCAGTCTAAGCAAGGCTCTCCAACAGGTAAGAGGACACCCAATTTCTCTTGGTCAAGCAGTGCTGCCTTTTCAAATGTGTTCTTATTAATTCCTGTGAGAATAACGGCAAAAGAAATGTTCAGTTTTGTGTCCTTTAGCCTTGGGCAAATAGTGGAAATATGAGAACATATGCATTCTTCAGATACCCTAGAAATGCCATTACAATCTCATTAGCCAGCCTGTAGCTCTAACATCTAGCAAAGAGTTACTGATGGAGCATAGGTAACTGCTGGAGAACCTGGCCCACTTTTTCTTCCCTGAACTGATACAACACAGTAACTGCACTATCAGCTTCCTCCACCCTCTTCCCCAACACTTTGGAGTGGCCTCTTTGTAACAAAGGCTTTATGTCCATTCATGCCTTGGCTTATACATCAGCAAAAATCAAGTGCAGAGGAGAGTGGCTACCAACTCACTAGAATGGCACTGAGATCAGGACCTAAGGATAGGACCCCAAGGGTCTTCCCCCTACCTCACTAAGCAGCTATCAGGTTGCAAGAGGGTCTGGATTTGTAACTGCAGTCAAGAGTCTTTTTTGAGCCTGCACCTCTCCCTTTAGCTTCCTAGTCTGCAGTATGAGGGCCAACTCTTGACTAGTGGTACAGACCTCATTGAGTGAGATT